>NC_092129.1:36086113-36711113 GCF_043159975.1 Macaca nemestrina
CATGAACCCGGAAGGTGGAGCTTGCAGTGAGCCGAGATCGCACCACTGCACTCTAGCCCAAGCGACAGAGCGAGACTCCGTCTCCAAAACAGAAGAAACTCCAGACATCAATAACAGTATGTTCTGAAATAAACAAGCATTGCTTAGAAAATCTGAATAGCAAAATAAATAAATAATTATAGAATGATTAATTCCACAAAGAAGCCACTCCAGTTTTAGGTATTCATACAAATGATTAAATGTAAAACCTTTAAGATAAAAAAATGTTAGGGAAAAAATTACTGAAATTAACTTGAAGCAGTTAAAAAAACAAATCAATCAGCATAAAAAATCAGAATTTTTTACAATTTGAGGACTGAAACGTCTTATCTGTAATGTCTTTTAAGTTTGACAAAGTACTTTCTTGCTACTTAAACTAATGCAGAATATGAAAAAAAAGTTAAAACACTTTCAAAATGGAAAAAAATAAATTGGACATCATCAAAATTAAAAACTCTTTTTACAACCAAGGACACTATCAAAAAAAAAAAAAAAAAAAAAAAAGAAGTGAAAAACAACCCACTGAATGGAGAAAGTATTTCCAAATCATGTATCTGATAAAAATCTAGTATCCAGAATATACAAATGACTCTTACCAACCTGACAATAAAAAGAAAAATAATTTACCAATGAACAAAGGGTTTGAACAGACATTTTTCCAAAGAAGATATACAAATGGCCAATAATTACAGGAAAACATACTCAGTATCATTAGTCACTAGAAAAATAGAAATAAAAAACACAATGAAATAACACTTCACATCCACTAGGATGGCTAAAATCGTGGACAATAACAAGTGTTGACAGGAATGTGAAGAAACTGAAACACTTATACATTGCTGATGTGATTGTGAAATTGTGCAGCCATTTGGAACACAGTTTGGCAGTTTCTCAAAAAGTTAACCATAGAGTTACCATATGACCTAGCAATTTTAATCCTAGGTATATACTCAAGAGAGTTTCAAATATATGTCCACCCATAAAAACTTGTACATGAATATTCATAGCAGCATTATTCATAAAAGCCAAACAATTGAAACAATCCAAGTGTCCTTCAACAGATGAGCAGATAAACCAAATGTGGTATATTCATACAATGGAATACGATTCTGCTATCAAAAGGAATGAAATATTGATGCACACTATAACATGAATGGATCTTAAAAAGTTATCCTAAGTGGCAGAAGTCAGTCCAAAAGTGTATATTTTATTATTCCATTTATATTAAATGGCATGAATAGACAAATCCATAGAGACAGAAAGTAGATTATTGGTTGCCAGGGGATGAAAGTAGAAGGCATGGGAGGTTGCCATTTTTTTTCTATTTAAGGGTGATGAAAATGTTCTAAAATGAGACAGTGGTGATGGTTGCACAACTCTCTGAAGATACTAAAAACCACTGAACTATACACTTTAAAAGAATGAATTTTTTTGGTATGTGAATTATATTTTCATAAAATATACATTATGATGTCTCTTATATATACATATGCCTTTACTGATATTCTTTATTTCCTGTGTGGTTTCATGTAACTTTCTAGGGGTTCTTTCATTCAGCCTGAATGGCTCCTTTTAGTACTTTTTGTAGGGCAGGTCTGCTAATGGTAATTTCTCTTGTTTTTTTCTTTATCTGGAAATGCCTTAATTTCCCTTAGCTTTTGAAGGTTAGTTTTTCTGAACATAGAATTATTGGTGAATTCTTTTTCTTTCAGCCCTTCAAATATGTCATCCCATGGCCTTGTGGCCTCCATGCGAAGTCAGCTGTTAATTTTATTATTATAATCCCTTGCATGGATGATTCATTTTTCTTGTGTTTCATTTACATTCTCTCTGTGTATTTTAAAGGTTTGACTATGATGTATCTATGTGGGGATCTCTGTGTTTATCTTATGTGGCATTAGTTGAGCTTCTTAGATGTGTAGCTGTTTTTAATTATCTTTGGATAGTTTTCAGCCATTATTTTTAAAAATATTCTTTCTATTCCTTTCTCTCTCTCTCTCCTCTCCTCTGTGACTTCCTTTATGTTTATGTTGGTAAACTTAATGATGTCCCATGGGTCTCTGAGGCACTATCCTTTTTTTCTCTATTCTTTTTTTTTCTCTTGTACCTTAGACTAGATCATCTCAACTGACATATCTTCAATTTTTCTTATCCTTTCTTCTGCTAATTCAATACGCTATTGAGCTCTTCTACTAAATTTTAATTTCAGCTTTTTATACTTTGAGATAGCTAGTTTTTAAAAATAGTTTCTATGTATTGATATTTGATGAAACATCATAATTACCTTTAATTCCTTAGACATAGTTTCCATTAGTTCTTTGAACATATTTAAACTCTTTGTCTCGTAAGTCCAACATCCGGTTTTCCTCAGGGAGTCTCTGTTGGCTGTTTATTTTTGGGGGGCCATATCATCATGCTTCTTTGCATGTTTCATTTTTTGTTGTTCTTGAAAACTGGACATTTTACATAATAAAATGTAGCGACTTTGGTAATCAGATTCCCCTTCTCCCAGTATGGGGTTGTTTGTGACTGTTGTTGTTGCTGCTGCTGTTTGTTTGCTTAGTGTCTTTTCTATATAGTATAAGGTCTATATTTTTTGCATGTAACCACTGAAATCTCTGTAATTAGCTTAGTGGTTGGGTAATGGCTGGATAGAGATTTCCTTAAGGAACTTGAACCAGTAAGTCTTCCAACCTTTGCGAAATGGCTAAGGTGTATGTTGAGGCATGCCTTCGGTGATCTGGCAGGCAATTTACAACTTTGCTTTAATTTTCCTAAAGATGAATTTTAGCCTTCCTAAAGTCAAATTTTGCACAGAGCCTCAAGATCAGCCTAAGGTGAGAAATTGGAGTCTTCTCAATTCTTTCCTGGGCATGCACACAACCCTAAGCATGCATACGGCCTTCTAGAATCTCAGAAATATGTTGGGATTTTTCAAAGCCCTTTATGGATATCTTACTCCCCAGATTTTCCTTTTAAGATTTTTGGTCAGCCTCGTGTTAGCCCGAAATAGCGTCATTGCCTCCGGCAGTGGTGATGTTAAACCGTTGCTATTCATTGATTTTTACAAATGCTCTGGTGAAAAGATTGTTGACATGGAACATGCTCTCAGTGAGGTAAAATAAAGACAAGCTCTGAGAATGGAGCTTTTCCAGGGAGCTTCCAGAGAGGTCAAATATGACAATTCTCTGGGGATGGGGTTTTTTGGGGGAGCTCCAAATCCATTCTGCCCACTCCCGTGGCTGTTAGGCTGCTGGTTTTCATAGCTACTATAGTGAAAGACTATTGGTTTTCAAGGCTACCAATGAGCTATAGAGCAAGGGATGAGAACAGGGTCACTCCACAAAGGTCACTGCTCTTACTGAGGTTTATCTGATGTTTTTGAATAAACACTCCTTAGATTGTTGCAAGCCTTTGGTTAATTGCCGGAATTCTGAATTTTGACAATTGTTGCCAGTGAGCTCGTTGTTTTTACAAAGGGGCAGATTTTGAGGAGTACTAACTTTACCATTTTGCAAGTGCTTCTAGTATTTTAAGCTGAATGGAAATGAAAGCACAACATATCAAATGTTTTGAGATTCTGCTAAAGCAATAATTAGGGGAAGCCTTATAGCACTCACCACCTATGTTAGAAAATAAGATAGGATGCAAAACCATGACCTCAGCTCTCACATTAAAAAACTGGAAAAATAAGATTAATGAAACACAAAGTAAGAAGAAGAAAGAAAATAGTAACAATCAGAACAGAAATCAATAAAATAGAAGACAGATAACCAACACAGAAGGTAAATGCAACACAAAGCTGGTACACTAAGGAGATAAATAAAATTGATGTACCTGTAGATAGATTAATCAGTAGAGGGGTTGGGGGTGTGATAACACAAATATTCAACATCAAGAATGAAAGAAGGGCATCACTAAACAATCTGCACATATTAAAAGTATAATAAAGGAATATTATTAACAACTTTATGCCAATAAATTTGACAATTTATATAAAATTAATAAATCCCTGGAAAGTCAGAAACTATCAAATGTCAGTCAAGAAGTAGATAAACTGGATAGTTGCATATCTATTAAAGAAAGTGAATTCGTAGCAAAATTTTAACCACAAGAACTCTGATTTTTAAAAAAATAAATCAAAGAAGATCTAAATTATTAGAGAGAGATTCTATGCCCATGGATGGGAAGTTCTGACAGTACTAAGCTACCAGTTATTCCCAACTTGATCCGTAGGTTTAATGCAATCCAAATCAAAATCCCAGCAAGTTATTTTGTGGGTATTGATAAACTAATTATAAAGTTTATCTGGAAAGGCAAAAGACTCAGAATAGCCAACATAATATTAAATAAATAGAACAAACTCAGAGGACTGGCATTACCTGATTTCAAGACTTACTATAAAGCACAGTACTCAAAACAGTGTGATACTGGCATAAGAATAAATAAACAGATCAAAAAACAGAATAGAGAGCTCAGGAACAGGCGCACACAAATATAATCAACTGACCCTGGTCAAAGGAGCAACGACAGTTCAACTGAGAAAAAAGAACACAGTTTTTTTTTCAACAAATGGTGCCGGAACAACTGGACATCTGCACACAAGAAAATCCAGACACAGACCTTACACTTTTCACAAAAATCAGCTTAAAATGGGTCATAGACCTAATGTAAAATGCAAAACTATAAAACCTCTGGAAGGTAACATAGGAGTTAATCTAGGTGAACTTGGGTTTGGCAATTAGTTCTTAGATATCTTGTCAAAAGCATAATCCATGAAAGAAAAAAATTGATAAGTTGGACTACATTAAAATGTAAAACTTCTGCCCTGGGAAAGACACAGCTAAGAGAATGAAAAGGCAAATTATAGACTGGGAGAAAATCTTTGCAAAACACACATGTGACATAGGACTTGTGTCCAAAACACATAAAGAACTCTTAAAAGTCAACAATAAGAAAATGAATACTCAATTTAACAAAAATCGGCAAAAGATCAGAATACACCTCAGGAAAAAAAGATATTCAGGTAGCAAATAAGCATATGCAAAAATATTATGAAAATAAGCTCAATCTCAAATGTCAATTGGGAATTGCATGTTTTTTAAAAATGAGATGCCACTGTATACCTATGGAAATAGCTAAAATCTAAAGCACTGATGAAGTATCTCAGAAAAAAATAACTTTCAGTGTTAAAAAATGGTCACGGCAGCAGCATCATGGTGAAAAAAACAGGAAATAATCAAAATGTCTGTAGGTAGAAGACTAGTTCAATCTATTGAAGTATATTCACACAATGGAATATTATAGAGCAGTTGAAATGAATGAACGAGAGCTATAAGGAACAACAGGGATGAATTATAGCAACAAAATTGAATGAAGAAAGGAAGCTGTAGACTGTTACAGAGTGTATAAAGCAATTTTTATAAAGTAAATTTGAACAGTATGTTGTTTAGTGATGGGTTCATATATGGTAAAAGTATTTTTGAAAACACAAAGTAAAGCTAAGCTCAAAACCAGCTAGTGGATTCTTTAGGGGGTTAGAGCGGAAGAAAGGGAGTCCCCAGTGGGTTTCATCATTGTGTGACCTACTTCTTAAGCTAGGTGATGGGTTCATTTAAAAAACATTGGCTGGACATGGTGGTTCATTCTTGTAATCCCAACACACTTTGGGAGGCCAAGAAAGGAGGATCACTTGAGGCCAGGAGTTTGAGGCCAGTCTAGGCAACATAGGGAGACCACATCTCTACAAATATAAAAATTAGCCAGGCATGGTGGCACATGCCTGTAGTCCTAATTACTCAGGAAGCTGAGAGGGGAAGGTTGCTTAAGCCCAGGAGTTGGAGGCTGCATTGAGCAGCCTCCATGATTGTACCACTGCATTCCAGGCTGGGTGACAGAATGAGATCCTGTCTTGAAAACACACACACACACACACACACACACACACACACACACACACACTCTTACCTTGCTTATGGATTATATATATTCTTTTGTATGTATTCAATATAACATAGTTTAAACATTTTAAAAGATGGTCTACTCATAACCCAAGACTGAGAAACACTCTCCCAGACCTATTTTCATTTAAACAAATTCAAAATCAGTGTTAACAAATCTCTCTTATGCCATTAAAATAATTCCCACTAAAGTACTCTCAGAAGGATAAAATCTAATTAACATAACTTCTTTTAGATACTTTTGGTACTGTAAAATGTACGCTTAGTTAACTGAGAAAGTTGTATTCTCAAATAAAATGTTAAAAGTCATTTTCAAAAATTATAGCTTTTGTTTTGAAAACATTGAGCTCCAGTTCTTCTTTCTAATAGTACTAAAAATAGACAGCAAGGCCAGGCTCTGTTATAATTACTGTTGTGTGGTGATGAATCATGTTGCCTGCACATGGAGCATGCTTATTGTTTTATTCATTATGCATTTAATCTACCCGAAAGTAATCCGAAACTCTTTGTGTGCAGGGGGTCATGGCATGCGCCTTATAATTCCGGTAAGCACTGTTATCAGACCCATATAAACAAGATTCCCACAGACCTTCACACGTTTAATGATAAGGAGCTAGTTCTCTATTAAAATCAATAGCTGGGGTTATGTTTTGAATTCAAAGAGCTTAGTCCATACTTGGTACCAGTCCATGGCATCAAAAGATGAGTAAAGATCAGTAAAACTGTTGACGACCTTGATTCATTTACTTTGCCCTTAGAAAATTTTTCCATGAGGTGCCACTAACAGGAGAATAGCCCACCACTATTTGCCTTAGAAGCCCAGATTCATATTATATTAAGAAGGAAACTGATACAGACTTTACACAGAATATCCAATAAACTATTGGTTAAAATATGAGAGCAGTAGAGGTTTACCTTTTTATTGAAAAAATAGGATAGCTACGTGTACAAGCAAATAATGGTATTAGGGAGTATAGACGTAAACAAAATGGGAAAGCTGCAGTGTTCTTCAAAAGATTTAGGCGCAGGAGGCCAGGTGTGGTGGCTTATGCCTGTAATCCCAGCATTTTGGGAGGCTGAGGTGTGTGGATCACCTGGGGTCAGGAGTTAGAGACCAGCCTGGCCAACATGGTGAAACCCCATCTCTACTTCAAATACAAAAATTAGCTGGGTGTGGTGGCAGGCACCTGTAATCCCAGATACACAGGAGGCTGAGGCAGGAGAATTGCTTGAACCCGGGAGGCGGAGGTTGCAGTGAGCTGAGGTTGCACCATTGCACTCCAGCCTGGGGGACAAGAGCAAGCCTTCATCTTAAAAAAAAAAAAAAAAAAAAAAAAAAAAAAAAAAAAAAAGATTTAGGGGCAGGAAATATTCCCTGGGTACTTTACCTTTCTAGAGGTTTTTATTCTACCTTGGGTGAATTTCTGTATCTAGTCACAAAGAAATGCTGGATTTTTAAGAAGTAATTTTTAGCATTTCATGAATTTTAGACAAGCACATTTATCAAATGGCGTTTCCATTTTTGATCCATGTCCTTCAGTTGAGTCAGTATGGGATTTTAACCTGACAAAAGCTGAAAGTATTTTACAAACTTTGAATGTGTAATAACTGGTAGAGCAAGGACCACATTAATTCTTGACAAAAGAAGAACTTCAGCCTAATTAAATTTACAGGGGTTTAATCTGAGCAATGAACGATTTGTGAATTGGGCAGCCCCCAGAATCACGGCAGATTCACAGAGGCTCCAGCGCAGTCAAGTGGTGGAAGAAGATTTCTAGACAAGAAAAAGGGAAATGCCGCACAGAAATTGAAAGTGAGGCACAGAATGGCTGGATTGGTTACAGCTCAGCGTATGCCTTATTTGAACACCGTTTGAACACTCAGCAGCATATGAATTGAAGTATGGCCACTGGGATTGGCCAAGACATAGCTATTGTTACAGGTGCATACCACCGAGTTAGGTTTTCAATTTTGTCTGCCTATTAAGCTAGGTTACAGTTCATCCACCAGCACTCAAATATAGAAGTACAGAGTCCTTCTCAGGCCATATTTAGGTTGCTTTAACATTCTCAACATCACGAAGGCTGATAGTTGCTGATGACTCTCTATGGGCCTGGCACAAAGCTGAGTCCTTTATGTGTTTCTCCTATTCAGTCTTCAGAGCACTTTGAGGTCGGTGCCACCATTATCCCCATTTTACAATGAAGCTTAGAGCCTTAGAGATTAAACATTACACTGCTGGATCCAGGGCCTGACTTCTTTCACCAGTGCTATAAATAAACAAATACACAATGTAAGTCTGTGTAATATAACAGACATACAGAAGATGTGGAGAAATTTAGTTTCTACCATTCCTATTAGTAGCATAGTTGATTCCTTCCAATGAAACTACCTTTGCAAAAATTATGACTGAGAGAAAAATCTGACATAGCCGACTTCATCCTGCTTCTAATCTCAGAAGCTGTCTTTGTTCATTCCTGGGTGTAGGCCAAGCTAACTATGGAGAAATTCAGCTTATAGTTTAACTTTGAAGCAAGGATGATAATAGTCCCTCCCCAAACTGACCCCCTCTGGGGACTGAAACTGCCTTCGTAAGACTAATGAAAGGCCACAAGGTTAGGATTATGGGAAGGGCTGAATTCTGCTAAGATGTAGTTAAATGATAACCAGCGATTGTCCCCTAGATTGCTTTTCTATAATAGCTTACTGCTCAGTCATGTACCCAGAGGTAACATGATCTGTAACTTCCCCAATTGCTCCTATAGATAACATCTCTATTGTCAAAACCTTAAGATTGGTCTTTGAGAATTTTTTCAGATTTTTCCATTCTGGCAGACCAACTGACACCACCCAGACCTGTGACTCATACCCAGAAACTGACTCAGCATGGGAAGACAGTTTGGACACTCCTATTTCATCCCCAAACACTTAGCAGCATTCTCTAACCTACTGCCCACCAAGTTATCTTTAAGAACTCTAGCCTTGGCCGGGCGCGGTGGCTCATGCCTGTAATCCCAGCACTTTGGGAGGTCGAGGAGGGCAGATCACGAGGTCAGGAGATTGAGACCATCCCATCCCGGCTCACACAGTGAAACCCTGTCTCTAATAAAAATACAAAAAAACTAGCCGGGTGTGATGGCGGGCGCCTGTAGTCCCAGCTACTCGGGAGGCTGAGGCAGGAGAATGGCGTGAACCTGGGAGGTGGAGCTTGCAGTGAGCCGAGATCACGCCACTGCACTCCAGCCTGGGCGACAGAGCAAGACTCCGTCTCAAAAAAAAAAAAAAAAAAAAAGAACTCTAGCCTCTGATCTCTTAAGGGAGTGAATTTGAGAAAAATCTCCAGTCCTGTTGATGGGCTACCTCATGATAATTAAACTCTTTCTCTGCTGTAACACTGCTGTCTCAGTTTTCATCTGTGCAGTGAACTGGTTTTGTCTGTACAGTGGGCAAAAAGAATCCATTGGGCTACCACCACTGAGATCAAAGGCGGAAGGAATGGTTTGGAAGATTGACTTCCTCTTTCTCTTCCAGGTTTCCTCTCTGTATCTGAACCTGAGCAATTCAGTGGCCACCCAGCTCATTGTAGAGCACTACCTAGGTCTTCATGAATGATTACCATCCCTTTATAGATCTATCTATTTATTGCCCTACCATTCAATTCAACACACACACATTAAATTCCCACTCTAGTTGCAAGGATAAGTAAGATAGACAAGGCAGGATGCCTCTCTAATTGGGGAAATAACGAGGTGTGAGCAAATGATTACAGTATTGTTCAGTAAGTGGTTCATTAGAATAACAATCCACTGGTAGCAGTGCTCTCTCCTTCCTGAACATACTGAGCTCGCCTTTGGGGCTTGTATATGCTTTGTGACAGGTCTTACTTGAAGTATTTATATTTCCAAATGTGTGTATCATTTATTCTCTTAGGCACTGTAAACTCCATCTTAAACAAAATTTGCTTTACTCCAGAAGATGATTTCTCAAAGCTAAGCTAAGCATCTTCACAGACTAATGTGGTATTGTATTTGCGGATATTTATAGCAAAGTCTAGAAAAGAAAAGAATTTGCTCCAACATTTTAAAAAGTACATAAACAAATGTCTTCAGCTTTTGATATTTGTCATACTTACAGTCATAAAAACACTACCACAAATCTAAAATATTATTCAATTCAAAACAGAAAACTGTATCATCTTGCACTAAATTACAATTCCTAACTCATGTAATAATTTCAGCGTGTGTGCAAGAGAATGAATATATTGAATATTCTTATTTTAAGAATAACTATATTTATAAGTGATATTTTATAAACAGTAGTAGTTTAAGAATTTTCACTATTAGGCAGCTAGAAATTCCAGATCCTTAGGAATTAGTAATTTCATGTCTATGAACTTGTCCTCAGGAAGTAAATATGGGCACAAAAATAAGTCTAAGCATGTTCAACACAGTATTATTTATATAATACTAGAAAAGCATTGGGGTAAAAACTAAATGATAAACAAGAGGAGAATAGACTGTTAAGCACACATATTAAATATTTTCACAAATAGTTAATGATATGGGAAAATGTTAATGTGAAGTTAAAAAGAAAAAGACTTGCAGACAAGCATGATAGTGATTTCAATTCTGTAATAACCTTGCCACAACCCCCAGGAGATGCTCTCCCTAGCAGCCATATTTGTTTTCTGGGACCCAATAAATTTAGGAGTGGGATTGAGATTGAATAATATTCTTCTCTGCTGGCCACACATATGGTCATATGCATATGGAACTGGGGAGACAGAGAGAGAGAGAGAGACAAGAACGAGAAAGAGAGAGAGGAAGGCTAGATGCCTGGATTTCTGATGGCTTCAAATACTATATCCAGGCTTTTTCAGGTATCACTTCAATTTTTTCCCTTTCCACTTAAGCTGATGTCATTACGTTAAAAAAATTATAGCATTACAATCAGATAAGTGCAGAAAACATGGATACTTTTCATCTTTAAAATAGATCTGCTTTTTCCTACAAAAGGAATACCTATTCCTGGGTGATAGGAAAATTGTATTTTAGACATACGCAGTACATGCTGTACCATCCAATGGTTTAAAGCATCTCTGCTGATCACATAATTCATATGCTATGAATGATTTAGTATTTTAGATTAGCTCCCTCTCACCGCTCTTCTCCAAAATGATGTCTGGGAATTTAGAGGGCTTACTTCAATTCAGCATCCTTCCAACATCCATTGCTAAAACCTGCAGCTAGTGTAGCTTGAGGACTGTTCTCTTGTGGTTTAAACTAGTCCGCTAAGCCCTACCTACTGACCCAGACTTTCCTTAGCCCTTGCTTACGCTGTGGGTTCCCAAAATTTGGCTTTGTCTCCTATTCTAAAGGTGCATTCCTCAGCTACAGAGTCTTTGTCCTAAGAATGGGGATCTCCTCCAGCAAATGTCTAGCCAAATGTTCACTCATTTCAGAATACATCTGTGGACATTCAGCAGATTCTGGGATCTCATCCATTCCATTTTAGAAACTGAGAATGGGTTAGGAGAGCCAAACTCAAGTTCATTGTCTACAAATCTCAGTAGGTGGTGGAGACCACTTGTGAGATTACCTCTCCTACACTTCCGAATGTGAAGTGGGTAATGGCTTCTGCCCTTCATATCTCCTCTTTCCTGCCTCTTCCTTCCATGACTTTGGCCAGAGGTGTGGGCAAAGCATCACATCTCACCTTAGATTTGCTTTACTTTTCCTTTGTCTTCTAACAAGTCACCAGAAATCAGATGGAATGGGCTTTCTCTCCTTCATGCTTAACATTCTCCTACATCAAATGCTCCTCCTGGCTGTGGTCATATTTGACCTGTTCCCTTCCCTGGAGTTATTGTCAGCTGATGAGGTAACGTGGGGGAGAATCAGCCTCCTGATAAGGAAGGTATCAGGATCTGAAGCTATACATTAGGATGAAGTGGATTCTTCATGCTGGAAAACCATAAAGGCTAAGATAGAATATGCAACCATAAGCAAAATATTATAGATCTGCACGCGCGCACACACACACACACACACACACACACACACACACACAGACTCGTTAGACCACTATCTGTTTTATTTAGATTTTAAGGGTAGCTATGCTCCTTGTTAACTGAGAGCCTTGTTATAGAAAGTTCAGCTAAAAAGACCGTAAACTAAAGTTTCTCCATGTTTTGAAGCGTGCACTTATTCTCCTGAGACCCCTCAAACATCAGCCCTGGCTGGAGTTTCTGCCTGTGTATTCTTGCCATTACTTGATTCTGGTAAATTAGATAATGACTCAGTTTCTTTGCTGAATAATAATAATAATAGGTTCAGACAGATGCCCTGAAAGATCCCTTGCTATGCTGCCCTGTGATTCTTTAAGGCTGAATCTGGGGGAAAGTGGGGGAAGAAACTGTCTTTTGTCACTTGCTTTCATCTCCTCCACAAAGTGTTTTTCTTAACAAATCTGATCGATCTTTTTGTAACTCAGAGGGGTTTTGTTTTTATTTATTTTTATTCTTTATTTAAAAAAGAGACAAGGTCTTGCTATGTTGCCCAGGCTAATCTTGAACTCCTGAGCTCAAACAGTCCTCCTGCTGTGGACTCCCAGAGTTGTGGGATTACAGGTGTGAGCCACCGTGGCTGGCCTCAGAGGAATTTTAAATGCTTTTCTTGCTTTCTGTCTTCCTGATCTTATCACATTAGGCAAGTTATTTAACCTCTCATGTGTAAAACAATGATAATAGTAGTATGTACTTCAGAGGGTTATTGTGATTATTGTGAAGTAGAAAAGCCTTCAAATCTCCAAGGGATTCCAGGTACCACTGGGCAACTGGGGCAGGGCTTCTTGTCAGAATTCAAACTGAATCTTGCAGGAACACTTCACTTCACTTTCCTCATGAAGTGTTTTAGACAATCTTCCTAGATCAGGAGGTCATGGATATTGAAATGAAAAGAGTTAAAATGCACTGATCAGTGTTGTGAGAAGCATAGTGTTGGGAAAAGAGAAATGGTTTAAGTGGATCACTGAGGTCAAAATCTTACTTGGTGATACCGTTTGGCTATGTCCCCACCCAAATCTCATTTTGAATTGTAGTTCCCATAATCCCCACATGTTGTGAAAAGGACCAGGTGGAGATGATTGAATCATAAGGCAGTCTCCCCAGTCCTATTCTCGTGGTAGTGAGTTCTCATGAGATCTGATGGTTTTATAAGAAGATTCCCCTGCTTCACTGGGCACTCATTCTTCTCCTTCCTGCCCTCATGTGAAGAAGGACGTGTGCTTCCTCCTCTGCTATGATTGTAAGTTTCCTGAAGTCTCCCCAGTCAATTAAACCTCTTTCCTTTATAAATTACTAAATCTTGGGTATGTCCTTATAGCAGTGTGAGAACAGACTAATACACTTGGAGTTCTCTCTAGTTTTGTGAGCTTGGGCAAGTCACTTGGCCTGTGTGAGCATCAGTTTCATGCTAAGTGTAAACAATAAACCTGTTCTACCTGGGAGGATCATTGGCAGTGACTAGACAATTTTTAGAAGAAAAAATATGAATGGTGATAAACATGTGAGAAGAAAATCAATGCACTAATAAGTGGTGTTGGGAACAGGCCCCCCCCAAATGTGGCCATAAACTGGCCCCAAAATTGGCCATAAACAAAATCTCTGCAGCACTGTGACATGTTCATGATGGCCATAATGCCCACACTGGAAGGTTGTGGGTTTATCGGAATGAGGGCAAGGAACACCTGGCCCACCCAGGGTGGAAAACCGCTTACAGGCATTCTTAAGCCACAAACAATAGCATGAGCAATCTGTGCATTAAGGACATGATCCTGCTACAGATAACTAGCCAGACCCTTCCCTTGATTTCGGCCCATCCCTTGGTTTCCCATAAGGGATACTTTTAGTTAATCTATTATCTATAGAAACAATGCTAATGACTGGCTTGCAGTTAATAAATATGTGGGTAAATCTCTGTTCGGGGCTTTCAGCTCTGAAGGCTGTGAGATCCCTGATTTCCCACTTCACATGTCTATATTTCTGTGTGTGGGTCTTTAATTCCTCTAGTGCCACTGGGTTAGGGTCTCCCTGACCAAGCAAGTCTTGGCAAAGTGGCAAGTGCACATTAAAGCAACAAGATATACCTCAGATTGAGAAAGACATTAAGGTAGAATAATAGTGAATATTGGTCAAAATATGAGAAAATTGAAATTTATAATCGCTGTTGGAGTGAATGTCATTGATAAAATTCCTAGTGAGAGAAATTTATTTATATTGAATAAATTTGAATATGTATTCACCTTACAACCTAATGATTCCACGTTTTCATATGTACTCTTGAAATATTTTTTTGCATATGAGCACAGGGAAACATGTACAAGGGTATATGATTGAGCACTTTTCATAATGACAAAAACTTGAAACCCAAAATATATGTCAAACAAGGATAGATAAATTAAATGTGGTATTCATACAATGGAATACTGCATGGCAAATAAAAGGAATGAATGATATTATATATCTCTATAAGATAATGCACTTCGACATGGATAAATTTTTAAAACTTAATGTTATACCAAAAACAGAGTGCTAATAACAAACAAATGAAGTGATAATGTTGCCTTTGGGAAGAAGGAGAAAAAAGACTGGAAATGGGAATAAAGGAGATTTCAACTATATTGTAGCATTTTCTTCCTTTGATAAGAAAGAAAGGCAATTATGAGCAAATGTTAACAGTTCTTAATTTGGTACTTGGCTGTATTTTTAATTTACTTAAACTAAAGATTATCATTATTATAGATCAATTCTTATAGCATCATCACTATTACTTCAAACAGATTTATGAAATTAAAATAATGCAAGGGAACCCTGCATTTACTTAATTAACCTGTAAAAGCCACTTCAATTTAATTTCTAACCCTTCCTACTGTCAGATTTTCAGGAAGGAGATACAAGAAGGAAGGCACAGGAAAATGTGGTATCCTTCTGGTTGACATCCCACGATGTCAACAAAGAAGACAGTCGCCAGGCATGGTGGCTCACGCCTGTAATCCCAGCACTTTGGGAGGCCGAGGCGGGTGGATCATGAGGTCAGAAGTTCAAGACCAGCCTGGCCAAGAGGGTGAAACCCTGTCTCTACTAAAAATACAAAAATTAGCTGGACGTGTGGCAGGCGCCTATAATCCCAGCTACTTCAGAGGCTAAGGTAGAGAATTGCTTAAACCTGGACAGGCGGAGGTTGCAGTGAGCCAAGATCATGCCACTCCACTCCAGCCTGGGTGACAGAGTGAGACTACATCTCAAAACAAAACAAAACAAAATGAAGACAACAACAAAACAAACAACAAAAACAAAGAAGACAGTCTAGGAGGTGGGGGCAATAGAGGTTGGTCAAAGGGTACAAACTTTCATTTATAAGATGAATAACAAATTATGAGGTTCTAATGTACAGCATGGTGACTATAGTTGGTAATACTGTACTGTTTACATGAAATTTGCTAAGAGTAGGTCTTACGTGTTCTCACCACACAGACACTGGTAGCTATATATGGTGATAGGTGTGTTAATTTGATTGTGGTAATCATCTCACATCCCACAATGTATGTGAACATCGAATCATCATGTTGTACACCTGGAATGTACACCATTTTTGTTCATTTGTTTTATTCAATAAACCTAGAAGAAAAAAATAACAGAACAAACCTTCCTCAGTGCATCCCCTTGCAGATTTAAGACTGCTTATTTTGTTTCTTTGTGATGTCTTTCCCTGCTCCTTTCTTTTTCAAAATCTCCTTGAAGTTCATTTTAGGCTGGTCTCATTTGTATTAAAAATTGAAATTGAGAAGGATGGCCCAAGATTACCCATGGCATCCCATACACCCTTGAATATAGATCGAGAAGCACCACCTGTCACCTGCCCACCCCAGCTCGACAAAAGTCTTACTTATTTTCTTATCATGATTTCAGTGACCCCTGGTTTACAAGGTTGTCATCCATTTTACAAACAGAGTGTTAGCAGTGTTTGAACAGTGTAGCTCTGAAGTTTGACATTAAATAAGAGAAATATTGAGGTCATGCACCAAAGAAAAACTGCCCTTTCACAGGTTAGTGTCATACTCATTAGGCCATGTGGTTTTCCAAAGTGAATTTATAACACACTCTGTCTTGTATGCCAACAATCATTAAGTGAACCAAGGAGAAGGCATTAAAAGAAGATAAGATATTTTGAGACATTCCAAGTTCTTGAACTTTCTCCTTTCAGTTGGCAGTGATAGGAATAAAGGACTAGAGGGAGCTGGGGAGAGGGCAAACTGAAATCATAAATTACTGTGATAACTGCAATGACGCAGGCTGCTACAATTCAGGGACATCACTAAGGTAACTATCCAAATTAAACGAGGCCAAAAGGGCAATGTGGGTAAGAAATTACATTAATACCAGGCCTAAAAGAAAGCAGATATGAAGAAAAGAATCAGAATGAATATTTAAAACTGCAGTAATGGTATCTGCATTAAGCATTCCTTCCTTGAGTCCTCATTGACCCAGTCTTAAGGTACACGATGATTCAATCAGCAGTTATTTTTCTTATTCATCTAAGATACATACAAGACATGAATCGCACGTGGAGAAGCAGAAGCGCACGTACCGGTTGCCACACCTATTGGTATTGATGACTTGGGTTTTATTGCCTGCATGTATATTGTAAAGCATGTTAGCTCTATGCTCATTGCTCTGAAGAATGAATACAGGAATTGTGTATAACCATATTGTAGAATAACGTTGAATTTTCAAGAATTTATTTTTTAAAAAATTATTTTCCAAAGTTGGTATTTTATAATAAGTAACACATTATTGGTGTCAGACATCACAGCCAATCATGACAAAACAGTTTCCATCAATAGGAGGTTAGTGAAACCTGATGACTTAGATTCCTGCATGCCAACTTCAGGTTGTGAGATTAAGGAGAATTTCAAAAGAGTAAGAATAACTTCACAAAGACTTGTAAACTACATCTTAGGAAGAAAATATTGCTGAGAACACGACAGTTTATAATACGTAGTATTTTTACACCTAAAGCGCTAAGGTGTTTTAATGAGAAACACTCGAAGTTTCCTAATGCATCATCACAAAAACATTTTGAATAAGTCAAAAAAGGAACTAGAATTAGTAAATAATATGGGAAAATGTTAACCTTACTATAATTTTAAAAGGCAAATTAAAATCACAAGGAGTTACCACTTTACAGCCTTGGAATTAACAATTTTTAAAAGTTAAAAGAAAATTGTTGCCTGTGCTTAGGTGAGTACCACAAATGACTATTTTCATAATCACCTGAACCAGTATAAAGAGACACAACCTTGTGGATAGCAATTTGACAAATAAATATCTAGAGCCTCCAACACTCATACCCTTTGCCCCAGTAGTTTTCATAAAGCTACATTCATGCAAATGTTTGTTAAAAACATAACTCATTGTAGTAAAAGTGAGAAATTTATAAGTACAATTTGGTAACAACTAGTTTGGATTTGTTAGGTGGTCTTTGGTGTACTTATAAGATGGTCTATTATTTAGCCATTGAAATGATATGTATTTAGGACTAGGTCGTTATATAAAAATCATCATCAAATGAAATTAAGTTAAAAAACGGAATCCACAGTTGGATTTACAATATTGAAATACGTTAGATCAAGAGACACAAAAATTTAGGCATTAAGAAAAATGGAAGAAAACTTCTGCAAAATGAACTGGGACTGAGGAGGTAAAAACTCTTCCTTGCCAGTCACAAGTCTGGAATAAGAGACCCACATCCAGATCAAGCCAGCAGCTCTGTTGACAGGAAGCAACATTTCTCCCAAGGTCATGCTGCAGCTATAAAGTCATAATGGTACCTTTCTTTGAGAGATTATTACTATCTTACTTAAAAAAACCTTGTTTTCTGAAATTATAGACTGTCAGAAACTTTGCTCTTTGAAATCATATCAGTAAGAATGAAGCACCCACTCTCCTTGCTGGGAGAATTTGAGTCACGTTGACACAGAGATGTAGCCTTGATTTCCAACCCAGGTGGAGTGCTACAGATAAGGAGTTTCTAGATGCAGCATTTCACACCTATGTTAACTTTGTGGTTTCCAAGGAAAAAGGCCCGTGGGTCTATTTTGCAGTCCAGACTTCGTGTTGAATCTTCGGCCCAGGGCTCTGCTTTGCTCTCTCAAATCCTATAATAACCCCATTTCTTTCTTTGGTGAGAGGCCCCAGGATTCCTCTGATTTGTGATCTCCTTCATTGCAAAAAGTCAATAAACAGACTAGTGGCCTTGGGCTCACTGGACTAGGATACATCAAAATGGTTTTCGCATGATGGAATTGTCCGTCCTCCCTGTAGCTTGTACTTTTCCAAAGGCATACTTTTCAATGAAAAACTGTTTCTTTCATAATGAGGAAACGTTAGGCATTCTCATTTTTGACTAAAATTAGTCACATTTGTCTTACATTGCACGCACACATCACAATACTAGCCATAATTATATCTGGGCAGTGAAATTATGGGTGATTTATTTTTTCTTCCTTGAATTTTTCCCCTAAAATTATGACGATAAAAACATACTGTTTTAAAATTAGAAATAAGTTAACAGTTATTATTTTAAAATCTTTTGATGAACAATTCTGCTTATTAACAAAATGAAATCTATGCTTCTTGACAAATACACTGCAGCATGGGAGATGGAAATAAGTCCAAGTTCTGGCCAGAGGAAGGAGAAGGAAGCGGTGCTTCTTATTTTTTTTTTTTATTTTTTCGAGACAGAGCCTTGCTCTGTCGCTGGGCTGGAGTGCAGTGGCGCAATCTTGGCTCACTGCAACCTCTGCCTCCCTGGTTCAAGCGATTCCCCTGCCTCAGCCTCCTGAGTAGCTGGGACTACAGGCATCCACTACCATGCCCAGTTTACGTTTTGTATTTTAGTAGAGACAGGGTTTCACCATGTTGGCCAGGCTGGTCTTGAACTCCTGACCTGATGATCCACCCACCTCGGCCTCCCAAAGTGCTGGGATTACAGGTGTGAGCCACCGCGCCCAGCCCGAAGTGTTGCTTCTTGTAGTCAAATAGTGATATCACTCTCCATCACCTCCGACAAGCAGCGTTGACATTTTTTCCTCATTCCCCATTTGGACTCTAAAGAGCCACAGCAGTGCACATTACAGTTCTGTTTTGGTCTCTGGGAAGCACTATTCATTTTAGGGTCTTAGCAAGAAAAGTCTAGAAGCCTTTGATTTAGAAATATTGGAATATCGTCTGTTCTTCAACCTTTCTTTAATGCTCTAATAATTTAATAACATTTCCTGCTTGATAACTAAGGTCTAAGGAAGGTCACCCTACTGCTTTGAACTCAAACCAGAAATGAATGTTTCAGTTGTTTTATCACTGTCACTTATTGGTATGGCTTTATTTAAGTTCATCTTATGGCACTGTGCAGTGTTTCTGAGGCTCCTTTTTCATACTCAGTTAAAATAAAATGCAATAGAGAAAAAGGGGAGGAGGAATTTTTTAGATTGTGGTAATATATATAACATAACATTTTCCATTTTAATTATCTTTAAGTTTACATTTCAGTGGCATTAATGACATCCACAATGTTTTACAACCATCAACACTATCTATTTCCAAAATCTTTTCATCCCCCCAAAAAGAAACTCTGTGCTCATTAAGCAATAACTTCTCATGTTCCCTTCTCTCTCCTAGCTTTGTAACTTCTAATTTACTTACTATCTCTGTGAATTTGTCTATTCTAGATATTTTGTATAAGTGGAATCATACAACAGTCATCTTTTTGTATCTGGCTTATTCCACTTAGCATAATGTTTTCAGGGTTTAGCCATGTGTAGTATATATAACCTTCTTATGACTGAATCATATTTCATACTTGCGTATACATTTTGTTTGTCCATCCATCTGTTGATGGATACTTGGGGTGTTTCTACCTTTCTGCTATTGTGAATAGTCCTTTTATGAAAATTAACATACAAGTATCTGTTTGAATCCTGTTTTCAATACTTGTGGTTATATACCTAGGAGTACAACTGTGGGTCATATTGTAATTTCATATTTAACTTTTTGAGGACTGTCAAATTGTTTTCCACAGTGACTGTACTATTCTACATTCCACCTTCGAGCGTTCCAATTTTGGAATGGAAGTAAATCTGGCACCTGATTTCTAAGCCTAGCTCTTCTAAGAATTGGTTTATTGTTTAACAATAATTCTGCATGGCCTATCTCATTCTTTTTGCATCATTTTCTTTCTCTTTCTTCCAGTGGATTACTAATGACAACTGTCTCTGGAGAAACATTAATTAATCACTTTCCTTGCTACTTACGTTTGTAGACTACCATTTGCATAATAATGTTGGCATTTCAGTGACTAAGGTCTGTTGGCTGGATTTTAATATGGATCTTCCTGATGTCCAATTCCAAATTTATCAATAGGAGTACAGTGAATTTCAGTATAATATAAATAACCTAGAAATAACTGTGACTATTTTTGTGCTATACTATAGATACTTATGTCTACATGTATAGACGTAATATAGATAACCATACTATGTTATGCTATAGAAGATATTATGCTATGCTTTTGAAAAAGAAACTGAAAAATAATTTTCCCACTTTGATCCCATACAAAATTTTTTTTTCCAGGGGAGATTTATGCTTTAAGGTTAGCTAACTTTGGTTCCAATTCTGAATGCAAGCCACACCCACTTTCCTACAAAGCATACCAATCCTTCCAGATGGCACCTCTGTATTTTGCTCCTAATTGTTCTTCTCAGTTGGCGGTGGAGTGTCTCAAGCGTTAGAATTAGTAAACCCTAATGGCATGCAATCTAATTGGTAGCAATATATCTCAGTGGCATCCATATCTGAATCCTGAAGATATTCACTCTTTATTTTCTTGCTTATTACTATCTAGTCATCCTGGTTTTGTATACTTCCAGGAGGGTTACTGGTGAAGCTGCATATTTTTCAAGTACTGTCCTCCCTGGAGAATTATCATATTTCAAACATGGGATTGCCTGGAGAAACCAATATCTACATTCCCTCCTGTATTAGTCTGTTCTGCACTGCTACAAAGAAATACTTGAGACTGGGTCATTTCTTTCTTTCTTTTTTTTTTTTTTTTGAGACGGAGTCTCACTCTGTCGCCCAGGGTAGAGTGCAGTGGTGCGATCTCGAGTCACTACAACCTCTGCCTCCTGGGTTCAAGTGATTCTCCTGCCTCATTCTCCCAAGTAACTGGGACTACAAGCACCTGCCACCGTGCCTGGCTAATTTTTTTTTTTTTTTTTTTTTTTTTTTTTTGGTATTTTTAGTAGAGATGGGTATAAGGTTAGCTGAGAGAAAAGACGAGAGAGAGACCCAAGGTCAGGCGAGAAAGTTTATTAACCTGCCGGGCTGTGCCATCACAGTCAGAAGAGGCAGACTTGAGCTTACAAAATGAAGGGTTTATATTGGGGATAGAGACCCTGGGGTTGTTTGTCGGTTAACTTTGCCACATATCATCTCGTGATTGGCTTAGAATATATTATCTTGTGAAAATAGGAATTTACAAGAGGGTGTAACTTAGGTTTATCCACGTTTCACATGACATCCCTTATGCTGCCTGGAGGGCTTCAGCATAGCCATCTTGGCCAGGCTGGTCTTGAACTCCTGACCTCGTGTTCCACTCGCCTCGGCCTCCCAAAGTGCTGGGATTACAGGCGTAAGCCACTGCGCCAGGCCAAGACTGGGTAATTGCTAAAGAAAATGGTTTAATTGGCTCGTGGTTCCACAGGCTGTTCAGGAAGCATGGCTTGGGAGGCCTCAGGAAACTTACAATCATGGCAGAAGGTGAAGGGGAAGCAGGCCCATCTTTACATGGCCAGAGCAGGAGAAAGAAAAGGCGGGGAGGTGCTGCACATTGTTAGACAATCAGATTTCTGAGAACGCATTCACTAGCACCAGAACAGCAAGGGGGAAATCCATCCCCATGATCCAATCAGCTCCCACCAAGCCCCTCCCCCAACACTGGAGATTACAGTTTGAGTTTTGGGTGGGGACAAAGACCCAAACCACATCACCTCCCACGGCCATTCAAAAGACAATGTGCCAGAAATTTTCCATTTCTTCCTCAAGCCTCACCCTCCTCCTGAGCTCTGGCTATATTTTGTCTACAGATTCTCATACCATCTGGTTTCTGGTTAGGTTCAGCCAATGGGGAGCCCAGGAAGGTTATCAGAGGGAGAAGAGTGAGGACAAGATTTTTTTCCTTTGGCTTCCTTCCTGGGTAGTTCCCTCAGACTGAGTGAGAACCTTGGTAAAAGGTCACGCTCAAGGACTCTCTTCTAGACTGTTCTTTCTCCATCTGCGTTTTTGTAGCCCTTTCTTTGCTACTAGCATGAGATTCCTTCACCATTCCTTGTGCTTCTCCTACTTTTGTAAGAAGTTCCTTTTTAATAAATTTTTCCTGAATGAGTTTAGCTCAACTGTCCATCTGTTTTCTATTGGGACCCTGAGGGATAGGGGCAAGAAAGGGGTTTTGGTGTTACTGCATCTTTAAATAAAGCTCACTCAGCCTATACTTGAAATTTTCTATCTTTGGTTGTGACAGTTCTGGGTGACACTATTTCAGTATGTGTCATGAAATTCTCCAAACAATTTCCATTGTGATTCTAAAACAAAAATTTGACATTTAACACCTGTAACAAGTGGGAGTGAAGGAGTGTGACTATTAGAATCATTGACTCAGTCATTCTTAAGATGATAATTGGCCATTAAAGGAGGCACATTCTAGAAGGCTGGGCAAGAGTCCAAGAAGTAACAAACATGTACCCCAGGACTACTCAGGTCTAGACCATGGCAGATATTGGCTGTTGTGAATGAGAGAATAGTTGCTTTGCCTGAAGCTATTCAATTCCAAATCAATAAAAAAGCTGCAAAATTAGCAAAACAAGCTATAATTTTTTGGATGCAAGTGCAGTGGTAAAACTGCAGTGAAAAGTAACATCATGTTTATCAACGATTATAAATCAAGTGGGTGGCTATGTCCAAGCTGGAGAGGGAGGGTTTTGTCATTGGGCACACAAGGGTATTTCCGAGCCACTGTAACAAAATGCCACAGACTGGGGGGTTTATTTTCTCACAGTACTGGAGGCTGGAAGTCCAAGATCAAGGCGTCGGCAGGCATGATTTTTTCAGAGGTCTCTCTCTTTGGCTTCAAATGGCTGCCTGCTTGTTATGTGTGCATATCTGATGTCTATGTGTGCACGTCTGATGCTTCTCTCTGTGTGTGTCCAAATTTCCTTCTCTTATAGAGACACCAGTCATCTTGGATTACCACCCACCCTGATGACTTTGTTTAATCTTAATTACTTCTTGAAAGGCCCTGTCTCCAAATACAGTCACATTCTGAGGTACTGGGGCTTAGGGCTTCAACATCAGAATTTTGAGAAAGATACAATTCCTCCCATAACAGATGTTGATATTGTATTTCTTGATCTCAGAGATAGTTTCAGATGTATTTAATTTATAATTATTTATTAAATTATATACTCATGTTTTACACCCTTTTATGATTTTTATACTATATTTCATAATTTTTTTTTTTTTTTTGAGACGGAGTTCTACTCTTGTTGCCCAGGCTGAAGAGCAATGGTACAGTCTCAGCTCACAGGAACCTTTGCCTCTCGGGTTCAAGGGATCCTCCACAAATTTTAAAAATTAAACAAATCATCATACTGTGCTGGCCAAAAAACCCCCAGTTATGAATCCGTGCTTTGGACTCCTTGTATAGGTGAATATCTTTCATTTCCATTAGCACTGGAACTAAGGGATATACTGGAACAAGGCCAGTTCATCTTCCAAGCACTATTTTTCTTCCTCAAAAAGTTACAGTACAGAATATTTCAATATAGTGACACAGAATACCTAATACATAAAGATTTGATCTGATTTTATGTTTCCTCCTTCTGAAAGTTGAAACTGTGCTAATACAGACTCTGGTGTCTGTATAACCCCACACCCACCCCAAACTGCAGACATGAGACTGGCTACCCTCCTGTGAAAGATGTTTTGAATCTGTCCACTGGGCTATGGGTGACCTTGTGAAACTGATGGTTGTGGTAATGAAGCTGCTCTATTCAAAGAGAACAGAATTTCCAAAAGGAGCAGGACATCACAATTGAGAGGTGGATAAATGTTCTGTTTTCAATGCTGGTGGAAGCAAAAGGATGTTCATCACAAAGCAGAGGGTCATCCTAGTGTGTTCATTTCAACACTCTCCATAGAGATACTCTAAAGTGTAATGGGATTTTGCGTTATCTGTTCTTAGTAGGGAGGACTGAAAATTAGGTGATGTGGTGTTACGTGACGGGCACCAAAACCCTTGCTTCCCCCAGGACAGCTTCCTCCTCAGCAAGGTCTAGAATAAGAGATTCCCATTATTCTCCAGCAATGGGCCAGGTAATGGGGTGCACAGATAAAGCAGATGCAGTTCCCATCCTTAGGAAACTGTCGACTGAGAGAATCAGGTAGGTAAAGTGGTAATGATAATGCAACAGGTAAAGCAATAATAGAGGTTGATAAAGAGAAATAAGAAAATGGGAGGTGATATTCAGAGCAGTTTGGAAGTTCAGGGAATTCTTCCTAGAAGTTATTTGGTGGTTACATATAAAGGAGGATGAAAAGTTAACCAGGTTACAAGTCAGGGGACACAGGTCTCAGTGAGAGGGCACTGCATGAAGAAGTCACAGGGGTATTCATCATCTCAGGGTATATAGTACTATCGTAATTTCCAAATTTCAAAAGTGAAAATGGAAAATTTGGTTGGAGAGGTGGAAGAGAAAGAATCTTTGATTTTACGTTAAGAGTGATGATGCCGTATTTCTTTGAGACAGACGTTTTAATCTGGCACCTTGTGTGGCGAACGGACATAGACGGCAGAATAACTAGTGAGGAGAGAAGATGAGCATTTGAATTGAGAGGGTGGCAGTGAAGATGGAGGGAGGGAGTGCAGATTTGTAGAATGGGTAGGGCTTGTAAGTGATTAGATTGTAAGTGATTAGATGGTGATGGAAGAACTAAAGGTGGACTGAGTCTCTAAATTCTAGCTCGGATGACTGAATGATAATGCCACTGAGAGAGAGAGAGAGTACCGGGAGGTTAGGGGCAAGGTTGATCATTTCAGTTTGGGACCTGATGAGTTTGTGGTAAAAGTGTGACACAGGTGAGTGGTTGGATGTATATCCAGAAGTTCAAGAGAAGACTCTTCACTAAGGGTAAACATTTGGAAGGCGGGTTAGTACTCTGGTGCTATTTAAAGTCAAGAAAGTAGATGAGACCACCCCATTATAATTACTATGTAGAATAAAAGCAATGGACCAGGATGAAATCTTTGGAAATACACTCTTTAAAGGGTAGGCAGAGGAAGATAAGTCCAAAGAGAAAACAGTGAAGGAACTAAATAGAAGAAAAAGAAAAGAACCAGGGAAGTCAAATGCAATGAAAGTCAACAAAGTAGAGAGTTTCAAAACAGTAATAAACATCACCAAAATAGTGTGTTAATTCAGTACTAAATAACAGAAAAATATTCACTGGAGATTTTTATGACCTTAACTAAAGTAATTCCAGCAAACTGACAAGGGAAGAAGCCAGATTACCATAGACCACGGTGAATGGGAGATGTGAACATAGCTGAAGCCTGTACTACCTTTTTTTTTTTGAGACGAGTTTCTCTCTGTCACCCAGGCTGGAATACAGTGGCCGGATCTCAGCTCACTGCAAGCTCCGCCTCCCGGGTTCACGCCATTCTCCTGCCTCAGCCTCCCGAGTAGCTGGGACTACAGGCGCCCGCCACTGCGCCCGGCTAATTTTTTGTATTTTTAGTAGAGACGGGGTTTCACCGTGTTAGCCAGGATGGTCTCGATCTCCTGACCTCGTGATCCACCTGTCTCGGCCTCCCAAAGTGATGCGATTACAGGCTTGAGCCACCGCGCCCGGCCGCCTGTACTACTCTTTCGAGATGTTCAGGTACGAGGGGAAAGGAAAGATCAGATGCTAATTCAAGCAGACATGGAATGGAATTTTCTCTAGAGCCTTTAGAAGGAATGAGACCCTGCCCAACACCTGGGTTTCAGACTTCTGGCCTCCAGAACAGTGAAAGAATAGATCTGTCATTTTACCCGCCACCATGTTCGTGGTAATTTGCAAGAGCAGCCATAGGAAACTGATACAGATGAGCTCAAAGGCTTCTAAAAAAATATGCTGCTAGGCTTATCCATGATGTCCTCCTCCTGTCTTTCCTTCCTTCTTCACTTTCATCACTCTCTTTCACACTTTTCTTCCTCCCCTCCTTTCTGAAACTCTCACTTCTTTTCTTCTTGCATTCTTATTCTTCTTGCATTTTTATTCTCCTTCGTGCCATCTTTCTGCTCCCTTACACACACATACACATGCACATGCACACGCACACACACACAGCAATAAACTGCGGAAGAACAACAATAAATTGTTGTTTACAAGATACAAGAAAATGCCACATTAGTGTCAAGTGCTCCCATGAATAATTTCATTAGGAGTTTAAGTTACTGGATGATCTGGGATGGCCTAAGGAAGTTAAATTTAGACAGCAGTGTAAATAGTTCAAAGAGCCAATCCTAAGAAGATCAAGGAGGATTGCATTGGAGTTAGAATGAACAGATGTGCAGATCTTAGGGTGGGAACGACATTGTAAGCTCCTCAGTGTGGCTGGAGATCATGGGCAATTATTATTTTAAAATATGTCTCAGCCGGAGGAGGACAGAAATGTTGACTCTTTTGGTCACTATTGTTGCACACCCCCAGCTGGTCCTAGCACAGTTATGCACACACTATTCAGTGGTTAGGAATGTAGGATCTAGAGGCTGGCCACCGTGGCTCACACCTGTAATTCCAGCACTTTGGGAGACTGAGGCGGGCCCATCGCTTGAGCTCAGGAGTTTGAGACCAGCCTGGGCAATATAAAAAATGAAAAGGAATGTAGGATCTAGGATAAGACTGCATAGGCTCAAATCCTAGTCCTGCAAGACACTTTCTGTGTAGACTTTAGGGAAATTTCTAACTCTCAGAACCCATTTATGAAATGGAGAAATAATAATACCAACTTCATGATATAACTGGGAGAATTAATTCAACTTGTAAAAGCCTGTAAAACATTAAAGCACAATTTGTGGCTTATAGTGTGCAACTCAATAAATATTTACCTTTATTATTATGAGGAGACTCTTAATAAGTGCAGGTTGAATGATGGGATGATTTCTATAAATGGAATTAACAGGCATGCCTAAAGTTCAGTGGTAGGGGGATAGGTAATGAAGAGGCCAGTCAGGAACCGATGTATGGGCTGGATTCAGGTTTTTGAGCTTCAAAAGCAGCTCTTCTCATCTACTTTTTACTCACCTCTCTGGTTTATGCATCCTGAAGTCCTGGAAACTTTGGGAAGTTCTTGTAGAAATTGTGCTCCCGGCCGGACGCGGTGGCTCAAGCCTGTAATCCCAGCACTTTGGGAGGCCGAGACGGGCGGATCACGAGGTCAGGAGATCGAGACTATCCTGGCTAACATGGTGAAACCCAGTCTCTACTAAAAAATACAAAAAACTAGCCGGGCGAGGTGGCGGGCACCTGTAGTCCCAACTATTTGGGAGGCTGAGGTAGGAGAATGGCGTGAACCCGGGAGGCGGAGCTTGCAGTGAGCTGAGATCCGGCCACTGCACTCCAGCCTGGGCGGCACAGCGAGACTCCGTCTCAAAAAAAAAAAAAAAAAAAAGAAAAGAAATTGTGCTCCCATCTTAGCTGTGGAATAAGAAGTTAAGAGAAGGGATTAATCGGTCCCATGATCCGTGTTCCTGGAAGAATACTCTCTGGAGAAACCTCACCCATGCTGGACGTCCTAAAATCCATCAATGGATGGAGAACACAGAAGAAGTTCAGATCCGGTTGCCCATCAGAAATCACTGAAAATCAGTGTGGTGATCACGGGGATGCTTATTGGACCACCCTCTCACGATCACCTGAAGTCTGTTCCGGAACTTGAACATAGTTCTTTCAGGGCTGTCCATGGAGGGTGGATTCAGGTCTGTGGGACCCAAAGCACATATAATTTGGGGAGCTCCCTGTAAGAAATTGAGTGCAAAATTACAAATTCAGAAATAAGTGCAAAAGTAGAGTTTTACAAGAATGTTTTTCTTTTAGAATTTTCTTTTAGAAAAGAAACTACCATAAAATATAATTTTTTAAAAATCAGATCAATAGCACAGATATAACAAAATCAAGAAATAGATAAAACTTCGTTAACTGTCTGACACACTTTGGAGTGTACTTATCTACATTTTCTTGGTTGCATTTTCTTTGATCATCTCTTCCTAAGACAATTTTTTGTGTGGTAGCAAAAAAAGAAAAATCTTTCTGGGAATGAGAGTCACAGGGATTATTATGGGATTATACTCATAATGAGATTACAATCTCAACCCTGAATCTTCATGTCTGATTGTCAATGCGTCAGTACAGGGGCAGCAGGAGTATTCCTGGGAACCATTCATCTCAGAACAACTAGCAATAATGTAACTAATTGGAAATGATTGAGTATAGCGTAAACAGATCTCACTTGATATGGTTTGTCTGAGCCCCCACCCAAATACCATCTTGAATTCCCACATGCTGTGGGAGGGACCCAGTGGGAGATGATTGACTAATGGGGGTGGTTTCCCCCATACTGTTCCAGTAGTAGTGAATAAGTCTCACGAGATCTGATGGTTTTATAATTTTCCCTTTCACTTGGCTCTCATTCTCTTTTTGCCTGCCACCATGTAAGACGTGCCTTTCACCTTCCACCATTATTGTGAGGTCTCCTCAGGAATGTGGAAATGTGAGTTCATTAAACCTCTTTTATTTATAAATTACCCAGTCTCAGGTATGTCTTTATTAGCAGTGTGAGGACAGACTAATACACCACTTATTCTTAACCAAATATAAGTCCATCTAAATTTCCCATTAGCTAGATCCTCAAAATTCTGGTGATCACTCAATTGCCACATGGGAGTTATCGAGAGATGTCAGAGAGGAAAGAGTGGCCTTAAGTGATTGTAGTAAAAAATAGTTAATTTTGCAAATGTTGCAACATATATGACCAATTCAAGACATTGCTGGGTCCTCCCCAGAACCTTGGAAAAGGCTAGCAAACATGAGGCGAGCTGTAGCTTGCACTTCATTAACTTTCCACTGAATTCACCTGTGCACCTGTGCACCTCTGCAATCTCATTTCTTCTAATATAAGGAGGAAATATACTTCATTGCCTAAGCCTACAAGAAGCAATGCAAGACAGACTTCTTTTATGCAGAATTCTACTCTGTAGTTCATAGTGATAAAAGGATTGCTGATTCTTATTTCAAGTCATTCTTCTTTCCAACTACTATTAGATTCTAAAGGATTATGAGTTTTCACTGATATTTTCTTTTGCTGTAACCTTTGAAAAAAGGAGATAAAGGAAGCATACATCTGCCACCCTGCATTCTCCACATCTCTCTACAAGAAAACCAAAAAAATGGTTTTCTTGGATCTAAAACCACCTTCGTGGGAAGCAGGTAAAAGTGCTGTTGGGAACGCTTAAAGACTGAAGTATTTGTACCAAAATGCTTCATACTCTAATAAAATATCTGTCATCATGCTACTTTCATCTAAAGGTTTTGAAACACCTGTAGCATGAATTATGAGATGACGTTTAGGCTGAAAACACATGCCATTTGAAAAGTCATTTTACATTTCTGAGCACACTCTACTGATTAAAGTAAAAGAAGAAAAGCTTTATGCAAGGCTAAAGACACAGCTGCAGGGTGTAAGCAATCTATCTTTTTGTTTTCCTCATCGTATCGCTCTGCCTTTTTTTCTTGCTGCCTGAAAGCATGAATGAAACAACAATATGAAAATCAACTTATTTTTTCTTGAATTTGACATGATGTCAAAGCTATAATGTTGCTCAAACAATCACATGCGAAACTTATACGAAATTTTAATGACTTCCAAAAACATTGAAAAGAAATCAGAAAACTTAATTTAAATCTGTATATAATACACACTCAACAAATATTTGTTGACATAGTCTAAAAACAAAACTACATTTGAGGAACGCACTCTTATAGTTTCTCTTTTTTCAGTATTGTTTGAAGTGAGGTTACATACAGAAACAAATGTGAAGGAAACATTCTCTTTTTTGGGCTATTTTAGAATGAACAATATCTCAAAAAAAATTGGCAATATGTAGTGACGTACAAATTTATTTATTCTAGTCCCATTATAAGTTTGAAATCTATGATGGCTAACGTTTTTGAAAAATTGAAATTTTGAGATCATCATTCTATAACTGACTAATTCAACAATTTGTGGTCATTGCATTTCAAGCAAATACTGAATCAATACATGATGGCCCATATTAAAATATGAAATAAATTTAAAAGTATAAAGAACATAAAAAGTAATTTGTCAAAGAATTCTAATTGGAGAAAGCAAACAAAATGTTACCATTAAATAGAACTTGGTTGGTAAAAGAGGTGAACTCAGAGCTGAAAAAAAATGTAATTATTTTTCAGAATGAGGGGTTGTCTTTGTATTAGTAGTTAGTATATTCCTTTTGGTTAGTGGCTTTTTCTTGAGCCTCCACTGACATAGTTGCCCTTCAGCCCAGTGGCCCCCAACCTTTTTGGCACCAGGGATGGATTTCATGGAAGACAATTTTTCCACGGGACGGGTTAGGAGGGGCATGGTTTCGAGATGGAATTGTTCCACCTCAGATAATCAGGAATTAGTTAGGTTCCCCTAAAGAGTGTGCAGTCTAGATCCCTCGCATGCGCAGTTCCTATGAGAGTCAAATGCCCCCAGTGATCTGTTAAGAGGCAGCGTTCAGGCACAACGCCCCTTGCCCCCCTCATCTCCTCCTGTGAGTCCAGTTCCTAACAGGCCCGGGACTGGGACCTAACTCCTTGGGGACCCCTGCTTTAGCCAATAGCACTTATACATTTCTATACACTTAACTTACACCCTTTTACTTACTTTAGGATAAATAATGCCTTTACTAGAAATCATTGTGAAAATCATGAAAAATCACAGAGATTTCCTGGAAAGGAATAATTTTGGTTTAATTGTTTGACTTTCAGTATTAATTTAACCTGCATGCTTAGCTAAGTCATTTAATTGCTCAGTGTCCAGTTTTCCCATCTGGAAATTAATAACAGAGGCCAGAGCTCAGTCCAAAACAATAATGATGATGATAATAAAAATAAACTTCAGAGTAAAATTCAAACTCTGCCTAACAGGGAAGACTGATCTTGCCTCCCTGTCCCCCAACCCAGCCCTTTTTCCTGCCACTTCTATTATTATCTCAGACAGAAAATAGGCTCTGGCTAGACAGGGAAATTCACCAATCCTGGAATTCTCCCTGAAATTGCTTAACTGTAGTGCTTTAACCACATGTATTCATGTTGTTCCAATTCCTGCTCTACATTGGAATCACTGAGGAGCCTAAGCCACTGCCTCCCAAACCTTTGAAATGAGAATCTCTGGGCATCAGTACTTTTTTTAAAGCTCCCTGATTTGTTTCAAAATACTAACATAATATGTAAGAGTGGGTGGGATTGTGTGGGAGTATAGATGAAACAAGCTTAGCCATGCCTTAATAATTGTTGAAGTTCTTGATGAGTACGTGGGTTCATTGTATGATTCAACCCACTTTTGTACATGTTTGACATTTCCCATACTAAAATGTTTTTAAAGAGTCACACCTGGTGATTCTAGTGTGTGATGAGAATTTGCTTCCTGGGGATCCCAACCTGTAATAACGATGAAATTAGAATCCTGGCTCTCCTTTCATTTTAGTCTCTCTGTGAATTAACTGATTAGATAATTAACTAATTAAACAAATGCTTATAAATGTTCACTTCTGACTAGAATACTGCTAGCCTGTGTTAGGCTCTGGAGGCTCCTTAAGGGGTTTATGGTTTGACTGGATGAGACAAAATAACGAACAAATAAATTACAGGTAGAAGATATGTCCCGAAGAGAATGGCATGAAGGACGTGTGTGAGAGGAGGGTAGTCAGTTGCACGTTGGGGAGACAGCAGGAACTGCTTCATGAAAAAGTGACTTTTAAGATAAGGTTGAGACTTACCCTTTAAGATCTAGCTTAAATTCTACTTCTTACATCCTTCATTTATATTACCAAACAAAAATAATCTGTTTCCGCTCTGTATGATAACCTTTCAATTACTTTCAGTTTCATGTTGCTATATTGTAAATTCTTTGAGATGAAAAATTACTTCAATTCATTCATGCATCCTTCAAAATGTTCTAAAAAAGTGACTTATAAAAATTCAAAAAAGTATGCTGAGTTAAATAAAATTGATTATCTTTACAGCTTATAGACATATTCAATAATATTGTCATTTCATTTGACATTTGAATTTACATATTTGCCTTAATTGGCAATCAATATTAACTTAGGAAAGAGTATTGGTCTAAAAAAAATATGTCAAGTTGGAAAGAGAATCATTTTTTGTTGTTGTTGGTCAAAATGGACACTGCTCTTTTCAAAGAGAGCTATAAATAAACACTCGAATTTTTCTGCTCACTGAAAGAAGCACACTATCCAGCCAAGTGCAGCCTTGAATGTTAATTTTGTTCTATTGAAAGCACCTGGGATTCAAAGGCTTTTCCTTCCCTGGCTTGCACAAGAGCAGTTTTATCTGCTGCACAGAATTTGGAATGACCCAATTCTGTCACGTTGGTGGGAACAAATAATTAAAATAAAGTTGGTTGACAGAGATAAAAGGCACAGAGAAAGAAAAAAATCACACTTCAGGAAAAACATCAGTGAGGCACTTTCTTGGCACTTTGTTAGTTTCAAATGAAGTACTATTTCTTGCTTTGAACTTGACAAATTCAAGGCCATTTCTAATGCTTGGTTTAAATGTTTTAGCCTAGCTACTAAAGGCTCACACTGGACAGTATGTTAGTAAACTTACTAATAAAAAAATGGGGAGCACAAGGAATGGCTAGGTTTTACCTGCTTATTGGGAGAGTGACCAGATCCTGTAGCCAGTGCACTGAAGCAAGTCATTTAGAAAGTAACGCTACCATAACAAATTCCTAGGGTATTTTTGCTATCAATAACAGAATTTTTGATTTTTTTTCCCAACTCTAGTGAGAACAGAACCATTATATGATGGCTTAGGGTTCAATATTAGTACAATTTATTATAGATAAACTTTTTAAACACTGGAAAACTTGTATTTTGAAAAAAGTCATGGGATACCACAAACAGCAACAGGGATTTAAAAAAACACTTCTGATAGCTTATTGCTGGGCAATACTCCTGCCAAGAACTGGAAATGGTTGATAAAATATAATAAAATATCTATTTGAAAGCTTAAGAGACCTACTAAGGCAGCTGTGGCTTAGGGGGTCAAAATTCCAGAGAGAAGAAAGGCACAATAATGTGAGTTCAACATTCAGCCTACTCTTCCTCCTAAGGTGTTTGCCAATTCATGAGCACCACTGAGAAGCTGAAAAGTTGAGGAGAACTTCTACCTGTCTTAGGATATTGGAGGAAAAAGTGAATTCAGAAACTATCAACAGGGATAGACCTGAGCTTTCAGCTGGGACCTAAAAAATGCTATACTGGAAACAGAAGAAGCTGGACATGGATAAGCCTTTAGAATAACAGCAGCTCCGCTTTGAAATAGCTCAATCCATGATTAAACTAAGATGATCTGTCTCTATCCTAATTGTTTGCTGAAAGGAAAAGCACCGCTGAGAACCTTAAATTTTATCTGCAATTTTTCATACCCCAAATTTGTCATTTAATTAAAAAATTGCCAGGCATAACAGGAAAGAAGGTGAAATGACTAAATAACAAGAGAAAATACAGAAAATACAAACTGACCCATAGAAGTGCTAGAATTTGGACTCCTCAGACCCAGAATTTAAAATGACTGTGATTAATAAGTTCAATAAGTTATCTGATGTGATGGAGAACTTCAGTAGAGAACAAGAAGCCTAAATTTTAAAATTAATTATAAAACTGAAAATCTTAATAACTGAAGTCAGGAACTCAATGTATAGGTTTAATAATATATTAGACAAGCTGATGAGATAGTGTCTACCTCTGGGGAACAGGGAAATTGTTGTGATGTGAACCTACGCATGTGATGTGAGTGTGGGGGATCTTCTGAGATTCCAGTGATATTCTCTTCCTTTCATTTGAGTACATGAGTGTGTTCACTTTATAATAATCCATCAAACTGTACCTATGTGACTTGTGTTTCATTATATCTGTGTGTAAACTGATGCAACTTGTTGCATGAAATATCCCCACAGAAACACTCTGAATGAAACTCTTGGAGAACTGGGGTGTTTCGGGAAGCTGAATTCCTACAAGCAAGACAAACACCAAGAAAAAAAAATAGATGATTAACATTTTCAGGAGAAAAATTTTAGACCTTTAAATTACTTCCTCTGAACTGACTTGCTGAATTCATTGACAGTCACCATTTCCTCTGCTAAACCTTTCACATCTGGATGCCCATGGAGGGTTAAACACTCAGGTAGTTGTCTCACACATCCTTCCATTTGTTAGAGTGTATAATTACAAGACTGAGCTGTGTTTGCTAATGACTTGAAACTAAGCCTATTGTACTTGTTGCTTTAATGACAAAATCTGGTTAAATATTATGTAACTAAGGATGGGTGTGGTGGATCATGCCTGTAATCCTAGTACTTTGGGAGGCCAAGGCAAAATGATTGCTAAACTCAGGAGTTTCTGCAACATAGGCGGATCCTGTCTCTACAAAAAGTTTAAAAAATTAGCCAAGCGTGCGTACCTGTAGTTCCAGCACCTCAGTAGGCTGAGGTGGGACGGTTGCTTGAGCCCAGGAGGTCAAGATTGCAGTGAGCCATGATTGTGCCACTGCACTGCAGTCTGGGTGACAGAGTGAGACCCTGTTTAAAAAAATTATATAAACTAATGATATTTCAGCGTAAAAAGAGAACTGTTTCTATGAAACATTGAATGCTTTCTCAATAAAGGTGAGTCGGTCAAAAAGAAAGATAAAAAAGCTGCCCAAGAATGTATAAGGAAGATTATTGAGGAAAAATCTTTCTGTGATTAACATAGTATTCACTGAGAAGAATGTATGTATCTGCCCAAACACACAAATATGTGTGTGTTATTAAAGATAACCCTATAATTACTAGCAGGGATACAATCAGAAAATTAAAATAGATTGTTACAGTTGACCACTGATCTAACCATAAATTAAACCAGTGAAATCCATGAGTTTAATCAAAAGTAGCTTTATTATTTGTCTCCCACTGTCCTTTTAAATTCTAGGGCTTTGCACCTTCCCCTGTCTCACAGCAATTTAAAGTAAGTCCCAGGGCTTTTCTGATCACATTCTGGTAATAAAAACAATCTCAAGTCAGTAATTAAAATATGCAATCCTTGAATTTCATTCAAGGTTCAGCTGCTGTCTTTTTCCAGCTGAGGCTGGCCATAGCTGGCTGTGAACAGTGGAAAGAGACGAGGTTGACTGCTCCACTCTTTTCACAGCTGACCTTCTACCACATCCCCTTTTTGCTACCTTCATTTCTGACCTCCCAGCATCACAGCTGGGTGGAGGACAGGGAGAAGGGTTAAAAAAGGGGTTTTCCCTGGGCTTGGGAAGTATTTAAGCTGTCTCTCTCCTAGGATCATCTGTGGATTTTTCAGACTATCACCCATCCCTGGAGATGTCTCAGCTGCAGTTCCTGTTGTGGGTCATTGTATTGCCTGGGGCTGCTTCTTTAGCCTCTTGGCATACAGTGGTTCATCCTCCAGTTAGGGTCGCTTTATCCTGCCTTGGACAGGATTTCTGTCATGGCCCACATCTAAAGACATGCTCATGTAATCATTTTCCCAACCAACTCTGTGACAGCAGGTAACCTCCCAGTGCGGTCACTTCTCTTTGCTCCAGCATCAGAGCAGCTGGCCAACGTGCCTCTGCCCTTGGGGCTCATCTGGTAGTAGTTGAACACCAGCCCTTGGGTGACACTCAGTGTGCAGGGGACACTCATCAAAGTTTGAAGTGTGTCATCCATTGTCTTGGATCTTTAACCCAAATGAAACATAAATAATACTCACCCCTTCAGTATTTTCTTTTGCATAACTATAGTGGCAACAAAAGCCTATTTAATTCATTAATTTGTGTCTGACAGTGCAAGTACTCACTAGATATTTATTGAATATTGAATAAATGTGCTAATACAAGCTTTCTATTTGTAGATGTTATTTGACAAAGTGGTTATGATGGAAGATGAAGAATATTTCCTCTGAGACCTTTCAGATTGGCTTGTCATGCCAGAAGGGATTTGGGCTACCTTCCCTGAGACTAATGAACTATGAGACTAATGAAGTAACGAACCATTACATTTTTTTTTCCACGCTGTGCCTCCAGAACCAACTGCACTAAACTTGTGAAAAATGCCAGAATGTCACATTTCAGAAGAAGCTCTTTTTGTCTTGCTCTCTCCTGAATTCTATCATCCATTCATTTAGGGCATTGGGAAAATGGATTCAAAGACTGTCTCATCAATTTTATTCTGGCTTCCAGCTGCTAAATAACCCTCCAATCAGTAGGTAAAAGCGAAGCTTCACTTAATAATCAGGTTTCTTCAGGCCCATGCTGGAAGAAATCAGGCCCTTGGAAGTGTTCTAGTAGACTGAGTGACTCTAGCCAGTGATACTCCTACCTGCAGCTCTCTCTGCAGTCAGAGAAAGAAATAGCTTTGGATAGAACAAAGAGGAAGTGAGGAGGTGGGAGAACTAAAGAGAAGCGAGGGAATGAAATGCAGGATAAATAGCCCTTGAGATAATGGAAGTTCTGGGAGCTATTCAGCTAATTGTTCTGTGGCGTGGCTTTCATCTTTCCACATGTGTCACAAGGGAAATCACCTTGTTACAATGGCAGCCTCCAAGTCTATTACCAGGCAAGTGATCCCAGCGGTCACAGAACAGAAAGCATTAAGAACCAAATTAAAATGCTCAAATCACATGGCTTATGAAGTCCATTTAAAGCTCACAGTGGAAAATGATGGAAAAGAGATGGGGTGAACGAACATATTTAGGACTGAATGCAAGTAGGGTAACAGAATCACACAATCTGAACTGTAGGTGCTCAGTGTTTGTATGTCACCATTCTCTTTCTCTCTGTGTGCCCTTGCATATGGGCAGTGCATTATCCTTCCTAGTTGGTGGTGGTTATGAGGATCAGAGTTGAGGATCTAGCAAGGGGAACCATAGACAGAAGGTGCCTTGGGACAACCACACACACTTGCTACATTGAAGAGATGCAGGAACAGGCACTCCTGGCCACAGCTACAGCCAATCAGCCTGCTGAACAGCCATGAGTTTTATTCATGATCCTTGGGCAGAGGACACATGGAGCCAGAATGAGTGTCACCAATGGGCTGCTAAATTATGACTTTATGAATATTAAGTGCTCATGTATGGTGTATCCTGAATATTTAGTGTTTTTCATATATTTAATCTCACATGCATTTAGTTCCTAGGTAACTCATTGATATTAGGTATCTCTTGATTCTTCCATCTGTCTCAATCTATGTTAGACATCCATACATTCTACCTGCTTACTACTTATACTTAATAACCATGTATCCTACCAATGTCTAGCAAACTTTTTTGCCTACTAGTTATTTATCTATACTTAATATTCTTAAATATTGTAGCCTGTTTTACAGACTACAAACTTATTTATCTAAGAAAACCAATCTCAAAAGCAAATGCACATTATGATGTATCTTTGACTGTGAAAGCTATGTTTTATTCAACTATGTGTTTATGTGTGGCTGTTAGCAACACATGCACAATAGAGTAGTCCCCTTTTATCCTTGGGGAATATGTTCCAAGACCTCCAGTGGATCCCAGAAACTGTGGGTAGTACCAAATATATATACACCTTATGTATACTGTATCATGTTGTTTTGATCTGGTAACCTAGATAGCTAAGTAAGTGAGTGACGAGTGCCGTCTATAAAATGGACACCATGGACAAAGGGATGATTCACACCCCAGGCTGGATGAAGCCGAATGGCATGAGATTTCTTCATGCTACTCAAACCGTACAAAATTTATAACTTATGAATTGTTTATTTCTGGAATTTTCCATTTAATATTTTTGACCTACAATTGACTGCAGGTAACTGAAACTACAGAAAATGAAACCTCAGGTGGGGGAGAGTACTGCAAATGTTTTCTACATAAAAAATAAATAAGATGGGTAGCTGATATGGTTTGGATATGTGTCTCCGCCCATATCTCATGTCAAATTGTAATCCCCAATGTTGGAGGTGGGGCCTGGTGGGAGGTGACTGGATCACAGAGGTGGATTTCTCATGAATGGTTTAGCACTATCCCCTTGGTACTGTTGTCGTGATAGTGAATGAGTTCTCATGAGATCTAGTTGTTTAAAAGTGTATAGTACTTCCCCCCTCACTCTCTCTCTCCTGCTTCTGCTCTGGCCATGTGAGATGCTTCACTCCCTCTTTGCCTTCTGCCATGATTGTAAGTTTCCTGAGGCCTCTCAGAAGCAGATGCTACCATGCTTCCTGTACAGCCTACAGAACTGTGTGCCAATTAATTCTTTATAAGTTACCCAGTCTCAAGTATTTTTTTATAGCAATGTGAGAATGGACCACTATAGTAGCTTTTCAAGAGAGCTGACTAGGGACATCACATGCTAGTTCTCCCGAGAAGGAAAATGAAAGTTGTGGGTGAATGGTCAAGTTCTGAGTGGAAAGTGGAGGGAGGAGAGCCAAAACCTGTTAGAGTCCCCACATGAAGAGGCTAGGGCATACGGAAATAAAAGTAGCAAAAGCCTGGCTGAGATCAATCCCTGAGGAACTCAGAGCCCAGCAGAAAGGGTAAGTGGGAGTGCTTCTCTTCTCCTCTTCCTCTTCTGACAGTGCTGACTGCTAAACTGTTTGCCACCATGAATCAGGGCAACACTATTGCTGGTGATTAGAGATCTTCCTGAGAACAGAGAACCAGGTGGCCAGCTCATGCAGCTGTGCTGCACCCCACCCTCAGACCCAGGCTGAAATAATGTGAGCCATACCAGTTGTGCACATGTGGTACCACTGCCCTGCCCAGGGATCCTCCACTCTGGAGCCACCGCATCCTCAGACCACTTGCAGACATACCCCTCACTCTGCTCTGACTTTGTCCATGGGGAGTTGTGGGTCCCTTGGAGCTCTAACTCTCAGTGCAGACTGCCCCTAAAGGAGGGGAAAGCGCAGTCCCTCAAAGTCCCACTGGAACAAAGGAAAGTTGGGCATGGAAGGGGGTACAATCAAAGCCTGGGAACAGACTTGGAGAGGGAGTCATCTCTTGCCCCTTGCAACCCTCCCCAGCACACTGTCCTCCACGCGAGCTTGTGCTGAAAGAGGGTGCTTTTCACGTTTCTTCAGTGGCTCCACCCCTGCTAAAGGTGAGCCGGCACTTCCCCTACCACCTACTGAGGATGAACTTGTGCTAAGAACGTATGTGCTGTATCATACTCTTAAGTCCCATCTACTGGAAGACAGCCTGAATTACACCACCAAACAAAAATAAATTGCTACATCAGAGAAAGCCACCTCAGGAACCTATCTGCAACCAAGGAGCCTGTGCAGAGCTTTGGCCCTCTGATAGCATCCAGAAATGACGTGAATCAATCATACATAACATACACCACAGTCATACCTTCAAGGGGAAAATAAATAAATAAAAAAAAAAGCCCCAGCCGAACAATAGCAAATTCTTAAAAAAAAAAAAAAAAAAAAAAAAAAAGGCATCAGCTCTCTCGGATGAGAAGGAATCAGCACAAGAACTCTGGTAAAACAAAATGCCAGTGTTTCATCACTTCGAACGGATTACACTGGTTACCTAGTAACGGATGCTAACCAGACTGAAATGTCCGAAACGACGGACATAGAATTCAGAATATGGATGGCATGGAAACTCATTGAGACCCAAGAGAAGATTGTAATACAATACAAAGAAGTTAGAAAAACAATCCAAGTTTTGAAAGACAACATAGTTGTATTAAGAGAGAACCAAACAAAACTTCTGGAATTGAAAAATTCACTACAGGAATTTCAAAATGCAGTTGAAAATCTTAAAAACAGAATAGACCAAGCAGAAGAAAGAATGTCAGAGCCCAAAGACTGGTTCTTCAAATCAAGCCAATCAGACAAAAATAAAGAAAAATGAATTTTAAAAAGTGAACAAAGCCTTCAAGAAATATGGGATTATGTAAAGTTATCAAACTTAGGTCTTATTGGCATTTCTGAGAGGGAAGAAGAGAAAGTAAGCAACTTGGAAAAACATCTTTGAGGATATAATACAGGGAAATTTCCCCAATCTTGCTAGAGAGGTCAACATGCAGATATAAGAAATCTGGTGAACTCTTGCAAGATACCATACAAGACAACCATCCCCGAGACACTTAGTCATCAGACTATCCAAAGTCTATGCAAAAGAGAACATCTTAAAGGCAGCTACAGAAAGGGGCCATATTACCTACAGACGAAATCCCATCAGACTAACAGCAGACTTCTCAGCAGAAACCTTATAAGCCAGAAGAGATTCAGGGCCTATTTTTAACATTCTTAAAGAATAGAGATGCCAGCCAAGAATTTCATATACTGCCAAACTAAGCTTCATAAATGGAAGAGAAATAAAGTATTTCTCATACAAGCAATTGCTAAGGGAATTTGTCACCACCAGATCAGCCCTACAAAAGATGCTTAAGGGAGTTCTAAACATGAAAACCAAAGAATGATACTTGCTATCAAAAAAAAAATTGACACCTTTAGTACATAGCTGACAAGCCTTATAAAGCAACTACCCAATTGAGACAACAAAGAAATTAGCTAATAATACTATGATAGGAACAATACCTCACACATCAACATTAACCTTGAATGTAAATAGCTTAAGTGGTCCACTTAAAAGACATAGAGTGGCAAACTGGATAAAAAAACAAGACCGACTGATGTCTTGAAGAGACCCATCTCACATGTAATGACACCCATAGGTTCAAAGTAAAGGAAAGGAGAACGATCTATATGCAAATGGAAAACAAAAGGGAGCAAGAATCACTATTCTTGTATCAGATAAAACAGACTTTAAACTGAAAACAGCAAAAAAGGGCAAAGAAGGGCATTATATAATGACAAAGTGTTTGATTCAACAAGATTTAACTATCCTAGATATATGTGCACCCAACATTAGAGCACATAGATTTATTAAATACTCACTACTAGACCTAAGAAAAGACTTACACAGACACTCAATAATAGTGGAGGATTTCAACACACCACTGACAACATTAGACAGATCATTGAGGCAGAAAACTAACAAAGAAATTCTGGACTTAAATTTACCACTTGACTAATTGGGCCTAATAGACATCTGCAGAATACTTCACCCAGCGACCACAGAATATACATTCTTCTCACATGCATAGAGAACAAACTCTAAGATTGACCATATGATGGGTCATAAAACAAGTCTCAATCAATTAAAAGAAAATAGAAAACATACCAAACCATCTTCTCAGACCACGGGGGAATAAAAATAGAAATAAATACCAAAAGGAACTCTCAAAACCACACATATACATGGAAACTAAACAACTTACTCCTGAATGACTTTTAGGTGAATAGTGAAGTTAATGCAGAAACCAAAAAATTCCTTGAAACAAATGAAAATCGAGACACAACTAACAAAACCTCTGGGATGTGGTAAAGGCAGTGTTAAGAGAAAGTGTTAAATGCCTACACAGAGAAGATAGAAAGACTTCAAATTAATAATCTAATGTTGCACATAAAGGAACTTGAAAAACAGGAACAAACTAAACCCAAAACTTGCAGGAAAAAAAATAAGACAGAGAACTAAATGGAATCAAGAACACAGAAAAATACAAAGAATCAATGAAACGAAAAGTTGATTTTTTGAAAAGATAAACAAGATTTGTAGACTGTTTGCTAGATTAACAGAAAAAGAGAGAGAAAAGCCAATCAGAAATGAGAGAGGTGACATTACAACCAATCCCACAGAAATACAAGAGATCTCTTTGTGCACAAACTAGAAAACCTAGAGGAAATGGATAAATTTCTGGAAACACACAACCTCCCCAGACTGAACCAGAAAGAAATTGAAACCCTGAACAAACCGATAACGAGTTACAAAACTGAATCAGTTAAAAAAAAAAAAATCTATCAACTAAAAATAGCCCCAGATGAGGGGGATTCAGAGTTCAATTCTACCAGATTTGCAAAGAAGAGCTGGTACCAATTCTGCTGAAACTATTCCAAAAAACTGTGAAGAGGGATCCCCCCACCCATAACTAATTCTATAAAACCAGTATTATCCTGATACCAAAATCTGGTGAAGATACAACAAATAAAAGAAAACTACAGGCCAATATCCCCAATGAATACAGATGCAAAAATCCTCAACAAAATATAAGCAAACTGAATCCAACATCACATCTAAAAGATAATTCATCATGATCAAGTGGCTTTTATCCTGGGGATGCAAGCATGGCTCAACATGCACAAATCAATAAACATGATACATCAACGGAATGGACACAAGCCATATGATCATCTCAAAACGAGATGCAGAAAAAACATTCAATAAAATCTAACATCCGTTTATGACAAAAACCCTCCACAAACTAGGCATCAAAGAAACATACCTCAAAATAATAAGAGCCATCTATGACAAACCCACAGCCAACATCATGTTGAATGGGCAAAAGTTGGAACCATTCTCCCTAAAAATGAACAAGACAAGGATGTCCACTCTCACTACTCCTTATTCAACATAATTCTGGAAGTCCTAGCCAGAGCAATCAAGCAAGAGAAAGAAATAAAAGGCATCTAACTAGGAAAAGAGGAAGTCAAATCATCTCTCTTTACTGATGACATGATTTGTACCTAGGAAACACTAAAGATTACATCAAAAGACTCCCAGACATGATAAATGACATAGGGATACAAAATCAATGTACAAAAATTAGTATCATTTCTATACGCCAGTGATGTTCAAGGAGAGAACCAAATCAAGAATGTAATCTCATTTACAATAGTCACACACACGCAGAAAATACCTAGGAATATATCTAACGAAGGAGGTAAAAGATATCTACAAGAAGAACTACAAAACACTGCTAAAAGAAATCATAGATGGCACAAAATATGGAAAACATCCCATGCTTGTGGATTAAAAGAATCAATATCATTAAAATGGCTATACTGCCCAAAGCAATCTACTGACATAATGCTTTCCTATTAAATTACCAATGTCATTAATCACAGAACTATCAAAAAACTATTCTAAAATTCATATGGAGCAACAACAACAAAATCTTGAATAGTCAAAGCAATCTGAAGCAAAAAGAAGAAAGCCAGAGGTATCACATTACTTGACTTCAAATGATACTACAAGACTACAATAACCAAAACAGCATGGTACTGGTACAAAAATAGACACATAGACCAAATGGAACAGAACAGAGAACCCAGAGATAAAGCTACACACCTACAACTAACTGATTTTTGACAAAATCAATAAAAGTAAACAATGACATTCTATTCAATAAATGGTGCTAATACAGCTGACTAAGCATATGCAGAAGAATGAAACTGGACACTTACCTCTAACCATATATAAAAATTAACTCAAGGTGGATTAAAGACTTAAATATAAGATCTCAAACTATAAAAATATTAGAAGAAAACCTAGGAAATACTCTTCTGGAGATTGGCCTAGGTAAAAAATTTATGCTGAGTCTTCAAAAGCAAATGCAACAAAAATAAAAATTGACAATTGAGACCTAATTAAACTAAAGAGCTTCTGCACCGAAAAATAAACTATCAATGGAGTAAATTGACAATCTACAGAATGGGAGAAAATATTTGCAAACTATTCATCTGATAAAGGACTAATATCCATAATTTATAAGGAACTTAAATCAACAAGAAAAAAACAACCCCATTAAAAAGTGGGCAAAGGACATGAACAGGCACTTCTCAAAAGAAGACATACATGCAGCCAACAAACATGAAAAAATATTCAATATCACGAATTATCAGAGAAATGCAATCAAAACCACAATGAGATACCATCTCATACCTGTCATAATGATTATAAATAAAAAGTAAGAATATAATAGATGTTGGCAAGGTTGCAGAGAAAAGGGAATGCTTATACACTGCTGGTGGGAATGTAAATTAGTAAAGCCCCGTGGAAAGCAATTTGGAGATTTCCCCAAGAACTAAAAATAAAATTACCATTCAACCCAGCAATCTCCTTACTGGGTATATATCTAAAGGAAAATAAATCATTCTACCAAAAAGATACCTGCACTTGTATGTTTATTGCAGCACTATTCACAATAGCAAAGACATGGAATCAACCTAGGTGCCCATTGATGAAGGATTGGATAAAGAAAATGTGGTACATATACACCATGGAATACTATATAGCCATAAACAAGAATGAAATCATGTTCTTTGCAGCAACATGGATGCAGTTGGAGGCCAATATTCTAAGCGAATGCACAAAGAAACAGAAAACCAAATACCACATGTTCTCACTTATAAGTGAGAGCTAAACATGGGTACACATGGATGTAAAAATGAAAACAATAGATACTGGGGACTCCAAAAGGGGGAAGGGAGGGAAGGGGCTAAGGTTGAAAACTACCTATTGGACACTTTGTTCATTCTTTGGATGATGGGTTCAATAGAAGCCCAAATGCAGCATCACAAAACATACCCATGTAACAAATCAACACATGTACCCCTGAATCTAAATTTTTAAGAAAAGATACTAACGGGCAGCATTCCCAGGTTTAATAATAATAATAATAATAAATGAATTTCATTGTCATCCCTACATGTCCACTATTTCAAAGATAGCAAAAATGAATCAAGTAGGCTGTTTTTTCTGTAAGTTAATAAGCTCAAAATTTAGTGGCTTAGAGTGGCTATGCACCTATGATTCGGTGAGGGGATTTTGCTCACCTGATCCCTGCTGGGCACGCTCATGCATGTGCAGTCATTTGGAAGGTCAGCGGGAGGATGGATGCTCTAGGATGGAAAGGATCTGTGTAACAAAACCTGAGGGGGGAAAAGATGTAGCTTAGTACAATCATTCCTGAGCTACATTTTTTTAATCCGTTAAAAAAAAGTCTTGAGTCACATTGTTGGAAGGCATGTTAATTTCTAATGTAATGGGATGGCTCTCAGAAGTACAATCTTTATGATGACAAGATTCCAATTTTAATAATTATTAAAAATATACCAATTGATAAAACTTCATGGGCTTAATCAATATTGAGGTTCAAATTATAGTTATACCTGGACAGGCCACTAAGATGCCCCTATCATCTTGAGAAGGTAACTAAATATAAAAAAGAGAAAAATGAGTATGCCTCGCTTTAACTATAGCCTTGCCTAAATTTTCCACAGTCATAGTACTCATTGTTATAATGTACTCTAGGCTGGGCATAGATGCTCTGACACAATATAATAAATTAAAATTAAAGTAATTTTTTGGTACTTACAAATTGGCTTAATAAAATGGGACCTCCCTGGCCGTCCCCCACCCCCACACTTATGATAGTTAATATGACCCAATGTAAGTTAAAAGAAGGCTTCCAAGGATTAAAGCATACACATATAACTTCAATAAAGGGCTGATTATCCCCACAGCAACTACTTTGACAGGCCAATTTTTCTTGTTCTCTATTCTGGGAAAAATAAAAGGTATCTTATAATGAATTACTACAACCTTAATACTGTGGTCTCAACCACCAATGCCCTCATACCCAATACCCTCATATTATTAAAATTACTGCTATTCAACCAATACCTGGTGAATATTTTGCTGTTACAGATTTGGTCAGCATGTTCTGTTCAGCGCCTGTTTCAACAGTCTCTTAGCTGCAGTTTGCCTTTAGCTCTGAAGAGACACAATGTGGCATACCTTTTCTAGGCCACCCATGGGTACTTCAACAGCTTTGTCATACACAGTCTTTGCAGATAAGATCTCAATGGGTTCCACTTTCTGCAGGAACACAGGTAGAGGTTACAGTATGTTGACAGCATCCTCCTCCAAGGAGACTCAGTTGACACACTCATTAAGAACATAGCCAGTTGCGGTGGCTCATGCCTATAATCCCAGCACTTTGGGAGGCCGAGGCGGGCAGATCACAAGATCAAGAGATCGAGACCATCCTGGCCAACATGGTGAAACCCCCTCTCTACTAAAAATACAAAAATTAGCTGGGCGTGCTGGTGGGTGCCTGTAGTCCCAGCTGCTCAGGAGTCTGAGGCAGAAGAATAGCTTGAACCTGGGAGGTGGAGGTTGCAGTGAGCCGAGATCACACCATTGCACTCTGGCCTGGTGACAGAGTGAGACTCCGTCTCAAAACAACAACAACAACAACAACAACAACAACAACAACAACAACAACAGAACGTATAAATTCAATATCTTTTAGTACCTTTTAGGTTCTGGTGGCAACATATTTTCATTTATAAATTTTATTTGCAAATTAAAATCACCAGGCACTCTTATTAGTTCCCTTAGAAATTCCTTCACTATAGAGGCTTTGGCAACCTCTCTTCATGCCTCTGGACCCCTTATGATGACCATTTAATGCCCCAAGACTCCTGGTATGAGAAATTATCCCTTTCAGCCTTGTGCTGTACACCATTAAAACAACAAATGCCTGGTTATCTACTGGGCTGTCTTAAAAATAGAGGCTGTCACAGACGCTAAACCTGTGACCCTCTAATGACCCTCTAAATTAAGCTGCTCCCTATGCTTTTCATCATGGCAACAGCACCTCACAAGCTCAGCATTGCAACCGAGACCTCCTCAGGACAGGATGGAACATAACCTGGACCCTCTGGTACATTCCACCTGGAGGAGGTGGTGGCTCCCACTGTCATCAGTCCGTTGCCAGATGCCAGATGCTGAAGGAGGTCATTCGTCCCTCAGACCCCTTGTCTAGCTGGGGTTGGCTGAGTGAATAGTAATGAGAGTTCACAGACTTTGTGAAAGTGTGGTTCACCATCACACATGATGGAGCTCGGTGAAATGTTGCTGCTTTCCATCTCTTAGCCAGGATGTCCCTAATAAAAGATGGGACCCAATAAATAACACTCTTGGCCAGACTTCGGGCAGTCATCTTAGTACTGGGTGTCTTGATCAACAAGTAGTCCCATTTTCAGCTATTATCAACTATTTGTATATAGTTTATTATCAATGATTGACCCATGACCTAAAAATTCTCCCCTTCAAGGTAAAAAACTAGAAACCTCTTGCCTCGCAGATACTCGAAACATGAAGGAAAATCATATTCTCTCACATACTAAAGCCACAGTACAAGGCCTTGCCAAAAACACGCCTCATTCCCTTCAGATATACAGACATAACTGGCAGTAACCAAGACATGCATTTTACTTCTTAAAATACGCAATGCTGGGCTTCTGAAAGAAACATTTGACAGAACATTTATGTTGCCAATAGGCCCCAAATAGGTGCTTTAACTGAGAGACATAAGGATGTCTTCAAACAATTCCTTTTCAAATTCTAGTCCAACATTACCCCTGAAGTTCTCTATGTTGCATCAGGCTTTAAGCTACTTATAATTAAATTTTCAATCTTTCCCCTATCTCACTAGGGCTGGAGGCCAGTCTGGGGGCACGTACGCTCCAGGGACTCCTGAACTGTTGTCCCACAGGCCAGGCCACTGCCCATCTGATATGGAACCCAGCAGAACGTAAACTTCCACCCCCTACAAAAGCCCTGTCAGGTGCAGCACAGACCCCACTAGTAACCTCTTACTACTGGTTTGGGGGGTTTGTAGTTTACAACCCAGAGGCCCACATCAACTCAAGTGGGTACCCGCTTGAAAAGGACACTGCAGTCACACATCTTAGATGACATCGCTCTGGCCTGAAATCTAAGTGCTGGAGATGACTTCGCCCCCTGCCTGCATGCCAAGCCCACTTCACCCAGACACTAAAACCTCCACCCAGTTATGCCCATGGGCCTCCTCTCCTAAGGCACAACATGAGCACAAAACATTTTTTTTGTTTTTCCTTCCTGAGCTCGCTGCTTAGCCCATGATCCTGGTGTTTTCCTTGCTCTCTCTTCAAATGTACACCCCTGTAATTCTATACCTACAGGGAAATCTGGTGCAAGTTACTTAAATTAATGGAGATTATTGCTTTCCCTAGAAGGCACCTGCCTCCCAAAGTGCTGGGGTTAAAGGTGTGAGCCACCATCCCCGGCTGGGGCTAGAGTTTATAGATGCTCTCTAGACACTTCAGCAGCGACTTACAAAGAAAAAACACAGCAATAGTACACCCTCAAGAAGGGTTATAAACAGGGGCAACAGAAAGTGAGAACTTAGAGGAGAGCGTAAGGCAGAGAAAAAGAAGAAGTATTAAGGAGTGAGGCAGAACCTCTGGGGCCCAGGCAGCGAGGCCTCTCTAGGCAGCATGTATAGTGCCCGCATGCCCCAGCCCTGGGATTGCTCAGTGTTCCCCTGCAATGACCTTCTTTATTCCCTCCTGAATGCCATCATCCATCCATTGAGGGCATTTAAGGCCTTGGGAAAATGGATTCAAAACCTGACTCACCACTTTTGTTCTGGCTTCCAGATGCTCAAAAACCCTCCAATCAGTAGGTAAATGGGAAGTTTTGCTTCAATAATCAGGCTCATTCAGACCCCTGCTGGAAGAAATCAGGACCTTTGAAGGTCTCCAAGTGTTGGGATGCAGGGAATTCATCTTCTGTTCCAGAGGAGGCAAACACATAGTCTTGGGACCTGGGAGTGGGTAATTTCTGCCTCCACCAGTGGTAGGAAAGTTTTGGTGGCTACTGACCAAGAAGGACTAACTACCTGCAAGCCACTCTCTGGCTGGAGAGACAGAAGCTGAATCCCACTCCACCACACTTAGAATGTATCCAAAGCCCTTACTGTGCCTAAAAGTCCACATGACTGCGGTCTCCATCCCCTCTCCCCAGCTCGGCCACTCTGCCTGCCTCAGCCTCATCACTTGCTGTTCTCTCTACCTGGAAATGACTTCACCATTTCTGTGCAGGGCTCACGCTCTCACTTTCTTTACGTCTTTGTTCTAAGATTGCATCCTCAAAGTCCTTCCCTGATCATCCTCCTTACAAAGCTCACAGCTCCCTTACCTCGCCCTGCTGTATTTCAGTGCACCTATCTCTGCCTCATATGTTAATTTTTGTTTGTCTATTTGCTTATTTTCTGGGTCTTCCACTTGAGAGTAAACTTCAAGAAGGCAAGAAGTTTATCCACTGCCTTCCCTAGCATCTGGAACACTTAAATATTCAAGATACTCTCTAAATATTTATTGACTTAATGAATATCATTCTGTTTGCTCCTCTTTTGATTGTATCAGGTGATGTATGTCACATGCACAGATATCTGATAATGTGACTTACGAGCTGAATGTGGGAAAGTCTTATAACCTAAACTTGGACCATCAGAACTGACACTACAAGAATTGAGCCTCTGGATAGGAAGAATCAATAAGGTGAAAATGGCCATACTGCCTAACGTAATTTATAGATTCAATGCTATCCCCATCAAGTACCATTGATTTTCTTCACAGAATTAGCAAGAACCACTTTAACTTTCATATGGAACCAATAAAGAGCCCATATAGCCAAGACAATCCTAAGCAAAAAGAGCAAAGCTGGAGGCATCATGCTACCTGACTTTAAGCTGTACTACAAGGCTACAGTAATCAAAATAGCATGGTACTGGTACCAAAGCAGATATATAGACCCATGGAACAGAACAGAGGCCTCAGAAATAACGCCACACATCTACAACCATCTGATCTTTGACAAATCTGACAAAAACAAGCAATGGGGAAAGGATTCCCTATTTAATAAATGGTGTTGGGAAAACTGGTTAGCCATATGCAGAACACTGAAACTGGACCCCTTCCTTATGCCTTATACAAAAATTAACTCAAGATGGATTAAAGACTTAAATGTAAGACTTAAAACCATAAAAATCCTAGAAGAAAACCTAGGCAATTCCATTCAGAATATAGGCATGGGCAAAGACTTCATGACTAAAACACCAAAAGCAATGGCAACAAAAGCCAAAATTGACAAATGGGATCTAATTAAATGAAAGAGCTTCTGCACAGCAAAAGAAACTACCATCAGAGTGAACAGGCAACCTACAGAACTGGAGAAAACTTTTGCAATCTATTAATCTGACAAAGGACTAATATCCAGAATCTACAAAGAATTTAAACAAGTTTACAAGAAAAAAACAAACAATCCCATCAAAAAGTGGTAGAAGGATATGAACAGATACTTCTGAAAAGAAGACATTTATGCGACCAATAAACATATGGGAAAAAAAAAAGCTCATTATCACTGGTCATTAGAGAAATGCAAAGCAAAACCACAATGAGACACCATCTCACGCCAGTTAGAATGGCGATTATTAAAAAGCCAGGAAACAACAGATACCAGAGAAGATGTGGAGAAATTAGAAATGCTTTTACACTGTTGGTGGGAGTGTAAATTAGTTCAACCATTGTGGAAGACAGTGTGGTAATTCCTCAAGGATCTAGAACCAGAAATACCATTTGACCCAGCAATCCCATTACTGGGTATATACCCAAAGGATTATAAATCATACTACTATAAAGACATATGTCCATGTTCTTTCAGCATGTGAACAGCAACACTGTTCACAATAGCAAAGACTTGGAGCCATCCCAAGTGCCCATCAGTCAAAGACTGGATAAAGAAAATATGGCACATATACACCATGGAATAGTATGCAGCCATAAAATGTAATGAGTTCATGTCCTTCGTAGGGACATAGATGAAGCTGGAAACCACCATTCTCAGCAAACTAACACAGAAACAGAAAACCAAACCCTGCATGTTCTCACTCATAGGTGGAAGTTGAACAATGACAACACATGGACACAGGGAGGGGAACATCACACACTGGGGCCTGTTGCGGGGTAGGGAGCTAGGGGAGGGATAGCATTAGGAGAAACACCTAATGTAGATGATGGGTTGACAGGAGCAGCAAATCACCATGGCACATGTATACCAATGTAAGAAACCTGCACATTTGGCACATGTATCCCAGAACTTAAAGTATAATAACAAAAGAAAAAAATTTACTTTGTCAGTTATACAAAGTCATAAAATGGCACTGGAGCAATGGTAAAAAACAATATGAGTGGATATCTATTAGTGGTACTCTTTTAGTATGGGAAATTATTTACTGTGAAAGCAACAAAAAATTTAAAAAGTTGAGCCTCCACTTTCTTCAAAACTACATTTGGAAATAACCATGTATTAATTCCTAGGCCTGCCATGACAAAATAACAGCAACTAGGTGGCTCAACACAACAGAAATGTATTATCTCACAGGTTTAGGTGTTACACTCACTCTGGGGCTCTACGGGATGATCTGCTCTTTGCCTCTTCCAGCTTCTGGTGGCTTTGGCATTCCTTGACTATGATCTCCACCCGCATCTTCACATCACTCTTTCCTCTGTGTCTGTGTCTGTCTCCTATAAAGACACCTGTCATTGGATTTAGGGCCCACCTGGACCATACAGGATGATCACCTCATCTCAAAATCTTAAATTTAATTACATCTGCCAAGATGCTTTTTCACAGAAAGCAACATTCTCAGGTTCTGGGGCTTAAATTATCTTCTTAGGAGCCCACTATAGCCTGATACAGTCCACTACAGACAAGTAAAACTTTGAGTTCCATATTTCTGACCCATTGACAACCTTACTATGTCTGTAACTTCCATTTAGATGTCATCATTTTTTAAAACCCCCTTTCAAAAGAAAATATGAAGTGGCTTGGCTAAATCACAGGGCACAAATATGATTTGCTATTTATCCACCTGGGAATAAACCTAAACTGACTTTTCCCTATACATACGAAAACATCTCAAATCAGCCCCATGTTTGCCATCGCAATTGTCCTGCTTTCTCTTGTGTTATCGTACTTTTTTTTTTTTTTTTTTTTTTTTTAGCAGTACCCCCTTCCCTGTTTTATACTATGTTACCTTGTTTGTGCTCCTATAGCAAAATACCACAGACTGGGTAATTTACAAACAATAGAAATCTATTTCTCACCGTTCTGGTGGCTGGAAAGATCAAGGTACTGGCAAATTCATCTGAGGAGGGCCCATTCCTCATAGACAGGGTTTTGTGTGGCATCCTTACATGATGGAACGGACGGAGAGGCAAAGGGCCTAGCTAGTTCCCCTCAGCCCTTTAGTAAAGCTCTCTTGGCCCAATCACCTCCTAAAGGCCCCACCTCTTAATTCCACCACAATAGAGATCACATTCCAATATGAATTGTGGAGAAGACATAAACATTCAAACCATAGCCTTACTTATGGGCAGCTCTCCAGGATGGGAGTTTATTTTTCTCATTTTTCCATCCCATAATCATTCAGAAACTTTCTGCTTTTATTTTCTTCTCTTAGGATTTTTAGAAGTAGTATGCCTTGCCTTTGATACATTTTTTTTCTTTTAACAATTCAGTTTATCGTTTGGTACTCATTGACAGCCCTGTTAGGGGTTGAATCGTCTCCTTCCGAAAAGAGATGTCGAAGTCCTAACCCACAGTATCAGAATGTGATCTTACATGGAAATGGAGTTTTTACAGAGATAATTGAGTTAAAATGAGGTCATTTGGGTAGACCCTAATCCAGTATGACCTAGTATTCATACAAAAAGGGGAAATTTAGGCACAGACACAGACATGCACAGGGGGAAGACAGCCATGAGAAGACGGAGAATTAGAATGATGTATCTAAAAACCAACAATTGCTGGCAACCACCGGGCTCTAGGAAGAGGCAAGGAAGGATGTTTCCCCTACAGGTTTCGGATTGAGCATGGCCCTGCTGACACCTTGATTTCAGACTTCTAGCCTTAAGAACTATGAGACAATAAATCTCAGTTGTTTTAAGCCATTCAGTTTGTTAAGGCAACTCTAGCAAACTGATAAGATGCCCTAAACTCTGCTATCCCACTTTCTTTAGCACACAGAATTCAGGCTCACTCTGCCGCTGCCCTTCTAGTCACCACCTGAATTTCAGTCTCAGTACTTTAGTGAGACTTAGGATAACGCAATGAAAGACTAATTATTTGTTTGAAGTTTCAAATAAGCTCTTAGAAGTACAATTGCTCCAAATGTGAAGCAAGTGAATGCGTGTGTAATAGACGTGTAATAGTTCAAGATACTGACTTATGACTATAATCTCAAATTGGCTAGTGAATATGTTAATTCATAAAAAGAAGCTACATAATTATTTTTTGAAGCATGATTTAAGATTTAAGATGATTGAAGAAGACAAGAATTTTGTTGTGAGAATAAGTAGGCACTGAGCTAAGTCTGTTCTGGAGTAATTACATGAATTTTCCCCTTGTCCCCCTCATCTTCCTTCTTCTCTGTTGACATACACTCCACCTCCTAATGGGGCACTGTCTCTTTCCTGCAGGTGTGGTATCCCTCATTTCCAAGGGCAGAGAGCAGAAGGAGCTGTTGATAATCTTCAGGATACTGCTGCAGGCTGGGCCTCGTCCTGGGAGGTTTAAAGATTGTCTGTGCCTTTAGTTGGAGAAGACGTTTCTATTGGTGGTACTATTATAGGTTCTTCTCACCATTTTAATGTTGTTTAGATGGGGAAAGATATCTGTATGAAATGTAATTGGTTGTTTTATACTATTTTTTTTAACTCTGGGAAGAAAGCTCTCCCTACAACATATTCACTGTTGATATTTGGTCATCTGACATATGCACGTGTTCTTATTTCCACTCTATATGCAAGTATGATCCTAATTCAGAGTTTTGGAAAAAGGATGACCTTCCCAGGAAATATACACATTTCCCAGGAGCTTTGATGCAAAGATATTAATACCTGCATTTCTTGTCTTCTGTAGGGTTGGTGGGGTGAATCTTTTTTTGGCAGGGGCCTCATGCAATGAATGGTTCTTCAAGCACACAAGAGGGTGGCTGCTCACTCTGTTTTTGCATAAAGCTCACTCTGAAAGCTTTGCAGAATGAAAGTTTGCCACAGAGTGCAAACTCAGATGGTCAAACAGTATGTGGCATCCCAACTCATGTGAGTGAAAAAGGTCATACAAAGTCCCCAAGAGGGTTCCATCTCAAACTTCCCTTATGCAGGACACAAATGATGGTTCCCTCTTGTGCCTGAGTGTGGTGCTCCACCATACTCCCCACAGACAACGTTTCTATGACCTTCCTTAAGTAGCAACCAAGCAGTGTTGGGTCACTGTTGCCATCTGGTAACTAGTGCTGCAAACCAGGTAACACAAAAGTTATTCACTACCTTCTTGAACAAATGAGGCATAATAAAACCCAACTCCTAATAATCTGTTTTTCCTCAGTGCCAGCATTCATAATATAGAAAAATTAAAAAATTTCCCAAACTCATTCCTCTTTGATTTAATTACCAGCATCATTATAATATTTTCCCTTTTAAATAAATAACATTGTAAGTTAATTAAATCTTTGAAAACCAGTATGTCTACTTTCCATGGGCAATTTTTTTTCATTTTTATCGAGAAACATAGTTCTTCATAGGGTCCACAGTTCTAAACTATTGAATTGTTGTTAGAATTGGACTTTTGGTTTGCAATCTCCTGAAAGTGTGGAAGTAAACACACACACACACACACAAACACACACACATACACAGTGATACATCTGATAAATAATTTATTTTAGGATGCAAAATGTGTCATTTTCTTTCATCCTTTAAATAAAATATTTTCCAATCCATCTTGCTGGAATTGTGGGAAATTCAGTCTCACTCTTTATTAGATTCCTGTTCCCCCAGTTCCACCAGGTTACTCAAAGTTCCAAGAAATCTTAATTCAGGGCAGGTTTTATATTAAAGGCCCTCCCCTGTGTGGTGTTCTTGGTCACTGCTAATTATAGCAGCAGCACATAGAAGACCAGCACATAGAAGATCAGCAGATGGTTCTGCTGGTCTTACCAACAATGGGCATTTGGTCTTTGCAGAGTATCAAGTTCCACTTCCTGGAGTCTGGTCTGTCGAGATGCACGAGACAGGTATTCCCCTCCCAGGGGTACTGTCACCTCCATACAATGCTGAGGCAGCTGTTCCTCCTCATCCCTGCACCTTGCCTTCCCAGGGAGGACCCCTGTTCCTCCGTTATGCTCCCATCTGCTTTTCTGGTCAGAGCAAGCTTTTTCAGTTCAGCCACTCAGCACCACCACTCCCAACCCCATGAATCTCTATTTCTCACACCCAAAGTGCCCCCATAAGACAGATATTTTTAAAATCTTCTAATTCTCCACCAGGAGTAAAGGAAGCAACAGATCTTCAGGGTTTACATCCTTGCTTGCCACCAAGGTTGGGTTTGTTGGGGAAGGACATATACCTCTCATTCTTTCTGATTCTTCTGCAGCAAGCAAATACACAGAAAGCAAGTAGAAGAAGCAAAGAAAGTCAACAAAAAGCCATACAACTTGGGATTTAACTCTGATTTTCTTCATCTTATGAGGTGTTTTCACACAGAGGAATTAAATGGCACAATTTTTGAAATTCTGTCCTTGAGTCTTTGAAAAGGCTGATGAAAGAAACTGGATTTTGTGTGACTCTAAAGATATATGTCATTCTGATACATTTTAATTGGGATTCTTCCAGAAAGGTTTTCACTTTTGATTGTGTAATATGCATACTTAAACCAAAAACACTTTAAAATACTTTTTCAGAAGAGAGGCAGAGTTTACTAGCTCAGTTGCAGTTGCTGTCAGTGTGGTACTTTATACAGAAAGTGAGAGATCCGGTACCTAACTTTTCTTTCCCCTTTCTCTCCTGTGGACAATTGCATCTCTCTAGGGTTACTATCATGGTCAGGAAAAGTTAAACATCTATGAGGAATGAATCTGTTATCTTTTTTCCTTTAAGGAAAATTATTTCAGAATAAAGATATGGATGTTGGGTAATACATTTAAGAGTTGAATGGAAGGTTTTTTTTGTTTTGTTTTGTTTTTGATGTCCCTTTTTTTGAAAACCAACTTCCTTCTGTTTTCTTGGGAAAATTAAAAAATTCCACAGAACTGGTGATGATAAACAGCCATTGGCTAGATTTGCCTGTGTTGGAGTTGCTGATATAGTTTCCTTTTTTTCCCCCGATATTTTAGGGAATTGAGAATACAGGAGTGGGCTTGGGAGAACTCATTTAAATTTCATCATTTATAAAATCCCTACTTCCAAACAGTGCTGTTTCGTGTTGGTTGAATAATTCACGAATGGGCAGATGGAAATGCACTTATAGCTACAAACTGAAAGTGTCCCTTTGTATAAGCACCCGTCTGTTAAGTGTTCTTGATTCAGTTCCATTATGGTTAAAGCAATACATGGGAGGAATGAATAAGATCAACTTCTCCACTAAAATAGCGCATTCATGTGGATTTAGTAAAAACCCCTCCTATTGAGGTGATCTGACTCCAGAATCTTATGGAACAAGGAAGTAATTAGAACCCAGGCATTGCACTACGAAATAAATATCCTGTCAATGAGTTATGTTCTTGGTTCTGTGTTTCTTTCTTTCTTTAAAAACGGTTTTAAAAAACACACAATTATTGCTTTGCTCATTCTAAAGCATGAGTAGAAAAGTAGAACTAAAGCCACCACCATGGCTTCCTGAGATTCTCAGCCCAGGCCTCCTGTAGAGCAGCAGTGGGAGTGTGTGACTCCAGGAATTAAGCATCATGCTGGCTCCTGAGCCTTTATCTAATTCTCAGTGACCTCATGAAAACTACTTCAGGTGTCTGTGCCTCTGCTTGCTTTTAAGGCGAGGAGAATGCTATCAGCCTCCTACCAAGAAAGTATGGGGTGAATAGCAAATGAGTATAATTGAAAGTGCATATTGCTAACAATGTGTGAAGTGCCCAGGGATAACCTTACTCAATGTAAGGTGACTGGAAGAGGAGAGATGACAGATGGCCTGCCGTGTAACTAGACCTATGGTTCAGACATGGTGTAGCTCAGGAGTTGTCTGAAGGCTTTGTTTGCCACAGTCTAAGGGGATGAATAACCCATTTTAGCCCTAAAGAAATGAGACATTAACACTTGCATAATCAAGCATTTCAACAAGCATTTGGAAGATACAGGTCTACTTCTGCTTTAGCCTGAGATCTAAAGGCGTCAGAAGTCATTCAGCCCACCCCTTCCTCCACCCACTGAAACCCTACTGTTGTAGGCCATTTCCCATAGAAGACACTTGCCACCTCCTGAATTCTGATTCTGTGTACTGTTTCCCCATTGACTCTAGTTCTACTTCCCGAAGTCTGTTTCTTCTTCCATGTGACAGACTTTTCAAATCATTGAAGTCGAAGTTCCCTTTTTGCTTGAGTTTCTGTTTTCAGGTAAAATATGTTCCATTCCATCCCATTCCTTACATGACATGGAACCCAAAGCCCGTCACTGTCAATGTCATCTTTGGTGTAGCTTGTTATTGTTTCTCTTAACATGTAGTCTTCAAAATGGTCACTATCTTAAGAGTGGGTATGATGTTCAGAGTGTAATGAGGACTCTTTTATTTAAATTTTAACCAGGCAGGACATGATGGCTCCCATCTGTAATCCCAGCACTTTGGGAGACCAAGGTGGGGTTATTGATTGAGGCCAGGAGTTTGAGACCAGCCTGCACAACATAGCAAGACCTTGGTCCCTACAAAAACAAAAGTTAAAAAATTATCCAGCTGTGGTGGTATGTGCCTGTAGTGTCAGCTACTTGGGAGGCTGAAGTAGGAGGTTATCTTTGGCCCAAGAGGTTGAGGTTGCAGTGAACTATGGTTGGTGTAACTGCACTCCAGCCTGGGTGACAGGATGGGACCCTGTCTCTAAAGTAAATAAATAAATAATTTTAATGAAACAGATATTTATGATATTTATTTTGAGTGTCTTCTGTGTGCATGGCACTATTGATATAATAATGAACAAAATAGACATAATTCTTATTCTTATGAAGCTTATGTTTGGGGAATGGTGGGGAAGTGGGGAAAATTACTTCCAAAAGAAAGCAACCAAAAATTCCGTTAAAAAACTCCAAGTCTGGAGATGTATTATAGCAGATATGGCTGATTGAAATTCAGCATCCATCCCCACCTCCTTCTGGTTTGCTTTCCTTTCCTGTATAGTCTGGTAAGCTAACACTGCACTTCCCAGACTGCCTTGTACGTAGGATTCTGGAGGGGAATTAGATGCTACCGAATAAATACAACTCAGGTAGGCCCTTATTAAGGAATTTGTCCTTGTTAAGGAATTTTATTCTAAATGCAATGGAAAGCCCCTGAAGAATTTTAAGCGGTGTTCTAACATTTAGAGTTTTAAAAGAGGTTTACATGTCTGATAAGGCTAACTTCCCTTTATTTTATTTTTAATTTTTGAAATTTTGAAGCTATTTTTTTGTTCAGTTACTCATCTAGATAAATTTTAGAATAATTTCATCCATTAAAAAATGTGTGAATAGTTGTATTGGTTTAAACTTAAAAATTAATTTCAGAAGAAATAATTTAATGTTTCCATCCTTAACATAATTTTCTCCACTTATATAAATTTTATTTCTCTCAAAAAAATTAAACAGTAAACTGAACATACTAAATATTTGTACAATAGGGAACTACTGGGGCACTGTGACAACTTGTAGTAGTAAAAACTCAGCCAGACTCAGGATTATAGACAAGGCTTTTCAAAAGTGACATCTTGATTGGGTCATAGAGAGTGAATAGGAGTTCATTAGGCAAAGAGAGAGAGAGGTAAGGGAAGAAAGTTCTAGATGACTTGATCAACTTATAGGAAGGTCCAATAGTAAAAGAGAGTATGGATGTTGCTTTGAAGCACTGAAAAAGTTTAATATGGCTAGCACATAAAATCCAAGGGGGTGAAAGAACAAAATTGGAATAATTTCGGTAAACAATGATCAAATTACGAATAGCTTTGAAAACTGTATCTGGGAGCTTAGATGTATGTTTGGAGTTTAGATGGCACAACCAACTTAATGTGGTAATAGAAAGATAGGTATAGGTATAGTGATGGAAAGAGAGGTATTCAATAGAATGTCTAGGCTTTTGGCTTGGGAACTGGGAGAATGGCAGTGCCTTTCACAAGAGAACAAGAGGTGAATCACATCCAGGAGGACTGAGGGATATCATTAATGCACTTTTGTACCTGTTGAATTTGAGATGCCTGGCAGGGTATACAAGTGGGAATGTCCTACAGGTGTTTGAATTATTGATCAAAACCACAGTAGAATGATGTAGGTAGAGTGATTGATTTTTTGAATCATTGTGGTATTTGAAGGCATGTAAGTGGGAAAAATCAGCCAAGGATCATGTGAGGATCAAGAGGCACAATAAAAACAACACGGATTTTAGACCCTCTGCTCTGAACCCTAAGGATGACCTCGGTGGGGTCAGAAGTCTCATTACCCTGGAGATTCATACCATGCTCATGGAAACCTTCTGGTATGTTTCATACTAGGCCATCTGGTTGCAAGTGGCAGATAATTAATTCCAATTAATTTACGATTTTTTTTTTTGAAAGAAGCATGGGCTCAAAGAACCAGGAGCCAGGAGATTCAAGGTAGACTTCAAACATCACTGTGTCCAAAAACTCAAACACTGATGTGCTTATTTGTGATTGGCAACATTCTACATGAAGGCTCTTTCTACATGGTAGAAAGATGAACCCCAGCTGATCCAGCTCACCTCCTCGAAGCTTAGCAATATTGGTGGAAAGAATATTGCTCTCTCCAAATGTACTTATATTAATCCTGGAGAAGATACCTATTAACCCTACCTGTCTTATGCCAACTGTAATTCAATTGCTGTGGCCAGTAGAATGAAGCATTGTCACTGGTCATCTTGGATCAGGAATTCTAAGACAATTGAAATTCTTAAGATCCACACCAGACCTTCTGAGTCAGAATAGCTGTGGAAGAGTCCCAGGAGTGTGAATTTTTAAGAGCTGCTAAAGTGATTCTTATTGAAGGCGTGCACAGGTTGTTTTGAGAAACGCCACATTCTCCAGACCTGACTTGAACAGAATGTTGCCTAAGAAGACTCAGGTTTGCACCTTGACAGTCTTGGTGAATTGGAAAATGTTTGGATGGACTTGAATGGGCTTGGGTGGTCAAATCTGGACCGAATTACGTTCTTATATGTATAACCAGACAACTCACTTATCTCCTCTGATTTTTAGTTCTCTCGTCTCAGCATACAGGGAAAGTACTTACCTGAAATGGTTGTGCAAGGGTAAATAAAACAACATTTGTAAGGTTCAGTTGCCCAGTAGCTCTTGCCATTGCTCAGGATCCTCAATCCTATGACTAACATTTCAGTCTTCTGTTGTACAGTGTGTGGAGCCTGCTTCCTGTGCTCATCCACTACTTGTTACATAAGATCTCAGTTTTCCATGTTCAATCCTTTCATGCCCTTTCAGGCCCCTAATGCTGCATTTCCAAAAATGCTACACTGTGCCTGCCCACCTAAACCCTCACAGTCTCTCTGCTTCACCTTTTTCCTGCCACACAATCTACCTGTTTATAGCTCCAAAGCCAGCCTGCTTTGCGACTCTTTAATCTCCATGCTTTGCACTTCTGAACCTGGGCTACAGGCCTGGAATACATTTTCATGTACAACTCAGTAGCACTGTCCTAAGGGGAAAGGCAAACTGGGCATTTAGAGAGTCCACAATTGCAGGAGAAATAGCAATTGTCACTCTTTTTCAGGATAAAACATCTCATACAAAGGACTTGAGAATAAAGACCCATGAGACCTCACCTTCCAAAGCCACACTTAGATAAAAATAGACAAAAGACTGCAAATGCCATGCTAAATTCTCTATATGTTTGGTCCTTCATCATTTTTCAGCTCTATTTAGCTATAATTGACAAATAAAAATTAAACATATTTAAGGTGTATCATGTGATGTTCTGATATTTGTTTACATTCCGAAATGATTACTACAATCAAGCTAATTAATGTTTCTGTCACCTCAACATCTCACATTTTTTGGTGTTAGTTCTACTTAAGTTCTACTCTCTTAGCAAATTTCAAGTACTGCCTACAATTAATGGCTATTATCTGTAGTTACCATGCTGTACATTAAATCTCTAGTACTCACCTTAGAATGGCAAGTGCTTGTTGACCAAGCTGCCATCTTGGGAGAAAGGAGACCTAAAATTGACCTGCAATTTAAAAAGAAAATGACTCCACTTATGAGAACTCTGATGGGGTCAACGCAGTACATATTATAAGTGGGACAATGAATGAAATGGTGTTAGGGCTCCGTGACCTCACACCATCAGAATATGTTTCACCAGGCAAATGGGCAGGGTCTCAGAATGTCACCAAATATGTGTTGAAAAGAGGTTTGAGAAATTGCTCTTACGTGGGAATGCTGTGAAAACACAGCTTTTTTCAGCTTCTAACTTTTCTGGATATTAAACTCATGCTGTTATATTTTGCATATTCTTCTCTTCTTTCTAGTCATTGGGCTGGTGCCAGAGGATAAGTTACGAGAGCTCTCCCCCAAATCATTTAAGGACCTTTATTCTATACTTTGTTCCTGACAGTTAAGTGACATTTTTTTCTAAAGAACTCAAATTAGCAAGATACTACTTGGGGATTATCCTATATTATGCTGCTTTTCTCCTCCCTGTATTCTGTCTATTGAAATTGCTCTTAAATCTGGCCCTCCTTGACTCTGGAGAGGAAAAGGCAGGATAAATTCAGAAATTCTAGCTTTTATTTTCCAAATCCTAAACTCTGGAGGGAGGAACAAATTTGTGGACCCAGGTAAAGAAACCTTTATAAGCAGGGTAGGTAAAGGATTCAACAAGATAAGAAATGTTATCCAGGGTCCAGGGCTGTGAAGAAAGAGCTGCCAGAGAGACAGAAAGACCTCTGAGGGTCCTTGGGTCCCAAAAGCAGAAGGGACTAAGGCTTGGCCTCTTACAGCAAGACCATGGAGACCAAGGCTTTGTGTGCTCTGTAACCAGGGTCATAAATCCAACATGACCAGTTTCCTGGTAGGTGACATAGACACGGGAATCGGGTTTGGAGTGATGCAGCTGGGAGACCAGTAGGGCTGGTGCAAAACTCTGGAGTGTGTGCCCTTCCCGAAGGCAATCTAATTCACATTTAAGACTACTGGCTGGGTGCTATAGCTCACACCTGTAATCTCAGCACTTTGAGAGGCCATGGTGGGAGAGTCATTTGAGCCCAGGAGTTTGAGACCAGCCTGGGCAACATAATGAGATCCCATCTCTATTTATCAAAAACATAAAATAAAAAAATATATATACATTTAAAAATAAAACTACTGTGTGGGCGAAAAAAATGCATCTTTTGTTCCTGAAAAAGTTTTGGTTTATGTTTCAGGAGCCACACTGAGTGGGACTATGTGTAGTTAGTCTGAACAGATTACTAAAGTCCAGGGACCCCCAGTGCCTGGATGTCATACAAGCTGCCAAACATCATTGCTAACTCAGTGAGGAATGGGAAGGATGGAAGCTTTGCAATGACCCATAGACATTTCAGGATGAGGCTTAAAACAGAGATTATGTTGAGTTATCAAAAATTTCAAAAGCTTGTGGTACACCTGTTGTGGGCTGTTACTCTTGTCACCAGAGATACGTCTAGGATAGTTTTAGTTTTGACAATGTAAATCCTGGTGCTACTAATATCCAGCTGTGTGATCTCGGAAAAGTTATTATATTTCACATCTCAAGCCTCAATTTCCTAATCTATGAAAGGTGAACAAGGGTAACACCCTCTTAAAATGTTGCTGGGTTAATTGGGACATTTAAAGTAAGAACCTAGAACAATGCTTGTCTCCTAATAAGCAGGCACTCAAATTATAACTCTTGGTACCAATAATGCTGATGCCTTGTGCTTATAGAGAATTTGGTGAAATAGTACTTGTGAACTTTCCTTGTATCAATATTCAAGATGTCAATACATTAATTTTCTTGTCCCTTAAGATGGTTTCCCATCTGGCTCCTTGCAGGCTCATGTAAAAACACTCCTAGAAACTCCCCATCAGCTCTTCAGACATCTCAGACGCCCTTGAATCTTAGGTTTAACACAGCTTAGGACTAAGCTGGGGTTCTTACTATGAATTCTGATAAACTTGGGCTTCAATCTATAGGCTAGAGGAAATAATAAAGTTTCATTGAAACTTAATCAAGACATGTCTATGTGGGGCTAAGTGGCTGTGGTCTACATGTGTAGTCTTTTGGGATCCTAATTTGATTCAAGTCCAAAAGTTAGAATATCCACAGAAGTGGAAGACTAGATATTCCTTATACCAAAAACTTTACAACACACATAAGCGGGTGTGTGTGTGTGTGTGTGTGTGTGTGTGTGTGCGCTTGAGATCACTCTGTCACCCAGGCTGGAGTGCAGTGGCACGATCTTGGCTCCCTGCAACCTCCACCTCCTGGCTTCACGCCATTCTCCTGCCTCAGCCTCCTGAGTAGCTGGGATTACAGGTGCCCGTCACCACACCCTGCTACTTTTTGTGTTTTGGTAGAGATGGGGTTTTGCCAAGATGGCCAGCTTCCATCCTTCCCATTCCACACTGAGTTAGCAATGATGTTTGGCAGCTTGTATGACATCCAGGCACTGGGGGCCCCTGGACTTTAGTAATCTGTTCAGACTAAATACACATTGTCCCACTCAGTGTGGCTCCTGGAACATAAACCAAAACTTTTTCAGGTACAAAAGATCCATTTTATTCGCCCACACAGTAGTTTTATTTTAAAATGTGTTTTGTTTTATTTTATTTTGTTTTTGAGAATTAGAGATGGGGGTCTCATTATGTTGCCCAGGCTGGTCTCAAACTCTTGGGCTCAAATGATCCTCGACAGAGTCTTGAACTCCTGGGCTCAGATGATCCTTGAGGGGGTCTTGAACTCCTGTCCTCAAGTGATACATCCACCTCAACCTCCCAAAGTGCTGGGATTACAGGCATGAGACACCACTCCCAGTCTGTGTTCTAAAAATTCCACCTGAGTCTCTTCTCTCACTCTTGGTTAGAGACTAAGTAGGTCTGCACTTTCACCTCTTCCTGGGTGAGGTATCTAATTCTGTGCCTTCAGTTTCCATCTTAAAAAGTTATAGTGTAATTGAAATCATCCTTATCTTTCCACTTTTTCAACTCACATATCCCGTCTTCAAGTCTTCTCATGTCTTTATGTCAGCATCGTTTAAACCCGATCATGTTCCCACCTTGTCATTGCCCCAAACGAACTTCAGATTCCAATTATCTCTCACTGAGATCTGAGGTCACCTCTGGCTGGGCTTCTTGTTTCTCATCTTGGCTCCCTCTAATCCCTGTTGCAAGCAGATTGATTTTTAAACCAGAGGTCGGCAATTTCTGAAAAGGGCCAGATAATAATTATTTTAGACTTTGCGGGCCCGATGGTCTCTGTTGTAACTATCCAGATCTACAAGTTGTAGCACTAAATCAGCCATAGACAATATGTAAATAAATGGGCACGGATGGGACTCAATAAAACAGGTTACAAAACAGGCAGCAGACCAGATTTGGTTCCGGAGGCCATAGTTTGCACATCTCTGTTCTAAGATAAATCTGTTTATATTCTTCTTGTTGCCTTTAAGATAAATGACATATTATTGAAAACAGCTTACAAGCCCAGTCAGACCTCTTAGCATCTACCTCCATCACAAACTCAGCTCTAGTTCTATTGGAAGATTTGCATTACTGCCTCATATTCTGACCCACAGCTAAGTAGGTCTGCTTGAGACCGATATTCTAAATAATACAAGTTTGGCCGGGCGTGGTGGCTCACGCTTGTAATCCCAGCACTTTGGAAGGCCAAGGTGGGCGGATCATCTGAGGTCAGGAGTTTGAGACCTGCCTGACCAACACGGTGAAACTCCATCTCTACTAAATAAATACAAAAATTAGCCAAGAGTGGTGGTGCATGCCTGTAATCCCAGCTACTCAGGAGGCTGAGGCAGGAGAATCGCTTGAACCCAGGAGGCAGAAGTTGCAGTTAGCCGAGATCATGCCATCACACTCTAGCCTGAGTGACAGAGTAAGACTCTGTCTCAAAAAAAAAAAAAAATACATAAATAAAAATTTTAAAAAAGTACAGGTTTAAGAGGCATAAAGTGAAATAAGTGGAATTACAGCTCTATCCTCAGTAAAACTGTGATCTTAGGCAAGCCTCAGTTTCTTTATTTGTGAAACTAAATAATTACATTGTCTGGAGATAATATCATCGCCTCTTACATCATTCATTTGCTTAAAAATAAATGGCATAGTAGAAGAAAAACGCTCATAAATTGTGAAGTGTTATATAAATGTCCATGTTGCCTACACAGGCTTGGCCAGTCCTCACCTCTCCCTCGTCCCCATTCATGCTGTCTCAGCTGGTGCTCTCTTTTCTCTCTCTGCACGGCTATCTGCTTATTGGCGGTGCAGAACAGCTGCAGCTCAGCGGCACCCCCGGAGGATTCAGGTCTCCTATGCCCTTCTTCAACTGACCTACTTGTTCCTTTTTCAGAGCAGCCCCCTCCCATTTTCCTACCCAGCCTCAAATCTGGTGATGGGAGCCCCGGCCCCAGCCCTAGCCCCATATCTGGAGCAATTCTCATTCCCATGAGGACTAACTGGAAATAATTCTGTGTGTGTGTGTGTGTGTGTGTGTGTGGTGTGTGTGTGGTGTGTGTGTGTGTGTGTTGAGAGGGGTGGTGATAGACAAAGAAAGAATTAGGTTACACACTATTTCTGACTTTCCCTGGTTCTCTCACTGTCTCAGGGAAGGAAGAGCACATTTTCCAATAGAGGAGTTACGGACTGAGCAGATGTAGCAAGTAAAAACAAGTCACATCGATACATAATTTATAGATCATATATTCCCTCTGTCAGCCCAGGGATTATTTCCACCTATTTGCAGCACCAGAATGAGGTCCATACTTAAACATCAAATATGACTTTATATTCTTTTATTTGCTTTTTTTAAAAGCTGTTTTATACTTTCTAACTTTGGGTCTTTAAAAAATTCTCTGACTCATTCAAGCTGCTTAATGCGCTGTATTGAAATTTCCGACAGGCATCAAAAGCACAGGGAACTAATCTTCCATATCCTTTAAAGAAACAGCAGCTCTCACATCTGGGCACGGGGATCAACTACGCAGGACGCTATAAAAGAAAACGCCAAGGAATAAGGCACAGCTGTTTTCTCTTTGCTGCCTGGAACTAGATGAAATTACTTGTTAATGACAGAGAACTAGAAAATGCACTTCAAAAATACTTTATACAAGATTCACTTTTTGGGTTACAAAATTACTAAAAGTATGACAGGTGTTTACATAAATAATATTTATCTACTGTGAGAGGTACTTCTTACAAATTCCTTCTTTGTTTATATGTAAATTGCTCATTGTAACATTTTCACAGAGGAGGAAGTTCTGTAAGCGTTTCTATAATTGATTTTCATTTCAAACTTGATTAGAAATGCACTCAATTGTCCTAATTATTCTTTTTCCATTTTTGAAAAAATTTCTATATTCCTTTATGTGAATTAATTGACGATAGGAAAGCTTCTAGACCCTGCATTATGCCAATTACTATATATATCTCAAATATTATGTTAAATATTAAATTGTAAAACATGTGGCTATTCAATCTATTATCAGAATTCCTGGGCAACTTGAAAAAAAAGCTATGATCCCTTCAAGTTTCTGAATGGATATAAAGAGGTTTCATTCCTAAGCAGATATAATAAACATGTATATATCTGACAAAGCCAAAAAATGTATGAGGCAAACATTTGTGGAATTAAAGGAAGAAATAGACAGTTCTACAATAATAGTTGAATACTTCTCTACCCTTCTTTCTGTAATGGACAGAACAACTAGACAGAACAGAAATAAGGAAATTGAGGACCTGAACAACACTATCAACTATACCTAAAAGATATATACAAAATATTTCAACCCAGGTCAGCAGAAAACATATTTGTCTCAAGTGCACATGGGACATTCTCCAGGACACACCATATGTTAGAACACAAAACAAGTCTCAACAACTTTTATAAGTTTGCAGTTACCATGAGGAATCAATAACAAAGGAAAACTGGAAAATGCACAAATTTGAGGAAATTAAATAACATACTCTTAACACAATTCATCCCATAACAAGGATTATTGTGCTTTTTTCCTCAATTCCAGTTAGAAAGCAAACTGGAGAATGACTCTTATGGCCCAATTGTAGATCAGGTGATGCCCTTGGACCAGTCAGCCATGGCCAAGGTAGTGGATCTACAAGAAGATGGCGAGTCCTGTTATAACTACACCATGGAGTCTGGATGATTTCCATAGCAAGGAGGGAATATGCACAGACAATATCCTAGATCCACACACTGATAGTGGTTTGTATAAAGGCAAAAGAATTCAGAGGAAAAGAATATTTAAGACACATGTGGAGAAAAGGGAGGCTGGTGGGATAAGAGAAGGTGTCATCTGTCGCTCTACTGGCCTAGAGGAGGTTTGAGTTGGACTGCCCAGGAAGTGTGAGTCTCTGCACCTGAGAGTGGGTGTATCCAAATGTGTCATTAATAAACATTGAGAGCTGAAGTACAGAGGAAAATGAGTTGAGGAACCTAAGGAAAATATAAGAAGCAAAGAGGCACAGCTTAGATAAACACCGGAGTTGGTACTGTTGCCTGGGAAAGTATATGTCCATATTTCTAGGTGCTTACTTCTAGAGGCATTGGGAATGAGAGGTTACTTCCAGTAGAGAGACCCAGAACAGGAGTGGATGGTGGAGAGGAAACTAGAAAGAGTACTATCTGGAAAGTCTAGGGAGTCAGGAGTCTCAGAAGAACATGGTATCATGTTAAGAGAAAGATCGAAATATAGACTTGAATTTGAATGAGTTGGAGTTTGGTGTCAACACTTTCTAATAAATGCGGGGAGAGAGGAGGAACAAAGAGTGCAGAACTAGACTGAAGGAAATTGAAGAGAAAATGGAAGGAGAGCAAGTGAAGATAGATGCTTTTTCAGGAAGCTTAAGTGAGACTTGGAGGAGAAAGAATAATAAATTAGGGACAAGGAACGAGGAAAACTGGGAGAGCAAGTCAGCAAGTGCTTGGTTCAGGACAGAATGTGGATGAATGTGTGGAAAAAGCAATGTGACTGGACGGTCTTGCATTTCGAGGACTGGTCAAGGCTTACAGAGGTACGGCCAAGCGCTTGGCCTCTGGAGTCAGGCTACCTGGGCTCCAAACCCAGGCCTGCCACTTTCTAACTGTGCGACTTCAGGCCTATTTCTTAGCCTTTCCTTTTCTGAGTTTTCTCATCTCTAAAAAGAAGACAAAGACAAAGCTGCCCACATGTGGTTGTTGTGAAGACTAAAGGAAATCATATTTGTAAAATGTTTAACATAGTGCCTGGAGCAAAATGAAGACCCATTAAATATAAACAAGCCCTTATTATTGTTATTATCATCATCATTACTATAAACAGACCTCAGGGTTTCAAATGTAACTCTGGGAATGTTGCATAAGTGATCATTCAGGCAAAGTCCCCAGTAGACTGTAGATTTTGTTGTGACAGAGTGAGACTCTATCTCAAAATAAATAAAAATTAAAATAAAATAAAATGCGAATCAGATGTTTCTATCTGTTGACCCTTTTCTATTTCAGCACTGCTACAGTTAACTTATCCATATAATATCCATGTAATATGTCAATCTGCATCTCTCTAAATTTTTTTTAATTATTATTTTTTGAGACAAAATCTCACTCTGTCATCCAGGCTGGAGTGCAGTGGCATAATCTCAACTCACTGCAACCTCTACCTCCTGGGTTCAAGTGATTCTCTGGCCTCAGCCTCCCTAGTAGCTGGAATTACAGGTGCGCACCACCACGCCCAGCTAATTTTTGTATTTTTAGTAGAGACAGGGTTTTACTATATTGGCCAGGCTGGTCTCGAACTCCTGACTTCAAGAGATCCACCCGCTTCAGCCTCCCAAAGTGCTGGGATTACAGGCGTGAGCCACCGCGCCCGGTCCTAAATGGTTCTTTGCATTGTACTTCTGTTCCATGTGCGTATCATATTTTTCACATTGCAAGTTCCCTGGAGAGAGGGTTCTATTTCTTGTGCAACCTCTCAGAATCCATTACAATGTTCTGCAAACCATAGACACACATCAGATCATACTGAATAAGTATAAATTAAATGTATTAAAAGTAAGCCCAATAGGTTTAGGGAATGAGAATTAGTAAAAACGGGCTTTTCCCTCACACTCAATTTTTGCCTTCTCTCATGGTTTTATCAATATCCTTTTCTTAAAAAGAAGGGTTTATATTGTCATTGTCACTTAAAGGGGGAAGACCTAGGAACACTAACAGGCCCCTTTCTCCCTTCAAGTGACACCCCTGAGCCTGGTTTGCAGAGTTGCTCCTCCACTTACTTGGAGGCGGTGGGGAGCAGTCCAAGGGAGAGTGAATGCTCGAAGTTCTGAGCGGCTCAGCACTGACAGGTGCTGGGTAGTTTTCCAGGCAGAATATTCTTTTATTCAGAAACTGCTGAGCTTGTCTCTGTTGCTGATAATTAACAGACTCTTCTTTACCCGTGTTCAGGGAGAACTTCCTTTCTTTCTTGCCCCTGGCAGTGATCAGTCATACATCTTAAAGACAGCTCTCAGATAAATCACCAGGAGAGAAAGAGTAAGAATAGCTCTTAGCAAACTATGACAGGAGGAAATTTCTTTTGTAAGGACTTGAAATTAGGAAATATATTAGCTTCAAATAATGTTTGGTCCTATTTTGAGAAACTTAGTGAGACATCTTCAAACATTTTAAATGTATTTACTAATTATATACATAATTTCATTTTTTATTTTTATATATTTATTTTATTTTTGGAGACAGAGTCTTGCTTTGTCACCGAGGCTGGAGTGAAGTGGTGCAATCTCGGCTCCCTGCAACCTCTGCCTCCCAGGTTCAAGCAATCCTGGTGCATCAGTCTTCCAAGTAGCTGGGACTACAGGCGCCCCCGACCATGCTCAGCTAATTTTTCATATTTTTAGTAGAGATGAGGTCTCACCATGTTGCTCGGGCTGGTCTCAAACTCCTGAGCTCAGGCAGTCCACCATCTCGGTCTCCCAAAGTGCTAGGATTGCAGGTGTGAGCTACAGTGCCCAGCCTATAATTTCGTTTTTAATACAGAAACTGTGACAACTAAAAAACTCAGAGTACTTTAAAAGTATAAAATATTAAATGTAATATTGGAGAAACCAGTTCTCTTAAAGGTGCTAAAACTGTAAACTTCTAAGATTTCACTTTGAAATCGCAAGTCTAAATTAATTACTCAATTATACATTTTAGATTAGAATTACAGTACAAATCTGTTGCTCTAATTGGCCAAATTCTTATAAACAAGTACATAAAGATAAACGATGCACAATATTAACACAAACATTAATCTTGTGGTTTTGATTTACTTGCACCTTTCTCTGTTTAATTCTAAATCTTTATAGAGTTGAATGATGTTTAACCATCCAGGGAATAACTGTACCACGACAAAAATTTTGAAGGATATTGCCTTATGGAATATCATCTTATGGAATTCCACTTGAAATTTCATAAGAACGGGGGATTTTGGTTGGGACAGATTGGATTCTTGTTGATGGGGCACTGATGGGAAATGTTCTGCTCTACCGTATTAGGAGCCTCCAAAAAGGGTGGTCTGATGGCCTTCATAGTCCACATTCCAGGGTTCAGTTTATATAGTAGCCAAGTCTTCTTCTACTCACAGAGTATGAGGTCCCCCATTCAAAGCATCATAAATCACTCTCTTATGTTCTTTTTGTTATTTCAGGGATTGTTGGCAGAGGGATCTTACTCCAGCTACATAATGAACTATTACAAAACTTAGTGGCTTAAAATACCATTTTATTATATCTCAGCCGGGCGTGGTCACTCACTCCTGTAATCCCCGCACTTTAGGAGGCTGAGGCAGGCGGATCATGAGGTCAGGAGATTGAGACCATCCTGGGCAACGTGTGAAATGCCGTCTCTACTAAAAATACAAAAATTAGCTGGGTGTGTGGTGTGCGCTTGTAATCCCACCTACTCGGGAGGCTGAGGCAGGAGAATCACTTGAACCCGGGAGGCAGAGATTGCAGTGAGCCGAGATTGCATCACTGCACTCCAGCCTGGCAACAGAGCGAGAGTCCATCTAAACAAACAAACAAACAACAAAAAAAAACCCATTTTATTATGTCTCACAATATTGTGTGTCAGGTATTTGGACAGAAACTGCTGAGCTTGTCTCTGTTGCTGGTTCATTAGCTAGTTCATTGTTTTGTTCTATCAGATGACTTCTGTTAATATCACATGGAACAGAAGAATCACCCAACTGAACCCTGTGCCATTCCTCACCCACAAAACTGTGAAATACAATGAAATGTTTTGAAGGGTCCAATGTGACTTCACTGTCTTGTATTTTAGGGGGATGGTTGGAAGGCTGAGCTTAGCAGGGATGGTCAATTGAAATGCCTACATGTGACCTTCCTAGCAGTATGACCTCAGGGTATTCAAACTTCTTACCTGGCTACCCAGAGCACTAAGAGAAAGTGTTCCTGTCAATGAGTGGGCTTGAGCGGGCTGTCTGGCCTTTAATGATGGAGCCTCAGAAGTCTCTTGCACTAGAATTGATTGGGCAAAGAGTCATAAGCCCCAGTCATATTCAAGAGAAGACACAGACCCCTCTTTTCTATGGCAGAAATGTCAATGAATATATGATTATGTTTTAAAACTGTGACAAAGTCCTGAAGACATTTAAAGATCTTTCCATATACGAAGGTTGATACTGAACTCTTTCCTTTCACCATACACAAACATCAACTCAAGATGGATTAAAGACATGTAAGACCTAAAATATAAAAACCCTAGAAGAAAACCCAGGGCATCCCATTCTGGACGTAGGCCTTGGCAAAGATTTTATGACAAAATCTCCAAAAGCAATTGCAACAAAAGCAACAATTTATAAATGGGATCTAATAAAATGAAAAAGCTCTGCACAGCAAAAGAAACTACCAACAGAGTAAACAGACAACCTATAGAATGGGAGAAAATATTTGCAAACTGTGAATCTGACAAAGGTTTAATATCAAAAATCTACAAGAAATTCAAACAAACAAAAAACAAATGACCTCATTAAAAAATGAGCAAAGAATATGAACAGACACTTCTCAAAACAAGACATACATGCAGCCAACAAGCATATGAAAAAATTCTCAGCATCACTAGTTAGAGAAGTGAAAACCAGGACCATACTGGGATACCATCTCACACCTGTCAGAATGACTATTATTAAAAAGTCAGAAAATAACAGATGTTGGCAAGGTTGTGGAGAAAAGGGAGCACTTACACACTGTGGGAATGTAAATTAGTTTAACCACTGTGGAAAGCAGTTTGAAACTTTCTCAATTTAAAACAGAACTGCTGTTCAATCCAGCAATCTCATTACTGGGTATATACCCAGAGGAGTATAAATCATTTTACTGAAAAGGTGCATGCACATATATGTTCATCACAGCACTATTCACAATAGCAAAGACATGGAATCAATCTAGATGACCACCAACGGTGGACTGGATAAAGCAAATGTGGCATATATACACTATGGAATACTATGCAGCCATAAAACAAATGAATTCATATCCTTTGCAGCTATGTAGATGCAGCTGGAGGCCATTATTCTAAACAAACGAATGCAGGAACAGAAAACCAAATACTGTATGTTCTCACTTATAAATGGGAGGTAAACATTGAGTACACATGGACACAAAGAGGAGAACAATAGACAGTGGGGCCTACATGAGGGTGGAGGACGGGAGGAGGATGAGGGCTGAAAAACTATGTATTGGGTACTATGCCTGGGTCTTGAAATCATTTGTGCACCAAACCCCAGTAACATGCAACTTACCCATGTAACAGACCTGCACATGTACCCTCTGAATCTAAAATTAAAATTTGAAAAATATAAATAAAGATCGTTCCATTTAACTCAAAATGTTTTTGAGTTTGATGTGCATTCTTCTCAAACGCTTTTCGTATTTTAGGAATACTTAACTCTTTTTAAAAAATTTTTAAATTATACTTTAAGTTCTGGGATACATTTGCAGAACATGCAGGTTTGTTACATAGGTATATATGTGCCATGGTGGTTTGCTGCACCCATCAACCTGTCATCTAGGTTTTAAACCCTGTGTGCATTAGATATTTGTCCTAATGCTATCCCTTCCCTTGCCCCAGCCCACCGACAGGCCCCAGTGTGTGATGTTCCCCTCCCTGTGTCCATGTGTTCTCATTGTTCAACTCCTACTTATGAGTGAGAACATGTGGTGTTTGGTTTTCTGTTCCTATGTTAGTTTGCTGAGAATGATGGTTTCCAGCTTCATCCATGTCCCTGCAAAGGACATGAACTCATTCTTTTTTATGGCTGCATAGTAAGGAATACATAACTCCTATAGCTAATAGAATAATATCTAATTACATTCTTGGCATATTGCATGGCATTATCTAAAGATCTGGTCATGACTTTAAAAGAACATTCTACTTGATAAAATGACATTCAAAAGTCATTCTACTTGATGAAATCATTTATAAGAAAATCTTTATTTCATTTCCAAATGAGCCACAGATGTTATCTCTTGAAATGTACTCAGAATGTGAAAAGTCTTTGTCTTACATTAATGGTTTCTTCAACTTTCTTGACTGAAAAATGTACAATGAAAAATATTTTATGTTCTCATGTACTGAATTCAACATACGTACAGTGAGAATCTTTTATAAGTAAAGTGAGTATTAAAGAAAAGTCTGGATTTCATCAGGTGTCGATGGCTGTTGGTAAGTCTTTCGGGATGAAAGGGACAAGATGAGCAATCAAAGTAAAGCAATTAACTTGCTTGGGAACTTTTCAGCAGGAACCGTGATCTTCCAGTAATTCACCAAAATGAGGAACACAAAGGGAAATAGGAGAGGCACCCGATACACATTCTCTAGGCCTTTTAGAAAACATGGAGTTGTTCCTTTGGCCACAAACATGAGAATCTGCCAGAAAGGCAGTTTTGTAGACATCCATGAATGGATACTTTTCCAAAAGGAATGCCCTACAAGTATTACCATGGCAAAACTGGAAGTCTACAATGTTACCCAGCATGCTATTGGCATTGTTATAAACAAATAAGTTAAGGGCAAGATCTTGGCAAGATAATTAATGTGCATATTGAGCATATTAAGCATATTAAGCTCAATTAAGAGCTGAGATCATTTCCTGAAATGTGTGAAGGAAAATAATCCAAAAAAGAAGGAAGGCAAAGAGAAATGTTGCTGGGTTCAACCAAAACGCCAGCCCGTTCCACCCAGAGAAGCACATTTTGTGAGAACCAATGGAAAGAAACCTTAGCTGCTGGAGCCTATTCCCTGTGCATTCACAGCATAATAGTGCAAAAGAAGCAAAAGACCTCTGGACTGTTAAGAAAGAAAGAAAGAAAGAAAGAAAGAAAGAAAGAAAGAAAGAAAGAAAGAAAGAAAGAAAGAAAGAAAGAAAGAAAGAAAGAAAGAAAGAAAGAAAGAAAGAAGGAAAGAAGGAAAGAAGGAAAGAAGGAAGGAAGGAAGGAAGGAAAGAAAGAAAGAAAGAAAGAAAGAAAGAAAGAAAGAAAGAAAGAAAGAAAGAAAGAAAGAAAAGAAAGAAAGGAAGGAAAGGAAAGATGAATATACTAAGAAAAGATGCAAGTAGATCTATAACCTGCTACAGACAAGCTCAGTCAGAATCCAAGTTCCTTTTGTGTTTTGTTCTATCTGTTTAGCTACTGTAAGAATTTTAACCTTGATTCTGCGTTTTGGGTGATTTTGTCTATCCCCTCCCACCACCATTTAAACAAGCATTGGTAGATGCTGAATACATATTTGTTGACTGAATGAATAAATGACCAATATTCAAAGAATCTGAATATAATAAATCAGCTCTTAACACCAAAATTACATTGCTCATAATTTATTTCTCCAGCCTTGAATCAGAAGGCATTCAAATCCTCTAGCAGTAGTCATCATTATCATAATCAGCCATCATTGTTTCCTCAGTCAACTTATTTTGCTTTTTTGAGTGTTTTGATTCCAGTTAAAGAAGTACATACGTATTTCTCTCCAACTGGGTGGTTTTTCTTTCAGCTAAAAACGATGATAGAAAACCAGAGCTCTAAAACTCAGAGTGATCTCACGGGCACTCAAACCATCACCAGCTTTTCTCAGTGTCTACTGTTGTCAGATAGAAATAACGCCCAGAAATAATGTCTTGTGAGGTGCCAGTGAAATGCACTGAGGAAAATACAACGTTGGATGCATGGTGAAGGCAAAATAATGTCACAAAATTGCCGTCCCCCAAATTCAGCTTTCAATCTCACTCAATTGTGTCTTATAATGTGGCGCTGGAGATAGATTCATGCGATCTGCCACTGATTTATATACAGTTGCAAGATTGCTCTACCTTTTACATTTTATTGGTTGTCTCTATCTCCACATTGATCTCCTCTTTCCCCTCTAAGTTCTGCGCTCTCTTTGCTTTGTCTTACATGCCTTGTGCAGCTCTTAAAAATAACCTACTCTTGTTAAGGGGGCCGAAGAGGAAAAAGCTACACCTGTGATTTAGGGTGATGATTTTAATTCTCAAACGCCCTCTAAATATAGAGCCTACTTGTTTGAAAAAAAATGTGGCAGATTTTTCGCTTTCAAGAATCTGAAGGGAGTGCTGAACAGAGGGGGAGAACGAAATGTGAAATGAGTTAAGTCCTGTACCTTGGCAAGCTGAGCTATGTCTGGGTGGGAAACCATTCAGGGAGGAACAGCATGGGCGGGTGGATGTGTTGTCTCCTCCTGCTATTGCAGCTAAATGACTGGAGTGTCAACGCTTTGCAGCATTTAAAAACAAAAGGTTGCTAGTAGGAGGGCCTCTAGCTATTTTTGATTTATTACCTAATCTTTAGACACTAGAAATTAACAATAACAATGAGAAGAAAGGAAAAGGGGCAGTGACTAGCAGAAGCTCTACGATGATGATTCATTCATGTGAGTAAGTGGCATCATTTTCAGCATTAAAATAAACTAGGTATGGCCATTTGAGAAACATCAAGGTCCCCATTATTCTTTATTTCCTAGAATTTTGTCATTGTACATTTCAAACACCTGGTCATGAATATTAGCTTCAAAAGACAGTTGGCCTGGTTTTTTATAACTGAAGTTAACCATTGAAAAACCTCTTGTGATTGGCACTTTATGTATTTCAGGAATCATATATAAAAGTGGGGGAACATTTTGCTTTGGAATTTGCAGGACTTACAGCTACTCAGTGACTCCAGTCAGATGGAGTCCACAGACATGTCTTTCTTCCTGTTGCCTTTTTACCTGTTTGCTGAATGGTCTAGATAGATCGTTAGTTTACAAACTGATCCATGGAATTTTAGTAAGTAGCCCTTAGGAAAACAACTTTCATTGAAAAATTAAGTTTGGAAAAGGAAGATCACTGATCTAGTGTGTCTAAAATATCTATATACCATTTTAGGTATATATACCTAAATTTACCACATTTACCTATGTGGTAAATTGATTTTAATATTCTGTATTGGCTAATATTGCTATTGTATTATGCTGCATCAGCTATTGTTACTGTTGGCAGTTATCACTGCATTTAGTAGTCTGATTTCTGACTTCATTAGAAAAAGATTTAGTATGTTTTAATTTAAATTGTTTCCTATTTTTGAAGAGTGTATTAGATAACTGTTCTCAGTTCTTCCCCCCATCCCTGTTATAGAATTACACCTCCCCACTGCGTCATGGTGGGTAGAGTGCACTTCCCTATGACATTGAGCTTGGCCCCCAATGACATTGAGCTCGGCCACATGACGTCATTTGGACACTGGAAGATCAATGTACTTGACTCAAGTAAAGTCTTTCTATGTGTTCCTTTGAACTGTAATGAAAAGAGCACACCTCAGATAGCTGGTACTCCTTTCTAACGGTCTGAGAATCAAAATATGTGTAGCAGAAATAAACTGGACTAGAGCCTGGAGTTCAACTTGGCATAGCAAAGCTCAACCTAGATTGGCCAAAACCCTGCAATGTGCAGGACTGTGAGTATAAAAATAAATGTTTATTGTTATAAGTCACTGAAATATTTGGTTTACTATGTAGCAAAAATGAACTAATTCAGACATTGGTGCTAGAAGTAAGATGGTACCTTTATAAAAGCCTAAAATACACAATATGTCTTTGGAACTAGGAGGCAGGTGGTATAAAATCTAGCATAGGCAGTTGGAAAATTTACAATCTGTGGTATGTACTGTCAAAATATTTGGATAAACTATCATCTGCTATACCTTGGGAGACAGAAAATACACCTAATCAACTTGCAAAATTAGAAAGACATGAAAGCAGAACATTGAGATCATGAATAGGTTGTTGTAAGAAAGAAATGAGCTCAGTGAATGACTGGCCAATTTGCAAGCAGAATTGAAGGGGAGCAACAAGAGCCCAGACAATACAGGACTGGATAATAAAACTATTTCTGACTGAATCATTGCTATGGCCATAAAGACCAAATTAAAGATTGGATCAGTAGAATCCTCTTTTAAGACCCCCCAAAATTAAAGTAGTACCAGGACATCCTTACCCATAGGTAAATTTTGCTAAAATCCAATTTATAATTGAGTTTCTTCATGGTTGGCTTCTAGTGTCTTCTTATCTAGGAATATTTTGCTTGTCCCAGAGTTTAAAAAAAAAAAAATTCTTCCATTTTCTTTGATACTTTTAGTTTTTACATTTAGGCCAATGATTTTTTAAATTAAGTTTTGTCTATGGTATAAGGAAAGATTTAAGTTCTTTTTTTTTTCCTTTGTGGATATGCAGTTACTTCAGCATCATTTATTGAAAAGGATGTTCTTTCTCACATTGAATGTTATTAACCTCTTTGTTAAACATCACGTAACTAGGGTCCCCATTCTGATCCATTAATCTATGAATTTATCCTTATGCTGAATAGAATATCTGCTGTTTTAATCAGCATAACTTTTTGATAAGCCTTAGAATCTTTTAATATTTCTCCTCCAACTTTGTCTTTCTTCTTAAGATTATCTATTAAGATTGACTATTTCAGCTCCTTTTTTCTATATGCATGTTGAAATCATTTTATCAATATTTAAAAAAAAAGTCTGCTGATATTTTGTTTAGGGTTAGAATGAACAATTTAAAAGTATTGAACCTTTGATCCATGAGCATGCTATGTCTTTCCATTTACTTAGGTCTTCTTTAATTTTTTCACAGCAGTGGTTTTCTTGTAGTTTTCTGTTGTAGTTTTAGGCATAGAAGGCTTGATATTATTTTATTAAATTTACTCCTAAGTATTTGCTATTTTTAAGTTGTGGATGGATTATTTTTAAGTTTAATTACATAATGGTTTGTTGCATGTATACGGAAATGCCATTGACTTTAAAATATTGACCTCATAAAGCAACTGCAACAAAAGCAAACATTGACAAATGGGAAGTAATTAAACTAAAGAGCTTCTGCACAGCAAAATAAACTATCATCAGAGTGAACAGACAACCTACAGAATGGGAAAAAATTTTTGCAATCTATCCATCTGACAAAGGTCTAATATCCAGAGTCTACAAGGAATTTAAACAAATTTACAAGAAAAGAAAAAACAACTCATTTAAAAAGTGGGTAAAGGACATGTACGAACACTTCTCAAAAGAAGACACTCATGCAGCCAACAAGCATATGAAAAAAAAAAAAAAAACCCTCAACATCACTGATCATTAGAGAAATGCAAATCAAACCACAATGAGATACCATGTCACACTAGTTAAAATGGCAATTATTAAAAAGTCGAGAAACAACAAATGCTGGTGAGGTTGTGGAGAAAAAGGAATGCTTCTACACTGTTGGTGGGAGTATAAATTAGTTCAACCATTGTGAAAGACAGTGTGGCAATTCCTCAAAGGTCTAGAGGCAGAAATGTCATTTGACCCAGCAATCCCATTACTGGGTATATACCCAAAATAATATAAGTCATTCTATTATAAAGATACATACTCATGTATGTTCATTGTAGCACTATTTACAATAGCAAAGACATGGAATCAACCCAAATGCCTATCAATAATAGATTGGATTTTAAAAATATTGTACATATACACCATGGAATACTATGCAGCCATAAAAAGGAATGAGATAATGTCCTTTTCAGGGACATGATGGAGTGGGAAGCCATTATCCTCAGCAAACTAACACAAGAACAAAAAACCAAACACTGCATGTCCTCACTTATAAGTGTGAGCTGAATGATGAGAACACATGGACACATGGAGAAGAACAACAGACACAGGCCTGTCAGGGGGCACTGGGAGGGAGAGCATCAGGAAAAATAGCTAATAGATGCTGGGCTTAATACCTAGATGAGGTGTTGATCTGTGCAGCAAACCGCCACGGCACACATTTACCTATGTAACAAAGCTGCACATCCTACACATGGACCCCAGAACCTAAAAGTTGAAGAAAAAAAAAATTGACCTTATATTTGATGCCTTTGCTAAATTAACTTATTAGTTATAGTAGTATGCAGATTCTTTTGACTCTTCATATCATCTGCAATTAATGATAGTTCGACTTATACCTTTCTAATCTTTGACTTCAGGAACTGTTTTGAAATTTGAAAATCTGAAGAGACATGACAACTAGATACAATCTGTGATTCTGTACTATATCCTGTACTGGAGGAAATTTCTATGAAGGACAATATTAGGACAACTGATAATATTGGAATTTGAACTATATGTTAAATACAAGTATTTTATCAGTGTGTTAATTGTACTGAGGAGAGGTAGGAGTATTCTTCTTGGAAAATACATACTAACATATCAAGGGTAAAAGGGCATGCTATATGAAGCCTACTCTCAAGTGACTTAGAAGAATCAGAGAAAGAAACAATAAATGTGCCAAAGTATAAAACATTAGTGATTCTGGGTAAAGGAGTTCTTTGTATATTCTTGTGACTTTTCTGTAAATTTAAAATTATCTGAAAAGAAAAAGGGTGTCTCTTGTAAAGAGAATATAGTTGGTTCTGGAGTTTTAAATTTTATTTAATTTAAATAATTTTTTTGAGACAGGGTCTCACTTTATCACTCAGGCTAGAGTGCAGTGGTGTGAACAGCACATTCAGCCTTGACATCCCAAGCTCAAGTGAGCCTCCCATCTCACACCCACAAGTAGCTGGGACTACAGGTGTGCCCCGCCATGCGTGGATAATTTTTGTATTTTTTTGTAGTAATGGGGTTTTGCCACATTGCCCAGACTGATCTCACACTCTTGACCTCAGGCAATTTGCCTGCCTTGGCCTCCCAAAGCAGGGATTACAGGCATGAGCTACTGCACCTGGCCAGTTCTGTTTTTTTGTTTGTTTGGTTGGTTTTTTGTTTTGTTTTGTTTGAGACAGAGTCTCACTCTGTCGCCCAGGCTGGAGTGCAGTGGTGCTATCTCAGCTCACTGCAAGCTCCACCTCCTGGGTTCAAGCCATTCTGCTGCCTCAGCCTCCCAAGTAACTGGGACTACAAGCGCCTGCCACCATGCCTGGCTAATTTTTTATATATTTTTTAGTAGAGACGGGGTTTCACCGTGTTAGCCAGGGTGGTCTTGATATCCTAACTTCGTGATCCACCCTCCTCAGCCTCCCAAAGTGCTGGGATTACAGACGTGAGCCGCCGCACCTGGCCAGTTCTGCTTTTTTTTTTTTTAAATCCCATTTGACAGCCAAGATTTTGGTGCATTTATATTTAATGTAGTTACTAATATACTGGGTATAGGCCTACCATCATTTACTGCTTGTTTTTTATTTATTTCATCTATTATTTGTTCTATTGTTCTCTTTTTCTTCTCTTCTTTTGGATTAACCAGTTGTTTTTATAATACTTTTTAAAAATCTTCTATATTGGCTTTTCAGATATACCTTTTTGTATCTTCTCAGTAGTTATTCTAAAGTTGTTCTGTTCAGTATGGTAGCAATTAGCTTTATGCTACTATTTAAGTTTAAATTAGTTAAAACTAAAATTCCAATTTGTTAGTGGCACTGGTCACATTTCAAGTGCACAATAGCCACATGTGGCTAGTCACTGCTATATTGGACAGTGAAGATGACAGAACATTTCTGTAATTTCAGAAAGTTCTATCGAACAGCACTGTTCTACAAATTAAAATATGTACCCTTAATTTATTACTGTCTACCTTGACTTCACATTCTACCACTTTACAAAGAATGTAAAATACTTAAACAGTATATTTCCACTTGCCTACCCTCTAGTCATTTGTGCTACTATTGTCATGTATTTTACTTGTACAAATGTACTAAATCCCACAATATATTGCTTATTTTTGCTTTATATGGTAAATAGCTGCTTTAAAATTTTAAAGAAAAATTATATATTTATATTTACTCAGATATTTCTCTTTCCAGTGCTTTTTCTTTCTTTCTAAAGGTTTATGCTTCCACATTTGATTATTTTTCTTTGGCCCAAAGAACTGCCATTAGTATCTCATGTTGCCTAGTTCTGCTGGCCTCAAACTCCCTCAGCTTTTATTGTTCAGATGTATTTTTGGTTTTCAGCAGTTTGACTATGATACGCTGATATGGTTTGGCTCTGTGTCCCCACTCAGGTCTCACCTTGAGTTGTAATAATCTCCAGATGTCATGGGAGGGACCCAGTGGGAGGTAATGGAATCATGAGCATGAGTTTTTCCTGTGCTCTTCTCATGATAGTGAGTAAGTCCCACAAGATCTGACAGTTTTATAAAGGGGAGTTCCCCTGCACATGTCCTCTTGCTTGCTGCCATGAAAGATGTGACTTTGCTCCTCATTCGCCTTCTGCCATGATTGTGAGGCCTCCCCAGCCATATGGAACTGTGAGTCAATTAAACCTCTTTCCTTTATAAATTATCCAATCTCAGGTATGTCTTTATTAGCAGTGTGAGAATAGAGTAATAAATGTGCTTAAATGTGGTTGAATATTGAGATTTATGTTTTTCTTCAATTGTCAGGCATTATATTTTAAAATATTTCTTCTGCCATATTCTCTTCTACATCTGGAACTTTATTTATATGTTAGGCCATTTGATATTATCTCGTATGTCTGCCATATGGTGTTATTAAATAATTTTTTCTTTCTGTTTATTGTGTGGATAATTTATGTTGGCTTTGATAGGTATAATTATATATGGTTGAGAAGACAGTAGCACATATACATTAAAATATCAAACAAAGCATAGCCTAGAGGAAAACAATTGCAAAAAAAATGCATCAATAGGGGAAACATTTTGCAAGTGATGATGATGTAGGCCTCCTTTTCCTGTTGTCATTCCTCATCTTCCCGTGCTCTGCTTCAGTGCCTGCCAGCGAGTTCTGTGAAAACACTGGGGGAAAGCATAGCACTATGTATGTCAAAAAGCCAAAGGAAAGATATCTGCATGGAAAAATTAATTTTCAATTGTCAAAAATATTTCTGTGGTAAGTTTAAAATTTAAAATTTCATCTCACTAATAAATCTATGAAAGTCAATTGTGAATGATAAAATTTCTTACTGATGCCATTCAGATTCTAATGTGATGAACAACCCATGTAGACACAACTGATCAGTCAGAAACAGGATGAGGATGTTCTAGTAACAGCCATATATATTTTCTAAAGAGAGGATTCAGCTGCTTTTTCCCAAACTTTGCTGCTGAAACAGACATTCAGTAAGTAGTAATAATAACAAAAACAATAGTCATGCTAGGAAGGAACAGAAGGCAATAGAAAGGGGCAAACTTTTTTGGGCTTTTGCTTAGTGCAAGGCATTGAACGAAATCTCTCTGAGTCAGGTACTATCATTATTCTCAATGGATGGAGAAGGAAAACAAAACACTGAAAAGTTGTGCCACTTGACTGGTGCTGGAGGAATCTATCCTACATCTGCTTTACCTCCATGGTGAGTGGCAGTAATGATTTTTGGAGTATTGATCTCGGACCAAGTGGTGAATCTATTTGAGTGAAAAATAATTCAATCCCTCCTGCCAATGATTGAAAACCGGGCCAATAATCCAATTCTTGTCAATGAAACATGAGAAGAGATTTGATGGAATCTCTGGAGGAAAGGCTTTCATTTCATTTAAAAGTCAACTTCACTCTCCTACTGGGTCTACACAGGAGGTACATAGCCATAGTTGCTTCTGGTGGTAACCTCATAACTGCAAAAGGAGCTAGGCTGATTATGACGTAGGGAGAAGAATATCAAGACAGACAAAAATAACCTGGATTTTTGATGACAATTGATAACAGCTGAAGCTGCCCATCTGTGGGCTTCCTCTTACATAATTTTTTTTTAAATCTTTTGCTTAAGCCAGTTTGCACATGAATTAAATCTGACTAAAGTCATGCTCATTTAACTTTACTGCTTAAATGTCCATAAATTATTTTATTCTCACTGTTCACCACAAGAAAAATAAACATTTGCACACAATTTTTGCATGTCTTGTTTGATTAAACACTTTTTTCTACTTTTTTATTATTTAAAAATAAATGTTCATAATTCATATTGCAAAAGGCTACTTTTCCTAGTGAGTAAAAAGCTCCTGCAAATCAATAAGAAAATAATAAACAAAAAATAAGCAAATACTATGAACGAGCAATTCACAGGAAAGGAAATACAAATTTTTCCTCCACCTTTTTTTTTTGAGACGGGGTTTCACCCTGTCACTGGAGTGTAGGGGCACGACCTCAGCTCTCTGCTGTAGGGGAAAGAGAGATCAGACTGTTACTGTGTCTGTGTAGAAAGAAGTAGACATAAGAAACTCCATTTTGTTCTGTACTAAGAAAAATTATTCTGCCTTGAGATGCTGTTAATCTGTAACCCTAGCCCCAACCCTGTGCTCGCAGAAACATGTGCTGTGTTGACTCAGGGTTTAATGGATTTAGGGCCATGCAGGATGTGCTTTGTTAAAAAGTGTTTGCAGGCAGTTTGCTTAGCAAAAGTCATCGCCATTCTCCAGTCTCGAGTGCCCAGGGACAAAATGCACTGTGGAAGGCCGCAGGGACCTCTGCCCAAGAAAGCCTGGGTATTGTGAAGGTTTCTCCCCACTGAGACAGCCTGAGATATGGCCTCGTGGGAAGGGAAAGACCTGACCATCCCCCAGCCTGACACCTGTAAAGGGTCTGTGCTGAGGAGGATTAGTGAAAGAGGAAGGCCTCTTTGCAGTTGAGATAAGAGGAAGGCATCTGTCTCCTGCTCGCCCCTGAGAATGGAATGTTTTGGTGTAAAACCCGATCGTAGGTTCTGTTTACTGAGATAGGAGAAAACCACCTTATGGCTGGAGGTGAGACATGCTGGCGGCAATACTGCTCTTTACTGCACTGAGATGTTTGTTTAAAGTCAAACATAAATCTGGCCTACGTGCACATCGAGGCACAGCACCTTTCCTTAAACTTATTTATGGCACAGAGACCTTTGTTCATGTTTTCCTGCTGACCCTCTCCCCATCATTACCCTATAGTCCTGCCACATCCCCCTCACCGAGATGGTAGAGATAGTGATCAATAAATACAGAGGGAACTCAGAAACTAGTGCCAGCACAAGTCCTCCCTATGCTGAGCGCTGGTCACCTGGGCCCACTGTTCTTTCTCTATACTTTGTCTCTGTGTCTTATTTCTTTTCTTAGTCTCTCGTCCCACCTGACGAAAAATACCCACAGATGTGGAGGGGCTGGTCCCCTTCATCTGCAGTCTTGATCACCCAGCTTCAAGCGATCCTCCCACCTCAGCCTCCCCAATAACTGGGACCACAGGCATGTGACACCATGCCCTGCTAACTTTTTTATTATTTGTAGAGACGACATCTTGCTATATTGCCCAGCATGGTCTTGAACTCCTGGATTCAAGAGATTGTCGTGCATCAGCCTCCCAATGTGCTGGGATTGCAGTTGTGAGCCATCATGTCCAGTCAAATTCATCTTAAATATATGAAAATGTATTTATCCTCACTCATAATAAGATAAGTGAAAATTAAATTTACATAAAGAAGCGGGCGTGGTAGCTCACGCCTGTAATCCAGCACTTTAGGAGGCCGAGGTGGGCAGATAACAAGGTCAGGAGATCGAGACCATCCTGGCTAACATGGTGAAACCCCATCTCTACTAAAAATACAAAAAATTAGCCAGGCACAGTGGCAAGTGCCTGTAGTCCCAGTTACTTGGGAGACTGAGGCAGGAGAATCACTTGAACCCAGGAAGTGGACGTTGCAGTGAGCCGAGATCGTGCCACTGCACTCCAGCCTGGGCCACAGAGTGAGACCTCATCTCAAAACAAACAAACAAACAAACAAACATAAAGATACTATTTTTATCCAATCAGATTAATGAAGATAAACAATTTTGATAACTCACTATGTTAAGGCTGTGGAGGAATAGGCATTCCTATGTATTACTGATGGTCATTTAATTAGAACAACTTTTGTGAAAGGTAATTTGGCAACATCTCTTTTGATTCAGTAATTCCACTTACAGAAATTTAATTTACAGATATATTTACAGTCACGTGACATTTTCACAAGTTTATTGCTTTCAGTATTATTTGCAATAACCAAAAACTGGAAACAACATACATGTCTATCCATGGGATCTAGTTAAATAAATTATGATGTTCCATGCCATGAAATACTATGGAAGTATTACAAATGAGAAAATTCTTTATAAAGATACTTAAAGTGGTATCAAAGACACATTGTTTGAAAAAAACTAGAGAGTAGTAGTGTGTATAAGGTGCTACCATTTATACATAAGAGAGAAAATGATATATAAATGTGCACTTATATGTATGTATATTCACATAAATGTATGTTTTGCAAATGTATACATTTACCCAACTATTCATTAACTAGTTGGATAGTTAACTAGTTATCTCTAGAAGAATATACAAAAAAAGGGTAATATTTTTTGCTTTTCAGAAGGAGAACCAAGTAGCTGAAGGCAGGAGTTAGAGGGAGCTTAGTACTTTTTGAATTTAAACATAAAATTATTTGAAAAATAAGCACAAATTTAAAAAACCTAAATAGTCAAACTAATATATACACAGGTTGTACACATATTGTCATTAGAACAATTTCTGTTAGTAATTTGTTTAAATTATCTTAAAGAATTTAAAGAGTTTTTTTCTAAAGCTGCATATTATTCATCATAAATGAATAATCTTTCTTTTTTTCAAAGCAGAAAGGAATTTATTAAGAAAATTTGTCTTCAGAATTTCTGGCATGGTGTGGGTACCACATCATCAATGCCAGGCTGTAAGAGAAATGCCTTTAACCACACTGTAATTTTTCAACAAAAATTGTGCTTGCTGCAACTATAGTCTGCTATACATAATTTTGGTTGCATACATCCTTTTTGTGATTACTAATGTTTCAATTATCTATTTGACATATAATAGTACATATTTATAGGGTGCATAATGATGTATAATAGGGATCAGTTGAAGGTAATTAGCATATCCATCTTCTCAAACATTTATCATTTCTTTGTGTTGGGGACATTCAATATCCTCCTTCTAGCTATTTGAAACTATGTAATATATTATTGTTAACTATAGTCATCTACAGTGGTATAGAGCACTAGAATTTATTCTTCCTATCTAACTGTAATTTTGGCTCCTTTAACAAATGTCTCCTTATTTCCCTTACCCCCTATCCTTCTTAGCCTCTAGTATTCTTTGTTCTACTTTTGATTTATATTAGATCAACATTTTTTAGCTTGCACATGTGAGTGAGAACATGCAGTGCTCAACTTTTTGTTCCTAGCTTATTTCACTTAACAGAAGATTCTCCAGTTCCATCCATATTGCCATGAATAACAGGATTTCATTCTTTATAATGGCTGAATAGTATGCCATTGTGTGTATATATGCCACATTTTCTTTATCCATTCATCTGTTGTTGGACACTTAGGTTAATTCCGTATCTTGGCTATTGTGAATAGTGCTGCCATAAACATAGGGGTGCAGATGTCTCCTTAATATATTGATTTTCTTTCCTTTAGAAAGCCCAATAGTTGGAGTCTTGGATCATATGGTAGCGTTAATTATAGTTTTTTGAGAAACATTCATACTGTTCTCCCTAGTTGCTATATTAGTTTACATTACTTTCTTTCTTTCGTTTCTTTTTTCTTTTTCTTTTTTTGAGACAGAGTCTTGCTCTGTTGCCCAGGCTGGAATACAATGGCGCTATCCTGGCTCATTACAACCTCCACCTCACAGATTCAAGCGATTCTCCTGTCTCAGCATCCCAAGTAGCTGGGATTACAGGTGTACGCCTCCATGCCTCACTAATTTTTTGTACTTTTAGTAGACATGGGGTTTCACCGTGTTCCCCAGGCTGGTCTCAAACTCCTGAGCTCAGGCAATCCACATGCCTCGGCCTCCCAAAGTGCTAGGATTACAGGTTTACATTTCTACCAACAATGTATAAGAGTTCCCTTTTCTCTGCATTCTTGCCAACATTTGTTATTTTTTACCTTTTTGATAGTAGCCAATCTAACTGGGGTAAGATGATACCTCACTGTGATTTTAATTTGCATCTCCTTGATGCTTAGTGATACTGCACAATTTTTCATATATTTCTTGGCCATTGGTATGTCTTTTGAGGAATATCTATTCAGATTGTTTGCACGTTTTTAATTAAAATTCTTTTCTGGCTGTTGAGATGTTTGAGTTCCTTGTATATTCTGTTTATTAATCCCCTGCCAGATGAATAGTTTGCAAATGTTTTCTCCCATTCTGTATGTTGCCTTTTCACTCTGTTGATTGCTTCCTTTGGGATGCAGAAGTCTTTTGGTTTGATATAATCCTATTTGTTTGTTTTTGCTTTCATTGCCTGTGCTTTTGAGGTCTTTTTCATAAAATCTTTCCCCAGACCAATGTCTTGAAGCATTTCCCTTATGTTTTCTCCTAGCAGTTTTATTGCTTCAGGTCTTACATTTGTGTCTTTGATCTATTTTGAATTTTTTTTTTTTTTTGATAGTCTCACTCTGTGGCCCAGGCTGTAGTGCAGTGGCATGATCTCAGCTCACTGCAACCTCCACCTCCAGGTTCAAACGATTCTCATGCCTCAGCCACCTGAATAGCTGAGGTTACAGGTGCATGCCACCATACTCAGCTAACTTTTGTATTTTTTGTAAAGATGAGGTTTCAGCATGTTGGCCAGCTGAACTCCTGACCTCAATTGATCCACCAACCTCGGCCTCCCAAAGTGCTGGGATTATAAGCATGAGCTACCATACCTGGCCTGAGTTGATTTTTGAATAGGATGAGAGGTTACAGTCTAGTTTCATTCTTCTGCATGTAGATACCAAGTCTTCCCAGCACCATTTATTGAAAATACGGTCCTTTCCCCAATGAGTGTTCTTGGCACCTTTGTCAAAAATCAGTTTCATGTAAATACATGGATTAATTTCTGGGTTCTTTTCTCTGTTCCATTGTTCTATGTGTCTACTTTTATGTCAGACCCTGGGCCTAGGCATGTAGCTACTCCATGTTGTTTTGGTACTACAGGTTTGCAGTATGTTTTGAAGTCTGATAGTGTGATGCCTCCAGCTTTGTTCTTTCTGCTCAGAATTGCTTTGGCTATTCAGGGGATTTTTTTGGTTCCAGACAGACTTTAAGATTGTTTTTTTCTATTTCTGTGAGGAATATCATTGGCATTTTGATAGGAACTGCATTGAACTTGTAGGTCCTTTGGGTAGTATGGTCATTTTAACAATACTGATTCTTCCCATTCATGAACATGGAATGTCTTTCCATTTGTTTGTTTCTTCTTCAATTTCTTTCATCAACGTTTTGTAGTTTTTCTTGTCAAGTTCTTTCACTTTTTGGTTAAATTTACTCCTAAGGATTATTTTGTAGCTATTGTAAATGGAATTGGCTTCTTGACTTCTTTTTCATCTAGTATGTTGTTTGTGTATAGAAACATTGCTGATTTTTGAGTGTCGGTTTTGTATACTGCAACTTTCTGAATCCTTTTATTAGCTCTAAGAATTTTTTGGTAGAGTCTTCAGTTTTTCTACATATAAGATCATGTCACCTTCAAGTAGGAACAGTCTGACTTTCTCCTTTCCAGTTTGGATTCCTTTTATTTCTTTCTCTTGCCTAATTGCTCTCGCTATAACTTTTAGTACTATGATGCATAAGAGTGTTGAGGGGCATCCTTATCTTGTTTCAGTTCTTGGAGAAAAATATTTCAACTTTCCGTCACTCAGTATGATGTTGGCTGTGGGTTTTCCATATATGGCCTTTATTGTGTTGAGGTACTTTCCATCTATACCTAATTTATTGAGAGTTTTTATCATGAAGGAATGCTGAATTTTATTGAGTGCTTTTTCTGCATCTATTGAGATGATCATATAGTTTTTGTCATTCATTCTGTTTATGTGATGTATCACATTTATTAATTTGTGTGTGTTGAGCCATCTTTGCATCCCTTGTATAAATCTCACTTGATCATGGTGTATTATCTTTTTGATGTATTGTTAGATTTTGTTTGCTGTATTTTGTTGAGGATTTTTGCAGCTGTGTTCATCAGGGATATTGACCTGTAGTTTTCTTTTTTTGTTGTGTTTCTATAGTGATTTCTATGCATCTGATAGAACAGTTGCCTCTTCCAATTTTATGGAGTAGGTTCTGTAGATAAATACTTGTTCGTATATACAACTCTTGGGGTGTCAGTTTCGTGGAGTGCATTGGCTTTGGTTCTAGGTAGATGCAGTAACGTAGTCTCCATGCCGTCTTTTCATGGAATGACGTTTGTGTCTCTGTGGCTTAGGCTGAGAATTTGTGGTGGTGGTAGTAGTACTACTTTGCTGAGGGTGGGATTACAAGGCTGTTTCTCAGTTCTGGAATGTGTGCGTATGCAAGGCGGGTCAGCCAACTTGGGGCCTGGCTCTCTGGGGTTGGGGCCAAAGGCCTGTTATTCTGGCCAGGCACTGATGTGCAGTTGCTTGACCAGCCTGGGGCTGTGCCTGTCAAGTATAGCCTGTGGAATTGTTTCTCAGGTCCCAGATGTGGAGTCATGACTGCTTAGCTGGCATGGAAATAATTCTGCCACAGGCAGCCCATGAGGTTGTTTCTCAAGCCTTGATTGCAGGCACAGGGCCCTTGGGCAGGCCAGGGACATGACCTTGAGGAAGGTAGGCACCACTGGGTTGTTCCTTAGACGCTGGACCTAGGCATGTAGCTACTCCACTGGCCTGGGGGCATGTCAGCTGCCCAGTGGCTCAGGCATCTCTCCAGTTCGAGAGAGGACACACTGGTGCTATGTCTCATGCCTGTAATCCCAGCACTTTGGAAGGCTGAGGTGGGAGGATCACTTGAGCCCAGGAGTTTGAGATCAGTCAGGGCAACAGAGTGAGACCTCGTCTCTACAAAAAAATAAAAAGAAAAAATAAATAAACAAGAGAGAGGACATACCATGGTTTGACTGGCTCAAGGGTGGGTTTACACTGGGCAGGACTGCCAGACTGTTCCTCTGGTGATGAGAGTTGGTTTCCCTGCCGTGCAAGACCATCATCACAGCAAATCCTGGACCCAGGTTCCATGCAGCTAGTATTGTGTTCAACCACCGGTGTAGGCTTGGCATAATAAAGAAAAAGTTCCAGTATTGGAGAAGCGCAGTAGCTACTAGCCCCCAGAGCAAGGCATGTCCCATAGGTTGCTCTGGCCTCAAGATGGCACAGTGCTGAAGCAGCTTGGACCACAGGACATAGGGAGGGCACACCTCCTGCTCCTAATCTGGAGCAGTGCAGCTGCGTGAATTCCCAGCAGCTCTGCAAACCAGGCTCAGGCAAGGACTGTGGAATTCTTATGTAGTAAAGATGGCAGGTATCTGTGGTGACAATGGAGACTGTTGGAATTCTTCTGCTCACCTTTTCCCTGAAAAGGAAATCCCTTCTGTATTTGAGCAAATTCAATCTGGGTGGGACAGGTAGAGCTGCACAGGCCAGGTGCCTCCATAGTGTCCTCCTGGGCTTCTAATCACCACAGGTGCCTCTCCATTCCCTGCTGCACTCCAGCACTCTCCTTCAACACTACAGTTAAATCTTAGTTGTTTATTTGTTGTGTTGGTCCTTTTTTGGTCAGGGGGAGGAGCACCAAGTCATCTCTCGTCAGCCATCTTGCTGATGTCATTCCTAGACACGTTTCTTAATTACACAAAAATGTACATCCAGATTTCTTGATATAGAAAGATGTTCACATCATACACCACACAAAACTGCATATATATGTATGTATAGTTGTATATAGAAATAGAGGTGGATAGATGGAGACAGAGGAGAGATGTATACATTGTACACAGATATATACACACACACACACACACACACACAACCCTCTAGAGAGATGCCTGGAAGAATTATAAGTATCAAATATTACCAGTGATAATTTCTCACTAGGTGGTAGAATTTGCAAAATTTTTGCGTTTTCCTTTGTACTTTTCTACAGTTGAATTTACTTTATAGTTATTCCTCAAAAGAATAAAGTTTTATAAAAGAACACAAAATATTCATAAGCTGGAAAAATTACTCCATAAAGAATAATAACATCTAAATTGCCATTTGCGCTTAGAATACAAATCACTGATTTTAAAGTAAATGGCACTGGTTCCCTTTCTGAATAGCATGACAGCCTACCAAGAGAAGGATTTTTCTAAAGTTCCAGATATTTCCAGGTCTCACAGTTCTACAATTTTTTTGTGCCAGTGCTTTCCTGGATGCAAATTTAGATAGGAAATGAGTCCATGTTATTTTTTTCTTGCCAAAAAGCAAAATTACACAGAAGAACTCATAAAAGAAAGGCACTAATTCATCCCCAAATTAAAATCCCTTAATCAGATAGCATATGCACCCTGAATACCACCAGCCTCACCTTAGCCTAATGTAGGAGGTGATTTGGCCTGACTTTTATACCGTGTCTTAGTCTTTTTGTGTTGCTATAAAGAAATACCTGAGACTGGGTAATTTATAAAGAAAATGGTTTATTTGGCTCATGGTTCTGCAAACTGCACAAGAAGCATGACAGCAGCATCTGCTTCTAGTGAGAGCTTTAGGCTTCTTCCACTCACAGTGGAAGGTGGAGAACCCACATGTTCTTCTTAACCACCAGCTCTTATGGGAACTGAGAGCGAAAGGGCATTCATGAGAGATCCGCCCCCTGTGAACCAAGCACCTTCCACTAGGCCTCACCTTCAACATTGAAGATCAAATTTCAACATAAGGTTTGAAGGATTAAATATCCAAGCTACAGCATACCCTTATCCAGGAGAACTGCTAGGTTATTTTCTCGTCTCTACCCCGTCCTCTGGCACTGATCAATTTTCCTAAATTTCCTCTTCAAATCTTGAAGTTGCCAGCACAGTTGTTCCCTACACGAAATTGTTGCATGATCTCTTTACCCAGGAACTCCCTATGTATAACTACAATATTGAAAGAAGCACAGAACTTCCAGTGCCGATAACAAGTGTATACATATTAAAAAAGAAAGTATATGTACATATTAACTTCATAAAGAAGAACATTGTCTTATTCTAATATGATGCCAGTTCTTCAGGATCAACAAACTTAAACCTATCCAATGTATCATATGGTGCACCCATTCAACCAAAATCATCAAACAAGTGATTTTTAAAAATAATACATCCACAGTAAATAATCTATACAGAACTCTCTGCATGCCAAGCGCTGTAGTAAGTACTTCATGTTCCTTATCTCCAACCTGCAGACCTCTCCTGCCCTGTATGTGTTATCGTTCCCATTTTTCAAAGGTCAGGCAATTTTTCTGGGACACCCCTACTCAGGGAGTGAGCTGAGAGTCAAGAATCAACATCTGCCTGGCTCCAAATTCCGTTCTCTTTTCACTATAACAAATTTCCCCTTAATTTAAGCCATTTGCATATTTGTTTGAGAAAGTCTCAGAATTACATCTTAGTTAAGAAAAAATAGTCTCTACTGAGAGGAAGCTTGGAACAATACAAGAATTCACATCTGTGTCACATGCTTCTGTCAAAGGCTCCTGATTCTGCCTATCCACACTGTTTTGGATGGGGATGGGGGCAGAAAAGAAGCACTCTTGTATTAACAGTTTACGGGCCTTCAACATTTACCTCAATCCCTCAGTTATTACAGAGGGACCAGCCCAGCTGCATCATGCATAATCCCTGACCACAGCTGCAGACCCTGTGGACCTGAAGCTAGTGATGAACAAACAAGCTTGCAACCAAACCAGGCCTCTTTGTGGTCAGATAGTCCTTCAAAAAGCAAAGCAAAGAAATGGGTGGAAAGCGAAAATCTCTTGGTGAGTGGAGCTCCAAATGCAGAAACAAAAGAGGGATGGACCAAAGATTCACTGAAGCTCTTCATAAAATTCTGAGGCTGACAACCCAGAGCAGAGCAGTGACAGGAGGCTGCGAGAGGTCGCCTTTGTGTCTCCACAGTGAGCGAGAAGCTTCTCCCTGAGGCAGGTTGCAATGCTGCTTTCTGGAGTCAGCTGAGAGGTGAGGAGCTCTCATTTTGGGGGACAAAAGGGACCTTGGAAACTGGTCAATCATTGCAGCGAAAATATTTGATCCAAGGAACGTGGCAGAGGGAAACTGAGGATGCAATCTTCTGAAAGTTGTCCCATTATCATGGAGAACTGTCAGAACTCCTTGTTAGGATCTGTAATTCAGAGTCTTGTTCACTGTTTCTCACCTCCTTGATTCTTTGTGGAAGATTCTATAATTATTTTAACAGGAAGAGATCTCGTGATGCTTCTACTTAATCTACCATCTTCTAGGAGGTAATATTTGAGCTGGAATTAATCATCTGCTTGCCCCTACATCCTACTCCAGCATCCTACTCCATCATCCTACTCCAACATCCTATTCCAGCACCACCCACACTGAACCTATAGGAAGGGGCAAGCTGGGTGTGTCAGCTGAGCCTGTCCTTTCTTGTTGTATAAGCAAAGTGTATTAGGTCATTCTCACATTGCTGTAAAGAAATACCTGAGGCTGAATGCAGTGACTCACACCTGTAATCACAACACTTTGAGAGGTCTAGTGGGGATATCACTGGAGGTCAGGTGTTAGAGACCATTCTGGCCAACATGGTGAAACCTTGCCTCTACTAAAAACACAAAAATTAGCTAGGTGTGGTGGCAGGTGCCTGTAATCCCAGCTACTTGGGAGGCTGAGGCAGGAGAATAGCTTGAACCTGGGAGGCGGAGGTTGCAGTGAGCCGAGATTGTGCCACTGCACTCCAGTCTGGGTGACAGAGCAAGACTCTGTCTCAAAGAAATACCTGAAGGCCAGGTAAGGTGACTCATGCCAGTAGTCCCAGCACTTTTGGAGGCTGAGGCAGGCAGATCACTTGACCCCAGAGTTTGAGACCAATCAGGGCAACATGGTGAAACCCTGTCTCTACAAAGAAAATACAAAAATTAGCCAGGCATGGTGGCGCATGCCTGTCGTCCCAGTTACTTGGGAGATTGAGATGGGAGGATCCCTTGAGCCCAGGAGGCAGAGGTTGTGGTAAGCTGAGATCATGCTGCTGCACTGCAGCCTGGGCTACAGAGCAAGATCTGGTCCAGAAAAACAAAACAAAACAAAACAAAACAGGAGAAACAGAAAAAATGAAATACCCAAGACTGGGTAATTTATAAGAAAAGAGGTTTCATTGGTTCATGGTTCTGCAGGCTGTACATAACACCAGCATCTGCTTCTAAGGAAGCTTACAATCATGGTGGAAGGAGAAGCAGGAGCAGGGGCCACACACTTTTAAATAACCAGATCTTGCATGAACTCATTCACCATCAGGAGGGCATCACCAAGGGGATGGGGATAAACCATTCATGAGAACTCCATCCCATGATACAATTACCTCCCACCAGACCCCACCTCTGACACTGGGGATTCCAATTCAACATGAGATTTAGGTGGGGACACAGACCCAACCTATATCACAAAGTTTTCCCAGTGTCCTTCCTACTCCACAGACTTCCACTTATTGGTCAGAACTGTGTGGTGAGGGCCATCCTACTGGAAGACATCTAGGTAAAGAGATTGTAAAGGGAGTCTGCCAACAAAAATGTGTGTCAAGTAGAAACAGTCCAACAGAGGAGAGGAGCAGCATGAATGTGGCTGACTGAAGGCAGGGAAGAGGACCTGTCACTACCACCTCAGGAGGTTGTCATTATTATTGGGGCAGGAGAGGGAGGGGTGGGTGATGAAGACACCTTGACCATCTTTGCAGTTTTGCTTCAGGGATGTTTATAGGAAATGGGTTTGCCATGTGTCTTTTTCATTCATTCCCAAACATTTTTCCAGGGTCTAGTCCATATTCCCAGAAGATTTTCAAAGGAGCACGTAACTCACTGGACTACATGGGCTAAAATACATACAAATGCTCCTTGATTTATAATGGAGTGATGCTCTAATAAATTCATTGTTAAGTAAAAAATATTGTAAGTCAAACCATTGTAAGTCTGGGACTATCTGTACTTGGTCTTTGTCTCTGGCTCCTGGCACAGAGCTCCTAAAATGCCTGGTTTTTCCCTAGTGATTAGGAACATACCTGAGATATGCTAATGAGGGGACTCAGGATGGGGCTGGTCCCTATAAAGACCAAAGAAGGGCGGGAACTAAATGAGGGTGGGAACTCTCAGCCCTACTCCCGACCTCCAGGGAGGGAGAAGAGCTGGAGATTGGGTTATACAAACTCTTCAACAACAAGGTTCAGAGACCTTCCAGGTTGGTGAACAGATGGAGGTGCTGCTAGCAGGGTGGCACCCATGGAGAGAGCATGGAGGCGCTGCACCTCTCTGCCTCTAGGCTTTGCCTTATGCATGCATTCCATTTGCCTATTCCTGAGCTGTATTCTTTACAATAACTGGTAAAGAATGCAGCTCAGGAGTAGAATGTGTTCTGTGAGCTGTTGTAGCAAATTATAGAACTTGAAGGGAGGTTATAGGAGCCCTTGAATTTATGGTCAACCAGGCAGGAGTGTGGGTAGATTACTGTCCCATCTGAAGTTGGGATAGCCTTGTAGGAGTTTAAATTGAGGGATCTGATGCTAACTCCAGTAGATAATATCAGTGTCAGAATTGGACAATTGGTGTTGGAAATGTAAAATCAAAGGAAATGACTCAGGCGAGTCTCAATCAATTTTGGGGTTTATTTTGCAGATATGCCCAGGAAAAAGAATCACAAACCACAGTAGGATATGTGGCCCATAGTTTTTTCCAAAGAGGATGTTGTAGGCTTTAATATTCAAAAGGGGAAAAGTGGACAGAAAGAGAGAGGGAGAGGAAAAGGGAGGGTATGGTCATGTTCTAGTGAGGCTTTGATTAGAGCTCACTGAATCTATGTGTTGCATGAAAAGGAGGCAGTACAGGGAACAGTCAGTTGTGTATTTGTCTCTCACTCAGTAAATCTGCTCATCACATAAGATGAAGTAAACTTAGAGTAGAGAAATAAATCAAATATGCATGCCTTTCAGGATGGGTGGGGGGAGAATTTCCAGTCCCCTCTTATCCTATACCCAGAAGATAAGCTGTTGATTGTCAGGGTGAGGGAGGCCAGCTATGGATATATATCACCTTCAATCTGTAGCTATTCTGTTTAGAAACAAAAGCAAAGGCAGGGTTGTTTTTTTTTTTTTTTTTTTTTTTTTTTTTGTATGACTCCGCTTCTCAGCTTAATTTTTCCCTTTAGCATAGTGAGTTTGGGGTCCTAAGATTTTATTTTGCTTTCACAGAAAAAACATCATATATTTGGTGTCAGAGAGATGGGGAAAAAGCCAACACACTGCAAAAAAAAAGCCAAACCAAAACAAAACAAAACAAAAACAAAAACAAAAAACAAAAAATGCAACAAAACAAAACAAAACAAACAAAATGCAAACAAAAGACCTCAAACTCTCAAAGTCTAACAAACTAACAAACAACAAACAACAACAAACTTGTCATCATGACCGTCAATTTACAGATGTTAACGAGAAGCAATACTTAGCAGTATAGGCCTTTCCTTAAAAGTAACAAGACAGTAATTCTTTCCAGCTGAGGGGACGGCTGCATTAGTGTGCATCTCAGCGTTCGTTTGTGATGTAGGAAGTTTATGTCAGTCAGTGCCGGTAAGCACAATTGTTCTATCATCATGATAACCTATCCCCGCCATAGCTTCAAAAGATATCACCACTCCCAAATGAGCCTTAGTTTGATAACCTTTCAGAACACAGAGAGGAGGCATGTTTTCCTCACAGTCATGTTGAATAAACACAGTCATGTTGTGATCCTTAGACCCTTTTCGTCAGTTGAATTGTGTCTCCCCAAAAGATATGTTAAAATCCTAAACCCAGTTCCTCACAATGTAGCCCTATTTAGGAATGGTGACACTGCAGTTGTAATTAGTTAGGATGAGCTCACACAGAGTAGGCAGAGCCCATAATTCAATATGGTGGGTATCCTTATAAAAAAAGGAGAAGAGAGACAGGCATGAGGGGAGAAAGTCATGTGATGATGGGGACAGAGTTTGAAGTGCTGCAGCTGCTAGCTAAAGGTCGCCAGCAAATCACCAGAAGCTATAGAGAGGCAAGGGAGGATCCTCCCTCATAGGTTTCAGAGGGAACATGGCCTAGCTGATATCATAATTTTGGACTTTTAGACTCCAGAACTGTGAGATAATAAATTTCTGTTGTTTTAAGTCACCCAGTTTGTGGTACTTTCTTATAGCAGCCCTAGGAAACTAATACAATTCTGATATTTTTTATTTCCTATTATATGCTGTGGAAAAAGTACCAAGAAAGAAATATCCAGGTATTGGATACCTGGATAGTGATAGAGTCCTTTTACGCCCTTAGTGTGCTAAGTGTTAGGCACTTGATCCTTAAACTGGCATTTCTTTCTGGATTTTGGTTTGAAATTCTTTATTTTAGGATTCCCTTGTTCAAGGATGTCCAATAAGGTGCTTTATATCTTTGGCTAAAATTAAAATTAAGCAATTAAAAGTGGCACACTCTCAGTTGAGGCCAGAACATTTTGATTCTGAACCAAGCAACATTAGCTCAATGGTGATCCACCCAATCTATTCTCTGCCCTGCTTGTGGCACTTTCACAGCTCTCCCTTGTGACCAAGATATGGCATGTTGCCATCAGTCGTAGGCCCTTGGGTACTCTCTTCCCCACATTCTCACAATCAATTCATTCAATGTGGAATTGATTGTCCCTTAATTACCTTAAACTCTTATTTCTTGGATTTATGACAAGAACTGTGAAGGATCTGAGATTGCACTCTACTTACAAGCTAACAAGTTATCATGGATAATAGCAGAAGTGATGAGACTCCTGGGTCAGAGGTTTAAAAATATTATCTCTCAGCAAAAGCAATAGCCAGAGCTTCGTGTTCATTTGCATCTGTGTCTCATGCCTTCTAAGTCCCTCAGGACAGTGCAAAGAGACCATGAAGGAAACCTGCAGACACAGTGAGATACATTACAGGAGAGAAACACTGAGCTTGGGGAATCTACAACTTTGTAATAAACCTACTCTTTGGGAGAGATGTTACCTTGTCCCTCAAGGGTACTCCACTCAATCTTGAGAATGGCCTGGTCAAAGAGCAGTCAGGGCCTTGTATTCTTGGAATACCCAGTAAGAATGTACATGAATACTCAGAGCTTTTAGCAGAATTATCTCTCTGCAAAGGCAGGAGTTGGCAAACTGTAGACTGTGAAATATGGCCTGTGACCTGTTTTTGAATGACCCATGAGCTAAGAATATTTTTACATTTGAACTCCAATTAAGAAAGTTATTAACCTCCTAAGAGAATTCTGTTCTTCTCATTTGTAGAGCTGCATTACCAAAATATTGCACTCAGTTATTATGAATATATTTTGAATTTATCAATAAAAATATCTTCTGTTATGTAAGTACCTACATAATATTCTTGATTGCCTCTTGGCCTACAAACTGGATCTACACTATCTGGATCTTGACAGAAAAAGTTTGTTGGCTCCTGATCTATCTTATTGAAAGTTCACAGAGTCCTGGTTATTTGCCATTCTTGGAACAGCTAATTTTACAGCTAAGCTTAGAGGAAATGTGTGAGTAACCAAATTAGTTCAAGTGCTTATAGATTAATTTTTTTAAATGTAAGTTTTGAATAGGTTAACATGTTCATGATTTAATTCAAATCAGAATTTAGAAGGCTCCTTATCAGTCTTTCTCCACTCATCAGGTTGATCGTAGAAGCTTCCATTCTAAAACTGAGGGTTTATCACTTAATAACACCTTTGCTTCATACTTAGTCTGATAATAAAAGAGATTAGCAAGCTTGGACTAGAGGGATGAAATATTGCTTATCTAAACTGTCTTTTCATATCCTTTCTTCTTCTTTCTGGTAAGTCAGCTTCCCTGGATTAATTTTATTTAGTACACAGTACAAATGTCAAACTAGTTAGAGTTGGCACTTCAATTATCTATAGGTGTGTAAAAATTACTCCAAAACTTAGTGGCTTAAAGCAATAACAATGTGTTATTTCTCAGGATTCTACAGGTTGACCATGTCTTTCTCCTGCATTACAAGGTATCAGCTGGGCTGCTAGAATGACTAAAAGGGCTCAAAAGGCCTTATTTGCATTGTTGGCAGTTGTTACCAGCTGCCAGCTGGGACCTCAATTGGGTTGTTGGCTGGGGACTCAATTGTCTTCCAAGTAGGCCTCTCCACATGGCTTCTTGAGCTTCCTTACTGTATGGAAGCTGGGCTTTAAGAAGAAGCATTTCAACTCAGTCTAAGAAGTTACACACCAGCATCAAAATCTATTGCTCAAAATATATTAAAGCAATGTATCCTGGTTTTGGAAGCTGTTAGCATTATGGGAAACTTGGCGAAAGGCACATTGGAAACTACCATATTATGTTTGCAATTCTTCTATAAATTAAAATTATTTTAAAGTAAGAAGTTTTTTAAAAAATAGGTCACAGGGTCAGCCTAGACTTAAGAAGAGGGGAAACAGGCCCTACCTTTCGATCGAAGAAATGACAAAGTTATATTACAAGAGAGCATTTAGGATGGGAGAGATTGTTGCACTCATTCAGTGGGCTTCGAAAAGCTGCTCAGGAAATCGTAGCATGGCATATTTTGAGTTGTATGCATGTGTGCACATGTGTGTTTGTGTGTGTGTATGTGTGTCTGATTTCACATACTTTCGCACCCGAATTTGACAATTTTCCTCTTTTACTTTTGAACGAGCTGTGTTCATGTTGCCATCCACTTTCCCTTGGATCACATTTTTTGAGCGTAATTGTAGATAAGACTAAGGAGCAGTCACCAACTTGTCTACTGTGTTTTGCTCACCTGAAACTGAGAATTAGTCCACTGAGTGCAATAAATAATCTATTGTGGACAGTGATTTTTTTCCCCCGAAAGATCTGGGTCTCTAGGCTGCAGCCTCTAGAATGTAGATGAACTGCTGATCATCGGTATTTATTTTGTAAGGAAATAAATAATGAAATGCCCTTATATTTTAAAGCTTGGCTGTGATAATTTGCAAGTCATTTGTAAATACCTTAGAACTCATTTACAACCACATTTTACTTTCTGCCTTGGCCTTTCTTACACTTTATACTCCTTTAACCTTCCATCACCTCCCAGCATAGGGATACAAGATTTAGGCAGGAAGGGGAAGAAGTCTGGGATTTGGGTGTGAAAATTCTAACAAAATCGTTTAAGAAAGCACCGTATTCATAGATGAAATTGATCTATGTTTTATTCTTATGTGCTATCTATATCAGATTTGGTATAAATATGTTAGTATTCTAAAATGAATTGGAAAGGTTTCTATCTTCTTATGTTCAGCAATGATTTAAATAACACAGGAGCTGTTCGTTCTTTGAAGATCAGAAGGGACCTACATATAAAATCACCTGGGTAGGGCACATGTTTTAAAAGTAGATCTTTGATAATTTTCTTAAAGTTTTCCACTGGTTATTGGTCTATTCAGGTTTTCTACTTATTCTTGAGAAATTTTTAAAAATTTATATTTCCCAGAAAATCAGCAATTTCATCTAGATCTTCAAATTTGTTGGTAAAAAGTTATACACATATTTTATTACAGTCTTCCAAATCTGTCCCCATCTGTGGTTTTACTGCCTTTCTCATTGACTAAGTTGGACATTTTTGTTTTTCTTTTTTCCTTAGCCATTCTTTGTATTGTCTTTTTTTGGAAGAAATAGGTCTGATTTTATTTAATAATTCTACTCTTTTATTTGCTTTCTAACTCATTAGCTTTGGCTATGTGAGTACTCTCAATTTACTAATAAGGTCTGGGAACTGAGACCCCTGAATAATAAATTTTCACCACGGATATTACAGTTATCCAAAATGATGGCAGGACATGGTAGAGAAGAAGATTGTCAGGTGTGGAAGGATCCATAAATGAATTTGGGAGAGGTGGGAATATCTTTCACCTTATTAGGGGTGATATCCAAAGATAGTCCTTTCCAGTGATTCCCTGCAGTATGATGAATAATTTAAAGGTGGTTAGAGTAAGTCAAGCATAAAGGGCAAGATGGAATAAAATGAGCACATTTCAGTGGTACTTAGGCAGGTATACCCTGCTGCTGTCAAATTGTTTTAAAGCAATTCACAGCCTTGTGAATTCTAGGGAAAAATTACATAGAATGTTATGTTTCTAAATTCAGATTTATGAAATATCTTATTATTCAATGATGCTTTTTTCCCGACCAGTACTGTGTGCTTCCCACGTCACGCAATGGAGTCTTTCCCTTCTTGAACAAAGACAGATTCCTGAGGGGCAGAAAGGTAATTCCATGCCACTGGGAAAGCAAACTAGTCTGCCATCATTTTTATAATTTGAGGAGAAAAAAAATGAGGCTGATTTAGAAATGTAGGGTTCTGTCCCAGGCTTCAAATTATTATAGAGAAGTAATTCCTTGATTTCAGATTATTCTGAGGTAATAATACATGTCCACCAAATTTTAATGCAAAGCAAATACAATTTTTCCTGGTATTTCATGCAAGTCAGATAATGATGCATTTATATGTATTGTGCTCTCAGCCAGGTCCAACACTGTTAAGTTCATTATTACCACCACCTTTAATTCCCTGGCCCCAAGGACAGGATACGCCACAGGCCTCCTAGACGGAAATTGTTCAAAAACATTCTCGTCCACACTATTCTTGTGTCTTCTTATGGGACTCTTAACTTCTTCAGTGGCCCTACTTTTGCCTGCTCCCAGCCTCAACCATGTTTGAGTCTTTGCCACCCCTCAGTTTTCGTTTACAACCAAACAATCATCATCAATTCTACCTTCAATGCCTTTTTAATTCCCACTGCACTATTCTCCTTCAGGCTCTCTTGTACTATCTTTTGTTTCAGGGGTGAGAGAACAAGGATTCATTGAGCTTCTATAGTGTGTTGACAGGGTGGCAGATGTTGACTGCCCCCATCCCCATCTTGCTCTTTTTGTGGGTCAGCTTGGGCCACCATAGCAAGGTATCATAGCCTAGGTAGCTCAAACAATGGAAATTTACTTTCTCACCATTCTGGAGGCTGGAAGTCCAAGATAAAGGTGTTGGTAGGATTGGTTTATTCCGAGACCTCTCTCCTTGGCTTGTAGATGGCTGTCTTCTTTTTATGTCCTCACATAATCTTTCATCTGTAAGCATCTGTGTTCTAATCTCTTCTTCTTAAAAGGATACCAGTCATATAGTGGATTAGGGCCCACCCTAATGGACCTGATTTCAACTTAACCATCTCTTTAAAAGACTCCATCTCCAAATATAGTCACATTGTAAGGTATTGGGATTTCAAAGTATAAATTTGGGGAGTGAGAAGGGTGGTGGAGAATGCAATTCAGCCAGAATTCTATTCTTTCTCCTTAATCTGGTATTCTGACATCTTCAGGATCAAGCTAGGTAAGAGAGATGAGGGTTAAAATGTGAATGCCTTTTAATTTAGCTGATGCTGTTGGATATTCTACTAAGGCTTTTTGGTCGTTCTACTGAATGCTAGGTGAAACAACACCTAATATGAGTTATCTCCACTTTAAAAAACCAAGAGGTTAACACAAGAATTCGTATATGGAACCAATTTTGCTCACCTCTTTATCAGGTACTCAGAATGATGTAGCTCTTTGTTTCAATGGGAGGGTATTGTCACCTATTGTTCTTAGCTTTGAGATCCATCCTGAAACCCAAATCATTAAAATCCAGTTTCACTTCCTCTGTCACTTCAATTGCTTTTTGCTTTGAAAGTATTATTTCTGTGACATGTTCCCACTCCTTGATGACCTACGCGTTCTTGGCAGGCTTCCCTGTAAAGCCTTTGTGTATTCCCTCAATCAGAGTTTCAGAATTAATTGTTTTCACTCCTTGTCAAAGGGTCTGACTTATATTACAGATAATTGTATTTGCATCTTCTCTATCAGATTGCAAGTTCTTGTTGGCAGAGAGTTGACGAAAATTCAAAGTGTGAAGAAAGAGGAGAGATAGTGAAATTAAATTGAGATAAACTATATGATGAGCTGTATTCAGCATCCCACTCTAAGGGTAATAATTTTTTTTTTGCTGGTCTAACTAAAAGAATTTTTTGGTATGTGTGTTCTTTGTGTTCTTTGCATTCTTCCAAATAGTGACTTGGATAATTCCTTCTGTAGCAGTTAATATTGTCAAAATTGTGCTAAAATGTTAAGTGGTTTTGTAAAGACACCTGCAAGACCTCAATCCTGTCCTTCTAAGAGTTCTTACTTCCCTAGAGTTTCTATGGAATTAAACATTCAAAGATCAATAATAGTTTGCAAGTTGAAGTATCTTTTTATCAATACCTGCGCAGGTGCCTAATGTCCCAAGGCAGAACTCTGAAGACATCTGGGGTCGAAGCATGCAAACTTGGCCTGAAATATGAGCAGATCCTCTTGTTAAATATTTTAATGCAATATTTAAAATTTTTAATGGTTACATTTAATTTTTAATTGATAAATAGTAATTGTATATATTTATGGGGTACAATATGATGTTTTGATACATATAGTATATTTTATGGTATATATAGTATATTTTACGGAATGATCAAATCGGACTAATCAGCATCTCTGTCACCGCAAACATTTATCATTTCTTTGTGATGAAAACATTTCAAAACCCTCTTTTTTGGCTAATTTGAAGTGTACATTACATTATTATTAACTATAATCACCTTGCTGTGCAATAGAAGGCCGGAATTTATTCCTCCTATTTAACTATAACTTTGTACCCATTGACCAATGTCTCCCTTTTCTCTGTACACTCCATTCCCCAGCCTCTGCTAACCACCATTCTACTTTCTACTTCTAGGAGTTAGACTTTTTTAGATTCCACATGTAAGTGAGATGGTACAGTATTTGTCTCTCTGTGTCTGGCTTATTTCACTTAAAGTAATATCCTCTGGGCTCAGCTATATTGTTAAAAATGACAGAATTTCCTGTTTTTTTTTTTTTTTTAAGGCTGAATAGTGCTTCACTGTGTATTTATATGACATTTAAAATTCCATTCATCCTTTGATGAACTCTTAAGTTTTTTTTTTTTTTCATATCTTGGCTATTGTGAATAATACTGCAATGAACATGGGTGTGCAGGCATCTCGTTGGCACACTGATTTCAATTCCTTTTGGTATATACCCAGTAGAGGGGTTGCTGGATCATATGGTAATTAAATTTTTATTTTTTTGAGGTGTCTCCATACTGTTTTCAAAATTGATTGTACTAAGTTGCAATACACCAACGTTGTATAAAAAGGGTTCCCTTCACATCTTAATGAACACTTGTTATCTCTCATCTTTTTCATAGTAGCCACTCTAATAGATTTTAATTTGCATTTTTCTGAAGATTCAAGATGTTGAACATTTTTCCATGTATGTGTTGATCATTAGTATGTCTTCTCTTCAGAAATATATCTATTCAAGTCTTTTATCCACTTAAAAATAGAGTCATTTGTTTTCTTTTTATTGAGTAGTTTGAGTTCCTTATACATTTTGGATATCAGCCTCTTATTTGATGTATGATTTACAAAAATTTTCTCCAAAGCCATGGTTTGTCTCTTCTCTATATTAATTGTTTCCTTGGCTGTGCAGAAGCCCTTTAATGTAATGCAATCTCATCTGTCTATTTTTGTTTTTGTTGCCTGTGCAATAATATCTTGGTCTTATCCAAGACATCTCTGCCCAGACCAATGTCATGGAGCTTGTCCTCCGAATTTTCTTCGACTAGTTCTGTAGTTACACATCTTATGTTTATGTATTTAATCCATTTTATTGTTTTATATGTGAATATCTAGTTTTTCCAATACCATTTGTTGAAGAGACTAACCTTTCCATATTGTGTATGTTCTTGGCACCTTTGTCCAAAATCAATTGACTGTAAATGTGTGAGTTGTTTCTAAGCTTTCTATACAATTTTATTGGTTAATGTGTCAGAATCATGCTGTCTTAATTACTATAGCTTTGCAATATATTTTGAAATTCTATAGTATATTGTCTCTAGCTTTGCTCTTTTTAGTCAAGATTGCTTTGTCTATTTGGGGTCTTTTGTGGTTCCACAAGAATTTTAAGGTTTTTAAAAATATTTCTGTGAAGAATGACATATTATTTTGATGGAGATGGCATTGAATCTGTAAATTTTGAGGGGCCATATGGACATTTTACCAATATTAATTGTTCCAATCCATGAACATGGGATATGTTTCCATTTATTTTCATCATCTTCTATGTTTTTCAATGTTTTGTAGTTTTCACTACACAGATTTTTCACATCCTTGGTTAAATTTACTCCTAAAATAATTTTTTGATGCTATTGTAAGTTTGTTTTCTTAATTTCTGTTTCAGAAAGGTTATTGTTACTGTAGAGAAATTTTACTAATTTTTGTAAGTTGGTTTGAATCCAAGCATATTCTCTTAATTTGGCAACCTTAAAATGGTTGCCACTTAATGAGATGGGCAAGATTTTGGATAGGAATGGGTTTGGGGGTAAGAAGAGTTCACTTATGAACGTCTGAAGTTTGAGATACCTATTAGATACCAAGTGGAAGTGCTATTAAGCTCTTGGATAAAAATCTAGTGTTGGAAAAGTTATAGGCTAGTTGTAAAATTTCAGAAGTCATCAATAAAGAGTTAATATTTAAAGTCATGATATTGCATGAGATCACCAAAATGGTGTAGGTAGAAAAGAAAAAAGGTTTCATGGCCTCTTGTATTGTTGAACCACCACTATTTTAGACGTGTCTGTAGTGAAGAAATGTTGAGGTTCTTATATTAGAACTTGTTGCAGTCTTTTTGACTGTGTCACAGGTGTGGTTGGTTAAGTCAAAGACCTGATCCAATTAATAAAATGAAATAAAATAGAAATGAGTGAAGAATAACCTAACCGTTAAAATAAAATCACCAGTGGGACATTGTTATTTACTCACCAACATCCATTCCACCTCAACTAATTAATCTAAACTGACCATGATAATCCCATTCCCTTGTCAGTAAAGACTTAATGGTGGCCAGGCCCAGGACAATTTTGGTAAATGAAAAGCAAGGAGAAGCTTGCCAAGGTCCTTGGAGAATAAAGCTTTTAGAATCTTAGAGGAAACCATGGGAAGGATAGTGACATGGTCTGGCTGTGTCCCTACCCAAATCTTATCTTGATTTGTAGTTCCCATAATCCCTGCATGTCATGGGAGGGACCCAGTGGGAAGTGACTGGATCATGGGGGTGGTTCCCCCATGCTGTTCTTGTGATAGTGAATGAGTCCTCTCAAGATCTGATGGTTTTATAAGCGTCTGGCATTTCCTCCGCTGTCACTCCACCCTGCTGCCCTGTGAAGAAGGCGCCTTTGCATTCCACCATGATTGTAAGATTCCTGAGGCCTCTCCAGCAATGTGGAACTGTGAGTCAATTAAACATCTTTCCTTCATAAATTACCCAGTCTCAGTGTTTTTTCATAGCAGCAGAGAATGGACTAATACAGGAAGCTATGTTTTCTGTCTTTCCCACTGGGTATAAACAAGAAGTTTATACTGCTCTACTTCTATGTCTTACAAATATGAGTGTAACCAACCTTGGGATGAAACTGACCCTGTAGATGAACCAGGGGAGACCTGGGTCCCCAGTGACATCATTGATTTGCAAAATTAACCAACACAGAAATCAATCCTACTATTGTGTGAGTTGATAAATTTCCTTGTTTCTTAAGCCAGTTTCAGTTATTTTTCCTGTTATTTGCAGCCAAAACTACCTAATGAATGCATCATATGTACAGTAAAATATAAATCATCTCTAGCCTCTTTAAGGCTATAAAATGAATATTAGAGCTAAACTTGTTTGGGGTAATTGCATTATTCATAGAAGGCTGTGATCATTTTCCTAAAATAATTGGCTTTTGTTTGACATCAGAGCATATTTCACACATAATCAAATTAGGTTAATTTCAAAGGAAAAATCTCCATAATTTTTTAATAGTTTAACAACATCAAATAATGACAAGGAACAGGGAGTGAAGGACAGTAATTCCAAATGAAATAGATAATAAAGACTTGAGAATAGAAAAAAAGTTAAAGAGGCCAGGTATAGTGGCTCATGCCTATAGTCCCAGCACTTTGGGAGGCTGAGGTAGGCAGATCACTTGAGCCCAGGAGTTTGAGACCAGCCTGAGCAACATGGTGAAACCTCATCTCTACAAAAAAACACAATAAAGTTAGTTAGGTGTGATGGAGCATGCTTGTAGTCCCAGCTACTCAGGAGGCTGAGGTAGGAGGATCACCTGAGCCCAGGAGGTCAAAGCTGTGGTGAGTTGAGATCATGCCACTGCACTCCAGCCTGGGTGGAAGAGTGAAAGAGAAAAAGAGTGAGAAAGACAGAGAAAGAGTGAGAAAAAGAAAAAGAAAGAGGAAAAAAGAGAAAAGACAAAGAAAATGATTGTCAGAATCAGTTCAGGGACCTGTCAGTCCCCCATTGTCCCTGGACGCCTACTGTCTTTAGAGTCTATGCAATTCACTGGACACCTGGGATTACCTGTGGCCCAGCACATTTTAGTAATCAGTATTATAACTATGGAAAGACATGAGCTGCAAGAAGTAGCTGTAATACATATCTTGTTTTATTTTTCTAATATCCTCTTCTGTAGGTATAATGATATAACAAGTGAGGAAACTGAGGGTCAAAGAAACCAAGTAACTTTCCAATGTTACCTCCTTGCCAGTACCATATTTAGTAGTGAATAAATCCATATTTAAAAGTGAATCCTAATTATTTAGTCCCAAACCTAAACAGGGCCTGGCACATTGGGGAACTCATTGAAGACTTATTGAGTGAATGACTCAGTCCTCTTTAATTGTGACATTAGACTTCACAGTGCACAGCCTCAAATTTCAGTTCTTGGTCAATTTACTACATTATCATCATCCATAGATGATGATTGTTAGGACCTTTGAATAAAAATAATTGAATATTTCTCCAAATAATCTCTTTTTATACTGACACTGACTTTGTGCCTAACAACCCTACATACTGTCACCATGACAACACACTGTCCTCAGTCCCATTCAGACCATTAGGTATACATTATAAATAGAATATTCAACTTCATTCCATCCAAATTTGCCTTAAATTTTTTTTTTGTGATAAAAGTGGAGATACAAAAATATTAAGTTTTGTTTTAAAAGTCATACTATGAGTTTTTTATTTAATTTGTTCACACAGTCGTGTGAGACCTCTCATGATTCTTTAGCATTTAAGAACGATTTTATACCCTTAACAAGTACCAGAGCATCTACTATCTGGTAGGTGTTAAAATTAGGTGTCAGAAACACAAAGATAAGCAAACTCACCTTTCCTTCCCTCAGGACAATAACAACACAATAGCTGATATAGTCATATATATATAAATCTATAAACTTAAGATTATAGATAGTTGGTCACATAGTTTTAATATACTCATTTCCTCTAACACAAACACAACCAATTAGCAATGTGTCCTTACATTTGCATTTTGTTTCAGATTTTACTCTGAGAATTTCAGAGTAAATGATAAATAACACTGAAGAGTTTATAACTTATCAAGTGACTAGCCAGCCAAATTAGGGGGAAAGAAAATACAGTGTGTTAATTCCAATCAGTTAGTTGTCTTTGTTGTATTTCAAAATACATTTGGTAAAGAAACCTCTTTCCTTCTTTCATGAAATAAAATGTTTCTGGAAAGTTTTTTCAAAATAAAAGTCTATATTATTTAATTATATTACATATTCAGTATTAGTTATCATCTTTCAGATTTTTCTAGGGATAAGGAGGGTATGCAGAGCTGGCTGGCATTGGTAATAATAATAATGACAATAATAGTGTCAGAGGAGTTTGAACCAGAGCAACTCCGTCTTGAATAGGGGCTAGGTAAAATGAAGCGGAGACCTACTGGGCTGCTTTCCCAGAAGTTAAGGCATTCTGTCTCAGGATGAGATAGGAGGTCAGCACAAGATACAGGTCATAAAGACCTTGCTGATAAAATAGGTTGGGTTGCGATAAAGAAGCCGGCTAAAACCCACCAAAACCAAGATGGCGACGAGAGTGACCCTGGTCATCCTCACTTCTACACTCCCACCAGCGCTATGACAGTTTACAAATGCTATGGCAACGTCAGGAAGTTACCCTAGATAGTCTAAAAAGGGAAGGCATAAATAATCCACCCCTCGTTTAGCATATCATCAGGAAATAGCTATAAAAATGGGCAACCAGCAGCCCTTGGGGCTGCTCTGTCTATGGAGTAGCCCTTCTTTTATCCCTCTACTTTCCTAATAAACTTGGACTCGCCCTGAATTCTTTCTTGCACGAGATCCAAGAACCCTCTCTTGGGGTCTAGATTGGTACCACTTTCCTGTAACAATAATTACTATTGAGCACTTAGTATGTGTTAGGCATGGTGATCTGTCTACTTATATTTATCAACTAATTTAATTCTTACAATAATCTAATGAGGTATGTATTTCTACCATTAGCCCCATTTTAAAGATAAGAAACATGGGACTTTAAAGGATTAAATAATTTGTCTAGCTCCTAAATGGTAGAGGCAAAAGGAAGGAAATTCTGGATCTTATTGGTACTCAAACTCGTTAGTAAAAGGTCTACTTTTATTTGTTCTCAAAGTAATAGCAAAATTTGTACTATGAGCGATTATTTTTTAAAGCAAAGACATTCTAGTCCCTTGCCAGATATCTTGGGTTATTAATTTTTCTCTTGTTATGAGTAAAACCTATTTCCTGTGGCTCTATAGTACTAATAGATCTCCAGCCAGACTCTGGAACCAGAAAACTACTCCTGAGGTCATTGTGGTGTTGATGTTTCTATTCAGACCTTCTCCTTTCATGTAGGGAGACTTATTTTGCATCCTTGCCTCACAGTGCCTGCTAATGACTCCAGGTGGCAATGATGCAATAGGCTTTGCTTAATTAGCCCATTAGCAGCCAGCATGGCTGTGGGTGGAACAGAAAACAACTCTCAGTTTGGGGTGAAATGAAAATGCATACTGAACATGAATGCAATGGAAAGAATTAGGAGTATAACTCTGGAAGTCATTATTTCCTTACAGACTCCATACTGTAAAAATCTCATTAAAATATTTTATTGTCATCTTTCTGTGACTGAGAAATATTTGTAATGTTCAAAACAGAAGAAAACAATCCTGAAACTAAAACCTGAGTTAATGGGAAAAATTAAGTTTTATTCAGAGTCCTGTAAATGGGGCAAGAAAGAAAAATTAGACTTTTAAAAGAAAAACAGAGCTCTTTAGTGCTTCAGAGTTAATGAGTAAACCTCTAAAATCCCGACCACTTGAAAGCAACTTGGATAAACAGCCAGAAGCCTGAGACTCAGCTAGAGAGCAACCAAATTATTCTAATTTGTGACTACCAGGAGAAAAAGCACATTGCTCTACAAGATTTGTTTCTTGCTAGGGTAATTAATATATAGACTAACTCCAGAACACATGATTGGATGGCCTAGGCCAAGGTTTCTCAACCTTGGCACCATTGCTGTTTTTGGCTGGATAATTCTTTATTGTGTATCATATTTAGCAGCATCCCTGGCCTCTGCCCACTAGACGTCAGGAGCATATCCCATCCCTGGGCTTTGACAGTCAAACGTGTCCCTAAACTTTGCCCAACGTCCCCTTGATATGGACAGGAGGTGGGGAATTACTGGGTAGAAGAGGGCCGTTCCCTGGCAAAGGCCCCACCCTCAAGACTGGAAACCCACAGCCCTAAATGGCAACAGGCATTCCTGGTTTCGTGCCCAAATGTTGCCTTTTGTCCCACCATGTTCCCCTATCCAATACCGATATAAACCCCAAACCTCAGGCTCCATGGGCAGACAAGCAGATGAGCAGATGAATAGAAAAGCAGGAGAGTGGCAAGGCAGAGAAGGAGAGAAGAAAGGGAGCATCTGACCATTGAGAGAAGTTTGGCAGGGGATGATCGAAGAGGAGACTGGCCATGGGACAGCCAAATTCCAGAGGAAGATCATCTTCCCACTCCATCCCCTTTCTAGTTCCCCATCCATCCTGCTTAGAGCCACTTCCATCAACCAGTAAAATCCCCGCATTCCCCATCCTTCAAGTCTGTGTGTGACCTGATTCTTCCTGACATTGGACAAGAACCCGGATACCAAGAGGGCAGTGAGCTGGTTAACAAGCTGTCTGTTGATGGGAGAGCTAAAAGAGCACTGTAGAGGGTCCACCAGGGCTTCAAGAGTTGCAGGCACACACCCCTAGACATTGTTGTGAGGCCCACATGCACAGGATTTGCTACTGCCAGCACCCAAAAGCTCTCGCCCAGGCTCCTGCTCCTGTCCATCTGTGTGCTCTCCCCACCATAAGGGGTTTGAGCACACCTCTTGCAAGGGGGGTCAGGGAACTCTCCAGTTTTACCCGGTGGGGCAAAACCACCTCCAGTTGAGAACCACAGCTAAGACATTTCTCTTTCAAGATCCTATTTCATCTGGTGCCTCAGCAGATTCTTCTTCAGGAGAATCTGTACAGTATCAGTATCAGCCCAGTAGGAAGGACTTTTACACTCCTTCAGATGGCTTTGAATCCCAACTTTTTAATCTACTAGCAATGTAACTTTATTCAAATTATAGAATAATAATATTAGCAGTTATTTATTTAGTGTTTAATCATTTTCTTATTCAACCAAAATGTTCCAATGGAGTCAGGAAATCTACTAGATTCTGGGGATACAGTTTTTGAGCAAAAATAATCCTGACTTTGATTCACGGAATTTACAGCCTAGTGATAAGATAGATATTAATCAAACAACTGCCCCTTAGCATGTGCATAGGTCCTAGGATTGTAGAAAAAAAAATTCTAAAGATTAGCATGGTTTAACAACAGAGAGCACATTTACCATACACCAAATACTCTGCTAAATACTTCACGTATGATACATAGATTAGGTGCATGTGGCAAGACATAGGAACTGTGAATACCTTATTTTACACATGCAGGTCAGAGAAGTTGTCACTTAGCCAAGGTTACAGGATTCAAGAGTGGGAAAGCTGGAATTCAAAGCCAGATTCAAAACTTCAGAGCCTGTGTTCTTTAATTACTCATGTAATTACCTCTTCGTTACACCACCTTATAGTTTTTTTGTTTTGTAAACCAAAAATAAAATTCTAAGGCCCCCCAACCATCTGAATGATCCCCTCCTCTTGACCTCCTTCTCCAAAATTAACCTGAAAAACTTCTTCAGGCCATGATGATAAGGGAGAACTGGACATGCCTCATTATACCCTCCTCCCTTTTGAAATTACCGATAGAACAGACTCTAAGTCTAACAAGAAACATTTACAATCTATTTTTTCTGAAGCCTGCTATCTGGAAGCTTCATCTACATGACGAAGCCTTGGTCTCCACAACGCCTTATCATAGCCTAGATATTTCTGTCTATTAATAATAACTCTTTCAACTAATTACCAATCAAAAAATCTTTGATCCCACCTATGACTTAGCAGCCCCACTTCCAGTTGTCCCACCTTTCTGTACCAAACCAATGTATATCTTACATGTTTTGACTGATGCCTTGTGTCTCCCTAAAATGTTAAAACCAAAGTTGTGGCCCAGCCACCTTGGGCATATGTTCTCAGAATCTTCCGAGGGCTGCATCATGGGCTATTGGTCACTCATATTTGGCTCAGAAAAAATATCTTCAAGTATTTTACAATTTGACTCTTTTCATCTACAAAGATGTAGAGCATTATAGAATAAATACCCATATATCCATCATTTTGCTTGAGAAATCAATTGTTACTAATATAATTAGAACATCTTCTGTACTACTTCCTGATCCCAATACTCTCTCTAAACCATATTCTCCAGAGGTAACTAACAACTTGAATCTGATGTGTTACCTTTGCCATATCTTTACACCTTTGCTACATATATTTGTAACTGACCTAAAAAAATACAGAGTATTGTAAAGTTTTAAACTTTATAAAATTATGTCATAATATGTGTATTCTTCTGTAATTTACTTTAATGCTTTCTTTGGAGGTTATGCATGCTGATACATGAAGCACTAGTTCTTTCGTTATTGCTGTACAGGATTCAATGTATAAAAAAAGTCAATTTATTTAATAATCCACTTATTGCTGAACTGTACTATTTTCAAGGTTTTTACTGTTATAGTGCTGTGTTAATATTCTTGTGCATATCCTCTTACACACATGTCTGTTTCTCCGAAGACTGTATCTAGATACTGCTGAAGAGTATAAGCGTGGTCAATTCTACTGGAGATTGACAACTTGATCCTGAAAGTGATACCAAGTTAGATACTCTAAGCAAGTATGTAAGAGCTCTCCTTGTTCCATGTCTTCTCCAAACTTAGTACTTTGTCAAATATATATTATTATGTATCTTGTGGTCTGTAGCCTGTCATTTCACTTTATTTATTATGTCTGTTGTCACGTAAAACTTAATTCTAATATAATTAAATCTATCAGTCTTTTTATTCATTATTTGTGATTGTGTCTTGTTTGCTGAAACCATAGAAATTAATGATTTATTGCAGTTCTTTACATATGTGGACTTCATGCTTTGTTAGCTATAGATATTGGTTTCTTTTATTTGTTATTTTGTCCTTTTTCTTATTTTTTTGAAATAAAATTTTTGATTTTTATAGATTTAGGGGTACAAATATAGCTGTGTTACATGGATATATTATATAATGATGAAATCTGGGCTTTTAGTGTACCCATCATCCAAATAGTGTACACAGTACCCAATAGATAGTATTTCTTCTCTTACCCCTCTGCCACCTTACCACCATTTGGAGTCCCCAATGTCTATGATTCTACTCTGTATGTCCAAGTATGCCCATTTTTAGCTCCCATTTAAAAGTAAGAAAACGTGGTTTTTGATTTTTCTGTTTCTGAGTCATTTCAGTAAGGATAATGGCTTCCATTTCAATACATGTTGCTGCAAAATATATGATTTCATTCTTTTTATGGCTCAGTATTATTCCATGGTATAAATATACCACATTTTTAATCCAATCATCCACTGATGGACACTGGGTTGATTCCATTACTTTGCTACTGTGAGTAGTGCTACAATAAAAATAAGAGCACAGACATCTTTTTTAGTATAATAGTTTCTTTTCCTTTGGGTAGATACTCAGTAGTGGAATTGCTGGATCAAAGAGTAGTTCTGTTTTTAGTTATTTGACAAATCTCCATACTGTTTTCCATAGTGGCCGTACTAATTTACATTCTCCCACCAGCAGTGTATAAAGCATTCCCTTTTCTCTGCATCCTCACCAACATCTATTACTTTTTGACTTAAAAAAATTCATACTTATTTCTTTGTACTTTTTAAAACTTTTATGGGGAAGATTTGGGGGTACATGTGAAGGTGTGTTACATAGGTAAACATATGTCACAAGGGTTTGTTGTTCATATTATTTCATCACCCAGGTATTAAGCCCAGTACCCAATAGTTCTCTTTTCTGCTCCTCTTCTTCCTCCCACCCTCCCCCATCAAGTAGACCCCAGTGACTGTTGTTTCCTTCTTTATGTTCATAAGTTCTTATCATTTAGCTCCCACTTATAAGTAAGAACATGTGGTATTTGGTTTTCTGTTCCTGCATTAGTTTGCTAAGGATAATAGCCTCCAGCTTGACCCATGTTCCCACAAAAGACAAGATATTGTTCTTTTTTATAGCTGCATAGTATTCCACAGCATATAGGTACCACATTTTCTTTATCCAATCTGTCACTGAGGGGCATTTAGGTGGAATCCATGTCTTTGCTATTGTGAATAGTGCTGCAATGAACATTTGTGTGCACGTGTCTTTATGGTAGAATGATTTGTATTCCCCAGGGTATATACCTAGTAATGGGATTGCTGGGTTGATTGGTAGTTCTGCTTTTACCTCTTTGAGGAATCACCATACTGCTTTCTACAATGGTTGAACTAATTTACACTCCCACTAACAGTGTATAAGTGTTCCCTTTTCTCTGCAACCTCACCAATATCTGTTATTTTTGGCTTTTTATAGTAGCTGTTCTGACTGGTGTGAAAGGGCATCTTATTATGGTTTTGATTTGTGTTTCTCTAATGATCAGTGATATTGAGCTTTTTTTCATATGCTTGTTGGCGCCTGTGTGTCGTCTTTTGAGAAGTGTCTATTCATGTCCTTTTCTTACTTTTTTAATAGGGCTGTTTGTTTTTCTCTTTTAAATTTATTTAATTTCCCTATAGATGTTGGATATTAGACCTTCGTCAGATGCATAGTTTTCAAATATTTTCTCCCATTCTGTAGATTGATTTTCTTTTCACTCTGTTGACAGTTTCTTTTGCTATTCAGGAGCTCTTAAGTTTGATTAGACCCCACTTATCAATTTCTGCCTTTGTTGCAATTGCTTTTGGTGTCTTTGTCATGAAGTCTTTGCCCATTCCTATGCTCAGGATGGTATTGCCTAGGCTGTCTTCCAGGGTTTTTATAGCTTTGGGTTTTACATTTAAGTCTTTAGTCCATCTTGAGTGGATTTTTGTGTATGGTGTAAGGAAGGGGTCCAGCTTCAATCTTCTTCTGTATATGGCTAGCCAGTTATCCCAGCACCATTTCTTGAATAAAGAGTCTTGTCCCCATTGCTTGTTTTTGTTAGCTTTGTCAATGGTCTTTTTTGACTTTTTAATCATAGTCATTCTGACTGGTTATCCAAGTAAGATGGTGTCTCATTGTGGTTTTAATTTGCATTTCTGTGATAATCAGTGATACTAAGCATTTTTAATATGTTTGTTTGATGTTTGTATGTCTTCTTTTGAAAAATGTCTGTACATGTCATTTGTCCACCTTTTAATGGGGTTACTTGTTTTTTACATCTTAAGTTGTTTGAGTTCCTTGTAGATTCTTAATAATAGTCCTTTGTCAGATGCAATGTTTGCAAATATTTTCGCCTTTTCTGTAGATTTTTTGTTAACTTTGCTGATTGTTTCTTCTGCTGTGCAGAAATATTTTAGTTTAATTAAGTCCCATTTGACTATTTTTTGTTGCATTTCCTTTTGAGGAATTAGTCACAAATTCATTGCCTACACCAATGTTCATAAGAGTTTTTCCTGGGTTTTCTTCTAGAAGTGTTTTTTGTTTTTTGGTTTTTTTTAAGTTTCAGGCCTTACATTTAAGTCTGTAATCCATCTTGGGTTAGTTTTTCTATATGGTGAGAGATAGGGGTTCAGTTTCATTCATCTGCATCTGGCTCTCCAATTATCTCAGGACCATTTATTGAATAGGTTGTCCTTTCCCCATTGTATATTTTTGTCAACTTTGTCAAAGATCAGTTGATTGTAGTATGTGGTTCTCTATTTTATGATTTCTATTCTATTGATCTGTGTGTCTATTTTTATACCATTACCATGCTGTTTTTGGTTACTATAGCCTTGTAGTATAATTCAAAGTCAGATAATTTTGATACCTCCAGCTTTGTTCTTTTTTTTTGAGTTGGAGTCTCACTCTGTCACCCAGGCTGGAGTGCAGTCATACAGTCTCAGCTCACTGCAACCTCCGCCTCCCGGGTTCAAGCGATTCTCCTGCCTCAGCCTCGTGAGTGCTGGGATTATAGGCGTATGCAACCAGGCATGGCTAATTTTTGTGTTTTTAGTGGAAATGGGTTTTCACTATATTGGTCAGGCTGGTCTCCAACTTCTGACGTCATGATCCACCTGCCTCAGACTCCCAAAGTGCTGGGATTACAGACGTGAGCCACTGTGCCCAGCCTGTTCTTTTTGTTTAGTATTGCTTTGGTTATTCAGGTTCTTTTGTGATTTCACATGAATTTTAGGATGATGTTTTTCTTACCTCGTGAAGAATGACACTGGTAGTTCGATAGAAATTGCATTGAATTTATAGATTACTTTGGATAGTATGGTCATTTTAACAATATTGATTCTTCCAGTCCATGAGGATGGGATGTTTTTCCATTTCTTTGTGTCCACCTTAATTTCATTGTTGATCCAACAATCATTCAGGAGCAGATTACTTAATTTCATGTGTTTGTATACTTTCGAGAGTTCCTCTTTGTGCTGGTTTTCCAGTTTTATTCCACTGTGGTCCAATAAGTTACCTGATATGACTTCTTTTTTAAAAAATGTATTGAGACTTGCCACATGGCCTAGAATATGGTCAATTTTTGAGAATGTTTCATATGCAGAAGAGAAGAATGCATATTCTGTGGTTGTAGGGTAGAAAGTCCTGTAAATGTCTGTTAGGTCCATTTGGTCTCGCATCTGATTTAAGTTCAGAATTTCTTTGTTGATTTTCTGCCTTGATGATCTGTCTAGTGCTGCCAGTGTGGTATTGAAGTTCTCCATTATTACTGTATTGGCATCTATTTTGTTTCTCAGGTCTAGTAGTATTAAAGAATCTGGGTGCTCTCGTGTTGGTATTGGGTACATATATATTTAGAATTATTATCTCTTCTTGTTGAATTGATCCCTTTATCATTATATAATAACATTATTTTGTTGTTGTTATTGTTGTTGATTTAAAGTCTGTTTTGGTTTTGTCTGATTTAAGTATAGCTATCCCTGCTCACTTTTGTTTTCCATTTGTGTGAAGTATATTTTTCCACTCCTTTACTTTGAGTTTGTAAATATCTTTACCAGTTAGGTAGATTTCTTGCGCAGCATATTGTTGGATTTTGTTTTTAATCTGTTCCATCAACCTATTTTTTTTTAATTGGAAAATTTATTCCATTTACGTTTAAGTCCATTTACATTTGACATGTGAGGTTTTGCTCTTGTCATAATGTTAATTATTACCTAGTTGTTTTAAATTCTCGATTGTGTAATTGCTTTATAAGATATGTGAGTTGTATACTTTTCTCCTTTTATGAGGGTATCACCCTTTAATTTCCATGTTTAGAATTCCTTTGAGCATTTTTTGTAAGACCAGTTTAGTGGTGATGAATTCCTTGTGTTTGTCTGTCTGGGAAAGACTTCATTTCTCCTTCACTTACGAAGCTTAGTTAAGAAGGACATAAAATTCTTGGCTGGCATAACTTTTATTTAAGAATGAAATTAAGACTCTAGTCTCTAATGGTTTGTAAGGTTTCAACTGAGAAGTCTTGCTGTTAATCTGCTGAGATTTCCTTTATAGGTGATTGTACTCTTCTCTCTTGCCACTTTCAGGATATTTTCCTTCATGTTGACTTTGGATGGTCTGATATTTTCAGGATTTTTTCCTTCAGGTTGACTTTGGACAGTCTGATGACAATATGTCTTAGTGAGATTCTTCTTGCAACGTATTTTCCAGGAGTTCTCTAAACTTCATGTATCTAAATGACTAGATATCCAGCAAACCAGGAAGGTTTTCCTAATTGTTTCCTCAACTGTATTTTTTATACTATTTACTTTTTCTTCTTCTCCTTCTGGAATATCTATAACTTGTAGGCTTAGTCCCTTTACATAGTTCCATATATCTCAAAGTCTTTGTTCACTATCATTAAGTTATTTTTTCATTATTTTTGTCTGGCTGGGTTAATTCAAAAGACCGTCTTCCAGGTCTAAAAGTCTTTTTTCTGCTTGGTAAAGGCTACTGTTCAAATTTTCAACTGCATTTTGTAATTCCTCCAATATATACTTTATTTCCAGAAGTTCTGTTTGGTTTTTGTTAATAATATATATCTCTTATTTCATGTCCTACACTGTTTTTTTCTAATTTAATTGTATTGGTTTTTATCTTTTTCTTGGGTATCATTGAGTTTCTTTAAATTCAATATTTTCAATTCTTCATTTGGTCTTTCAACTATTTCATTTTGATTAGGATCCATTTCAGGAGAATTATTGTGGTCCTTTGGGAGTATTGTAACACTCCGTTTTTTCATACTTTCAGAATTGTTTCTCTGGTTCTTTCTCATCTGAATAAGCATTTTCTTCTTCTCATTTCTGAATTTACTTTTGCTTAAATGGGACTTCTCCCCCCTTGAGCTGTAATGTGTGTTTTGTAGCATCCTTTGGGTTTGGTTCTGGGTGCTTTCAGTGGCAAAGGCTCTGTTTAGGTTCTGTGGTTATAGGTAATCTTTGTGTAGTGGATTTCTCAGATGCTGGTTGTAGTAGCAATGTACTTGGTATGTAAGCAGGCTCACTGCCTCTTGAGAGGCTGGTATGGTGGAGGTCTCAGGAAGCTTATCTCATTCCCTAGTGCTGTATGCTTGTGTCAACAGATTTTCTATTGAGTTGTGCAGTTCATCCTTTAGGCCAGTGGGTGGCGCTTATGGATAAGAGCTAATTGAGGTTGGCACAGATATAGGCTTGATCTTTGTTTACCCTGAGATGCCTTCTGTTGCCCCAGGCAGTGGGCAATTTTGTGGAATGTACAGTGGTCTAAGCTCCCTGCTCACTCCCCAGTTGGAGGTACCAAGCTGGGCAAGGCCAGACCAGCCAAGCCTGCCTATACATCCCCTAATGGCAGGCATAAGTGCTAGGCTAAAAAGGAGTCTGGGAGGCAGCTGCCAATTGACCATAGATGTGCCTGGGCATGGAGTGGAGAAACCTCCATTTCATCAAGTTCTCTGCCCAGGAAAGGAGGGGCAACCTAGACTCTTAATCTAGAAAAGTGGATGCTCCAAATGCCTGGAGATATGTCCAGGTTGAGCCAAATGTCTGGAAATATGTCCCCCAGAGAGGAAAGGAGTACCTGCTGCAGAGTGGAATAACTGCTGCTACAACAGGATCTTGGCAAGGGAGTGGGGGGTGGGAGTGGGGACGGGAAGAGGCAACTCAGGCCCCTATTTCAGCCAGCAGGTACACTGAGTGACTGGAAATATACCCAGCTGTGAAGTGGAGTGGGTGCTGCTGCACCAAGTTCTTTGCAAGGGAAGGGAGGAGTGGTTCACACTCCAAACCCAGTCAAGCAGTGCTGGGTCCACATGCCTCCACTGGTTGCTGGAAACTCGTGGGATAAATTCCTTCAACTGACTAAGGGAGGAGCGTGGGGCACCTAGCAATGACACATGCAGATAAGGCCAGCCACAGAGTTTTTTCTGGCTTCAAATCACACCACCCAGGAGAAACCACAGCTTCTGCACTCCCCTCCCACTCCAATCTGGCCACAGGAGACAGCCCAGTTCAAGCACATACGTTAGGGGTACAGTCCACACTTGCCACTCAATTCTGGCAGTGGGGACTCTTCCTCCACTCCAGAACAAGTGCTCCAATCTCTGATCAAAGAAGAAAATGCTTGTGGTGGCCTCTGCTGCCAGGTTGCCAAATAATAAGTGACTTTGTAAGAGACTGGATTGAAAATGGCACCCTCCTGTCAGTCCTGGGTCTGGGAAAATGCCTATAGCTTAAAGTGGTGTCTTTCTCTCTCATTGTCTTCTGGCCTCTCCCCAAGTTAGCTCCAGGGCTTGGGAAAAATAAAGTGCTCTCCCACGGCCTTGGTTGGATGGGTCTCTAGTAGAAAAGTGAATTATAGAGGAAGACTCTCTGCCTCTCTCACGGATTTGGGCTTCACTCACTCTCATCAGCCGAATGCCATCATGCAGTCTGCTTGTAAATCTTCTCTTCCCCAGGATCTGAAATGTCCTTCATTTTTAGGTGAATTCTCATATTCCTTCCTGAATAAAAGCTGACTGTCTTGATCTTTACACAATAGTTCGCTGTTTCCAAGTGGATGAGGCACAGTAAAAGTCTCTAATCTGCCATCTTGGAAGAAAAATAAACCCTTTTTCTTATTGATTTGTCAGTTGTATGTGTTACAAATATATTTTCCCAGTTTATAGCTTATCTTTTAATTTTTTTTTGTATTTCAATTTTACTTTTTATCATTACACATTTGACTTCATCTTTTGCTGATCTATACTTTTGGGGTAACACTGTCATTTTTGAAGGACATTTGTTTATTTCCAGTGATTCAGATTAAATAATCTCTTTATACTTCAATTTCGACGTCTGTGTTTTCTTCCTATTTTAAACCAAACATTATTTTCTTTCATTCCTCTCATTCTGTTCCTCTTCCTTTTTTTTTTATTATTATTATACTTTAAGTTCTAGGGTACATGTGCACAATGTGCAGGTTTGTTACATATGTATACATGTGCCATGTTGGTGTGCTGCACCCATTAACTCGTCATTTGCGTTAGGTGTATCTCCTAATGCTATCCCTCCCCCCATTCCCCTCCCCACAATAGGACCTGGTGTGTGATGTTCCCCTTCCTGTGTCCAAGTGATCTCATTGTTCAATTCCCACCTATGAGTGAAAACATGCAGTATTTGGTTTTCTGTTCTTGTGACAGGTTGCTGAGAATGGTGGTTTCCAGCTGCATCCATGTCCATACATGGATGTCCATGTTCCTTATTTTGCTTGTTAGTTGATGCAGTTTCTTCCTAACATTGATGGTCTGTACATTTTGACATGTTTTTGCAATGGCTGGTACCGGTTGTTCCTTTCCATGTTGAGTGCTTCCTTCAGGGTCTCTTGTAGGGCAGGCCTGGTGGTGACAAAATCTCTAAGCATTTGCTTGTCTGTAAAGGATTTTATTTCTCCTTCACTTATGAAACTTAGTTTGGCTGGATATGAAATTCTGGGTTGAAAATTCTTTTCTTTAAGACTGTTGAATATTGGCCCCCACTCTCTTCTGGCTTGGAGAGTTTCTGCCGAGAGATCTGCTGTTAGTCTGATGGGCTTCCCTTTGTGGGTAACCCGACCTTTCTCTCTGGCTGCCCTTAAGATTTTTTCCTTCATTTCAACTTCGGTGAATCTGACAATGATGTGTCTTGGAGTTGCTCTTCTCGAGGAGTATCTTTGTGGCATTCTCTGTATTTCCTGAATTTGAATGTTGGCCTGCCTTACTAGGTTGGGGAAGTTCTCCTGGATAATATCCTGCAGAGTGTTTTCCAACTTGGTTCCATTTTCCCCGTCACTTTCAGGCACACCAATCAGACGTAGATTTGGTCTTTTCACATAATCCCATATTTCTTGGTGGCTTTGTTCATTTCTTTTTACTCTTTTTTCTCTACACTTCTCTTCTCGCTTCATTTCATTCATCTGATCTTCAATCGCTGATACTCTTTCTTCCAGATGATCTAGTCGGTTACTGAAGCTTGTGCATTTGTCACGTAGTTCTCATGTTATGGTTTTCATCTCTATCAGTTCTTTTAAGGACTTCCCTACATTGGTTATTCTAGTTAGCCATTCGTCAAATCTTTCTTCAAGGTTTTTAATTTCTTTGCGCTGGTTACGTAGTTCTTCCTTTAGCTCTGACAAGTTTGATCGACTGAAGCCTTCTTCTCTCAACTCGTCAAAGTCATTCTCCATCCAGCTTTGTTCTGTTGCTGGCAATGAGCTGCGTTCCTTTGGAGGGGGAGATGAGCTCTGATTTTTTGAATTTCCAGCTTTTCTGCACTGCTTTTTCCCCATCTTTGTGGTTTTATCTGCCTTTGGTCTTTGATGATGATGATGTACTGATGGGGTTTTGGTGTGGGTGTCCTTTCTGTTTGTTAGTTTTCCTTCTAACAATCAGGACTCTCAGCTGTAGGTCTGTTGGAGTTTGTTTGACGTCCACTCCAGACCCTGTTTGCCTGGGTATCAGCAGCAGAGGCTGCAGAAGATAGAATATTGCTGAACAGCGAGTGCTGCTGTCTGATTCTTGCTCTGGAAGCTTCGTCTCAGGGGTGTACCCTGCTGTGTGAGGTGTGAGGTGTCGGTCTGCACCTAGTGGGGGATGTTTCCCAGTTAGGCCACTCAGGGGTCAGGTACCCACTTGAGCAGGCAGTCTGTCCGTTCTCAGATCTCAACCTCCATGCTGGGAGATCCACTGTTCTCTTCAAAGCTGTCAGATAGGGGCATTTCCCTCTGTCGAAGTTTCTGCTGCTTCTTGTTTAGCTATGACCTTTCCCCAGATGAGGAGTCTACAGAGGCAGGCTGGCCTCCTTGAGCTGTGGTGGGCTCCACCCAGTTCGAGCTTCCAGGAGGCTTTGTTTACCTACTTAAGCCTCAGCAATGGTGGGCGCCACTCCCCTAGTCTCGCTGCCACCTTGCAGTTAGATCTCAGACTGCTATGCTAGCAACGAGGGAGGCCCTGTGGGCATGCGACCCTCCAGGCCAGGTGTGGGATATAATCTCCTGCTGTGCCGTTTGCTAAGACCCTTGGTAAAGGACAGTATTAGGGTGGGAGTTACCCGATTTTCCAGGTGTTGTGTGTCTCAATTTCCTTTGGCTAGGAAAAAGAATTCCCTTCCCCCTTGTGCTTCCCAGGTGAGGTGATGCCTCGCCCTGCTTCAACTCTTGCTGGTCAGGCTGCACCCATGGTCCAGCGCCAACTGTCTGACATGACCCAGTGAGATGAACCTGGTACCTCAGTTGAAAATGCAGAAATCACCCGTCTTCTGTGTTGCTCACGCTGGGAGCTGGAGGCTAGAGCTGTTCCTATTCGGCCACCTTGGGTGTCCCCCTATCTTTTAATTTTTTATGTTATTTTTTGTTAAGCCAATGTCATTAATTTTGATGCAGACAAATGTATAATCTTTTCTTTTATGATATGTGACTTTTACATCTTATTTAAGAGAAACTTTCTTACCCCCAAAGCCACAATGATATTTTCTTCTAAAATGTTTAAAGTTTTATGTTGAAATGTAGGTCTATGATACACCTAGAGATAGTATCTGTGTTGGTGGTGTGAAGTGAGCTCTAATTTCATATTTTTCCATATGGATAACTAACTGCCATAGCACCCCTCAAACCCACTGATTATTACTGCCACCTCTGCCATATAATCAATAACCAAATACATATGAATCTGCCTCTGGGCTATCTCTTTTCTTTCATTTGTTTATCTTTCCTTTCTTGTCACATTTGCTTAATTTTTATAGATTTGTAAATCTTATTACCTAGTAAGGTATGTCTTGATCTTATTCAGTACTGTTTTTTTGTATTTTTTTATTCTTTTTATTTATTTATTTATTTATTTATTTATTTATTTATTATTATACTTTAAGTTCTAGGGTACATGTGCATAACGTGCAGGTTTGTTACATATGTATACTTGTGCCATGTTGCTGTGCTGCACCCATCAACTCGTCAGCACCCATCAACTCGTCATTTACATCAGGTATAACTTGACTATTTCTTTAAGGTAGATTTTAAGGTGAATTTTAAAGCTCTACCAAATCCTGTTGGTATTCTTATTGGAATTACATTGCGTTTGTAGATTAATCTGAAAGAACCATTATGTTTTGATAACCCAAACATGAACATATACCTCTCTCTATTTATTTGCCTACTTTAATATTTTTCAGCAAAATTTACAATTTTCTCCACAAGTAATGCATGTATTTTATTCAGATTATTTCTAAAGTCCTTGTATTTCAAACTTCATCTTTTAACTCTCTTTTGCTGATATGTAAAAATGCAGATGAGTTTTATATATTGTTCTTATATTCATCAGTCTTGCTGAATTCTCTCCTTAGGTCTCACAAGTGGACAGTAGATTTTCTTGGACTTTCTATGCAGACAACTATAACGTCTAAGAAAATGTTTGTTTTTTGTAAAAAATCTTTGTCTTCGTCTATTTCATACAGCAATAACAAAATGCCATAGAGTGGATAATTTTTAAAGAAGAAAAATTTTATTTGTTTGCTTTTTATTTTTATTTTTATTTTTATTTTTTATTTTTTATTTTTTTTGAGACGGAGTCTCGCTCTGTCACCCAGGCTGGAGTGCAGTGGCCGGATCTCAGCTCACTGCAAGCTCCGCCTCCCGGGTTCACGCCATTCTCCTGCCTCAGCCTCCCGAGTAGCTGGGACTACAGGCGCCCGCCACCTCGCCCGGCTAGTTTTTTGTATTTTTTTTTAGTAGAGACGGGGTTTCACCATGTTAACCAGGATGGTCTCGATCTCCCGACCTCGTGATCCGCCCGTCTCGGCCTCCCAAAGTGCTGGGATTACAGGCTTGAGCCACTGCGCCCGGCCTGCTTTTTATTTTGTTGTTGATACATAATTGTACATATTTATGGGGTACATGAGATAGTTTGATACATGCATACAATGTGTAATTATCAAATCAAGGTAACTGAGATATCCATCACCTCAAATACTTATTTTTTCTTTAGGTTGGGAACATTCTAAATCTTTTCTTCTAACTATTTTGAAACATATTATACACTTTTGTTAACTATAGTCACTCTATTATGCTATCAATCACTAGAACTCAGTTCTTCTAACTATATTTTTGTAGCCATTGACCGACTTCTCTTTATGTTCCTCTCCCTCCTACCTTCCCGGACTCTGGTAACCATGATTCTGCTCTCTACCTCCATGTGATCAATTTTTTTTAGCTCCCACATTTGAGTGAAACTATGTGACATTTGTTCATGTCTTATTTATTCCACTTAACATTATGTTCTGCAGTTCCATCCTTGTTGTCTCCAATGACAGGAATTCATTCTTTTTTATGGCTGTATAATATTTCATTGTGTATATATGCCATGTTTTCTTTTTCCACTCATCTGTTGATGGATACTTACGTTGATTCTGCATTTTTGCTACTGGGAATAGTGCTGCAATAATCATAAGAGTGAAGATACCTCTCTGATATACTGATTTCCTTTTTTATTGGATATATACCCAGCAGTAGGATTGCTGGATCACATGGTAGTTCCATTTTTAGTTTTTTGAGGAACCGTTATACTATTTTCCATAGTTGCTCTACTGATTTACATTCCCACTGACAATGCACAAGCAAAGAACAAAAAGGTATTTCTCATAGTTCTAGAGACTGGGAAGTCCAAAATCAAAGTTTCAGTATCTGGTGTGGCTATTCTTACTGTGTCCTCCCATAGTGTAAGCAGAAGAACAAGAGAAGATGACTGTTGTCTCCTCACATGGCAGAAGAGTGGAAGAGAGAGAATGCACTCCCACAAACCCTTTATATGATGGCATTCCTCCATTCCCATTAGGCCCCACCTGCTAACGCTGTTGCATTGGGAATTAAGTTTCCAATATATAAATTTTGGAAAACACTTTCAAACCACAAAAATCCTTATGTATTGTATATAATATATATACTAGATATAGTACTATATATACTGGGCATGGTGGCTCATGCCTGTAATCCCAGCACTTTGGAAGGCCGAGGCCAGTGGGTCACTTGAGAAACATATTATACACTTTTGTTAACTAGGAGTACGAGACCCGCTTGGCCAACAAAATGAAATCCTGTCTCTACTAAAAATACAATAATATTAGCTGGGCATGGTGGCATGTGCTTGTAGTTCCAGCTACTCAAGAGGCTGAGGCATGAGAATCCCTTGAATCCGGGAGGTGGAGGTTGCAGTGAGCTGAGATAGCGCCACTGCACTCCAGCCTGGGTGACAGAGTGAGATTCTGTCTTTAAAAAAAAAAAACAAGCCCCACAAATATATATTCTTTACTAATTTAAGAAAGAAAGTTCCCTTACACCTATAAAAAGATTGCTAAAACATTCCATCATCACTGGAAATTAAATTTTCTCTAGTGCTTTTTTCCTGCATGTACTTAGATTTTTTTCTTCAGTCTGTTATTGTGATGACTTACATTCATGGATGTGGTAAATTACGGTAATAGATTTGATCAGTTTTCTCATATGTAAATACAGAAAATAATCTTTACTTTGTGGCATTTTTGTGATGTTTAAATTAGAGAGCATCTATGAAAAATTGCCAGGCAGGCAAAAAATAAAGGCCTACCCTTTCTTGTTCCCCTGCAGATCCTCTCTCCCCTCTGGCTCTCTGCCCTGTGACTGTGTTAATGGTCACTGGGCTCTCTTGTTTTTGTTTCTGGTTAAGTTCAGCCAATGCAAAGTGGCAGCAAACTATTGAAAGATTGGAGGAAGGTGAAGTTGGAGTATTTATTCCTCCAACCATCTCCTTGCTAGGCTACAGCATGTTGTCTTCATCCTTCTACAGATGACCTTAGCTCCTATCATGCAGTCCTCTGTCTACAGCTGTCTGGTCCAGATTCTGCTAACCACTTTGCGCCTGCCTCTTTGGGCAGGTGACAGATCTCTCTTACCCACAGTTACTAGCCTCTGAGCGATACTCCATTTCACACTGGTTTCCTTAATTAAGCTCTGCCCACACCTTTGTGAATTGTCCCTTTACTTCACTGTCCTTAAATTGTTTATTTTGTGCCTGTGTTTTGTGCTAGCAACCAAATACAGAGATAAGTAGGTTATTCATTTCATCCCACTATAACCTGGATATGGATGTGGATGTTTTTAAAATCAAGTATTTCTGCTCAGTTGAACATCTATTTAAGTCCTGGGTGATTTAAATGATTAGATCAATAATTATTACCTTTAATGGTGTCAAAATTTTTTTTCTGTTATCAATCATTTGGATTACTTGCAGTTTTCAAATCAGAGTTAAATAAGCAATGTATATAAAAAGGCTAGCACAATCCTTTAGGCGTTATAAGGACGATAACATTTGCTTTGTTTAAAAGAAAGAATGAAAGGGTTACAAAAGGGGTTCAGAAGTAGAAATTTGAGCTATTGCAATAATTTTGAAGTTCACTGTGTTTGCAAACCCAATATTACCTCCATTCTGTGATATTATTATGGAAATTACTGAGCAGAAGTCAGATCTGGAAAGCAAAGATATGGGAAATTATTTAACATATCAAAAGGAGCCCACATCTACTCTAATTTTCTTCTTGGTTATGCCAACAATCTTTCTCATTTTGGAATGTCTTCTGTAAGTTTTGTAAAAGGTCATAGACTACATAATGGTCCAGGTAGAGGCTAAGAAAGAGCTGGGGAATGATTGAATCAGCCCAGTGAGAAAACTGTAGCGATTATTCATTTGATGATGTTACTGCTTCTATATTTTGAATTATGTAAGATTTTTTTTAAAAGTTAAGGTGAATTTTAAAGTCCAAGGTACTGGAGACTACAGTTTTTAAGCTCTTTTTTGGGGGGGGTAAAAAAAACTTTGGGAAAAATAATAATTAAAAACAATAATTCAGAGGTCCATCTCTTCTTCAGTGTTTAAAATGCTGTATTTTAACAAGGTACAATACAGGGTCCTATTTAGGGAAATAGACAATATGATATTACTGAATTTGGTTATTTGCAGGAATAGTCAAAATACATAATTTCAAAATAGACCCTAAATATAGGGTCCCATTATTGGATTTTGCACATTCCATCTTCCTACCAGTAATACTAGAAGTAATAGTGACTTTTGTTTAACAACAAATATAGAAGCTTTAAAAATTACATAAATATAAACCAAATAGAAAACAAAGAATGTAGTGATTCTTTGAATTGGCTCATTTAAAATCCCCCCACAGCATTCCATTGTGCCTTCCTATTACGTAAAACAATTGTGTTTCCCAGTCTTTCTTAAAAGTAGCATTCCTTTTTTATGGCTGCATAGTATTCCATGGTGTTTCTGTGCCACATTTTCTTAATGCAGTCTATCGCTGATGGACAATTGGGTTGGTTCCAAGTCTTTGCTATTGTGAATAGTGCTGCAATAAACATAAGTGTGCATGTGTCTTTATAGCAGCATGACTTATAATCCTTTAGGTATGTATCCAGTAATGGGATCACTGGGTCAAATGTTATTTCTAGTTCTAGCTCCTTGAGGAATCGCCACACTATCTTCCACAATGGTTGAACTACTTTATACTCCCATCAACAGTATAAAAGCATTCCTATTTCTCCACATTCTCTCCAGCATCTGTTGTTTCCTGACTTTTTAATGATTGCCATTCCAACTGGTGTGAGATGGTATCTCATTGTGGTTTTGATTTGCCTTTCTCTGATGACCAGTGATGATGAGCATTTTTTCATGTGTCTGTTGGCTGCATAAATGTATTTTTTTGACAAGTGTCTGCTCATATCCTTTGCCCACTTTTTGATGGGATCATTTGTGTTTTTTTCTTGTAAATTTGTTTGAGTTCTTTGTAGATTCTGGATATTTGTCCTTTGTCAGATGGGTAGATTGCAAAACTTTCTCCCATTCTGTAGGTTGCCTGTTCACTCTGATGGTATTTTCTTTTGCTTTGCAGAAACTCTTTAGTTTAATTAGATCCCATTTGTCAATTTTGGCTTTTGTTGCCATTGCTTTTGGTGTTTTAGTCATGAAGTCCTTGCCTATGCCTATGTCCTGAATGGTATTGCCTAGATTTTCTTCTAGGGTTTTTATGGTTTTAGGTCTAACATTTAAGTCTTTAATCCATCTTGAATTAATTTTTGTATAAGGTGTAAGGAAGGGATCCAGTTTCAGTTTTCTACATATGGCTAGCCAGTTTTCCCAGCACCATTTATTAAATAGGGAATCCTTTCCCCATGTTTTGTTTTTGTCCGGTTTGTCAAAGATCAGATGCTTGTAGATGTGTGGAATTATTTCTGAGGCCTCTGTTCTGTTCCATTGGTCTATATCTCTGTTTTGGTACCAGTACCATGCTGTTTTGGTTACTGTCGACTTGTAGTATAGTTTTAAGTCAGGTCGCATGATGGCTCCAGCTTTGTTCGTTTGGCTTACGATTGTCACAGCAATGTGTGCTTTTTTTTTTGTTTCATATGAACTTTAAAGTAGTTTTTTCCATTTCTGTGAAGAAAGTCATTAGTAGCTTGATGGGGATGGCATTGAATCTATAAATTATTTGGGCAGTATGGCCATTTTCATGATATTGATTCTTCCTATCCATGAACATGGAATGTTCTTTCATTTGTTTGTGTCCTCTTTTATTTCATTGAGCAGTGATTTGTAGTTCTCCTTGAAGAGGTCCTTCATATCCCTTGTAAGTTGGATTCCTAGGTTTTTTATTCTCTTTGTAGCAATTGTGAATGGGCGTTCACTCATGATTTGGCTCTCTGTTTGTCTGTTATTGGTGTATAGGAATGCACGTGATTTTTGCAGATTGATTTTGTATCCTGAGACTTTGCTGAAGCTGCTTATCAGGTTAAGGAGATTTGGGGCTGAGACGATGGGGTTTTCTAAATATACAATCATGTCATCTGCAAACAGGGACAATTTGACTTCCTCTTTTCCTAATTAAATACCCTTTATTTCTTTCTCTTACCTGATTGCCTTGGCCAGAACTTCCAACATTATGTTAAATAGGACTGGTAAGAGGGCATCCCTGTCTTTGTGCCGGTTTTCAAAGGAAATGCTTCTGATTTTTGCCCATTCAGTATGATATTAACTGTGGGTTTGTCATAAATGTCTCTTATTATTTTGATATATGTACCATCAATACCTAGTTTATTGAGAGTTTTTAGCATGAAGGGCTGTTGAATTTTGTTGAAGGCCTTTTTGCATCTATTGAGATAATCATGTGGTTTTTGTCGTTGGTTCTGTTTGTGTGATGGGTTACATTTATTGATTTGGGTATGTTGAACCAGCCTTGCATCCCAGGGATGAAGCCGGCTCGATCGTGGTGGATAAGCTTTTTGACGTGCTGCTGGATTCGGTTTGCCAGTATTTTATTGAGGATTTTTGCATCAATGTTCATCAAGGATATTAGTTTAAAATTATCTTTTTTTGTTGTGTCTCTGCCAGGCTTTGGTATCAGGATGATGCTGGCTTCATAAAATGAATTAGGGAGGATTCTCTCTTTTTCTATTGGTTGGAATAGTTTCAAAAGGAATGGTACCAGCTCCTCTTTGTACCTCTGGTGTAATTTGGCTGTGAATCTGTGTGGTCCTGGACTTTTTTTGGTTGGTAGGCTATTAATTATTGCCTCACTTTCAGAGCCTGTTATTGATCTATTCAGAGATTAAACTTCTTCCTGGTTTAGTCTTGAGAGAGTGTATGTGTCCAGGAATATATACATTTCTTCTAGATTTTCTAGTTTATTTGCTAGAGGTGTTTATAGTATTCTCTGGTGGTAGTTTGTATTTCTGTGGGATCGGTGGTGATATCCCCTTTATCATTTTTTATTGTGTCTATTTGATTCTCCTCTTTTTTATTCTTTATTAGTCTTGCTAGTGTTCTATCAATTTTGTTGATATTTTTTAAAAAATCCAGCTCCTGGATTCATTGTGTTTTTGAAGGGTTTTTTGTGTCTCTATCTCATTCAGTTCTGCTCTGATCTTAGTTATTTCTTGCCTTCCACTAGCTTTTGAATTTGTTTGCTCTTGCTTCTCTAGTTCTTTTAATTGTGATGTTAGGGTGTCAATTTTAGATCTTTCCAGCTTTCTCTTGTGGGCATTTAGTGCTATAAATTTCCCTCTACACACTGCTTTAAATGTGTCCCAGAGATTCTGGTACATTGTGTCTTTGTTCTCATTGGTTTCAAAGAATATCTTTATGTCTGCTTTCATTTCGTTATTTACCCGGTAGTCATTCAGGAGCAGGTTGTTCAGTTTCCATGTAGTTGTGTGGTTTTGATTGAATTTCTTAATCCTGAGTTCTAATTTGATTGCACTGTGGTCTGAGAGACAGTTTGTTGTATTTTCTGTTCTTTTACATTTGCTGAGGAGTGCTTTACTTCCAACTATGTGGTCAATTTTGGAATAGTGCAATGTGGTGCTGAGAAGAATGTATATTCTATTGATTGGGGCTGGAGAGTTATATAGATGTCTGTTAGTTCTGCTTGGTGCAGAGCTGAGTTCACGTTCCGGGATATCCTTGTTAACCTTCTGTTTTGTTGATCTGTCTAATATTGACTGTAGGGTGTTAAAGTCTCCCATTATTATTGTGTGGGAGTCTAAGTCTTTTTGTAGGTCTCTAAGGATTTGTTTTGTGAATCTGGGTGCTCCTGTATTGGGTTCATGTATATTTAGAATAGTTAATTGTTCTTCTTGAATTGATCCCTTTACCATTATGTGTGGCTTTCATGTCTCTTTTGATCTTTGTTTGTTTAAAGTCTGTTTTGTCAGAGACTAGGATTGCAACCCCTGCTTTTTTTTGTTTTCCATTTGCTTAGTAGATCTTCCTCCAACCCTTTATTTTGAGTCTATGTGTGTGACTGCACGTGAGATGGGTCTCCTGAATACAACATACTGAGAGGTCTTGACTCTTTATCCAATTTGCCAGTCTGTGTCTTTTAATTGGGGCATTTAGCCCACTTACATTTAAGGTTAATATTGTTATGTATGAATTTGATCCTGTCATTATGATGCTAGCTGGTTATTTTGCCCGTTAGTTGATGCAGTTTCTTCCTAGCATCGATGGTCTTTACAATTTGGCATGTTTTTGCAGTGGCTGGTACTGATTGTTCCTTTCCATGTTTAGTGCTGCCTTCAGGAGCTCTTGTAAGGCAGGCCTGGTGGTGACAAAATCTCTCAGCATTTGCTTGTCTGTAAAGGATTTTATTCCTCCTGCGCTTATGAAGCTTAGTTTGGCTGAATATGAAATTTTGGTTTGAAAATTCTTTTCTTTAAGAATGTTGAATATTGGCCCCCACTCTCTTCTGGCTTGTAGAGTTTCTGCCAAGAGATCCACTGTTAGTCTGATTGACTTCCCTTTGTGGGTAACCCGACCTTTCTCTCTGGCTGCCCTTAACACTTTTTGCTTCATTTCAACCTTGGTGAATCTGATTATTAAGTTTCTTGGAGTTGCTCTTCTTGAGGAGTATCTTCGTGGTGTTCTCCGTATTTCCTGAATTTGCATATTGGCCTGTCTTGCTAGGTTGGGGAAGTTCTCCTGGATAATATCCTGAAGAGTGTTTTCCAACTTGGTTCCATTCTCCCCATCACTTTCAGGTACACCAATCAAAAGTAGATTTCGTCTTTTCACATAGCCCCATATTTCTTGGAGGCTTTGTTCGTTTCTTTTTGCTCTTTTTTCTCTAAACTTCTCTTCTTGCTTTATTTCTTTAATTTGATCTTCAATCACTGATACTCTTTCTTGCCCTTGATTGAACAGGCTATTGTAGCTTGTGCATGTGCCACGTAGTTCTCGTGCCATGGTTTTCAGCTCCATCAGGTCATTTAAGTTCTTCTCTACACTGTTTATTCTAGTTAGTCACTCATCTAATCTTTTTTCAAGGTTTTTAGCTTCCTTGCGATGGGTTTGAACATCCTCCTTTAGCTCAAAGAAGTTTTTTTACTACGGACCTTCTGAAGCCTATTTCTATCAGCTTGTCAAAGTCATTCTCTGTCCATCTTTGTTCTATTGCTGGCGAGGAGCTGCAATCCTTCGGAGGAGAAGAGGCACTCTGGTGTTTAGAATTTTCAGCTTTTTTACTCTGGTTTCTCCCCATCTTTGTGGTTTTATCTACTTTTAGTTTTTGATGCTGGTGACCTACAGATGGCATTTTGGTGTAGATGTCCTTTTTGTTGATGTTGATACTATTCCTTTCTGTTTATTAGTTTTCCTTCTAACAGTCAGGCCCCTCTGCTGCAGGTCTGCTGGCATTTGCTGGAGGTCCACTCCAGACCCTGTTTGCCTGGGTATTGCCAGCAGAGGCTGCAGAACAGCAAATATTGCTGTCTGCTCCTTCCTCTGGAAGCTTCATCCCAGAGGGGCACCCGCCTGTATGAGGTGTCAGCTGGCCCCTACTAGAAGGTGTCTACTCGAGGGTCAGGGACCCACTTGAGGAGGCAGTCTGCCCATTCTCAGACCTCAAACACCATGCTGGGAGAACCACTGCTCTCTTCAAAGCTGTCAGACGGGACATTTAAGTCTGCAGAAGTTTCTGCTGCCTTTTGTTCAGAGACAGCAGGCCTTGCTGAGCTGTGGTGGGCTCCCCCCAGTTCGAGCTTCCCTGGCTGCTTTGTTTACCTGCTCAAGGCTCATCAATGGGGGATGCCCTACCCCCTGCCAGACTGCTGCCTTGCAGGTCAATCTCAGATTGCTGCGCTAGCAGTGAGCAAGTCTCCGTGGGCATGGGACCTGCCGAGTCAGTCATGGGATATAATCTCCTGGTGTGCCGTTTGCTAAGACCATTGGAAACGCACAGTATTTGAGCAGGTGTGTCCCATTTTTCCCAGTTACAACCTGTCATGGCTTCCCTTGGCTAGAAAGGGAAATCCCCCAACCCCTTGCACTTCCCGGGTGAGGCAAGGCCCCCCCTGCTTCAGCTCACCCTCTGTGGGCTGCACCCACTGTCCAACCAGTCCCAATAAGATGAACCAGGCATCTCAGTTGGAAATGCAGAAATCACCCGTCTTCTGTGTTGATCATGCTGGGAACTGCAGACTGGAAGTGTTCCTATTCAGGGACATGGATGAAGCTGGAAATCATCATTCTGAGAAAACTATCGCAAGGACAGAAAACCAAACACTGCATGTTCTCACTCACAGGTAGGAAATGAACAATGAGAATACTTGGACACAGGGTGGGGAACATCACACACCGGGGCCTGTCGTGGTGTAGGGGGACAGGGGGAGGGATAGCATTACGAGAAATACCTAATGTAAATGACAAGTTAAGGGGTGCAGCACACCAATACGGCACATGTATACCTATGTAACAAACCTGCACATTGTGCACATGTACCCTAAAACTTAAAGTATTTTTTTAAAAAAAGTAGCATTCCAAATGCAACTCAGGTTCTACCCTTAGAGGCTCTCACATAAGATTTTGATTCATAGCTGAGTTATGTATAGAGAAAGGCAGGGTTTGGGGTGCCCCCTTTTGCTAATGGAGGTCACGGCTAAGGTGGCACATTTGTGCTGGCAGCCGTGGCAGAGGCTTTCTGATTCAACAGCTCTTGGAAACTCAGTCTGATTCTGCAATAACCCCAACAATTGAAAAATGAGCTGCCCATATCCCTTAAACAGTCCCTGTCTTACACTAGTGGAGTGGATGATTCTGTTGCCTGACACAGAAAACCCTGTCTAATAGTGAATTAGAGTGGGTCACAGAGCTGAAACCAACAATAACAGGAAAAGAATATGCCCCCTTTTGAACTGCACATTTAAGAATGCTTAGAGCACTTACTCTGCATCAGACACCGCGTGCACTGCTCAGAGTACAGCCCCCAAGGAACTACCTGTGTGAATTTCTAAACGTGGGTGTGGGCAGTGGGATGGGCCTGGGGGTTAGGAGTGGTTCACAGATAAAAATAACCAAATATTAAACGTGATTGTAAGCACAACATATAAAGCTTACCACTCTTGGAAGCCTGCCACCTTTTGAAATCAGACAAATCGGGAAAAAGGAAGAAGGAAACAGAGGAAAGCAGGAAGGGAAATAAGAAAAGGGAAAAAAAGAAACAGGAAAGAACACTTTATAAATACATGATCTGCATGATGCACAAACATTGTCTTATTTGAAATGCCATCATGATATACCAAATAGGTCAGGAATATTGGTTCCATTTTAGAGGTGAGAAAATCAAGCCTCAGTCTGGGATTTAAACCCAAGTCCGTCTATCCCCAGAACCCACACTATTTTTAATGTAGTCTAGTGTGATGGGGGTGGTGAGGGACTTAGTAAAACTTCGAATTATCTTTGCAAAGTTGCTAGTTGGATACCTATCAAAAGACTTGACTGTAGAATGAGATTGAGAATTGTGAGCATCTTTTCCCTTGAACTTTAACCAGAGCTTAGTGACTTTTTTCCTCTACATAAATTCAAACCTTTACACTTTGGATGTTTAAACTGGGCAAATTTCAAATGAGGACATGCATGTTTCCGGTCATTTCTTCCCGTTCCTGAAAATTTTGTTGATTTGTCCTGATGATGTCTATAAATAACTCTGTGGGATGGAGAACTGTAAAGCTAGGAAGAACAAGCCTGCCGGAATGAACTGTGCATTGACAACACAAAATTTCCTTATAGATTTAAAGTAAGCAAACATGTAAATGAATAACCTTTTAAAGGACAAGCTAAATCACCAATAGAGCTTACTTAATTTATTTTGACAACTGCTTCTAATTACTTAATATAACACATTATATGGGTAATAAAAACAGTTAATAATGTAAAACCTCATTGCTGTTTCAGGTTGAGTGAGAGATGTGTGCATATATTCTCCAGGCATTTGTGGAGTGGATCATGTTGTGAGTGCTCTCTCTCCCTCTCTGTGTGTGTGTGTGTGTGTGTGTGTGTGTGTGTTTGTGTGTGTGTGTGTGTATGTGTGTCTGTTGGGACAATTTCTTCAGATAAATTTTTGGATTCTCAGATGTGAAGAGATTGAATTCCATATGGAATGTGAAAATATAATTAGTAAATATTGCCAATTCTCAGCTCTGAAAAAAAAAATGGCTAAACTTTATTTTAGCTATACTATATACTATAGCTAATTTACATGCCTGGCCTTTATGGGGCATCCTGTTATATGTTAATCTAGCGCCCTCTTGTGTAATAGGTTTTAATAACAAAGTTTGAGAGTATTTATATATCATGTTTTGATTTCTAATTTCTAAAGGAATATACTCATTGGATAGTGTTATTATTTTATTTTCTTTGTGTTTTTTATTTCCAAAGTGTACATAATAAAAATATAGAAATGAACAAGACTGAATTTTCAAGTCTTATGTCATGCCCATGACTGTCAGTAAACAAAAACCACTTTTCTGAATCAGGACATTTCTTAAGAAAGTCAAATTTACTCCCAGGAGGCAAAGGAAAAATAACATTGTAAAACAGTACAGTTCATTTGGATCAATTCTTAGAATTTTAGAGCAAGAAGAAAACGCAGCCATCCAGTGAGGGCTAGGAAGTGGCTGGCACTTGCTTTTCGTCTGTGTCATGCTGCTGTCACTGCCCGGGCTGGCACAAAGCTAAAGGGCATTGCTAGTGTTTTATACAGAAAACAGTTTTCTGATCATTTTTCTTTTTTCAGGAACTCTCACGTGAAAATCAACATGTAAACAGGGAAAGACAGTGCTCTTCTGAATCCAAGACAGGAAAGGCAAAGCCCGGTCTACTGTCCCTGGGAGGCAACTGAGGGTTGTGTAGTTTGTGAATCCTTAGGCTTCTTAGGGTCATGGTTTGACAGCACAATTATAGACTTTGCTCTTTTGTGTTGTTATGAATTGAATTGTATCTTACAAAGCTTGTATGTTGAATTCCTAACCCCTCTAGTACCTCAGAATGTGACCTTATTTAGAGACAGGGCCTTAACAAAGGAAGTCAAGTTAAAATGAAGTCAGTAGGATGGGCTGTAATACGACTAGCGTCCTTACAAAAAAAAAAAAAAAAGGAGGAAATCGGTGTAGATAAAGGCGGAGGTTTGGGTGATGTCTCCACAAGCCAAGAAACACCACATATTGCCAGCAAACCAACAGAAGCTAGGAAAGAGGCATGCAACAGACTCTCTCTTACAGCCCTCAGAAGGAACTCACCCTGCTGACATCTTGGTCTTGAACTTCTAGCCTCCAGAACTGTGAGAGAATAAATTTCTGTTGTTTTAAGCCATCCAGTTTGTGGAACTTTACTATGGCAGCCCTAGAAAATGAATGTACGTTCGCACTCAGTGGCATGGTGGGTTGTTCCTGCTGGCTGAAGTAGTACAGTCAGCACAGATTGTAGGTTTAGGCTGCACAATCAAAAATCCCCAGAGATAGGATAACTTTGTAGTATAATGTAATAAATAATCTATTGTAAAAAATAATTATCTCAATGAAAAAAAGTGCTTTCTAATTGCCCAGCAGTCTTCTAAATGTTTATTTTTATGCAGAATTATTTTTATTTATTTATTTTTATTTTTTGAGATGGAGTTTCGCTCTGTCACTCAGGCTGGAGTGCAGTGGCATGATTTCAGCTCACTGCACACTCTGCCTGCTGGCTTCAAAGGATTCTCTTGACTCAGCCTCCTGAGCAGCTGAGACTATAGGTGTGTGCTGCCACACACGGCTAATTTTGGCATTTTTTGTAAAGTTGGGTTTTTACAATGTTGGCCAGGCTGGTCTTGAACTCCTGACCTCAAGTGACCTGCCTGCCTCTGCCTCCCAAAGTGCTGGGATTATAGGCATGAGCCACCGCGCCTAGCCCATTCTTTGTTTTCTATTTGGTTTATTTTTATATAATTTTTAGAGCTTCCATACACGTGGTCAGTTTCATGCCTCATTATTTTAAAGTAACTGCTGGCCATCAAGACATTTCACTATATCAGTTGCATCACTTAAAGATAAGAGCATTTTCATATTTAGCCAAAATAACATTTTCTCACTTTAAAAACATTATTTTTAAAATAGTCATCTTATCTAATAGCCAGTCCAAATCTAAATTTCCCTAAAAGTCCCCCAAATCACACATACTTGGCTTGTCCAAAACTGGATCCAATTTGAGACCACACATTGCGTCTAACTGCCATTTCTTGCCCCTTTTAATCAGGCCAGTCACATTTTAATGGCACTGTCTTGCTGAAGAGAATAACTCATAATGAAGAAAATATATCAAATTCTGGATGTCTCTGATTGTTTCTTTGTGGTATCATGTAGCTTGGTTCTGTAAATTGGAATTTAGGTATAAAGGCTCTATTCGATTTGGGCTAGACTACATCACAGATGATGTGTTTTACTTCGTATTGCATCTCATCAGTAGGCCCACAGTATCTGGTTGTCCACCAGTGCGATGCTGAGAGAGACCACAGAGAGTGGGGATAACATCTTGATCCCTCTGTTGCAAGAACAAACTAATCTCTGTAATCTCTGTGGGGTTATCATGGCCTCATACAGGTGCCTAGTTCCCTACCCATCATTCATCTGATAGTGTCAACACCAGTTCTTGGCCTGACTGGTTAATTTAATTAAGTGTTACAAAATGATTATTTCCTAATTCCGTCACTTCATATGTGTTGATTGGGAACATTCCTTATTAACTGGAGCTTTCTGGTTACCCTGTGATACAGTCCCTGCTTAAAAGAAAGATGAATTGTTTATTCTTTCCCATTATTCACAAATTTTGAGAACAAAGAATTGGTTTAATAATTGTTTTAATTAGTGATATGTGATATCCTTTTTTTCCTTACTTTCTCTTTATTGGTGTCATTATAAACTCTGATTTTTAATACATTTAATGCATTTCAAAAAACTACAATCATAGGGCAGGGGTGGTTGTTCAAATGGTCACAAATGTAATCAGTAGAAGACACTTTAAATCGCCTTCTGAGTCCTTTTGATAGGACTCCATTAATCTTTATGAGTTTCCTTGCTTGCTTTTGGGCACAAGATCTAAATCCCTTCAGTGGGAAATCATATGAATACTTTGGTTTGAATGATGATGCACTCACCAAAATTCTTATGTTGAAACTGAACTGCCAGTGTAGTAGTACTAAGAGGTGGGGTCTTTAGGAGGTTATTAAGTCATGAGGGCAGAGCCTTCATGGAGGGGGTTATAAATGGACCTTATAAATGGACTCGAGGGAGTGGGTTTGCTCTCTTCCGCTCTTCTGCCATGTGAGGATGAAGCGTTCCTCCTCTGTGTCCCTTCCATCCCTTCTACCACATAAATACAGAGTGTTCCTCCTCTCTGGAGGTCACAGCAACAAAGTGCCATCTTGGAAGCAGAGAGCAGCCCTCACCAGACAATTGAACCTGCTGGCACATTAATCTCGAATTTCCCAGCTTCCAGAACTGTGAGAAAATGGAACTGTGTACTTTATAAATCACCTGGTCTCAGACATTTTGTTATAGCAGCACAAACAGACTAAGACAGTCAAACTCACCTTTCTAAGAGTGCTAATTGCTAATGCCGTGACATTGTATCTTGGATATACCATGGACAGAGTTGGAAGTTGGAAGATAACACTTTTTGAAGAACATGAATTCATATTGATATTTTCAGCTTTAGCATTGCAGTGTTTTTACTTAATTTCTTTAATTTTGTAAATGTAACTCTTTCCTTTTGTATTTTTTCCTATAATGTAAAGAAAATACTTTTAAGAAACAATACCAATATTACCATTGAAAAAAGTTTTAAAAATTTGTGTATTTTGTCCTTAGAATGCATCTCAAGGACTGCTGGTAAGATGGCCAAATAGAAACAGCTCTCATCTGCAGCCTCCAGTGAGATCCATGTGGAAGGCAGGTGATTTCTGCATTTCCAACTGAGGTACCTGGTTCATCTCATTGGGACTGGTTGGACAGAGGATGCAGCTCACGGAGGGCGAGCCAAAGCAGGGTGAGGTGTTGCCTCACCCAGGAAGCACAAGGGGTCAAGGAATTCTCTCCCCTGGCCAACGGAAGCCATGAGGGACTGTGTCATGCCATGAGGAATGGTGCATTCTGGCCCAGATACTGCACTTTTTCCACAGTCTTCACAAGCCGCACACCAGGAGATTCCCTCTGGTGCCTAGGCCACCAGGGCCCTGGGTTTCAAGCACAAAACCGGGCGGCCATTTGGACAGACAGCAAGCTAGCAGCAGGAGTTTTTTTTTTTTTTTTTCCATACCCAAGTGGCGCCTGGAACATCAGCAAGACAGGACCGTTCTGTCTTGGTTTGGCAGGTCCCACCCCCACGGAGCCCAGCAAGCTAAGATCCACTGGCTTGAAATTCCCGCTGCCAGCACAGCAGTCTGAGGTCGACCTGGGATGCTCAAGGTTGATGGGGGGAAGGGGCATCCACCATTGTTGAGGCTTGAATAGGGTGTTTTACCCTCACAGTGTAAACAAAACCGCCAGGAAGTTCGAACTGAGTGGAGCCCGCTGCAGCTCAGCAAGGCCACTCTGACCAGACTGCCTCTCTAGATTCCTCCTCTCTGTGCAGGTTATCTCTGAAAAAAAGGCAGCGGCTCCAGTCAGGGACTTTTAAATAAAACCCCATCTCCCTGGGACAGAGCACCTGGGGGAAGGGGCGGCTGACGGTGCAGCCTCAGCAGACTTAAACATCCCTGCCTGATGGCTCTAAAGAGAGCAGTGGATCTCCCAGCACCGTGTTTGAGCTCTGCTAAGGGTCAGACTGCCTCCTGGAGTCAGTCCCTGATCCCTGTGTTTCCCGACTGGCAGACACCTCCCAAAAGGGGCCAACAGACACCTCATAGAGGAGAGCTCTGGCTGGCATCTGGCAGGTGCCCCTTTGGGACAAAGCTTCTAGAGGAAGGAACAGGCAGCAATCTTTGCTGTTCTGCAGCCTCTGATAGTGATACCCAGGCAAACAGGGTCTGAAGTGGACCTCCAGCAAACACCAGTAGACCTGCAGCAGGGGGACCAGACTGTTAGATGAAAAACTAATAAACAGACAGGAATAGTATCAACATCAACAAAAAGGACATCCACTCAGAGACCCCCTCCAAAGGTGACCGACTTCAAAGACCAAAGGTAGATAAATTTACGAAGATGGGGAGAAACCAGCACAAAAAGACTGAAAATTCCAAAAACAGGAATGCCTCTTCTCTTCCAAAGGATCACAACTTCTCGCCAGCAAGGAAACAAAACTGGATGGAGAATGAGTTTGATGAATTGACAGAGGTAGGCTTCAGACGGTGGGTAATAACAAACTCCTCCGAGCTAAAGGAGGATGTTTTAACCCAATGCAAGAAAACTAAGAACCTTGAAAAAAGGTTAGATGAATTCCTAACTAGAATAACTAGTTTAGAGAACATAAGTGACCTGATGGAGCTGAAAAACACAGCAAGAGAACTTCGTGAAGCATACACAAATATCAATAGCCAAATCAATCAAGCAGAAGAAAGGATATCAGATATTGAATATCAACTTAATGAAATAAAGCAAGAAGATAAGATTATAAAAAAAAGAATGGAAAGGAATGAACAAAGCCTCCAATATGGGACTGTGTGAAAAGACACAATCTATATCTGATTGGTATACCTGAAAGAGAAGGGGAGAATGGAATCAAGTTGGAAAACACCCTTCAGGATATTATCCAGGAGAACGTCCACAGCCTAGCAAGACAGGCCAGCATTCAAATTCAGGAAATACAGAGAACACCACAAAGATACTCCTTAAGAAGAGCAACTCCAGGAAACATAATCATCAGACTCACCAAGGTTGAAATGAAGGAAAAAGTGTTAAGGGCAGTCAGAGAGAAAGGTTGGTTTACCCACAGAGGGAAGCCCATCAGACTAACAGCAGATCTCTCTGCAGAAACCCTACAAACCAGAAGAGAGTGGGGGCCAATATTCAACGTTCTTAAAGAATTTTCAACTTAGAATTTCATATCCAGCCAAACTAAGTTTTGTAAGTGAGGGAGAAATAAAATCCTTTACTGACAAGCAAATTCTGACAGATTTTGTCACCAACAGGCCTGCCTTACAAGAGCTCCTGAAGGAAGCACTGAACATGGAAAGGGACAACCGGTACCAGCCACTGCAAAAACATACCAAATTGTAAAGACCATCGATATTATGAGGAAACTGTATCAACTAGTGGGCAAAATAACCAGCTAGCATCATAGTGACAGGATCAAATTCACACATAACAATATTAACCTTAAATGTAAATGGACTAAGTGCCCCCAATTAAAAGACACAGATGGGCAAGTTGGATAGAGTCAAGACCCATTGGTGTGCTATATTCAGGAGACCCATCTCACATGCAAAGACACACATAGGCTCAAAATAAAGGGATGGAGGAATATCTACCAAGCAAGTGGAAAAAAAAAAAACAAAAAAAAAACAGGGGTTGCAATCCTAGTCTCTGATAAAACAGACTTTAAACCAACAAGGATCGAAAGAGACAAAGAAGGGCATTACATAATGGTAAAGGGATCAATTCAACAGGAAGAGCTAACTATCCTAAATATACATGCATCCAATACAGGAGCACCCAGATTCATAAAGCAAGTCCTTAGAGACCTACAAAGAGACTTAGACTCCTACACAATAATAGTGGGACACCCCGCTGTCAATATTAGACAGATCAATGAGACAGAAAATTAACAAGGATATTCAGGACCTAATAGACATTTACAGAACTCTCCACCCCAAATCAACAGGATATACATTCTTCTCAGCACCTCATCACACTTATTCTAAAATTGACCATATAATTGGAAGTAGAATACTCCTCAGCAAATACAAAAGAATGGAAATCACAACAAAGTCTCTCAGACCATGGTGCAATCAAATTAAAACTCAGGATTCAGAAACTCAATCAAAACTGTACAACTACATGGAAACTGAACAACCTGCTCCTGAATGACTACAGGGCAAATAAACAAATGAAGGCAAAAATAAAGATGTTCTTTGAAACCAATGAAAACAGAGACACAACGTACCAGAATCTCTGGGACGCAACTAAAACAGTGTTTACAGGGAAATTTATAACACTAAATGCTGACAAGAGAAAGCAGGAAAGATCTAAAATCGACACTCTAACATCACAATTAAAAGAACTAGAGAAGCAAGAGCAAACGAATTCAAAAGCTAGCAGAAGACAAGAAATAACTAAGATCAGAGCAGAACTGAAGGAGACAGATACACAAAAAAACCTTCAAAAAATCAATGAATCCAGGAGCCAGTTTTTTGAAAAGATTAACAAAATAGACCACTAGTCAGACTAATAAAGAAGAAAAGAATGAAGGAGCAAATAGATGCAAGAAAAAACAGTAAAGGGTATATTAGCACTGATCCCACAGAAATATAAACAACCTTCAGAGAACACTATAAACACCTCTACACAAATAAACTAGAAATCCTAGAAGACATGGATAAATTCCTGGACACACACACCCTCCCAAGACTAAATCAGGAAGATGTTGAATCCCTGAATAGACCAATAACAAGTTCTGAAATTGAGGCCGTAATTAATAGCCTACCAACCAAAAAAGTCCAGAACAAGACAGATTCACAGCTGAATTCTACCAGAGGTAAAAAGAGGAGCTGGTACCATTCCTTCTGAAACTATTCCAAACAATGGAAAAAGAGGGAATCTTCCCCAACTCATTTTATGAGGCCAGCATCATCCTGATACCAAAACCTGGTAGAGTCACAACAACAAAAAAAGTTCAGACCAATATCCCTGATGAACATCAATGTGAAAATCCTCAATAAAATACCAGAAAACTGAATCCAGCAGTACATCAAAAAGCTTATCCACCACCATCAAGTCGGCTTCATCCCTGGGATACAAGGCTGGTTCAATATACACAAATCAATAAAGGTAATCCATCACATAAACAGAACCAATAACAAAAACCACATGATTATCTCAATAGATGAAGAAAAGGCCTTCAACAAAATTCAACAGCCCTTTATGCTAAAAACTCTCAATAAATTAGCTATTGATGGAACATATCTCAAAATAATAAGAGCCATTTATGACAAACCCACAGCCAATATCATACTGAATGGACAACAGCTGGAAGCATTCCCTTTGAAAAGTGGCACAAGACAAGGTTTCTGTCTCTCACCACTCCGATTCAGCATAATATTGGAAGTTCTGGCCAGGGCAGTCAGGCAAGAGAAAGAAATAAAGCGTATTCAAATAGGAAAAGAGGAAGTCAAATTGTCTCTGTTTGTAGATGACATTATTGTATATTTAGAAAATCCCATTGTCTCAGCCCCAAATTTTCTTAAACTGATAAGCAACTTCAGCAAAGTTTCAGGATACGAAATCAATGTGCAAAAATCACAAGCATTCCTATACACAAGTAACAGACAAACAGAGAGCCAAATCATGAGTGAACTCCCATTCACAATTGCTATAAAGAGAATAAAATACTTAGGAATACAACTTACAAGGGATGTGAAGCACCTCTTCAAGGAGAACTACAAACAACTGCTCATGGAAATAAGAGAGGACACAAATAAATGGAAAAACATTCCATGCTCATGGATAGGAAGAATCAATATCGTGAAAATGGCCATAATGGCTAAAGAAATTTATTGGTTCAATACTATTCCTACCAAGTTACCATTGACTTTCTTCACAGAATTGGAAAAAACTACATTAAATTTCATATGGAACCAAAAAAGAGCCCGTGTAGCCAAGACAATCCTAAGCAAAAAGAGCAAAGCTGGAGGCATCATGCTACCTGACTTCAAACTATATTACAAGTCTACAGTAACCCAAACAGCATGGTACTGGTACCAAAACAGATATATAGACCAATGGAACATAACAGAGGCCTCAGAAATAACACCACACATCTACGACCATCTGATCTTTGACAAACCGGACAAAAACAAGACATGGGAAAAGGATTCCCTATTTAATAAATGGTGGGAAAACTGGCCAGCCATATGTAGAAAACTGAAACTGGACCCCTTTCTTACATCTTATACAAAAATTAAGTCAAGATGGATTAGAGACTTAAACCTAAGACCTAAAATCATAAAAATCCTAGAAGGAAATCTAGGCAATACCATTCAGGACATAGGCATGAGCAAAGACTTCATGACTAAAACACCAAAAGCAATGGCAACAAAAGCCAAAATTGACAAATGGGATCTAATTAAACTAAAAAACTTCTGCACAGCAAAAGAAACTATCATCAGAGTAAACAGGCAACATACAGAATGGGAGGAAATTTTTGCAGTCTATCCATATGACAAAGTGCTAATATCCAGAATCTACAAAGAACTTAAACAAATCTACAAGAAAAAAACAAACAACTGCATAGAAAAGTGGGCAAAGGATATGAACAGATACTTCTCAAAAGAAGACACTTATGCAGCCAGCAAACATATGGAAAAAAGCTCATCATCACAGGTCATTAGAGAAATGCAAATCAAAACCACAGTGAGATACCCTTTTATGCCAGTTAGAATGGCGATCATTAAAAAGTCAGGAAACAACAGATGCTGGAGAGGATGTGGAGAAATAGGAACACTTTTGCATTGTTGGTGGGAGTGTAAATTAGTTCAAGCATTGTGGAAGACAGTGTGGTGATTCCTCAAGCATCTAGAACCAGAAATACCATTTGACCCAGCAATCCCATTACTGGGTTAGGTGTATACCCAAAGGATTATAAATCGTTCTACTGTAAGACACATGCACACGTATGTTTACTGCAGCACAATTCACAATAGGAAAGACTTGGAACCAACCCAAATGCCCATCAATGATAGACTGGATAAAGAAAATATGGCACATATACACCACGGAATACTACGCAACCATAAAAAAGGATGAGTTCATGTCCTTTGCAGGGACATGGATGAAGCTGAAAATCATCCTTCTCAGCAAACTAACACAAGAACAGAAAAAAACAAACACTGCATGTTCTCACTCATAAGTGGGAGTTGAACAATGGGAACACATGGACCCAGGGAGGGAACATCACACACTAGGGCCTGTTGGGGAGTAGGGGGCTAGGGGAGGGATAGCATTAGGAGAAATACCTAATGTAGATGATGGGTTGATGGGAGCAGCAAACCGCCATGGCACGTGTATACCTATGTAACAAATCTGTACGTTCTGCACATGTACCCCAGTACTTAAAGTATAATAATAAAAAAAAAAGAGAGACAATTATTAACTTCAAGGATAACAAAAATTTGTGTAGAGAAGGAAAAGTAGTCATGACATTTACTATATTTTTTAACTGATCTAAAGTATTTCCATGGCTTAATGATATAGGGTGACTATGAATCTAACCAAAATTATATCATAATTCTATAGGGGTGAAGGAGTGTAGGAAGGTGTGTGGCAGATGCGCCTGACAGCAATAACTCAAGCATACTCTGAGGATGACCCTGTGTGCGTTTCACAGTCTGAGCTAAGGAATCCGGGAGTGGTGAACCCGGAGATTCACTCCTTATCTATGAAGGGCATCTGAACCCCTGGTTTGTTACTTTGAACACAGATGGTACAAGGAATCTAGGCCTTTATTTTGGTTTGAACGAAGGTTGCTAGGTGGAGGTTGCTAAGTGAAAATGCTATGTAAACTGCATGCTTTTTACAAACAGTAGTGATTCTCCTGTCCAGCTGCCACTCCTGAACTGCCGTGTATTTAAGCCCTCAATAAACCTTATGTCTCGTTGGAAAAAAAGAAAAAAAAAAAAAAAAAAAAAGGAATGCGTCCCATTAAGAAAGTACAGTCAAGTTACTTAGTTTTAAACTTACTTAAAATATATCTTTCCTCTGTGGAGCTTCCCTAATAATTTTATATACAAAGAGGTTTATTTGTTTTGTTTGGCTTTCAATTTTAGCAGTTGAGATTTTAATGACATTATATTATTTAGTAGATAATGACTCAGAAATTAAATCCAAATAGAAAGCCCTCCTTTCTCTCCTTACTCGTCCACCTCATTTCTTCTCATCATAGGTAATCATTTTTAATTGTGTCTTCTTTATCCTTCTAAAGATTTTTGTAAGTGCGTTTTTGCCTTATTTCCCTCCTTTCCTACACAAAAGGTAGCATATTATTTATTGCTATACTCCCTTGTTTTTGTACATGACAAGATAGCTTGGCGATCTCTCCACAATAGTGTGTCTCTACCTTCTTTTATGATTGCATGCAGTACTCCGCTGAGTTTCCTAATTGAACACTTTTTGAACACTGTCACTCTGGTTCAGGACTATGTAGCCTCAGGAGTGTAGATGGAGCCAAAAATATATATATATATATTATTTTCATGTCTCCTCTACCCCACCCACCCCTTGCAACAATGGTATATGAGTATTTCCTGGATTCCTTCAATCAGACTGCCCTGGAAATGAGCTCTCGGGGAAGGAGGCTTTGCATAATGCCAATTTTGATGGTGTGGGTGGCAGCAGGGTTGTTAGGCTTTTGAGTGGTCCTCAGCTTGGTTTCTGGTGGAGAAGTGGCATGGGTGATTTTAGCAGTTGCAGATATGGTAGAGTCCACTTCCCAGCAGCAGGACAAACAGCAGCACCTGGTGCTGAAGCCATGGTGAAGGTCTCCTTGTCAGACCCCCTATGCAGTGATGTTGGAACCTTGTTCCCAGAAACTTAGCATTGAGCCTGGTGTTCCAGACCACACAACATATCTCTTAGCTGCCTGGGATCCTTTTAATAAATCCCTTTTCTGCTTAATTGACTAGAGTATGCTTTTCTTGCTTATATCTAAGAACTCTGACCTAAATACTCTATGAGAAAATAATGATTAACAACACTAAATATAGAAAGTGAGAAAAGGAATGTTCTGCTGTCCTTCATTTGTAATAACTTTGATCTGCTCTCTCTCAGTCTGTCTGTGACTTTTCTTTTCTCATTATTCTGCTTTAAAAAATGCCTAAGTTTTGAATTCCCTATGTTGCTTCTTTCTTGTGTACCAGGATGGTAACTGGAGATATTAAGCTAAAATTTAGCCCTCTACCTGTCAGCATTTCTCAGTACCCATTATTCTTGCTTTGTTCTGGCAACAAACATGGCTTAGTGAATGGACTGCTCTCAAGAGAAAAGAGAAGAGAGTCAAATTCAGGATATGTTAATCTTCAAAACATGGTCTTTTATTCCAAAAGCCAGATGTTTGAGGATGCCAAGAAGTTTGTTTGGTTAATTTCTTTTCTCTTCTTTTCTTTTTGAGACAGGTTCTCACTCTGTTGTCCAGGCTAGAGTGCAGTGGCACGATCACAGCTCACTACAGCCTTAATCTCCCATGTTCAGGTGATCCTCTTGCCCCAGCCTCCCAAGTAGCTGGGACTACAGGTGCGTGCTGCCACGCCTGGCTAGTTTCTTGTGTTTTTTGTAGAGATGGGGTTTCACCATGTTGCTCAGGTTGGTCTTGGACTTCTGAGTTCAAGCAATGCACCTGCCTCGGCCTCCCAAAGAGCTGGGATTAGGGGCATGAGACACCACGCCTGGCCTGGTTGGCTAATTTCATAATTGGTTTTTGGAAGTCCAAAATCTTATCTTCAATTATCACCAGCAAAACTTGGAGATCTCACAGATTAATTTATACCCAAACCATAGAGCTTAGACATATGAAGGATGTGATAAGAAAGGGTTTGGGTTTTTCTCTTACTCCTAAAGGAGATGCAGCTGAGTGGGCAGGTGGACCTGGAGAATCCCTAAGTTGATACGGGAAAATAGGAGAAAGCTTTGCATGTCTGGCCGCCCAGGAGCAGAGGGACACAGCAGAAGCAGTCAACAAGAGAGTAAAGGAACAATTAACATCAGCAACAGGTGTCAGCAAAGAAGACAAATGATAGGCCCTTGCCTGCCCTTGGTACCAGGATCCTCGTGATGAATGACTTGGCCCACTTCCTGGATTATGGGAGCTATGTGAGAATGTTGTTGCTTCATGTTATTATCACTATTGTTACGAATAGGCAGGAGCACTCCTCAGCCACTGCTGGAACCGAGCACTTGACAATTACAGTAGGCTACTAGAAGGAGCAACCACTGACTCCTTAGAGAGCATCAGTGCACAGCTGGGCCCCCCACACACTCAGACCTGGGAGGCTCAGAGTTCAGAATGAAGTAGAATGTAGGATTCTGAGAAGCCAGGAGCCCTACATCCCGCTGGTGACTCCACCAGTGTCCAATGTTGAAGGAGCTGAAGTTAGCCTGGAGAGATTCAGAAAAGGGGGAAAGGAAGAGGGTGATCCTAGGAGGCTTGAGATACAGAGAGAAAACTTGGATATTCAGGCATCACTGAACCCCTAGATGCAGATCTGGGTAAAGTCTGATGTGGCCTGGACAAGGCTACTAACCAGGGTCTTAATTGTTCCTTCTCTTTTGCTCTTCTTTAGCCCACAGGTGATCTCGGATGCTTTCCATGGCTCCTTCCTCTTCCACTAATCCTCCCTTGGAGCTGGGATGACTCCAAGTACAGGATTCTTTGATTGGCTCAATGAGTCTCATTTTTTTGGCTTTTGTCTTTTAATTCCTACTTATTAATCTATAGGAATTCAACTGGTTTTTATTATTAACATATACATGTTTATAAATTAAAATGTGTGGGGATTCGTACTCCTTCCAATAACAGACTGGAAGCTCTTATGAGACAGGGAATTCACCTTCTACAGGAGGCATTGTATTTTAAGCTATGCAAACAGGAGAATTTTAAAATGTTAACTGACATCTATGCTTCTCAATTCTGATGGGGGGATTGGCTGAGTGTCTGTCCTCAGCGTCATAGGTGAAAATACCAAACAGCACTAGATGTTCCAAACTTGTTTGTTTTTCTTTCCCAAGAGCACTGCCTTGCACCTCCCTAACAAGTTTCACCTGGTGGCTCACCAAACCATAACCTTATTCAATAAATTTGCCAGGAAAATGATGTCACAGAAGCTGAACTTAATAACCTTTAGAACAAACCAGGATTTCTGGCTTCACTGGTTGACTCAAAGTATCTGGAGTACTTGTTCATGTTTTCTTGACTTTATTCTACATTTAATTTTATTTAAAACTTTGTATTGACTGGCAAATTAATGAGGTTTAATGAGATAATATATGTAAAATATCTCATACTTTACACAGCTTTGACACCAGGCAAGCTCTCTCAATGTGTGCTCTTCTTATTACCTGACCTTTGGAGAAGTTCTCCTATTTTACATCCTCTGATGTAATCATGTACCACATTATATGAGAAAGTAATGTCAAAGTTGTTGAACATGCGTGCCATGTTTAACATTTTTAAGGTATCCTCCCTCTCTTATTTTCCCTGCATTTTCTACTCTCTAAAATGGTCTCGAATATTAACACAGTAAAAACTACATGAAAAGAAACTGCGTTCTCTGTGCATTTCATGGCCTCTTTACCCAGAAAAGGCTGGCCTGGTTTCTTATTTCCACAGGGACATTTTGCACAGCCCGCATTCAGCTTGACTGTTAGCAGCCGTGGCATGTGATTTTTTTTTTCAGCCAAATCTAGACATCCACACAACCCTGAAACTTGGTGAGAAAGCTGACACGCCTCTTGGGAAATGGATTTGTAAGAAATTTACCATTCATTTGGGCAGACTGACTATGCTGAGATAGATCTCTGAGGATACGACAATGAGATTCATGTCTAGAAAATGCGTGGGGGAGAGTTTCCTGTCTTAAACTTGCTTACTCTCAAGAAGAGAAGGTAGTGTTACCTTTTGCTACCAGGGAGCTTTACATGAGGATGAGCAATGACAATGTCAGTCCGGTTCAGTGGTTCTCAAATTTTCATCTGCATCAAAGTCACTTGGGAAGTTTGAGAAACGACAGAATCAGGGCCCCTTCCCTCTCTCCTCCTCCCCCAACACGAATATGCCTTAAAACTACTGCACCGACTCATTGGCAGGTGGTCTACGGACCAAAATCTAAGACACACCGGTAGGGTTCCTTCACAGCCTTTCATTTAATGATAATTTACTTTCATTTAATGAGAATGTCCTGGGTGCAAATGATTGAATTGGCCATTATGAACAAAAACTAATGCATACAGTGTATTAGAAAGAGAATACAATACACTGATGGTATAACACCATCTGGCATTTGCATGGAGTTTCTCAGTTTTCAAAGCATATTCACATCCATTGCTTCCTCTTTCCATCAACTATGTGAGAGGGGCAAGAAAGAGACTGGCATTTCCAACTCACACACAAAAGAAGAGAACTTGAGTAATTTCCCCAAGTTTCTATGGCTACTGGATGACAAACCTGGATCATATCCAGGATTTTTGACTGCTGGGGCTGGAGGTCAACTTATCAAACTTTAATGAGAGGTACATTATACTCCTGTAAGGTACAGGCACAAAGCTGTACTTATACGAATGTTCCCTGCTGTGTTTATCACAGGGAAAAAGTGGAAACACTCTAAATGCTCATCAATAGTGGCCTGGTTAAAATATATATATATCATTCATCCATACAGGCAATATTCTGCAGGCATTCAAAAGGATAAGGCAGATCTTTAATAAACATAGAAAAATGTCCATGATGCATTGTAAAGCTAAAAAGAAGTCACTGAAATCTATGCAGAGAATGGTCCATTTATGAGAAAAAAAAGTTTATGCATGAATTTAAAACTCTGAAAGTTCACTTCCTTCTACACATCTAGAGGGAAAGAGGGACAGAGACAGAGATGGAGAGAGAGATGCAGCTTACTGGTATTTTGTCTGGTGCCCTGGGGAACAGGTGCTGTCGGGCCGACAGTGATCAATAGAATCTTTTCTGGACCCTAAATGGAATAAAACACTCAGAAGATAATTTCTCCAAATTAAGTTGTATGTGAATTTGGAAAATATCTGGCAGAGAAAAAGAAAAAGAAAATAACTGCATTGGGAGTGATGGCCATTGGTTGGGGGCTTCTCTCCCGAGTATCACAACTCCATTCTTAATTATAATTATAATACTTACCATTCCATTTTATACAACATAACACTGTAGCGCTAATGTATTTTCAAACTGCAATAAATTCTGTTCAAAATAAAAGAAGTATAGATGCATTTCTCAGATAATGGGTCTTCATTTGCAAAAAAGGCTCTTAGATGAAGAGACTAGCGTCTTTAGTGGCTGATTTATGTTTTTAAAAATTAAATGCATTTTGTGCTTGTCAATATCCCAGAAAACTTTTCTTTGGTGGACACAGACGATTATTTAAATTCTTCACTCTGTTAATGAAGACAAAAATCTAAATGAAAAGAAATTAATTCCCATAAGAGTGGTTTGTAACATTTCTAGGTCATAGGCCCTCCCTTAAGAATCTGATGAAAGTGAGGAACTGTCTTCTGAACACACATTCCCATCATATATTACAGACAACTTCAGAAGCTCAAGGACCACTGAGCCCATCCACGGACACCAATTAATCAACCCTGCTATAGAAGCTTGTTCTTTTAAAATGCAAATCTAGCAATATTTATTTAGAGAATATTTTTAGAGAACCCATCCTATGCAAAAGCTCTGTTAGGTGTGCAGTAGCAATCTGTGTTTTAACAAGCCCTCCCGGTGATTCTGATGCACGCTTGTTAGAGATTCACTGGCTTAAGCCAAAATACACCATACTCAGGCCTTGCTCCCAGAAGCTCTGATTTATTTGGTCGGGTGTGGAGCCCAATCTTTGGTGTTTTAAAAACCTCTCCAGGAACTTCTTACATGCAAGCATTGTTGAGACTCTTTGGTTTAAACACTGGGGATGTGCTTTCTGGTTTCTGATGAACATTTATAGCCTCCAAAAGAAGAAAGTCTGTTGTCCACACCTATGTATCAATATCTATGGCTCCCAGCATGCATGGTAGCACAATGTGTTTAGTCTGAGAGGCAGCAGCACTTCAGTCATGTGGCAATTAGGAGGCTGTGTTCTAATAGCCCCTTCACCCCCTAGTTAATTTACTCTTAGGAGCCTCAAATCCTGCTTCTAGTTAATTGATGAACGTTAGTTTCTCTTTTAGAGTTGTTTTTTTCTTTTTTTTTAATGGGAAGGGTAAGTACAATCTCTGAGTGCTCTATATGAAACCAGAAGATAATAAATCCATTCTTGGGGTGGAGACTTTTAACTTCCAATTGCTGTCCTTAGCAGCAAATAGATCAATTTTTGTTACTGATCAGCTGCTCTGCTAACAGTTTCTGTGAGAAACATCTATTTCACAACTAATGGAAAAATCTTGGCTTTGAAGAGTATCTAGGCTTTCAATTCACACGAGAAGCAATTTTTGCAAGTCACTGCCCTGTGGAATATTTGCACGGAGTCACTAAAGTCAGCTAAAATAGACATTGCCTTATTCGATGGAGCGGTCTTTATTAAATGAATATCTATATTATATCTATATTATATACATTATATACATTCATCAAATACATATTTTATATATTCATCAAATGCATATTATATACATTCATCGAATTTATATTATATATATTCATCATCTTCAAAGCTTGAAAGACTACTTTATTTATTTATTTTACTTTAAGTTCCAGGATACATGTGCAGGACACATAGGTTTGTTACACAGGTATATGTGTGCCATGGTGGTTTGCTGCACCTATCAACCCATCGTCTAGGCTTTAAGCCCTGCATGCATTAGCTATTTGTCCTAATGCTCTCCCTCCCCTCGCCCCCACCTCTGACAGGCCCCGGTGTATGTCATTCCCCTCCCTGTGTCCATGTGTTCTCATTGTTCACCTCCCACTTATGAGTGAGAACAGGCAGTGTTTGGTTTTCTGTTATTGTGGTAGTTTGCTAAGGATGGTGGCTTCCAGCTTCATCCATGTCCCTGCAAAGGATATGATCTCATTCCTTTTTATGGCTGCACAGTATTCTATGTTGTATATATGCCACATTTTCTTCATCCAGTCTATCACTGATGGGCATTTGGGTTGGCTCCAAGTCTTTGCTATTGTGAACAGTGTTGCAATAAACATACATGGACATATGTCTTTATAGTAGTATGATTTATAATCTTTGGGTATATACCCAGTAATGGGATTGCTGGGTCAAATGGTATTTCTGGTTCTAGATCCTGGAGGAGTCATCACACTGTCTTCCACAGTGATTGAACATTACATTACCACCAATAGTGTAAAAATGTTTCTATTACTCCACAGCCTCGCCAGTATCTGTTGTTTCTTGACTTTTTAATAATTGCCATTCTGATTGGCGAGATGGTATCTTATTGTGGTTTTGATTTGCATTTCTCTGATAATCAGTGATGTCGAGCTTTTTTTCATGTTTGTTGGCCGCCTAAATGTCTGCTTTTGAGAAGTGTCTGTTCCTCTGTTCATATCTTTGCCCAATTTTTGATGGGGTTGTTTGTTTCTTGTAAATTTATTTAAGTTCCTTATGGATTTTGGATATTAGACCTTTGTCAGATGCATAGTTAGCTAAAATTTTCTTCCATTCTATAGGGTGCCTGTTCACTCTGATGATAGTTTCTTTTGCTGTGCAGGAGCTCTTTAGTTTGATTAGATCCCATTTGTCAATTTTGGCTTTTGTTGCCATTGTTTTTGGTGTTTTCATCATGAAATCTTTACCAATGCCTATGTGAAGGACTACTTTATAAGTTCCTATGAAGATGTTAGAAATTCTTTGGCAGCACAAGTTCATTGACTTGTTCAGGTTCACATGGAGTTGACACAATAACACAGTTTAGCATTATAACCACACACCAATTTCACCTCCTTATGTTGCAAATTTGATTCATAAATGGTAATATAAACTTTCAACTTTATCATGTTGGATTATAGAGGTAAATGTTACAGAAAAACTAGAAAATAATAAAGTGACAAATTTAGGGGAAAAGGAAAGCTTAAGCAAAAATAAAGTAATTTTGTTTCTGTTTTTAAATTTTCTCATACTCCATTTTGCAGATGAATAATAAAGTAATTTTGACCTAGATTCCTTGTTTTCTCACCACATCCATGTCCTCTGGATGCTTGTACCTTGTGCTGATGTGGAAATGACAAATTTTGAAGAAAGAGATGAGGTTGCTGATGTTAGGAATACTGTTTTCTCTATCCATAAATAAATGTTGATTTGTTACATGAAGGTACCTTTTCAGAAAATTAGAATTTTAAATCCATACAATATTAATCCTGTCAAGGATCTAAGATCTTGGTATAGGTAAAAAGAGAGATGCCTAAATTCAGCAATTATTATATCAAATGCCAGTGTCATTCATTTGCATACTGTTTGTGCTGTTCTGGGAAATCAAATGCTGAAATAATTTTTAAAGTTTAGCAGTATTTTTAATAGTAGTCAAACGTGAAATCTAAATATTCATTATTCAGATGAATTTATGATACAATCGCTTGACAGAATACGAGTATATCTTTAGAAACATTTTAAAATAATTTTTGATAATATAGAAGTGTTAATAATTCTAAGAGAAAAAAGCAAGATATAAAATAGTCCCCAATGAACAAAATATGTAAATACACAAAATATTAGAAAGTAATGTGACAGAATATTAGCCGTATTTGTATAGATGGGATGTAGGATTGTGGATGACGTACATTTTCTTGTTTATTCTTTTGAATATTTTAAATATTTTATAAGAAAACATATCCACTTAAAAATTATTTATTTATTTATTTTTGAGACTGAGTTTCATTCTGTTGCCCAGCCTGGAGTGCAGTGGCGCGATCTTGGCTCACTGCAACCTCCACCACCCAGGTTCACGTGATTCTCCCACTTCAGCCTCCAGAGTAGCTGGGATTACAGGCACATACCACCATGCCCGGCTAATTTTTGTATTTTTAGTAGAGACAGGATTTCACCATGTTGGCCAGGCTGGTGTCAAAATCCCGACCTCAGGTGATCCGCCTGCCTTGGCCTCCCAAACTGCTGAGATTACAGGCGTGAGCCACCATACCCAGTCATTATCCACTTTTTAATAAGAAGAAAATGTTAGTTTTGTCTGTCAGCGGGAAGAAAAAGAAAAATTATAAGGGATCTGGCAAATCACCCAGTGAATAGCTAACAATTGACTAATGAAGTGATAAATGTCCCCAGTCAATCTCATTAGAGATATTTGTGTCTGGATGCAAAACTTTTATGCAAGTGTATTTGTTTGTAGAAAACCACAGGTTCTTAATACCTTCCTTGGAAGTTTTTTCTTATAACATATTAGTTTGTTTATATTCATTGTTTTTGTGCTGAAAGTAGACTACCAAATGCTTGTACAAAGTGTGTTCTCAATAAATATATCTTGAATGAATGGATGAGCTTACCAACCAGCACGTATGTCTAGAAGTACTTGTCATATAAATGTTTTAATCATGATTTTCTCTAAGGCTTCTCTAGGAAGATTAGTTTTAATATATCATAAACAAAGCAATACGAATCCAACTAATACTAAAACTACAGGTGTTTTAATACAGGTGTGACATACTTTTTTTTCTGTTGTAGAAAAGAGAGTATCAGACCTTGAACTTGCATCCAATTGTCTGAAAGCATCAAAAACAGAATCCCCCCCCCCCCCCGCCCAAAGCACAAACTTTCCCTGATGTTGACTTGTAACAGAGTTTGGCAGCCAAGTTCCTGGATGTTACACATTAAATGCTGCTCATAGTCCTGCCTGCAACTGCCTTGTTGGCAAAAATGTTGAAACTCTAGAAGGACCATGCTCAGAAGCTAGACCTAGGGGGAATGGTAAGCAATGGAAACTCCTAAATCCAAGAAAGGAACAGTGACTGCATTCACCCACTTAAGAAACCACTTATCCTTAACAATAGTTGTTTTTGTACTTTTGGGGGTTTGTGGCTATTCCCTAAGATCCTTTTTTCCACTGACTTTTACAAGCAATTTAGGGCCTCTTTTTCAACAGATATAAGTAAATCAGCCTATGATATTTCAACATAAACTGTTTCAAAACATTTCATATGACTCTTTGTTTATTTATTTTTTCCCGTGCTTTGAAATTATAAAAAAATCTGAGGGTGATTTTAGGCTACACATAAAATGTGATAGTCAATTTGTTAGAGAATATAAAATTACAGCTAGATAGGAGGAATAAGTTATAGGGTTCTACATCACTTTAGGAACTACAATGAACAATAATATATAGTTTCAAATAGCTAGAAGGAGAATATTGAACACTCCCACACAAAGAAACAATAGATGTTTGAGATGATGGATATGCTAATTACCCTGATCTGATCACTGTACGTTATATGTATCTAAATATCACTATATGCCTTGTAAATATGTACAATTATTGTCAGTTAAAATAATCAGAACCAGAAAAATTAAACTGTACATACACACACACGCACGCGCACACACACACACACACCAATCTGACAAACACTCAAGTAATACAATCTGACATAATTGGCTACAAGTAGGAAATAAATTTTGCTTTGAGTTTCCTGGAAAACATAGTCCAAAAGAAAACTCAGTTACATAGTCTTCATTGTACAAAAGAAAAAAAACTTGAGTTTCTCAGGCCAAGAAAAGATTTCATAGCACTAAGTTCTGAAAGAAATTACTCAGTATACTTGTGTAGGGATTTTTTAATGACATGGTACACAATGACCTCAATATCACACAGGATACATAGATACAGATTTTTTAAAGCTGCTTCTTGTGCTCTTCCAAACAGATCAATTTCATGATACTAAAAAAACAGCCAGAGACATCAGTCTGCATTGAATCAAAATAGTGCCCAAGGATGTCACATTCTTAGAATGAACTCTGAATAAACCCTACACTAAAAATCAGAATGCATGGATTGCTTCACCTTCGATTATTCACCTGTTAATAGATGCAGATATGAAGTATCACTGATCAAAGGAGGTTCCAGTCAAACGTGAAGATGAAGCAAATGGTGGGGTTCATATTCTTTGTTTTTCCTTTTTCTTTTTTTATAAATTTTATTTTATTTTATTTGAGACAAGATCTCACTCTGTCGCCCAGGCTAGAGCTCAGTGGTGCGATCTCAGCTCACGGCAACGTCCACCTCCCAAGTTCAAGCGATTATCCTGCCTCAGCCACCCAAGTAGCTGGGACTACAGGCATGCCACTACACTTGGCTAATTTTTTATATTTTTAGTAGAGATGGGGTTTCACCGCGTTGGCCAGACTGATCTCGAACTCCTGACTTTAAGTGATCTGCTTGCCTTGACTTCCCAAATTGCTGGAATTACAGGTGCACACTACACTCAGCTGATTTTTTGTACTTTTTGTAGAGATGAGGTTTCACCATGCTGTCCAGACTGGCCTCAAACTCCTGGGCTCAAGTCACCTGTCTGCCTTGGCCTCCCAAAGTGCTGGGATTACAGGCATGAGCCCATATTTTTCAATAAAATCAAGGGGTATGCCAGTTCATCCTGAGAAGTAATTCTAACTTGACTGACAAAAGGACCTGCACAGAAAATTAAGTTTTGTTTAAATACCAATCTTGGTACTACTTGTAGATCAAATTGCTTTTCAAATCCACTTTTTAAAGTGTCAGCTTGTAACATTTGATGTTTGTATGGTGTAAACCTGTAACTAAATGGGACAAAATATTTCAAAATTATCCAGTAAAATGATAGTATTTGGACTAAAAATTACTCTGCTCAAAATTAGCTTCCCATTAAAATCAGCTTTGGGCAAGTTAACCAGCCTCTTTGAACTTATTTCCACTTTGGAAAACAGGAATATATAATCAAAAGTCAAATGGCAGCCAGTAATCTCATGCCTGTAATCTCTTTGGGAGATTTGGAAGGCTGAGGTGAGTGGATTGCCTGAGTTCAGGAGTTTGAGACCAGCCTGGGCAACATGGCAAACCCTTGTCTCTACAAAAAAACATATTAAAAATTAGCTTGGCACAGTGGTGAGCACCTGTGATCCCAGCTACTTGGGGGACTGAGGCGGAAAAATCACTTATACTCGAGGTGCAGGTTGCAGTGAGCCCAGATCACGCCACTGCCACTCCAGCCTGGGTGGCAGAGTGAGACCCTGTCTCAAAAAAACCAAAAAACAAAAAACAAACAAACAAACAAAAAAAACAAAAAACCAAGAACAACAACAAAAAAAAAAAAAACAAAGAAAAAGTAAATGACATAAATAACATAAAAGTGTGTTTACACTATGAAACACCAGGCAGATGCCAGAGATTATCATGACACCTGTTAAAGTTTTTTAAATGACCATCAGAACTTCGCTCAGACTAAAGATTCTGAAAATGACTCTCATAATTTCTGCCTAAAGTTTTTTTACCCATTGTGATAGTTACACGATTTTATGTGTCAACCTATCTTGGCTGAGATGCCCAGAGAGCTGGCACAATACTACTTCTGGATGTATCTGTAAGGGTGTTTCAGTGAGATCCTAGCATTTGAATCAGTAGACTGAGCAAAGGAGAGAGCCCTCACTCGTGCAGCAGTGCATCGTCTAATCCACTGAAGGCATGAAGAGAACAGAAAGGCAGAGAAAGGACAACTGTTCTCCCTGCATGAGCTGTGACATCAATTTTCTGCCACTGCAGGACATTGGCAATCCTGGTTCTCAGACCTTCAGACTTGGACTGAGACTTATACCATTAACTCCTCTGATTCTCAGGCCTTCAAATTTGGATTGGACCCGCATCCAACACCACTGGCTTTCCTAGCCTTTCAGCTGGCAGACAGCAGATCGCAGGACAGCCTCCATAATCTAGTGACCCAATTCTTCATAATAAATATCTTTCTCTGTATCCGCATATCTTTTATTGATTCTGCGTCTCTGGTTTACTCTGCCTAATGCACCCATTCAGTTTAACATGTAGTTGTTTGAGCACCCACAAAATGCTTTCAGAGAGACAAAAGAAATGAAAACATGGCTCCTTAACACAGAAGGGATTAGGAGACAACTTTTAGAACTACATTCTATTACGTGATGATGTTATCAAATAATGCAGTGAGCATTCCTGGCAATAATAATAATTCTGCAAGTTGAGAGCTGTAGGAATTGAGACCTTTGTGGGCTGACTGGGAAAGCTTCTTGAGGCAGTAGAATGCCACAGAGTGATTCTTTCTTTTCCTTCCTTCCTTCCTTCCTTCCTTCCTTCCTTCCTTCCTTCCTTCCTTCCTTCCTTCTCTCTCTCTTTCCTTCCTTCCTTCTCTCTCTCTTTCTTTCTCTCTTTCTTTCTTTCTCTTTCTTTCTTTCTTTCTTTCTTTCTTTCTTTCTTTCTTTCTTTCTTTCTTTCTTTCTTTCTTTCTTTCTTTCTTTCCTTCCTTCCTTCCTTCCTTCTCTATCTTTCCTTCCTTCCTTCCTTCCTTCCTTCCTTCCTTCCTTCCTTCCTTCCTTCCTTCCTTCCTTCCTTCTCTCTCTCTCTCTTTCTCTCTTTCTCTCTTTCTTTCTCTTTCTTTCTTTCTTCTTATGGAGTCTCACTCTGTCACCCAGGCTGGAATTCAGTAGCTCAATCTTGGGTCACTGCAACCTCTGCCTCCTGGGTTCAAGTGATTCTCCTGCCTCAGTCTCCGAAGTAGCTGGGATTACAGGCACCCACCATCATGCCAGGCTAATTTTTGTATTTTTAGTAGAGACGAAGTTTCACTATGTTGGCCAAGCTAGTCTAGAACTCCTGACCTCAGGTGATCTGCCCACCTGAGCCTCGCAAAGTGCTGGAATTACAGGCGTGAGCCACCGCACCCGGCCCCATAGAGTGTTTCTTCTCCTCTTCTAATCAGGTCCTCTGTAATCTTGCCACCCAGCTTTCATTAAGTATTTAACAACTGGTAAAATGCCCAATGAAGTATTTTTTAAAATTTCCCGAGGATTGAGATTCATATTTTAGTTTCTGTGTGAAATTAAATTTTTTTGCCTGAGTTCAGATCTGAAAAGATTTAACAAAGTTTGAGTCATTTTAATATCACACAAGAAGGGGAAACAATTTTCTTTCTGTACACTGGGAGCACTATGTATGATGGCTAGCTGTCAAGATAGATCAAGGTACTAATTGGACAATGTGTGAGGAATTGGAAAACTCCTCCACTTCTTTAAAATTTCAGAATCTATATATGTACAATTTACTTCAGAAACTAGAATAGATAAGAAATGTGACCAAAATTTGATTCCTATATACATACAGATGAGATGGTGTAAGACATACTGAAATAAGCAGGTCTATTCAGGAGAAAAATAAACCTGCTAATTTCTCAAGCCAGTTGAGATCAGTCCATCCAATCAGAAAATCTCATCCATTCACTCCAAAATTACAGTCAGGGATTATGGTAAGGTTTATTTTTATTTTTATGTTTTAGACTCAAATACCATTTAATGGGTCATTTATAAGAGAAATGACAGGATCCTTAATAAAACCTAAGGTTATTTTTTTTTCAGACAGGGTCTCAGTTTGTCACCCAGGCTGGAGGACAGTGGTGCAAACATGGCTTATTGCAGCCTCAACTTTCTGAGTTCAAGCAATCCGCCCTCCTCAGCCTCCCAAGTAGCCGGACTACAAGTAGCACCACCGTGTTCAGCTATTTCTTTAAAATTTTTTTGTAGAGACAGGGTCTCACCATGTTGTCCAGGCTGGTCTTGAACTCCTGTGCTCAAGCAGCCCTTCCACCTTGGCCTTCCAAAGTGCTGGGATTACAGGCATGTGTCACCATGCTCAGCCCAACCCAAGGCTATCGAAGTAGGTCCAATAAAGAATCTTATACACCCCTTCTACATGTTATTTGCATCTTTCAGTTTGTAAAGATCAAGCCTACTCCCTTCATATCCCCTTGGAGTTTCCTCTGGTAGTTTCCCTCTTCCTTACCCTTAGTTACACCTTTAGCTTCAGGAAAAGCTGGTATCTAAGAGCTTCAGAGGTTGGATGAACAGTAAATCTTTAAATTTTAGCAGAATTCCCCAGGATAGTAATAATGACCATATTTTTAGATTTTCTCATATGGTTCTGATTTCATTTTTTAAATAATAAAGGTGATATATTTAAATTTTTAAATTTAAAAATAGAACAACATCAGCATTACAGCTCCCTGTATCACGTTTGCAAAAATAGAATTTCCTCTATTACCTAAAACTCATCTTGATTTCTATTTCATAGCCCCTCTCCCACTTGGCAAGAAACACCCTCAATCATTTGCCATTTCCCTCCATGGCCCCTATCCTGAGTTGGGTCACAGTCTTGCCCAGGGCCAGGTTTCAGTGTGAATGGTGTCCCATCTGGTTTTCAGTCCATGCAGGTGGCCATGAAGGTGTCCACAAACCACAGGAAAAATTCCTGTGGACCCAGTGGTCTTCAGTTGCTGCCAAGCTGTGACTGGGGGCAGAAATCGTTCTGATTGCTCTCCATCCACCTGAAGAAACACACCTCCCTGTCATGCCCAGCTGGTTGTTGCAAGATGGAATGCGGAGGATCTTAGGGGAGAACTGGCTGCCCAGAAGCCGAATTCTCTCCCAGAGACCAAACCCCTCTGTTCTGATGGCCTCCATGTTTCCAGGGGTATCTCTAGGTTTTTCCCAGAAGAAATCCCTTTCGTTTTATAATTTTGGCCAGAATACTTTATTTAGACCCAAATCCTCTCTTTACTCCAAGACTTTAGGAAATAAAAGCCAAGAAGTTTTGCAATCTTGTTCAACTCTCTGCCTTGCCACCTCCCTGCACTGAAGCTGGAAGCACAAACCTGGTTCTCTCTTAGGTGAGGAAAGACGGAAAGAGAAAGATACAAGGAAAAAGGAAACAATAGATTTACTGTCTCAAAATGTTTACTCGCCTCATCTGTAAATAATTATGTTTCTCCAGTCCTAGTAGTAAAGGTTTATTTGTTTATGTCTAGTAATAAAGCTGGAAAGATGGTGAACCCTAGTTCCGATGTTACACGCTACTGGAGAATGATCTCTTCAAATGTTTGCCCAAAATGACCATGCACAGTACAGATTATTTTAGGGATCACTTAGTCTTCCCCTCTTCTCCCTGACAGAACATCAGCCTCTGCAGTCCTGCTAATGCACAGGGCCACTCAAACCAGTTATTTACAGTATAAATTGCTTAATGCTTATTTATGCATTTCACAATCATCCTTTAATTGTCAACATCAAATGAGGTAGGTAGAAGTTGCGTCATGTCCTGACTTTAAGACTTTTTTTACACCCCCCTTTCTCCGATATGCTTTCAGTTAACATTGAGGAAACAAAACTCTCAACTAACTTGTGCAGAAGCCAAATGATAACTATAAAACACTTTATATAAAACCCATCATGGCCGGGTGCGGTGGCTCAAGCCTGTAATCCCAGCACTTTGGGAGGCCAAGACGGGCGGATCACGAGGTCAGGAGATCAAGACCATCCTGGCTAACACGGTGAAACCCCATCTCTACTAAAAAAAAACCAAAAACAACAACAACAACAAAAAAACAAAAAAAACTACCCGGGCGAGGCGACGGGCGCCTATAGTCCCAGCTACTCCGGAGGCTGAGGCAGGAGAATGGCCTAAACCTGGGAGGCAGAGCTTGCAGTGAGCTGAGATCCGGCCACTGTAATCCAGCCTGGGCCACAGAGCGAGACTCCGTCTCAAAAAAATAAATAAATAAATAAATAAATATAATAAAAAACCCATCACAACATTTTTGATAGACTATTAATAATTTAAAACAAAATGTGATGTTAAAAGCTCGTTTGAAAATTCCAAGAAGCACAACTAACTATATAGATCATGAAGCAGTGCATGTAATCAATACATGTGGAAAAACATTTATTCCCATTTGTGTTTATTTTCTGGGCTTGTTTATGATAGAATTATTGGTAGAGGAGAAAGCTAGCTAAATATACTAGAAGCATAAATAATGCAATATTTACGAGAGTGTTTAACCCCACTAAGATCATTTAAAATGAGTAGGCCGAGTGTGAGGCTCATGCCTGTACATTTTGAGAGGCTGAGGTGGGCGGATCGCTTGAGCCTAGGAGTCTGAGAACAGCCTGGGCAACGTGGCGAGACCCCATCTCTACAAAAAATACAAAAATTAGCTGGGCATGGTGGCACATGCCTGTAGTTCTAGCTACTTGGGAGGCTGAGGCAGGAGGATCACCTGAGCCCAGGGAGGTTGAGGCTTCAGTAAGCTGTAATTGGACCACTGCACTCCCACCTGGGTGACAGAACGAGACTCTGTCTCAAAAAGAAAAAATATAATAGTAACAATAATAGATAAAATGAGTAGTGCTTTAGCAGCATCCTTTGCTTGCAGTTTATGTGTTAGTTTGATGTATCTATAACTTCAAAAATGTCAGCTCTTTTATTTACTATTTTATTTGAAGGTAACACATACTACTTTAAGGAAGAGCTTTTATTTCTTCCCCATTTATTTACTTATTCCTTGCATCACCATGGACTCAGAAATTCTTATTTTACTCTACTTGTTATAATCAATTACCATCATTATTTATTTTGTGGCTTTGATTGCCCCAGATTTAGCCAATCTTTTGACTGCTATATCTTTTACATGATCCTCTTATTTACTTATTTGAGACAGGGTCTTGCTCTGTCACCACGGTGGTGCATGCCTGTAGTCCCAGCTACTCGAGAGGCCAAGATAGGAGGATCACTTGACCCCCAGGAGGTGCAGACTCAACCTTCCAGGTGCAGACTCAACCTCCCAGGGTCAAGTGATCCTCCCATCTCAGCCTCTTGAGTAGCTGGGACTACAGCATGCACCAACATGCCCGGCTAATTTTTTGTATTTTTGTACAGCATGTGGTTTCACCATGTTGCCCAGGCTGGTCTCGAACTCCCGGGCTCCAGCGATCCACCCTTTTTGGCCTCCCAAAGTGCTGGAATTACAGGTGTGGCTACTGTGTCAGCTGATCCTCACATGTGTCGAGCACTTCCTTACTTTTTGGTACCACAAGAAATTTCAGGCTTATTTTGTACTTGCAGCTTATACTTTCTCTCGTCTAGTCCTGGAATGACCCATTTCTCTAAGAAGCCCTGGTGCCTTTTATTTGAGAATGGTAAATGATGTTGGTGCTCAGTGATGTTGAGCACCTTTTCATAGGCTTGTCATTTGTATGTCTTCTTTTGAGAAATATCTATTCAAATCTTTTCCCCTTTTTTTAATGGGATGACTATTTTTTTCCTAGAGTTGTTTGAGCTCCTTATATAATCTGGTTATTAATCTCTTGTCAGATGGGTAGTTTATAAATATTTTCTCCCATTCTGTGGGTTATCTCTTCACTTTGTTGATTGTTTCCTTTGCTGTGTGGAAGCTGTTTAACTTGATCTGATCCCATTTGTCTATTTTTGCTTTGGTGCCTGTGCTTGTGGGGTATATTACTCAGGAAATTTTTGACCAGACTAACATCCTGGAGATTTTCCCCCGTGTTTTCTTGTAGTAGTTTCATAGTTTTGAGGTCTTATATTTAAGTCTTCTTAATGATTTTTAAGAGCTCCTTTTCACTAGGGCTGTTGGCCCTTTGTTGCTCAAAGTGTTTCAAACATCATTTTTCCTTTACTTTTTAATTTTTGCTTTACAGTATTTACAATTTTTTTCTCTTCTTTGGAGTTAGTGTCTTATATGTGGTAATGGTATCATGGATGTATGTATATGTCCAAGTTCATTAAAATGTATACATCAGGCCAGGTGCGGTGGCTCATGCCTGTAATCCCAGCACTTTGGGAGGCCGATGCAGGCAGATCACAAGGTCAGGAGTTTGAAGCCAGCCTGACCAACATGGTGAAACCGCATCTCTGCTAAAAATACAATATATTAGCCGGGCATGCTAGTACGTGCCTGCAATCCCAGCTACTCAGGAGGCAGAGGCAGGAGAATCACTTGAACCTGGGAGGTGGAGGTTGCGTGAGCTGAGATCACACCACTGCACTCCAGCCTGTTAGACAGAGCAAGACTCCCTCTCAAAAAAAAAAAAAGTATACATTAGATATGTATATTTTTGTATGTCAACTATAAATGGATAAATATTAATAAAGTTTACATTTTTCTTAATTTAATTGAGAAATTAATCAAGTTTATTAACTAGAATTTATTTTTTAAAAAATAACATAAAATGATGGAAATAGACAATTACCATCTGGCAAACATCACAGAAATAATTTACTTTAGTCAAGAATCATCAATGGATGCTAAGCTTAGTGGATCAAAGTGTGATGAGAAACAGGATAATTATATGATATTAAAGTATTGCCCCCACAACATACCTATTTATTACAGAGGAAAAATAGCAAATTTACAGAGGAGAAACTTGAGAGGTACTACTTGAACCAAGTGATTAAAGTTAACACTCACAGTAATGGGACAGACTAACGTCAAGTCCCTCCTAATGTAATACACTGAGAAGTACACCACATTGCTTTTGTAGCATTCTTGAACAAATGCGAAACTTGAATTTAATTAAAGAAGACCTTGGATGAATTTAAGTTGAGAGACTCTTCAAAAGTCTGAATTTGATGTAAGACAAAGAAAAACTGAGGAACTGTACCAGGGGAAAGGAGACTAAAGATACATGGCAGTTTTTGGGAAGCTGATCCTGAGTTAAGGGTACTGATCATATATTATTTTCCTGGATCCCAAATAGCAAACATCATGGAAGCAAGCACTAAGTAAAATGATTATTCAGTAAATACCTATTCGCTGATTGATTATTAAAGAATCTAGATGTGTAGAGTCTTCTGACTTCACCAGCTCACCTCTTCCTTAGTAGGAATATTTGTTCCAAACTACCCACAGAATATAGGTGTGCAGTTAGGTATGCCAGAGGAGTTCTGTCCTTCATCAGTTAATTTGTAGCACATAGGCTAAAAAAGAACTGAATAGCTTTGAAGGTGCTAGACTCCGCCAAGTGAAGATGTTTCATGATCTCAGCCATTACTCCAGTGTATTTGTTCTTGACCCTGAAGAACTAGAGAGCAAGGCCTCCTTGCAGACGTGTTATACCTTCAGAGAGTCTATATGGAGGATGGATATCTCGTTTACTTCTCCTTTTGGGAAATGTCACTGGGAAGATCATAAATTAAACTTCCCACTGTATTTTGTCTATTTTCAAAAATACACCTGTAGACTTTCAGCTTCTGAGAATGGGAAGCTCACATAAAACTGGCCAGGATTCCAGAGTCCCTGAGCCTACCCTGGCTCAGAAGGCTGCCCAACAGAAAAAAGAAAAGAAAGGAAAAGAAAAAAAATTAGCCAGGATTTTTGTAAAAAAAATGATAAATAATATAAATCTACATATCCATAAAGCCTAGAAAATCCCAGAGGGATATATGAAATCCAAAAAGGATGTATAAAAATATATACCAAGGTACATCACACCAAGGCTACAGAATGTCAAGGTAAGAGAGAGAAATCTGAAAACCATCTAGACAAAACCACTGTCCTCCAGAAATGCTTCAATGGCAGTTTAGATGAATTAGTTTCCAGAGCATGAGCCAAGCTATTTTATTTTGCAAAAATACTACTATCTCTTAAATTAATACCGTTTTGGTTTTCTTTAATAATTACAAGAAACTGATATCAAGTGCTAATTTATAGATGTAGTAAAACACTTCAGCAAACAATAAAATTTAGTTTTAGTTTTAGTTTTATTTTCCAGAGAAGTTAGATTTTGAGGGCATCCATCACTTAATAGACCAAATCAAGAGAAAGAAGGCATGGAAAAATAAAATGTAAACTTTGATTGACTATCTGCTTTTATGAGAAGACATGTTGGATTTTCTCCAGGTTATTTTTTCTGCTTTTCAGAGTGTGTAGTTCATTACTCATTGGTTTCAGTTTCTGAAAGATTCTGAAAATCCCTTTAATCTCTTAAAACCTAAAGGTCAACTCTTGTTTACAAGAATGAAGAAATCCTGCAGGTTTAGGTGACATGAGCATGTGGGAATAACATTAGAAGTATCCAGTGTTATCCAAGAAATGTGGATTTCATTCTCAGTTCTAGACTCAAGTAGCTATCAAACTTGGAGAAGCTGCTCTACCTCAGGGGCCACAGTTATTTCATATCCTATAATTCTATGGCCCAGGCCACAGTGACCTTAGAATAAATCTAGATCTCAAAAATGGACATGCACAATAGTTCCCTGGCTCCGATCCTCACCCACTAGTGCAGAATGTTAAATCTTTGAATTATTCCTAGGAATACCAAGAGGCAATCCACATGTGCTCATGAATCTACTGATTTTAATTCCCTTTTATTTACACCTTCCGTCTTCTTCCCTATTTTTAGACTCTCTTTAGGGTTCTGTAGCTGAAGACTCCAAAACAAAACTTGAATATCTTCCCCTTGACTTCAATGCTATAGTTCAGGGACTGGTTTGGACATTGGGTGACATCTTTGGACACCTCAGGGCACCAAAGTGGCTGTTGTTCCCTCTTTGGATTCCTGTCTGCCATCTGGTCCCAAAGCAGTGCTGCCTTGAGCTCCCTATGCTTATAGAGAGAACAGTTGCACTGCTCTTTAACAGTTTGTTTCCTATAACCTCCACATTCATAAGACAGCCACTTCAAGTCTGGTAGGGTAAAGAGAAAAGAAAGGAAGGAAAGGAAAGAGAAGGCCTCTATTAACATATAGTTGTGAAACAACCGGAGCCAGACACTTCTTCTTATGAACCTTCTTTTTATGGTGACCCACTCTGCTTAGGCTACTAATATGCCTTAAGGGGTTAAGAGAATTCCTACTCAAAGAAATGACTGTGTAACTTACCCAGAGATCATCCAGTTTGAACATTTCCATAAAATCATACTGTGTAGTGTTCCAGGACCAGGTCCAACTTTACTGTATTGGATATAAGGGGTCTAGGCAATGCACCAAATAAAATGATTCCCTGAAGTCTCCCCATTCAAGATTTAGTCCTTCAAATTTTGTGTATATTCCAGTCTTTGGTAAAAGTACTAAGAATCCTGGGCCTCATCTGGAAATAATTCTTATCTGTTAGCTGGCTGTTGAAAAGACAACGCAGAAATGGGCTGTAGTTTGGAGCATCAGAAAGAAAAACAAGTAGAGGGCAAGAGTGTGTCATTTTTTTTTTCTTGTCCCTCTCATTATGCAACTTTTTTTTTTTTTTTTTTTTTCTGAGACGCAGTTTTTCGTTGTCACCCAGGCTGGGGTGGAGTGCAATGGTGCGATCTCAGCTCACTGCAACCTCTGTGTCCCGGGTTCAAGCGATTCTCCTGCCTCAGCTTCCTGAGTAGCTGGGATTACAGGCATGTGCCATCACGCTTGCCTAATTTTTTATCTTTTTGGTAGAGACAGGGTTTCACTGTGTTGGCCAGGAATGGTCTTGAACTCCTGACCTCGTGATCCACACAAATTTGATAACACTTGACTTTTCCAAGTCACTGACAAAAATGTTGAACAAGGCAACACTTTTGCAAACACTCTGTGACATTCCACTGGAAACCTTAACCCAGATTGGCATAGCTCCATTAATTAACCATCAGTCGAGGTACTGCCTTGGCCTCCCAAAGTGCTGGCGTTACAGGCACAAACCACCGCACCCGGCATCATTATGTAACTTTTTAATTCATACTTTCTTCATCATTTTGATAATATTAATTGGGGCTGCTAGGGGTTGAATTACATCCCTCCAAAAGATATGTTGATGTCCTAACCTTCAGTACCTCAGAATGTGGCTGTATTTGGAACCTGGGCCATTTCAGATATAACTAGTTAATATGAAGTCATACTGTGGGGGTGGGGGGCCTTAACCCGATATGACTGATGTCCCTATAAGAACACAGCCACGTGAAAACACAGAGACACAGGGAGTGTGTCAAGTGAAGACACAGGATTGGAGTGAGGCATCTAATGAGCCAAGAAATACCAAAGACTGCCAGAAAACCTCCAGAAGCCAGGAAGAGGCAGGAAGGATTTCCCTGCAGGTCTCAGAGGGAGCATGGCTCTGCCAACACCTGGATTTCAGACTTCTATCTGCTAAACTATGGACAAAAATTTCTTTCTTTTCTTTTTTTTTTTTTTAAGCGCCCACTTTGTGGTACAAGTACTTTGTCACAGCAGCCATAGGAAACTAATACAAGCGCCTATTATGCGTCATATCTCATTCCAGTAGCTTTGGATCAAGGCCAGATAAGATGTGGTCTCATTCCCAGGAAAATGCCAGATAGGATTTTTCTTTCAACATGTGGTTAAGAGATCTGCAATGTTAGAAGGGCTTTTGAAAGCTCAATATACATAACCCTAAGATAAATGAAAGAATTGGAGCTGAAAAAAGTGGATCTTTGGTAGAGTGATATATGTGAGACATACCCTATCTTCTTCCTTTAGAAGTCTTGAGATGACAGCTTTGGAGATTGAAAAAAAAATAGCTTGTGTTAATAATAAAAAGGAAGCAGCAATCACTAGAAGTCAGCATGAGTTCACCAAGAACTGGACCTGTCAAGGCCAGCTCATCAGCTTTGACAGGGAAGTCGGATTGGCAGAAGACAAAGGCAGTAAAGTGTGGTGAGATTTTATTGAGACACCTGATAAATCCCCTTATGATGTCTATGTGAACAGGATGGAGTGGTTGAGTTGGAAATTAGTAATCAGTTGTACCTCGCCTGATGATTAATTAATGGAGCTATGCCAATCTGGGTTAAGGTTTCCAGTGGAATGTCTCAGAGTGTTTGTAAAAGTGCTGCCTTGTTCAACATTTTTGTCAGTGACTTGGAAAAGTCAAGTGTTATCAAATTTGTGTCTGATGGACCAGATGACTCCACCTGTATTTGGATATGTGCACTTTGTTCTGGATGCCCTATTTAGGAAAGGCAGAGGGAAGCAAGATGTTCTGAAGAAAGCGAGCAAGTTGGTGACCTGAAGGAGTGGCAACTAGGTAACACAAGAAATTGGTGAGGTATTTGGGAATATTCAGCCTAAACAGTAGAAATCCAAGAAAGACATGACAGCCAAGAGATAATGTACTTTACTTGGATTAAAGAGTGGTGACCAATGGTTCAAATGACAGGAAGGCAATCTCAGCTTGGCATATGAAGAACTTTCAGGATGTGAATTTTTCAAAGAAAAAATTCTAGCAATGAAATTTGAAAGTTAGCAAATCTCTATGCATTGATTTATAAATTTAGTAAAAATTCTAGCAGCATATTTTTAAGGAATTAAGTTATTCCAACTATAGGAGAATACAGACCCATAAAAGATAAATCAGTTTTGAAAAAGAAGAGCAAAACGGTTACTCTTGCCTAAACAATGATAAGATGTACCACAAAGCCGTATTGATAACCTGATGGACCTGGTGCAGCCATAGGTAAATAAGTCAATGGAACAGAAGAAAGAGGTTAGTGACAGACAGCACTCCAATCAATTGCAAAATGAATGACCGTTCAATGGGTGTTGTTGAGGAAACGCATGCGTGGATGATACAGGAAAAATAGACTTGGAAAATGTACACAACATACAAAGATGGATTAAAGAACTAAGTGAGAAAGACAAGCTCTAAGTCAAATGGAAGAAAATGTAAAAGTACATACCTATAATTTGGGGGTTGGCAGGACTTTAGTAAGACTTCCAAAGCACAAAGCATTGGGGGAAATTATGCAAGTGTTTATTTTAAAATTGAGGATTTTGAGTGATAACATAAAAGGTTATCAGATTTCTGACAGGTTGGGAAAAGTTATTTGCGAAGTCAATGCCATAAGAGGTTAATATCTAGGCCCTATGAGGAATACCACAAGTAAATATTTAGGATATACAAGCAAACCCACAAGAAAAAGATAGGAACCTATTTGGAAAACAGTCCTATCAAAATGGACCCATGAGACTTTATTTTCCTCAGTTAGCCATTCAATAAATATTTATTGAGTGCCTATTGTATACCAACACTCTTCTATGCCCTGGGGATACAGCAGACAAAATTCTCTGACCTCATGGAATTTAAACTCCAAAATGTTCTTTCCCACCAATAGGAAAAAGAAATTAGTTTCTACTAAGTGAATTTTCCCTTTAAATTACAATTACATAATTTTAAAGTCAGAAGGATCTTTAAGGTGCCTTTATTTTAAATTCATACTTTTGTATGGTGACAAATGGCAGCCCAGGGGCATAGAGGCTGACACCTCCCCAGCGTTTAGACTATAAGCTCAACTGTTAAGTCAGAATGCCAAAGGCTGAATCCGGCTTTTCTTCTACAACCTGTGTTGGCAATGTCTCTGAGCTTCAGTTTCTTCGTCAGTATAATGGCACCAATGATAAGACTTCACGTAAAATTGGTATAAATATTAAGGTATTTTGAAACAGAACAGCATCTGACACATGGTAAAAACTCAATGTTAGCTATTTTTATTTCTATACTTTGATTATGATATGACTCCACAATTATTTTCCTATACACCATATTTCAAAAATGGTAACCTCTCTGGGTTACCAATCAAGTAACTAATTTTTTAAAGTAATAATTTTAAAAAAGAAAGTTATATACTCTTTATGATAGTGTACCCTAAAGGTTTCTGAAATGTGTCTCATGGATTAATCGTTTAACCTCATGTGTGAAATCTTAACTCAGGATATTAGGGCTGGAAGGGATGTGATAGACAATCCTGCCAAGCCTGGCCCTTCTTCTACAAGGAGGTCTTCAGAGATCTGGAGGAGGAAAGTGCCTTGCCCTGAGTTCGCTGAGCCAGAACAATAGGACTTCTTCTGTAGTTGTGAAACTTGTCAATTGTCTAAGTCTAGGTTAATGCCATCTGGCTGGCTTTTTAAAAAGAGTGTGAAGTAAGAACATGAATAATTGTCACTTAATTAGAGACCTAGACTCAGAGGAATTATAGTTACTCCATGTATGAAAAATTGCAAGACTGTTGACTCTGTCATTCTTCGGTTTAGTGGGTGGAGCCAGCTGTCCTCATTAGAATAAAGGTTGTTTATTCAACCCAAGTATAAATGGAAAAAAAAGATGTGCCCTCTGTCATTGAGGGTTGACTGACTGGAGAGCTCAAGTGCAGCAAAGAGAAGTGTCAGAGCATGAGTGCTAAGTCCAGAACCATTGGGATTATTGGAGCTCCTTTCTCAAAGGGACAGGTAAGGAAAAAAGTCTTTCTTTGAATTCCTGGAATTTAGTTGAAAATTTTGGACTTCGAAATTTGTAAGGTGTTATTGTCTAGTTAGTTCAATTTTCTGATACAACCTATATTTTAAAGTCCTCTCACCATTTTCCAACATTGTATAATTATACTCACATACCCACTTACTCTTGTGGCTCCTGATCTCAGCTAGAGCTAAATTCATTTGAACCTACAGAATGTTTTCTCATATTTTTTAGGAGAAAATATTTTTCTTTGAATTGAAATGGACTATTTCTGCATTGTAGCTACTCATTTAGGTTTAGTTGCTCTTGTTTTTGATGTTACTGTGTGTATGTATAGGAAGAGAGAATTTTAAGAAATACATTTGTTTAGTTACATAATTAATGCCTAGAAAAATTTAATAGTTTGGCAGTAACCTTCAGACTTCTTATGATTTGGATAACTGAAATATTATTGCTTCATGCAACTTTGTGAATAATTCATGTTATGTTAGGTTTTTAATGATTCTATGAAACTGTTCATTCATGGTCTAGGTAGAATCCTTTATGTACCTCACATGGAAGGGGAAAAAAGAACAAAAAAAGAAAGAAAATCCTACTGCAGTTTGGCGACTCTAAAAGGATTTTAATGGATTTATGAAACTCCCAGACTTCCTTAGAGCCACCAGCTGTGAATCCACACATGCCAGCAACATCTGAACACACTTTTTTTTCTGCCTGGGCACACTTATTCTAGTAAAGAGAGTGTGATGACAGAACACCATAGACTTCAACACACATCTGTGCTCAAAAAGGGTAAAAAACAAAGAACAAAATCAAACAAGACAATGTGTGAGTTGAAACTGCTAAGGTTGATTTTCTCCAGGTTTCTCAGAATCTGGGCAGCGTTTTGCTTCCTTTTAATTTGGAACCCTTGCTGTGTACTCTGACTTTTTACTGCAAAACAAATTGAGAGAGGCCAGAGGTTAGAGGCCCAAACAGCATTTGAACTGTCAGTAAATACTACTTTGCTTCTCCTGGAAATCCTCCAAAAGTCTCTCCCAAACACAGGGACATTTTGCTGACACAGAAGTGCTCCTTTTAAAATCCACACTGTTCTCACCTACTCTTGAACAGGTTATAATAAATATATAATTTTAAAAATTGACAAAAGGGAAGCAAGTCTCCTCCTTCTACCACCCTTCTCCCGTTAAAACATGGTCGTGAGAATGGAGTTCGTTGTCTCATGATTGTAAGGACTAAGAGAGAGAGATTTTTTTACACTAAGTCACAGAGTAGAGAGGATAAAATGGCCAAGATGTAAGTATTTGTCCTCACCTAAAGGAGTTACAGGTTTGACAGGTAGGCAAAAGGAAATGATTAGAGAGCAGATGACTAAAATGTGGAGTCTGAGAAAGGGCTTAATCCCTGTCTCACCTCGTTGAAAGGCTTGCAAGGCAGTGAACAAACAATAAAGTAGGTATCATTTTTACCTTGCAGTTGGATTTAAAAAAGGCTCAGAGAGGTTTGGTAATGTGCTCAACATCACACAGGCTTGACTGCATAATTCCAGACGAGATAATCTGATTCCAATGCCTATGCCCTTGATTTGCACTGATGTCTCTTCAGACTATTCAACTCCAAAGGTGACTTTATACTTGTGGCCATTGAGGGATTGGGCCCAGCTTAGAAAGTCAGTGGAGCTGACAAAGCAATTTCCAAAGTGGGCAGATAGAGCAAGCAAGAGGAAAGCCCAATCATGAGAAGCCATTTGAATAAAACAAATAAAAATGAATGCTAGAAAATGTAATGGCTGTGTTATAGCAAATAGAGTGTCAACTAAGGGGTCTATGAGCTTTGTTCTAAAGTCTGAAAGGAAGAAGGGTAAAAAAGCCAATGAGTTTTATCAAACTGAGGATTGAGTATCTACTATATGTCAGCTCTACACTACAAAATATAGGCCCCAAATGTAAAGCAACCTGGACTGAAATCTAACAATGAGGAAAAGACAAAAACAGTCACAAAACTAAAGGCAAAACATGAACCAAGCAGCACCCTATTGGGGTTGAAAGAAGGAGAAATTGTGTCTACTTGACTGGGGAGAGGGAGGCGTGTCAAGCAAAAAGGTAGTAAAGAAGCAAAATGTGTCAGGCAGAGGATAGGGTGGGTGCCTTGCTGCTAGGGACAGGAATTTGACATAAAGGATTTGCCTGGCGCCCAGGGCAAGTCTTCTGTTCCTTTGAATGGGGAAGAAATATTTGCTTGCTTTGATGCCACAGCCCCAATCTGCAAGATAGACACACGTGTCTTTTAACACATTGTCTCATCTGACAACATGTAATCATTTTCTGATCTAAAAGCTTGTCGGAAATTAAAATCAGAAAGATTCAGAAAAGAACTGTGCCTTTAGACCTCTAATTGTTCAGGGAGCTGAGGAAGACTTGCCCCTTGGAGGAAGAGTGTTAGCTTCCCTAATGTCAAAACGGCAAGGGTAGAACTTCCCATCTGCTGTTTAAGTAGGCCAAAACTTGAAATTAGTGGGTTGGTCTTTGTTTGTAGTTTTCAGCTCCCAGGTGATGACTTTTCCTGTTGCCTGCTTTCTCCCCAAGAGCTCTAGCTTACTGCTGTGAGTACATGCACATAGGCCTCTTTCATGTCATACTCTTTCGATGCTTTTGCCCAATTGTTCCCTTGGTTTGCAGAGTTTCTCCATCACTCTGTCTTGTTTTCCTAACTACCTACTCATGTCGCAAGACTCAGCTTAAACAGTATTTATTTCTTGCAGCCTTTACTGACACACCCTGTCCCCAGTAGTATTAAGGGCATCCTGTTTTTGTTACTACATTTTATGTCATCATTGAAGCAGCTATGTATTGTAATTGGGGTTAAGTGCCCACATCTCCTATCAAAGTCAAAAGCTTTTTCATTATTGGATCTCATCTACCAGACTGCTTTTGCACAAACTATGTGCTCACTATGTTGATAACATGGGTTGACGGGAAGAGGGGATGCAGGTTTTGGAATCCAAAGACCTGAATATGAACACAGGCTCTGCCACTTATTAGCTGTGTGCCAGTCTAAAAACCATATAACCTTTGTGATTCTAGTTCTTTCTATTTGGCATAAGAGTCATTCAGTCTACCTTGCTGTGAAGATTAAAAGAGATGATGTAAATTCCTGGCTCTGTAGGAACTCAAAAAATGATAGTTACAGTTCAACTGATTAAATAATGAAAAGGGTTCCTGCTGTGAGCATCTGATGGTCATGATAATGTCTGAAGTACTTTATTTTTTAATTGTTCAGCCACGAGGAGGGGTGGAAGAAGGCCCTACAGTATTGAGAAAGGCTGGTCTGCTTGAGAAACTTGAAGAACAAGGTAATTTTTAAATTGAAAAATGATCAGCCTGATTTCCTCCCCACTCTGAAGGAAGGAGCAGGCCCCTGTCAACCTGGAGTGTGTCTGGAATATTTACACCAGAATTGCGGTACTGGCTTTAACCTGAGAAACACATCCTACAAAAACAGCAGGGCATGGGGAGAATGCTCAGGAATTGCTGATGTACATCCTCACTCAGATATTTTGTCTTTCCAGCCAAACTACAGTATAAGAGAAATTGCATATGCAGGAACGGGGGTTGGGGTGGATGGTAGGGGAGCCGGGGAAACAGCAAATGGAAAGCAAGGTGCAGCAGGAAGTATGCTACTAGCAACAGGACCCCATTTGTGAAATAAAATAAAATAAAACAGTAATAATGATAATAACAATAGTGCCTAGTGTTTGCGCAGTGAGTATATATATACACATATGCATAAGCATGAAAATGTAAATTTACATATATTTTTAAAGTATGGGCTCAATTATCTGTTATCTTTACATATAAGATGCTGATAAAGTGTTGGTCAGGATGTGGAGCAACTAGAACCCTCATATGTTTCTGATGGGAATGCAAATAATACAGCCACTTTGAAAGTAGGTGGGCAGTTTCTTAGGTAAACATATACTTACATTTTAACCTAGCAGGTCTACTTCTGGGTGCAGAGAAGTACAACTACAAACATTCAAGTACAAGTTTTCACTTCTCTTGGGTAAGAGATTTGTACTTGAATGTGTGGGGGCAGCAATATTTATAATAAACAAAAAATGGAAACAGCAAAATGCCCATCAACTGGTAGATGGCTAAACAAAAAGTGTCACATCCATGCAATGAGATAGTACTCAACAACAAAAAGGAATGGACTGGCTGGGCGCGGTGGCTCAGGCCTGTAATCCTACCACTTTGGGAAGCCAAGGTGGGCGGACTGTCTGAGCTCAGGAGTTCAAGACCTGGGCAACACGGTGAAACTCCATCTCTACAAAAAATTAGCCAGGCGTGGTGGCATGCACCTGTAGTCCCTGTAGTCCCAGCTACTCAGGAGGCTGAGGCAGGAGAACTGCTTGAACCTGGGAGGTGGAGGTTGCAGTGAGCCAAGATTGCGCCACTGCACTCCAGGCTGGGTGACGGAGCGAGACTCCATCTCCAGAAAAAAAATAAAAAGGAATGGACTGCAGACACAGGCAAGAACATGGTGGATCTGAAAAACAGCAGGCTAAGACACAAAAGACTACACATTGTGTGATTCCATTGATACAACATTCTGGAAAGACAAAAGCATAGCAAAAGAAAGCAGATCAGCAGTTCTTGGGGTTGGGGGCAAGAATTACCTTTAAAGGGGCAGGATGGAATTCGAGAGAGAATGGAAATGTTTTAAATCTTGATTGTGGTGGTGGTTTCAAGACTAGATTTTTTCAAACTCATTGACCTGCACACTTAAAATCAGTGAGTTTTAGTGAACAAGAATTACATCTCGCAAATCTTAAAAAAAAAAAAAAAAAAAAAGACAAATACAGACACCCAGCTGAGAACAGAATGCTTGGGTAAATGGACTTGTCCCTTAACTGACAAGAATAATTTGGTCATGTGTTACAGCAGGTGAAATTTTTTGGAGGCATTACTAAATCAGATTCAGACATACATGTAACAAATACCATATTTAATGGCCAGTTAGTTCAGAACACTGAACTGATTCCATATCACAGTTTTACGTGAAACTCTCTACTTTTCAAGCCTAATTCAAGGTCTTTTAGGGAGCACACTCAGTCCTTAGGAATCTGGAGTTACCTGCAATTTTTCCTTACTAAAAAGAATAACTAAAAAGCTTTATTTCCTAAGCTTCCAAAGTGTTAGGTTCAGTGCTAAGCACATATTCACATATTCTTATTTATTTATGATAATACCACTATGAGGCAGGTTCAATGGATATTTTGTGTGTGTGTGTGTATCCAGATGAAAATATACCAGTGCTTTTTAAATTTTCTGAGAATACATATATATATATAGATATATATATTTAATTTTTATCAAAATGAAGCATGCTTACTATAGAAAGGTAAAAAGTACATAAGCAGAGAGAGACAGAGAGACAGAGACAGAGACAGTGACATTCCCTATTAAGCCCAAGCCAGAAGATTATCACTGTTATATTTTGGTGTCTAGTCTAACTGGATGAATTCAAGAAGTGTTTACTGAGAGCCTGGTATACAGCTGCACCAGTGTGTGGTACTGGTAACATGTCAAGCAAAAGCAGACATGGGTCTACCTTCCTGGGATTTACAGACCTTTCAGGGTTTTCATTTGCTTATACTTGTGAATATATGCCTATTTTATATAATTGGGATCATCCTACATAGACTGATTTGTAATCTACTTTTTAATTTAGTAACTAAAAACTTTTAATTTTAGAGTGTGATGTGAAGGATTATGGGGACCTGTCCTTTGCTGACATCCCTAATGACAGTCCCTTTCAAATTGTGAAGAATCCAAGGTCTGTGGGAAAAGCGACTGAACAGCTGGCTGGCAAGGTGGCAGAAGTCAAGAAGAATGGAAGAATCAGCCTGGTGCTGGGTGGAGACCACAGGTCTTGTTGAATAACTATGTCTATGGGAGTCTGGCACAAAGGAAATGTAACCAAGGCCAGAAGAAGAGAGAAAATATAGAAATATAGATGGAAAAGCATTGACCTATATTTAATATCAAATTTTCTGCCTTTAAAAAATTTTGTAGGTTACTAACTTTATTATAGAAACAGACTTAGCTCAATGTGAAGTCTTACAATATCTGTATTTTGACCTAGTACAGCAGAAAATGTATGAAATATGAATGGATTTCATCTAAATATTCATCACAAGCTTACATTTCTAAATAAGTACATGAGGCAATTCATAGCTTATTTGTTCTTAATTGCCGATAATACATACAACTCATATAGGTCAACAATTTCAAAGTATGGGTTTTTCATTATAAAATAATGATTATAACATTTTTGAAAGCATCAGACACACACACAAGAAAAAAAAGTGATAATCGTACTTCTCTAACAACCATTTCAACCAGAATTGAAAATCTGGCACATTTCTTTCATGGCATCTTTTTTTTCCTTGTACATGATGACTTTGTTTAACAAGTGTGTGTGTGTGTGTGTGTGTGTGTGTGTGTGTGTGTGAAAGAGAGAGAGAGAGAGAGACAGATGTCTATGTTGTGTTCTCACTCTATAGTGCAAATTTCCTTGTTGCTTCATGGGATGTGCATAAGCATCATAAGCATCAGTTTTTTAGTTGCTGCATGATTTTTCATCAAGGGGTTACATCGCTATATATGTACATATTGTCACATATTCAGGTTACATTGTAATTTTCACCATTACAAATAATGTGACAAAGACCATTTTTGTGCATGAGCCTTTTTAAATATTTACCCTCAAGGCCTAGGATAATTTTCTCTGAGAGGCCTGATTAGATCTAAAACCAGAAACACTTCTCTGGCTCTTGAGCTCAGTGACTTCAGGCCTCCTCGGTTTCCTCTTCTAAAGCCAAACTGTTACCAGGGCCTCTGTATCAAAACTGCAATTGGGAAACCGAGGCTCGTTTTCTTTTGTAAGTGGAGAAATTTGTAAATGGAAATCTGAAGAATGGCACATGGCAAAAGACAAGAAACCTGAAGGGAAAACAAACGTTACATTGAATAATCCATACCTGAACATGAAGGCATGATTGCTTTCACTTCGAGAATCTAAAAGCTAATGATTCTCTGAGTGATACTTAAACATTCACAAATGGGAGAATACAGGCATTGTATAGTATTAGCTTGGTGCAAAAGTAATTGCAGTTTTCAAATGGCAAAACCGCAATACTTTTGCACCAACTTAATATATCCTAACTTTTAACTTCTGTGCAAGATATCATTTATGTCTTCCATTCCAGCAAAATGTCTGGAGCTTGAAGTATTTGGGATGAACTTTGTTCCTGGTTGAGTGGGTAACTAGATGCATTGAATAGAATGAGTGAACACACACGCCATACGCTGGCTGAGGAACTTCTGAGTAAGAACATGTAAGAACCTCTGAGTGATGCTCCCAAATTATAAAAGAGCTGGATTTTAAGAAAAATTGAAGGACTTTGTCATAGTTCACTTGAGAGAATTAAGTATTTCCCAAGAGAGATCAGTGTGCAGAAAATGATCCAAATTTAACTCTGAGAATTGAACAGTGTCTCATGCTAAGGAATTTCTTGTGTAGCTAGTGTTTTTATACTCATTTATTTTTTGGCTAAGCTCTAATCTGTGGTTTTCTTACAAGGTGGATTTTGGGGGAAAAAATCACAATTTTTTTTAGTAATGCAATCGATATAAATATAACTAGTTAGTAAGCACTAAGTGTAAGTGATGTTTTCTCTATTGTTACAACTGATTGGCATCTTCAATTTAGAATCTATCAGAAATATCAGACACTGTGACTTAAAGGAAAACCAAGTGGGAGCACTAAGTGAGTGAATAATATGATGTATGTAGTGACACTGCAAACTTGATGTTCACACAAAATTTTTCCCCAAAAGTTTGGCAATTGGAAGCATCTCTGGCCATGCCAGCGTCCACCCTGATCTCGGAGTCATCTGGGTGGATGCTCACACTGATATCAACACTCCACTGACAACCACAACTGGAAACTTGCATGGACAACCTGTATCTTTCCTCCTGAAGGAACTAAAAGGAAAGGTAAAAGACTGGTTGGTACTCTAGTGCGAAAGAACACTTTTTAGGAGACATTCAGGAGGTGGAAGGGAAATGAGAAATTCCATGTTATCTTATTCTTGGTGTAATCTCAAGTCATTTTCTCTGCAGCCAGTAAGCAAAGGGTTGGTTGATAAAAGGCAGTGAGGCTCTCTATCTCTGCCTTGCAAACTGACTTAATATATATTTTCTCTGATGATTCTTAAACTATCCTTTTAGTAAGTGGGGCAGAGAGTAATCATTTATAAACAGGTCACTGGAGGTTCAGAGGTTAACCAACTTGCCCAAGATATATGCCAAGCCTATAGTGAAGCAAGGGCTAGCACCAGGCCTCCTCATTCCTTCCTTTTTCCACTACATGCCACACAGTCCTGCATTCTTACCGAGTAGTCTTTCTATATCATAGAGTCTTTTCAAAAAAGAAATTTGAAAATTTCAGATACAATGGTTTATGAACTAACGTATTTACTGGGAGAAGAACCTGTCTAAATCATAAGAGAAAGAACAATCTCCCTGCTCCCTAGAAACTTCTTTTCTAAAAGATGGAAAATAAAATGTCAGATTAAGATTTAATATTATAGTTTATAACTTTTGTTGATATGCCATAGTGTATCAATAAAGTTTTTATTGATATAATTATAATATTTTGTCCTTATGATGATACAAGAGGTTAAAACCTCCTTATGTTAAATGCTCAGAAATAATGTCTTTTGAACTAATGACCAAGGGATGGGTTTATAAACTTGCAAAGTATCTACCTAGCACATGGGAAAAACTAAACGTGGCTCCAGGACAAAGCAGATATCATCATATTATGATGTAAATAACCAAAGGACAGGTCACGAATTTCCCTCAGCTGCTCTAGGCCATCCTCTGGATTAAGGACTTACTGAGAAAGGGAAGTAAAGAAGGAAGCTACCAAAGTAATGGGAGCACACTCATTTCTTTATAGAGGAGCCCTGGGAAAGAAGGGCCCAGCAGGAATGGGGCACAAAGTAGGTAAATGCCAAGTGGTTCAAGGCAAAGTCAAAGCAATCAAGGGGAGGCACACATCCCCTTCTTAATTGTGTATAATTTTTACACGATTTCTTCTATATTTATATTCTAAATATAAGATATTTGCAGTCCAATAAATGTCTTTACCTTTGAATGTAGGATTTGTTCAAGAGAATCACACATAACCAAGTGAAAACATTGCAATTTTAGATTCCCGATGTGCCAGGATTCTCCTGGGTGACGCCCTGCATATCTGCCAAGGATATTGTGTATATTGGCTTGAGAGACGTGGACCCTGGGGAACAGTAAGCTTATTCCTTGATGTGATTTGCCTTCATTTTTGTCCCTTTGTGTGCTAGATGTGCTTTACTGACCAAATCTATGACCAAATCTATGAGAGAAAATTAAACATCAAGACACATACACACACATACACCCACACACACACATATTTATATACATGCACATACATATGTATCCAGGCAATTAAATCTCAATTGACTTGCTGTTAAAATACAAATAAAACTATATTGAGTTAGGTTCACAGAACCTAAATATTTTATATATTTTACTATATTGATATTTCCCTTAAAAGGAGACAGGCAGGCACAGTCAGCCTTATTAATTATCTTAATTTCTCTTTTATAGCTACATTTTGAAAACTCTAGGCATTAAATACTTTTCAATGACTGAAGTGGACAGACTGGGAATTGGCAAGGTGATGGAAGAAACACTCAGCTATCTACTAGGAAGGTAGGATTCTTTTGTGTGTGCACACGTGTGTGTAACATAAAAAGTTGGTACTGACATTAACCAATGTAAGTTATTAATAAAGTCTTTATGTGAAATAATGGGTTGCTACTTTTTATAAAGCAAGGCAACAGATATATTTATTGATGAAATGTGAAGCCATCAATCTTAAAGTGAAATCCTTTCCCATTTTTTAAAAGAAAGAAAAGGCCAATTCATCTGAGTTTTGATGTTGATGGACTGGACCCATCTTTCACACCAGCTACTGGCACACCAGTCGTGGGAGGTCTGTCATACAGAGAAGGTCTCTACATCACGGAAGAAATCTACAAAACAGGTAGTTAACAATCTGAGGGAATAGAGAAGCAAGTGTACACTTGACTAATATATATTCATACCTCCTTGACCTGAAAACAAGTCCCAGTTGACACTTACAGAATGTCCATCAATCACATGATGCAATAACTAAAGTGTTTTCCATTGGTTACTACCTTTTTCTGTTAGTGGATAATCTTTCAAGTCTGTCTGTGCTAATTTCAAATTGTCAACTATTTTATAAATTACATTATTACAATTTGTTGTTGTAGGGCTACTCTCGGGATTAGATATAATGGAAGTGAACCCATCCCTGGGGAAGACACCAGAAGAAGTAACTCGAACAGTGAACACAGCAATAGCAATAATCTTGGCTTGCTTTGGAGTTGCTCGGGAGGGTAATCACAAGCCTATTGACTACCTTAACCCACCTAAGTAAATGTGGGAAACATCCGATACAAATCTCATAGCTAATGGCATAATTAGAAATCTAATCATTTACTTAAACATAGAGTTGTCTTCCTAAAGATTTGTTCTTTCAGAAAAATGTTTTTCCAATTAGTATAAAACTCTACAAATTCCCTCTTGGTATAAAATTCAAGATGTGGAAATTCTAACTTTCTCAAAATTTAAAAGCTTGTATTTTCTAACTTGGCAAAAGACTTATCCTTAGAAAGAGAAGCATACATTGATTTCCAATTAAAAATTTGCTGGCATTAAAAATAAGCACATTTACATAAGACCCCATACATAGAGTGAGACTCCTGGAACCGGGAGACAAAGCTACCCCATCTGGAAAGGTACTATGTGTTCATGTCGTTCAAAAGATGTGATTTTTTTTATAATAAACTCTTTAAAACAAGACTGTATTGTGTCTACATATTTCTAAATACATGCCACACACACACACACACACACACACACACACCCACCCCACATTCACAATATGTCCTGCTTAAAAATACTAAGCAGGACGTATTTAAGAATTGTAGGCTCATGCCCGTAATCCCACTGCTTTGGGAGGCCAAGATGGGAGGATCTCTTGAGGCCAGGAACTTGAGACCAGCAACACAGCAAGACCCTGTCTCTAAAAAATAAAATAAAATAAAATAATAAAACTATTAGCTGGGTGTGGTGGCACATGCCTGTAGTCCCAGTTACTCTGGAGGCTGAGGCAGGAGGATCACTTGATTTCAGGAGTTCAAAGCTGCAATGAGCTATGATTGCGCCACTGTATTCCCGCTTTGGTAACAGGTGAGACACTGTCTCTTAAAAACAAAAAAATTTAAAAAACAAAACATTTTAAAAGTCACAGTGAAATCATCATCCCCAAAACACTGTGAGGCCTTGAAGCTATTTAAACTCCCTGGCTATGGTTTCTTCAACTGTAAAATGGGTAATAATAGGTTTGGGCAATCTCCAAGTTCATTGGGCTAGATGTCCACATTTTACTTTTTCTAAACCTCATACATGATTCTGGTTAATATTTTCAAAGCATGGTTGCTATTCAAGTAGCCTTTTGGGAGATGGAAGATATTCCTGGCTGGGTGTGGTGGCTCACACCTGTAAACCCAGCACTTTGAGAGGACAAGGAGCTTGAGTCCAGGAGTTTGTGACCAGTCTGGCAACATGGTGAAACCCCATCTCTATAAAAAATACACACACACACACACTCTAGCTGGGCATGGTGGTGAACATCTGTAGTCCCAGCTACTCAGGAGGCTAAGGTGGAAGGACTGCTTCAGCCCAGGAGACGGAAGTTGCAGTGAGCTCAGATCGCGCCAATGCACTCCAGCCTGGGCAACAGAATGAGACCCTGAAAAAAAAAAAAAAAGATATTCCCCAAAATCGATTCAGGACCCACATAAATCAAATTGCTAGTTTGTTTTTAATAATTACTAATTCAGCTGAGGATGTCATCTAAAATTATCTGTCGCTTCCAATGTTTCACCTTTCACTCACTACAATTACAGTTTAGCCATATCCTAAAAACTCATCTCCGTTCTGGAATGTAGTAAGGAAAATGGAAAAAACAAACCAGAGTAAACAGTAATCAAAACAAGGGAAGCAAAGTTTTTCTCCTCCCAGCAATTAATGTGAAAACCCCAGGGGGTTCTGTAAAAAAGGCAGGTCCATGAATGGATTTCTTCTGTGTTTTTGGTTTAACAGTATATGATAAAGGGCCCCTACAATCTGATTTTTCAAATGTAACACAGAATTTAAAAACTGTTACCTTTACTAGGCCTTCGAAAGATACACATTTTATTGAATTACTTTTAGACGGTAGCAATTATAATGGATCTCACAAGATACATTGTCTAATACAGTAACCACATGTGGTCATTTAAAGCTTAATAAAATTAAAAAATTCAGTTCCACATTTCATATGCCTCATAGATAAATGTAGCTACTAACTAGTGTATTGAATAGCACAGGTAAAGAACATTTCCATCACTGCCGAAAGTCATACTGGACAGAGCCACTCTAAACTTACTATTAATTTTCAAAAAGAAAAACTTTTAGGATATGATAAATACAAAGACATTTTTCCCCCTCTGCTGTATTCTAAACCCAAATAAAGTTTTTGTCTTCCATTAGTCTCTGATTAAAAACGTACTTAAAAGCCTATCCAGGGAAATTACATTCCCATGTTTTTAAGCTAGAGAGGGAAAACTGAATTTTTAATAAATTAATTAGAATGTTCATGTCCTTGAGAAAGTGATTATATTGATTTTCATTTCCTCTGTTTGTATAATACTAGAGTCATAATTTTATTCTCATTCTAGGATCAAAAAGCAACAAATTCCTCAAGGCAGCAAGAATATACTGACACTATGTTAAGATTAATACTTGAAATAATTTCTAGCATTTTTTCTGGGTAATTTTAAGAATGAGTCTAAAGGGGCCGGGCGCGATGGCTCACGTGCAATCCCAGCACCTTAGGAGGCCGAGGCGGGCGGATCACGAGGTCAGGAGATGGAGACCATCCTGTCTAACACGGTGAAATCCTGTCGCTTCTAAAAGTACAAAAAGAAATTAGCTGGGCATGGTGGCGGGCGCCTATAGTCCCAGCTACTCAGGAGGCTGAGGCAGGAGAATGGCATGAACCAGGGAGGCAGAGCTTGCAGTGAGCCGAGATCATGCCACTGTACTCCAGCCTGAGCGACAGAGCGAGACTCTGTCTCAAAAAACAAAAAACAAACAAACAAACAAAAAGAATGAGTCTGAGTCTGCAAAAATTACTTTTACCATTATATAAATTTTTAGCTGGGCTTGCATGGCCAGTAATGATTTAGTGATGGCAATAACATGAGCTACAAAGAAAATAAAGTTCTAGGAGGAACATATTTAGAAATATGAATTTGAAATACAGTTGGTTAAATTCACTAGTTCTTTCAAAAAGAATCTGTAACTCTTAATTCCTAGGCCAATGTCAGTCACCAACTGTAGTGTAGGACCCACAGAATACCGCATTTCCAACTGACCCCAGCCAGCACACCGCCTGGCACACAGCCGACATTCATTCCAAAGGAGTCATGAAACTATCACGTGGTATATTCATTCAGCAGACTTTACTTATTAGTTTTCAAGCCTTTCACAATGCCAATTCCCCCAAAATTAACAATGTCTCTCAAAATCCAAGAAATTCTGAAGAAATAAAATGTGTACTGTATTTACAAACACAAAATTAAAAAATTTTAAGATTATAAAAATTGAAGAATTATGTCATCTGTCAGGTGAGAGTGTCAATCTGCAAAAGCAATTATTTTTAAAAAAAGAAACTGGAGAATCAGTCAAGTTCAAGAACTGTCAGATGTTATTTTCTTACATGGCTTCCAACTCATTTTATACAGTTAAGTTCGAATCCATAGCAAAGGTAATAAAACTACCAACTGACCTTGATAGAAACTATGGAAATTTATAACAAAATTTCAAGTCATTTTAAAAAGAATAGAAGCCTTGTTTGCTCCTACAACGCAACAAAGTCTAGATTCTTTTTCTTGATAAAAATCTTACTATTCTGAAAATCTACCAAGAGATTTATGCGTAAAATATTTGTAATAACTGTTTTACATGTGTGGTGCCTTTAAAATAATATATCTGAAGACTAAATGTGTCATTAATAAAAAATACAAACAAAAACAACGGCTAGAATAGGAAAGACTGAAAGTGCCAATGACAGAAGTCCTTTGATCACAGACAACCTCTATGTTCCTCTGTAGCTCTAATAAGCTGTTATGAATACGAACAACACGTATCTTACTTGATCTCTTAGAGACAAAAATACAGATAGGGAGATGGGAGTTATAAGGTGTCCACAGATTCATCATTTGAATCAAAATAAAACAATCTGAACATCATCACTGCTTCTATCACCATAGCGTGATCACATTCAGATTGAAAAGGTTTGAGTCCATTCTCAAAGACGGATGCATTTCCACTTTCTCCACAGTACAGTCTGGCTTCACTGAGTTACCGGTAAAGACACGGGCACCTGATTAGACTGAGGTGCTGGAGACCCACTGTTCATAGCTTGTGGGGGCACTGCAGCTGGTTCCATCTTGCTAATGTGTGTGATGAATCGAAGACGAAGTTTTAAAGCTGGTTTTAAGTTACAGATAATTTTCTCTACCTAAGAAATAAAAACACATTAAAACGTACTTTAATCAGAGAATTTCAACTTCTCACATTTAAAGCAGGATTTACACATATCCTGAGACAATAAACTAAGGAGTGGCGTGGGGTAGATGAGAAGTTTCTCAACATGTTCTGTGTTTTACGAAAAGCAGATATAATTCTTTCTTGCATGAGAAACAACACATTCTCCCTCACACACACCCATTATATATTCTATATGCATGTTTGTACATGAACCATATGTATATTCATATATAGGCATATACTTACAAAAGTATATCCACTTATCTAGCTAGCCAGTCATCCCACTACCAAAAGCTAGCAGAGTTTACACAGGAAATTTCATACATCCAACAAGCTGATCATTCTTTTAAAATGCCATCTTTACAGAAGCATGAAGCATAATTGTATTTTAAAGTTCTTTGAATAACTCATGTCTGCAACATTTATATACAAAACTAATTATTTTTGTTTTGATTTACACTTGGAATTAACTAAATAATATTAGATCTACTCTTTTGAAAAACACTAAGGACACAAACACATCAAGTCGTTTCACAGCTTTCTTAGCTTTACTCAAATGCTCTTTGACCTTTTCCTTTCTGTACTCCCTTGTGTTAAAGTTTCTTAGGCCCAAATATAAAGAATACTTTTTTTAAAAAAAGCAATCAATTTCTTTTATAGTTTCTCTGCATGTTCTGTGTTGTAACAAAAGCCGATATAATTTCTCTCTTTCTTACATGAGAGAGAACAGGTCAACTCTCTTTGACACTGCTGCTGAGACATAAAGGAGTCAACCTCCTTGGTATCTCAACCCAAAGAATTGGGAGGGGTATCTCAACCCAAAGAATCAGTTATGATTCAAGGTCTTTTTCTACTTTCAGACATCCCTATTAGGAAGTTCCTCTTCATATGCTAAGTCAGGATGTCCTCCCTTTAACTTTCCCAGAATTCATACACCCTCTAAAGTGACACAGAACAAATCTAATCCCTATTCCAAATGAAAACCCTCCAAAATGCTGAGGGCATAAATAATGCCCTAGGATTTTTTTCTTCAGGTTAAGTATTCCCATATTCTTTAAATGCTCTTCATGAGTTAGTCTCTAGTCAGGATTAGTCTAGAATCCTGACTTTAGTCTTCTAGTTATGCTGTGGTTTGTCTAATGTCACCATGAGTGTTAGGAGAAGTAGGACCTCCTTTTCTCATAACACAACAACCTCTCTGCTCGTATTTCAGCAGCCATATCCCACTGTTTCTCCCTAATGAGATTATTATTAATTAACCCTCTAGGTCTTTTGGAGGAAAAGTACAAGAAATTATAACATGTATTTACTTTAATACTACATCTAGAATAATATGCCTCTGTTGCCTAAAAAGGTCTCAAACCCACCCATTTTCCTTAAAAAAAAATTAGACAAAATAAAAATAATCACTCAAACCAAAAAAGTCTATTACTATATGTTCAAGTTTTCTAAATGAAACATCATTAAAAATAATTAAACAAATTCAACTTACTTGCTCTTTCACGCTATCACCAGTAAACATATACTTCATGTGATATAGGAAGTCGCAGATGGGATCCATGTAATTTAAATGGGTGCTACACTGGTCGACATTCAGCAGCATGTCATAAAACGCCACACCAATCTATTTAACAAATAATGTAAAATTATTTAAGTGATTAAAAGCGATTCAATAATTCAGCACGATGCAGCTGGGCTCCATTATAACACTCACACTGGGGGATACTGTCTTTGTTGTAGAGCTGTCATATACTATACATACCTCTATGCACATGAGATATGATATGGCTTGCATTTTAAAAGAATCTATAGTGCTACAAAATGCCCCTGATAAGGCTTAAATAAAATTTCTCTTCATAGTTTAGTAATTTATCTTAAAATTAAGAGATAAACAATCCCCTTTCTAGACACCAGCTCTTGATGTCTAGGATAACTCCACTCCTAGGGATCCTTTGGTTTATACTTTCTTAGTTCCATTTGGTAGCTCTTGCTTTAAGGTTCTACTCCTAGGTGCTTTCCTTGTTTTCGACATCTTGTTAGAAGTGACTGACTTCATCCATTCTCATGATTTTAATTAGTTCCTCTGCATGTAAGATCTCAAGTGTACTTCTCCATCCTTAACCTCTTCTCAACCTTCATAATGGGTATTTCCCCTGCATCTCCAATTCAATACATCCCACCCTAAATTCATTACTGGCACACTAAGTCCTCTAAAGTTGCTCTTGGATCCTGTTAAACTAGTTTCACTACTAATGGTTGTGACCTGCAGTTTCAATAACACTGGTAAAAAACCTAAATAGATACTTCAGAATTTAATCATGTCACAGGAAATCCAGATTATATTTTACCTCTATCATACAACGAGTTCTCTCTTGCTGAAATCTTTGTAAAAATGGTCCAACAAGATGGTATACATAAAGCAACTGGAATTCAGTCTTCACTATAGGAAGAAGCACTTCAGTGAGAAACCTAAAATTTGAAGATAAAAATAAAAATCTCCTGTGACTTGAAATCATTTAAATTGTTTGAATTTTGTTAATACAGTATTTACAAAGTATTATAACAAAACATTTTTTAAAAAGTTCCTTTTACTTTGGTAACAATAATGTTTCTAATTAATCTCACATCTCTCACTGGCTATTACTTTCATTTGATTGTTTTTATTTATTTATTTTTTTGAGATGGAGTCTCACACCGTTGTCCAGGATGGAGTGCAGTGGCGCGATCTCAGCTCACTGCAACCTCTGCCTCCCGGGTTCAAGCAATTCTCCTGCCTCAGTCTCCTGAGTAGCTGGGATTACAGGCGCATGCCATCACGCCTGGCTAATTTTTTTATTTTTAGTAGAGACGGGGTTTCACCATGTTGGCCAGGATGGTCTTGATCTCCTGACCTTGTGATCCACCCACCGCGGCCTCCCTAAGTGCGGGGATTACAGGCATCCGCCACCACACTCAGCTAATTTTTTGTATTTCTACTAAAGATGGGGTTTAAATCAGATTTAAGTCATTCTTAATTGTAAAACTACTGATAGGTGAATTATCTGAAATAAAAAGAGAATAACCTAACAGAAATGCCACTCTCAAGAAATTTCAATCTAATTAATACCATTATTATGGTCAAGAAAAATAATCAGGAAATAGGATAATATCAGTTATTCAGTTTAAAAGGTAACTTTTGGGATATATTGTGGAAAAAGCATGCATTTGACTAAGCTTCTTCAAACTATAGTGGAAAACTAGATTATTAGATTATTACTAGCACATACAAGTCAATTTTTAAAAAACAATTCTGAAGCAAAAGGAGGTTTCTGATCAACTTACTTTGCAAGTTGTTCTTTTTTTGTTGTTTTTTTGAGATGGAGTCTTGCTCTGTCACCCAGGCTAGAGTGCAGTGGCGTGATCTCGGCTCACTGCAACCTCCGCCTCCTGGGTTCAAGTGATTCTCCTGCCTCAGGCTCCTGAGTAGCTAGGATTACAAGGAGCACACCACCACGCCCAGCTAATTTTTTTATTTTTAGTAGAGACAGGGTTTCACCATGTTGGCCAGGATGGTCTCGATCTCCTGACCTTGTGATCCACCCACCTCAGCCTCCCAAAGTGCTGGGATTACAGGCGTGAGCCACCGCGCCCGGCCACGAGTTGTTCTAATGAATGAAGTATATACCTCATCTGTTAATGAGATTAGAAAAAAAATGAAATACATCAAATTTCTTTTTTTTTCAGATGGAGTCTCACTCTGTCACCAGGCTGGAGTGCAGTGACGCGATCTTGGTTCACTGCAACTTCCAACTCCCTGGTTCAAGCGATTCTCCTGCCTCAGCCTCCTGAGTAGCTGGGGTTACAGGCACATGCCACCATGTCCAGCTAATTTTTGTATTTTTAGTAGAGATGGGTTTCACCATGTTGGCCAGGATGGTCTCAATCGCCTGACCTTGTGATCTGCCCACCTCGGCCTTCCAAAGTGCTGGGATTACAGGTATGAACCACCGCACCCAGCCTATGTCAAATTTCTTTAAGAAATTATTATACTTACTTTGGAATGAGAGAAAGTTGTCCGATGCTAGAATGGTGCCACACAGCATGTGCGAGAGCTAATGTATAGCTACAACTCATCTCAGAGTAGGACTGATGACAGGCAGTGAAATCAAAGAGGCGGAATGGATAGCCAACCCACTCTGTTTCAGACGTCAAGCTGGGGCTGCTGATGACACTCACAATTCGATCATGAAGAACAATCCAATACGGCTCCTTTAAAATTGGAGGAAGGCTAGTGAAAAATATCACTTTTCCAGCATTCCACCCCAAAGTCTAAAGTAATAGTGTTTTCTCATTCTTTAAAGTTTTCTATTTCTCCAGCTTCTGCACATACAGTTGGGTGACTTTGTAACTGGTCAAATTAAGTCAGTAACAACCTGGGTGAAGTACCTGTGAGTTAGGGGGCTCCATACATGTATCTGTCCAGCTCATTTAGGTACCTGATATATACTATGCAGTAAATCAATTAATTTATCAAACAATAAATCTATAATTTTATTATTTATTTAAAAATAATAAACTTGTTAAAAATGTGTGTGAAGGTCAAAGAAAGGAGTCTTCATGTGAGCTGGAAAAGTCAGGGAAGGCTTCATTCACTGAGAAAGGAGGCTCTAAGCTAGCAAAGAATGAACAGGCTTTAGAGAAGGTGATGGAAAGAAGTAAGCTCTGGAATACGAAAAATGTCTTATTCACTCACATTCAGAAGTACCTAAAACATGTCTTAAGCACTATGTGCAGGAACAAAAGCTGTAGATATACAACACGTTAAGTGGCCAAGAGTAGATCAGGCTATGATGTAAAGACTAAAGTTGGATAGGTAAGGTGGTACCAGAAAATGCAGAGGCCTGTAAGTCACATAGATATATTTAGATCTAATACAGAAAGGCAAACACTAGTCACTGTAGATTTTTAAAGCAGTAATAATATGAAAAAACTTTAAAAACATAAAATACTTCATTAACTTGCATCCTACATGCATCTTTTTCTTTTTGCTGACATGGAACAGCTGGCTATATTTCATCACTAAGCACGAATCACAATTATTAACTCACTGGTAGGGCAGTGATGATCAAACCAATTGCATTCATCCATGCTGTAATGTTCTCTCTTGGCACTAAAGGCTGACTGCAACCGGCAAAAAACAATGTTTAAGTATGAATTTATAAAAACATTTTAGATGGTTGACAACAGATCTTATTTTTAAATAATATATCTAATTCAGAGGATCGACAACTAATCCATTTCAATAAAACAATGGGGAATTTTTTATTGAATAAAAATGTAATAAGTATAAAAACTCAAGAAGGCTTTTTAAAAATACTTCCTCCCCAATCATTATCCCATACTTAACGCTAATTTTTAAAAGAATCTTGAAAACAAGATGAAGAGAATCTTGTTTTAAGTGACAAGTTAACATTATGCCTATACTAAATATCAAACTGCTATTAATGAGCAGAAGTAGGAACAAACCCGGATCTTAGGATCCTGTCCAGGGCACATTCCATAACTCCTATATCACAAAGACAAGATTTGGAACCAGAAAACAGTCATCATCCAACGTGCATCAGCCTTTCAGGAACAGGTTTGTCTTAAAGCTCCAAATAAAATACCATTCTGTTTGCAAATAAACAACGAATCTTACTGCATGAACCAGAATACATACCTTTTCAGGACAACATTTAGAAGGGCATTCCCAACCTCTTTGCCTGAAACTGCCAAGGCCATGAGCTCCACACAAGTAACATGGAGAGCGTGGGCAGCTGGGTTGGGAAACTCATTGAATCTCCAGTCACAGTTTGGAAAGGGACCAGGAGATTTGCCAGCCATAGGTACACACAGTTAGGGCAATAACAACTGGAATATCTCATCTGATTATCAATTTATCTGATTATGAGCTGCCAAGAAGTGATTTATCTACACTTAGAGAGATTAAGAGGCAAATACAAACCAAATGCAAATGAGTTTGACATGACTGAAATGTATTAAGAGCAACCATGTGATTAACCACAGGCATAAATGGTTGGTCTTACAGGTAGGTTCTTATAAATATGACATAATAGGCACAGATGCAACCAAGATATACCTAGGTTTCATAAGCCTATTTCTTTTAATAGTTATACGACATTAATATGAAAATTATTTTATAATGAGTCATTCTGTTGCTTCAGAAAATAAATTCCTTTGTGTAGGAAAATAAGTCATGCTCATTTATGTAGAATTTCTCTACCTAGTAACATAGTGGTATGGTTATAGACATTAAGTATAGAGTGCTAATAACTGAAAACATAAAATCAAAATGAAGAAATAAACATACAAGTATATTTTCACTAAAATATACCTTTTCCATAAAGAAAAATTTATCATTTATTATAATAAAAACATTAATTTTTTTAAAGTAACAAGATCCTACGTTCTCCAGCAGCACACAGATGCATGTGCTACGAAACACAGTATTTAAGAATAAGATTTTTTCTTTGAAACGAATCTCCATAAAGTCTATTTTTAAATATAATTTTTTTTTACCACTTATCCTCAAGTTCTAAAATAAAAATTTTAATAGAATTTCAGCCTATCTGGCATGATGCTGCAAATTTAAGATTTCAAACCTTTACAGAGATGAAAATGGAAGTGATCTTAAAAAAATTAAAACCTTGAAATATATAAAAAATTACTTTAAAAAGCAAAAATATGTTCTCATAAATCAAAATACCATTATTTCTGGAGAATCTGTAAAATCACAATAAAAAGGATATTATCGACTAGTCTGCCAATCAATCTGCAATAGTAGGTGTCATCTGGAACCCAAGGATTTTCCTCTCGTGCATTCATAGCGCACTTCAGGTAAGTGTCACTTAGACACCAGCCCTGCGGTCGATTATCCTTGAGAGAGCCAATGATCGCATGGACGAGTTTTCGCTTGAGAAATGCGCGGTCTCTCAGGTGCATTTCATAATAGTGCAGAGTATTATACAGATAAGTCACTGGACGATCTGCCAAGAAAAAAACATACCACCACAATGTTTAACTGGTTACTAACAACTGTGAAAAACTGACTAACTGCTTTCCAGATAACTGGAAAACAGCTCAGAAGATTATGACACAACTTCACATGCTGGGCAATTGTATACTATGAATATTTTAATCTGAGGATAAGCAGAAGGCTCAGAATGCTTCTAGTAATATACAGTTGTATTTGTATCTGTTTTTATTTAAGTGGAAGCAATTCCATTTCTGAAAATTTATCCTGCATAAATTTTAATCCCTTGACATACAACAAGGGATGTCACTGCAGCCCTGTTTACACTAGCAAAAGATGAAAAATCGCCTAAAAGGTCAAAAACAGGGGACTGATAAAGTAAATTATGGCATGTATGAGGTAGCTCTTTATGTACTAATACAAATGACCAACGCTAATACTTTATAAAGTTGAAACAAACAGGGTACAGAAAAATATGTGTAATATATTTTACTTGTGTTAAAAACAAACAAACCAAAAAACCATCCAGGATATCTAAGAGGGGATGGCAAGAGACTGGTAACATTGGCTGCCTCCTAAAGAAAGAAACTGTCTAGCTGGAGGCCAGGATGGGACTAATTACCTTTCACTGTATACTCTTCCCCACCAAGTGTGTATATTACCTAATCCAAAAGAAAAATGTTTTTAAAAGAATGCTCACTTGAACTTTATGCCTATTCCATCGGGTTAACACACAATTCATACTTCTGCTTTGAGGGAAGGTATCTTAGATTAAAGATGAAGCAGGACTGCCCGCCAGACATTTTGTTCCCACAGTGGCTGCTCCAGGACCTTCACATTTCCGTCACTGACCCTGCCACTCTCCAGTTACTATGCTTACAATTTTAGAGTTGTCTTTTTCTTTCAATATTCTCCTTATAATCAGCCAATCAAGTCCTGTTCCGTCTTTTGTGACCATTTGTCCCTTTTCTGTCATTTTCAATGCAACCATTGTTGCTTAGATACTAATCACACAACTGAGCTTTTTGACATGTCCTTGAAATGGCTTCCTCCTAAGATTGCTGCCAACTATAACTGGATGTAGCTTTCTGAAATACTGTTTCCTATGCCATGATCATACTCAATAACTTCCAGTTGATTATTATCTGCAATTATAAAATCAGCCTAGCATTCAAGGTGACCTAAGTTAGGTACAATCTGTCTTTCCAACCTTATTTCTAGAACTCTCTGGTAAGAATTTTCAATTCAACCCAACATAGCAATTCTTCTTCAAATATACCTTATTTTATCTCCTCCATGATTTCCCCCAAATGATCCCTTCTGCCTCATATGCTGTCTTTTCCCTGATACTGCTACACAGTTCAAATCCTACCCATCCAAGAAGGCTGCCAAGATCTGTTTAGTTTATAGTAACATCACCACTTTTGTTTGTATTTTTATGTTGTATATTTTATACTTCATGGCACCCTCCACAGTACTTATCCTCAAAACACTTCAATTTAAAAAAATTAAAATAAAACCTTTAGAGCCACTATTAACATCTGGTCCTGCCCAGCCCACTTTTGATAATGGAGGTATTAGATGAAATTAAAATTTGAAAAAGCTCACCATGAAATTTATATAAGCCTCCTAGGTGATCCAGTAGAGTCTCCAATGATTTGGATACTGGAAGCAACTCTAAAAATCTGTGGATTACTATATCAAATACTGGAAGGAATCGAAGACACACATTCCCAAAATAGATGGGCAGATAGGGAGACTGGATCTGTACAGGAGGGTCCACCTGTTCCGCAAGGCCCTCAAAATACAACTTCTCTGGATATTTCTGTGGAATTGAGAAGATGATACATTTATCATCTTTTTAAAAAAAGAGCATTTTTTAAAAAAATTCTCTTAAAAGAGCTAAACGTGGAAACATTTAGATTTTTTTTACAAGGAAACATTTTAAATTATACCTCATTACACTTAACTTCTTTTTATACAAGTACTTATGTCCACTAAACTGCAGTTGCAATTTATTCTCAATGTTACAGATATTCTCAAACCTTGAAGAAGTTTAGAGAGCTAACCTACTTCTATATAGAGCAGAGAAAAAACATTAGAACCAGAGAGAAAACGGCCAAATCAGTTCATCAAATGCTCAAGTATGGTTTTATAAAAGTATTATTTTAAATACTAATTAGAACTAGTACCTTGTGATAATTCATGTGCTTGGTGTGCCAGTCATTCTGTAACCAGTGCTCTGGGGAATTTTCCTTCACAAAGTCACTTACTCGATTTCTAAAATCGTTTGGTTTGAGTAACAGCAACTGAATTATGAAATAACAAACCTGGGCTTCATTTCCTTCATGACTACGCATGGCCTTTGAAGAACAACAGAAAAATTATATGAAAATGTTCAATCTGTGCGAAACCATGAGGGCCATTTGAAAGCCTAAATTTTAACAAAGTAAAATCTCACCACCATAATTTCCTTAGACGTCTAGTCCATCCCAAACCAACTGTTCAGTATTCCCCAAACATACATGACCTTTCTTGCCTATTTTGGTTTACTATTCCTTCTGCCTGGGATGTCCATCTTTATTTTTAAAAATTTAATCTATCTTTCACATCTATCACCTAAGCAGATAAGATTTCTCACTGTTTCCTGGAAATATTTTTTCTGCACCTCCACCTTATCCTGTTATCTTATTGATTTATAGACTTACATTATTTCCCCTAAAATATAATAACTACTTTTATATCTATGCTCCACAGCTAAGGGGTTAACGTTAAATTATGCCACTCCAAATATCACCACCATACAATTTTTTTCAACGTGGCATTTTCCAGCCGACTTCAGCGTCTTTTTAAAAAATCTACCGGAAGGCTAGGCGCGGTGGCTCACGCCTGTAATCCCAGCACTTTGGGAGGCCGAGGCGGGCAGATCATGAGGTCAGGAGATTGAGACCATCATCGCTAACATGGTGAAACCCCATCTCTACTAAAAATGCAAAAAAGTAGCCAGGCATGGTGGTGGGCGCCTGTAGTCCCAGCTACTTGGGAGGCTGAGGCAAGATAACTATGTGAACCTGGGAGGCAGAGTTTGCAGTGAGCTGAGATCACGCAGCCTGGGTGACAGAGCAAGACTCTGTCTCAAAAAAAAAAAAAAAAAAAAAGAAAAAAGAAATCTACCAGAAATAGACATCAAAGTCAAGAGAGAGAGAGAAAAAAAAAAACATTTGGGGAATGTTTGCTACCAAAGTGTACAGAAATGGTTATATTAGCACTCTGTAAAGAAACACAGTGACTTACTGCTACTACCTGCCTCTAGTGGGAGTTTTGGAGAATCAACTCAGGGTCTAATAGCTCATATTTTTAGAGTATCACAAGGCTAGGACCACATCTATTTTATTTACTTCTATACCTTCTATACATAGAACACAGTTGATATTCAATATGTACTTATTAAATGAATGAATAAGGAAATTGGGGCCTGAAGCAGTGGCTCATGTCTGTAATCTCAGCACTTTGGGAAGCTGAGGAGGGAGTATTGCTTCAGCCCAGGAGTTCAAGACCAGCCTGGGCAACATGGAGAAACTCCATCTCTACAAAAAAGTTAAAAAGAAAAAAAAATTCGGTGGGTATGGTGGCATATGCCTGTAGTCCCAGCTACTCAGGAGCCTGAGGCGGGAGGAGATTGCTTGAGCCCAGGAGATTGAGGCTGCAGTGAGCCATGATCACGCCACCGCACTGGGTGACAGAGTGAGACTCTGTCTCAAGAAACAAAAAACAAAACAAAAAGAAAGAAATTGGAAAATTTGTAGTTCTTTAGGGAAGTGACAGCAATGCTTGATATAGTATAAATTCATTAAATCCTTCAAAGCAATATAGAGCAGATTGGCATAAGATATATTAGTCATACATCTTGATCTAAAAGAGAATAAGCTTAGAAACATATATTTATTCTTACCAGGCAGAGAATTAATCTGTCCAGTGTAACAATGTTATACTTCCATACCATGTCATTAAGAATTTCAATGCATTTATTGAGTTGCTGACCCCCTGCTGATGTAGAAAACTCATATACCAGAAAATCTGCAAATGTCCTCACATGGGCTACCAAGGCCCTGGCTCCAATTCTCTCTAATACTCTGGAAGGCAGAGAGTAAAACATAAACTCCATTGTTGTATGGATACAACAATTTGCCAAATGGAATGCAAATTAGGTTTCTGACTTACCTATAGCCAATTTGATTAATATGATCTGTTTCCAAGAGCATTTTCCAGAGAAGACAAAGAAAGAGAGGAGGGGAGCCCTGCATAGAGAAGTGGGTAATAATGTCGTTTTCATTGCTCATTGACTTCCACTTCCTATACTCCTCCTCCACATTTTTTTTCAGATTAAAACGGCTTTCCTGAGGCACATTATTTTGTTTGAAGAACGCCTAAAAAGAGGATCAGAAGTTTATTTCATTGGTTATAGTAGAAAGAGCACTGGATATGCAGTTAATAAACCAGCTCTAGGCTTGATTCTGACATTAATAAACTTTAGGTGACCTTGAGCAATTGAGCCATTAAGGCCTGAATTTCTGTATCTGGAAAATACATAAGCTTAACTAGATTATCTCCAAGATTCCTTTTCCTAGATTTCCTAAACTGAAATTATAAGCAAGCCTGAATTTAAAGCTTCTTCAATCATCTGTTGATACTTCCACCAGTCTTAAAGAGAAAAAAAAGAATGAAATGTCTCCACCCTTTGGCTACATATGTTAGTGTCTCTAAGGAAAATCCACTGCACTAGCCCAGTGATTCTCAGAGTGTGGTCCCAACACCAGCAGTATCAGCATCATCTGGTCTTACAAGAAATGCAAAATTCTCAGACCTTATCCCAGATTTACTGAATCAGAAGCTCCGTGGCTGGGGCGCCAGCCATCTATAGCTTAGCAAGCCCTCCAGGTGATTTGGTAAATTTGAAAACAAATGCTCTAGCCCTAACAGGAGTTACGAAAAATGGACGTTCATCATGCCTAACATTTTTTCTGAAAAGGAGAAGACAGATGAGGTTTGCCTTTCTCCCTACTAGAAAAGCCAGGTTTATAGTTTTTCTGGGAGTAAAAAAAAAATTCAGTGAAGTGTCATATATGTGCACTCTGTGAAGTTCCATTACATTATACTTCTCCCCATTTCAGTTCTATGAGAGAGAAAAAATTTTCAGGTACTATGTTAATTTTCATGAGATTCTGAAACCATTAACTATTTTTTTCTCTTTTTCAAATTTTTTCACTTTTTTTTCCTCTTCCTACTCTTCCTTCCCTTAAAACTGTTACCTAAGGTGAAACCACAAAAATTAAACTTTTAGAAACATGCCCAGTCCCAGAGTAGGACACAGAACAACTTGAGAGATTTTGGAAGTAACGACAATTTTTTTTTTTTTTCCCCTAGAGATAGGGTCTGGCTCTGTCACCCAGGATGTGCTGCAGTGGTGTGACCATAGTACCCTGTAACCTTAAATTCCTGGGCTCAAGTCATTCCCCTTGCCTCAGCCTCTCAAGCAGTTAGGACTAGAGGCATGTGCTACCATGCCCAGACCCTAAATAATTTTTAAAATAAATAAAAGCTAATTTTATTCAGATGTCACCAAGACTCACTCTAGAACACCACTGTGAATGGGAAGAAGGATTTCATGTGTATTCAATAAGTAATTCAAGACAAAATTACCTGTAGTGGGCCTGGAAAACAGCTCAGGGTGTGTGAAGCCCAATTATGAGGAGTGAAACTCATGATGGTCTGAAGTATGTCTTTACACCAAGTTCCCTGAATTGAATCAGAGCCTGTAAAAAAATCTAAACATAAACAAATAGATGTAATCCAGATATAAGTGATTATGTCCACAACTCATAAAAGATTATAGCAAAAATAATAATTAAGTACACTGAGAATTTCACTGTAGTGCATTCATTGCTTAACTAGTTATATCCAGCTTAGAACCTAAATTTGCTTAGTTTCTGAGTGATCTGGATGATCACATTAGAAAATATGAGAACAATTTATGAAAAGATGACAAAAGACATTTGGAATCTCTTTTTTGAAGTTACAGAGTACCAGTGATAATGGTACAGGTCCACAACTACTGTTCATTTATTTTGACACTGATTTAGTAGTACTTTATTTGGCCAAGGGAACAGAATAAAGAAAGATGTCTTTTTTGGAGAGTGAAATAATTACATAATGCATGTATAAATCTCAGAATTGAAGAGGGTTCTTTACATAAAACAACATAATTTACATAAACGTATTTGAGGTTGCTAAAATCAATAACTATCTCTTTAAAACATCAGTTCTAAAGTGTGGTCTTCAGACCTCTGAGGGATTCCCCAGTAGCCCTTCAAAGATTCAGTGAGGTCAAATAATAATAAAAAGATATCACTGGCTTTTTTACTAGATATGAGCACTGACGGTGCAAAAGCAATGGTGGTAAAACTGCTGGTCCTAAGCACAAATCAAACAGTGGTGCCAAACTAGATGAAAAGGCTTTGTATTCTCCACCACATGCACTCAGTAAAAGAAAAGTGCCAGTGTCAATCTCGACACTTATTTTTAATATCATATTTAACAAAATGGGAAGCATATGCCTACTGTTCCAAAGTTTGATGGGTGTCTTGAGGAAAAACACTTGTGTGACTGACTACTGAGTTAAATCAGCTGCATTTTTTTTTTTGAATTCCAATTTTACTTGAAAGAATGTCTGACAGAAAACTATAGTTAGCTAGACTTAAGTATTTAGCAGACATTTTCTTGAAAATTAACAAAATGAGCTTGTCACTTCAAGGAAAACAAATGATAGTAACTTTTACTAATGATAAAATTTGACCTTTTAAGTAAAAATGGAAATTTTGGAAAACATGTATCTACCACCATGACATGACAGCATTCTAAAACTTAGATTTTTCTTTTTTTTTTTTTTTTTTTGAGACGGAGTCTCACGCTGTTGCCCAGGCTGGAGTGCAGTGGCGCGATCTCGGCTCACTGCAAGCTCCGCCTCCCGGGTTCCCGCCATTCTCCTGCCTCAGCCTCCTGAGTAGCTGGGACTACAGGCGCCCGCCACCGCGCCCGGCTAATTTTTTGTATTTTTAGTAGAGACGGGGTTTCACTGTGGTCTCGATCTCCTGACCTTGTGATCCGCCCGCCTCGGCCTCCCAAAGTGCTGGGATTACAGGCTTGAGCCACCGCGCCCGGCCAAAACTTAGATTTTTCTAATAAACTTTGCAGTGATATTAACAAATGTAATTTTCTGATACTGTATTATAAAATGTCAACATTTGCTAGATCTACGTAACTCAGTGAACCAATATTTTCAAAATGAATAACTCATGAAGTTACAAAACATGCACGGATTTAAAAATCCACTAAATGTACAAAACAGATGTTCAGATTACAATGTAACAAAGTACGTGAAGTTCACTGATAGGGTTTTGGATTCCACATTGCAACTAACTTTTTTTTTTTTTTTTTTGAGACGGAGTCTCGCTCTGTCGCCCAGGCTGGAGTGCAGTGGCGCGATCTCGGCTCACTGCAAGCTCCGCCTCCCGGGTTCACGCCATTCTCCTGCCTCAGCCTCCCGAGTAGCTGGGACTACAGGCGCCCACAACCGCGCCCGGCTAATTTTTTGTATTTTTAGTAGAGACGGGGTTTCACCGTGGTCTCGATCTCCTGACCTTGTGATCCGCCCGCCTCGGCCTCCCAAAGTGCTGGGATTACAGGCGTGAGCCACCGCGCCCGGCGCAACTAACTTTTAAGCAACTATCATTTTTCCATGTGATGTCAAAGAACATTCACAACGATCTGAAAAGGCTATTAAAATACTCCTCTCTTTCTAACCTCATCTGTGTGAGGCCACATTTTTTACTCACTTCAACTAAAACTTCAATGGATTAAATGTCTAAGCAGATGAGAATTCAAACTATGTCTTCCTTTACATCGGGTATTAGAGAAGCAAAAATGTAAAACAATGGTATCTCTTCTCACTAAAGTTTTGCTTTACAAAATATACTTTTTTTCATAACATCATATGCTAACATGTAATGTTTATTATTACTATTTAAAAACAAATTAATAAATATTTTTAAACTTTATTTTACTAATAGAATAAATATCCATAGATATAATCCATATAAACAGAAACTCTTTGGGAATTTCAATTTTAAGAGTGTAAAGCAGTCTTGAGACCAAAAAGCTTAAAGAATTACTACTTTAAAATTATGGAAGATAACTGAAAACTGATGTTCAACCCAGTTATTAATAGAATGATGTTACACAAAAGAGCTTCCATAAATGAATGAAATAGTGAAGATATCAAAACAACTGGCTTTTTATGAACAAATGAAAAGTATCTTTTTAGTATGTTATACCCATAGTAATTAGTAGAATCACGGCACACTTTAATTCATCTGTTTTTGTTTGTTTGTAGTCACATAGTCACCGTACCTGTTACATGAGTTGCTCTAGCCAAGGTCAATATCAAGGCTCGGTTCAGTTCTTCAGATTCTGCTGAGAGCACTGTTTTGGGATCACTAAGGAAGCGTGTAAACTGCGGTTGTACCTCTGAGCTACCTAATGCTGTTATAAGCCTGAGAGCAGTGCTCTCGACACTGAAAAGTGGGAGAAAAAAAAGAAATGTAAAAAAACTTCAGAATTATAGAATTAAATCTAATTCTAAGGTTAATTACACTGGAAAAACATGCAATCTATATGACTATCCCTTCTTTAATTAAAAAAACACTTGTGTGTGAGAATAAATGTTGCTTAATTTGTTTAAAAAACCTAATGTGTCCAATTTTATAGTGAAAATCTTGACATTTTTACACATTTGAAAAAGATGACTTGTCGCCTATAGGACTAAAAAATTTCACCTGGAGATACTGCATTTCAAAAATTATATTTTTCTATCTAAAATATATTTTAATTTAAAGCAAAATCAATGTGACATGATACTTTAACCATAATCTGAAGTATACTTAAAAACAGCATTCTAAAGGGCTAAGTTACAACATAATAATAAATACCCTGAAAGTACTAATTCTCAGTCCAAAGATCCTGAAGCAAGGACTCAACTATCTTAATCAGTTTCTATTTAAAAAGCTGGACTCTGCTCCTATAATGGAAACAAAATACTTTAGAAGCAGAGAAGTTTTATGACAGATGAATTAAAAAAAAAAAAAAAAACCTATAAGGCAAAGGATTAAGAACCTCATCTCCAAGAAAGTTTCTAGTAAATCTTAAGGAAAGATGGCCTTCAATGAGCTCACCAAAGATGGAGCTGGTTCTGGTTTGTTTGTGCAACTGCAGCCAAAGTATGAAGATGACTCAGGAGCTGAACTCGGTAATGAGGCTGAATATGATGCATCCGGTAGCTAAACATCTCAAGGAGTGTATGTAAGATCCCCCATGCATGTGATTTGAAAACAGTTGGCAAAAGCTGACCTGGAGGAAAAAGACAATTTAAGGTACCAATTAGTAAAGGCTATGCATTTAAAGATAGTTGAAGAAAGTCACATTGAGTAAAATATAAAGATTTGATTGCGAAAATACACACGCACACACATATATATTCTCCACATTTTCTTATTTTCTACTTTAACAGTAAGGAAAAATTCAGATCCTAACTATAATATCAATTATTTTTTCCTGGGACTTGGCAAGTGATAATCATGTTTATCTGGAAAAACAAAATGAGACAAGATATGAAAAAGCATTAATCTTCTCAATTCTGGTATCTTTTATTTTTAGACAGTTAATGTTCCATACCTTTTGAAGTATGAGGTTCACTTTTTAATACAAAAAACTGTATTTTTACACCTGCCCTTGTTTCCTCCTACCCCCGAGAAAGTTTTATTCAACAATCAGTTATCTAGGAAGACTTACTATGGTTAAAATTAAAACTATGCTGTATTCATGAAAAGCTGGAATTATGATGAATCAGAAAAACACTTCTATATTAGAAAGTATCTATTATTTTAGAACTACATAATAAATAACAGACATTATAATGTATTTTCTGCAATCTAAGAGAATTCCTTCTTTACTGCCAGTCAGCCTTTTGTATGCACTGGAGGACAGCATTACTGCCTCAGGCAGAATCCATTTGCATGAGGACAGGGACCATGTCTATCCTGCTCACCACATCCCAGGCACCTAGCACATTAACCTTTTCTTACCACTTTACTTAAAAATGTAACAAACCCCCCCTCCCACCCTCAAACTTCCTATTCCTTTTTGCTTTATTTTTCTCTATAACATGTATCACCTGACATATTATATATTTCATTTATTTAACGTCCCCCTCCATAAGCTCCATCATGGTGGTGACTTGTTCTCTGCTGTGTCCCCGAACTAGAAAAGTACCTTTAGAGTTAATGAATGGATTAATAGTTATAAACACCAGAAAGTCCTGTCTTACTGATAAATCCTTTGATGCCCAAAGACTCTATTTCCATATAGACCAATAAACGACTGTAAGTTTCCACTAGGGCTGGAGCCAAGGCCACACTGGACTTTGCATGAGCAAGTTTTATCACCCTGGTTGCAATGCTGTGAATAAGGCTGAGGAGAAAAAAAGGGAAGAAAATAAAAATCCATATTTTTGACATAAACATAGGCGCTACTCTACTTAGAAGTAACTTAGTATAATTTGAACTTAAATGATTCAAATGAAGTTGATTCATTTAATGTGTTTAAACTGTGCAGGACACTTGGTAAAGATGCACTGCACAACCTGAGACTCATTCCGATTTCCATGGCGCTTTCAATATGCACACGGATCCCCCTGCTCATGGGAAAACAAACTTTGGGTTCAACTTATAAGAGCAAGCTTGAGAGATTTTGGTTACTCAAATGATGCATCAAAATACATTTGGGAAATTAAATCACTTCTGTCACAGATTTACTTTAACACATCATAGCTAAGACCCAAATGTTAGGTTCTAATGAGGCTTTGCTCAAATCTGTTATACATGCAAGTGAAGCACATGTGTAATTCTATCACAATGGTTACCACTTGAAAAAGAGCATAGCTCTACCAGAACTGATGCTCCACTTGGAGGCCCACAGACAAATTCTCTTAGGCCTATACGGTGGTTGTTTTAAATTTGAGCCAATACTTAAAGGCTGAAAGACTAGTAATAAAAAATCTGGATTTCTAGCCCTTCTCAAAAACGTTGGAAACTCTAGCTACACTAGTCCTCCTTCTTACTATCTACAAAAAACGAAAAAAAAAAAAGTGCAAAAAATTTTTATAATGCTTATCTCTCATGGAGAGATTATGACAATTACTTTCTTTGGGTTTGTTTATCCTAGAATTCCTATAATAAAAAATATTTACTTTTGTAATAAAATAAAGCTATTTTTTTTTCCCTAAATGTACCTGACTATGAAAAATTACACACATAAAACCATGAAATAAAGGTTTATACTATACTCGTATCAATTCCCTGACATGGAATCAAATTAATAAAAAGAACATACCTCATTTTGGCATGAACTGTCAGTGAATCCAGGAGGTTCATGGGTAAGGGGGTAATAGATCCTGAAGCCATACAGTTTGTTCCAGGGAGAGGTATCCTCATAATTCCATTTCCATAAATAGTTTCTACCAGAGCTCCCATGGGTAATGTAAAACATTCTGAATTTGTAGAGTATGCATTACACAATAGAGCAATCTTATAGTCATTCATCTGTAAACTTTTATTTCTCAGACTCTGCTGCAGGAACCTAAAAATTCATGTTCCATTAAAAAGAAAAAACGAAAATTACTTCCATAATGTTAATTTGTATTTTTTTAAAAGTTCAATTTTATGCAATTATTTATTAATGCTATCTTTGTTCCTATACGTATTCGAGTTTCTGTGTGAAACGTATAGTGGGAATACACATAGAAGTTGGGGTAGTGTTTCAGAAGAAAAATAATTTTAAATAAACAATTAATGGGTATCTGTTAAGTATGCACTACATATACAGCCACCATATTAGGCTAAGTTTCAGAGACTGAAGAAATAACTCACAAGTCTGTGAACCAGGTTTCTACTTATTATCTGTCTGTATAAACACAACAATGTCTTCATTACAGATATCACTTTGAAAAGGTGGTTAAAGGGTATCTCATAAAATGAAAACCAAATGAAATATCAAGTCTGACTCCCCTGCCATATCCTATGAAGAGATGTGGCAGTCTTTTTCAGAAGTTCTAGGTGGGAAGTTAGGCTATTCCTAGCACCCTTGACTACAATACAATACAATACTATCTAAGAATGGTATCTTCTTTGAATCATCACAACTTTGGAAGAGATATTAAGGGGCATGCCAGCCAGATCAGCTCAATCATTCCTGGCAGCCCACAGATGAATATCTCAGTCAGCTCATGCTCAAGTTCCAAGCACTTGAGAAATTCTGAAACATTTTTACATTTATGAAACTTGATATGCTTTCATTATATTAATAACTTTATAACATATTCAACTGAAGATCAGCCTTGAAAAATTTTTTGTAAAAATCTATACATAAAAGCAAGACTAATCTTGTAGCTGTTTCCTGATATAGGTGCTGGTCAGATTCTCTTGCTATGACATATATCTCAAGTATTTGCCCTTACCTATAGTGGGTATGGGGAGATTTTCAAATTTCACACAAACACCGAGACCAATATTAGTCTACAATTCGCTATTAATTAAACAAGAAAAATAAGTATCAAGCAACAAATAATTACTCATGGTGAAGTCTTAAGGAATGAGGTATTGGAATCTGTAGCTTGGAGTTGTCATTTTGAGCTTTTCTATTGAGATGAATCCAAATACAAGTCATTGCAAAGGCATGGGTTGACTGGGGTTTGTTAATATCAGGAACTGGAATATACTGAAAAATAACAATTTGAAAAATAACACAATAGAAGAAAGAGAAGAATTAAATAATTATGTGTATTTTAGTAATCAATTTCTAACATAACTCTTTTTAGCATATCATATCTTACTTTAGCCCCGATAATTCAATAATACAAATCAGAAGGTCTAACAGCCATAAAATTTTGAAATTATTACAAGGTGCTTTACTTGGTATATGTTTTTACTTAAAGTAACACAAATTCAGAGGTGCTTTGTCAAGCTTTTCCTACTATCGCAGAGCATTCTCAAATAAAAATAATTTTTTTTTACTTTTTAAAAATTAAAACGCATCATCATGAAATCATACTAAATGTGATAAATATAACTAAAAACAAGACTTTCTAAAAGTCTCATAATAATTTTTAAGAACATATAAAAATCTAAGAAATATGCAACCTAAACGATTATCATTAAACATATTGACTATTAATGGGTAAAATGATATGGGTGTCTGGGATTTGCTTGAAAATTGCCCAACTTTAACAAAAAAGATAAGGAGGACAAAGACAAAACAAGAGTATTTCTTGATGATGGGTATAATATGGTGGGGTTACAGCTAGTGCATGGTGGGGTTACTGTAACCCCACCACGTTATATCCATCATCAAGAAATACTCTTGTTTCATCTTAAAATTTTCTGGGCAGATCACCTAAGGTCAGGAGTTCAAGACCAGCCTGGCCAACACAGCGAAACCCTGTCTCTACTAAAAATACAAAAATTAATTGGACATGGTGGCATGCGCCTGTAATCCCAGCTACTCGGGAGGTTGAGGCAGGAGAATTACTTGAACCCAGGAGGTGGAGGTTGCAGTGAGCCGAGATCATGCCACTGCATGCCAGCCTGGGTGCAAGAGTGAAACTCCGTCTCAACAACAACAACAATTCATAATAAAGTACTTCTAGAAAATGGCAATCATCAAAATACATTACATTTTACTCAAATATCTTACATGATAAAACACCCAGGGGACATACTGAGGCTCAACTGCCAAAGAAAAAATAGCTATTAATAGAGACTGTTATCTGGCCATTCAATGATGTATATAGATTAAAACAGTTTTCATCATTTCTAAAACTGCAGACCTACCTAGAATGTAGAGAAAGAGCTTGCTACACCTAATACTCAATTGTGATTTAGCATAAACTTTAGAAATACACAAAATCACACTAAAGTCCTTAAACATAAATTAGACATAATTTACTCATCACACTGTTATGAATAGTTACTCAGTGAAGCTTACTTCTTTTTCTGGGTATAGCAAGTCGAAGAGCTTCATCACGGGGAGAAAATCAGCTAGTGCATTTTTCTGAATACTTCCAGAAATGAATTGCAGGAGAACCCACATAAGATGATCTCTGCCTTTAATCAGTCCTCGCCCTGCTAACTATAAAAGATGTTTAAATATACATGTATACGCTGCTACTTAAAGAGATGAATACAGGAAGTTTCTTTTTTGTTGTTGTTGTTGTTGTTGTTGTTTTAAGGAGAAACCCTGGTTCTTGCTCTCAGCAAGTCAGCATCTAACTTTGGCACTTAGTAATTACTTAGTCTGGATTCAAGACACACCATGCAAAACCTGCTAAATTATTTTAGTATTATATGTATGCTTATTTCTCCTCCTTATATCTCCTTATATCTCCTCCTGCTCCCCAAAACAACTATGCATATAAAAAATGCAGTTTTAGAACATAGTCAAGTTGATCATGTGTGCATGAGAATCAAGTTTAATATGGGATAATTCTTATTTAAAAAATCTCATCAAAACCTGGGGAATACTCTATCATACCAAAAGGATTTTTTTTTAAATTTGAAATTATCATGGACTGGTTATCATAAAATGCTTCCTGGTTTTCTGTACATTTTGTTTCTTATTTATTTATTTATATCTTTTTAGAATAAGGATAGAGATGGGGTCTTCCCATGTTGCCCAGGCTGGTCTCCAACTCCTGAACTTAAGCGATCCACTGGCCTCCACCTCCCAAAGTGCTGGGATTACAGGAGTGAGCCACCCCGCTCGTCCCTGGCCGGTTTTCTGTACATTAAACAGAAACTAATGGTGGTTTCTGGGAGAAGGTGGTTAAAAGGATTTTAACAATACTTACGAAAAATTTTCCCCAAGATAATCCATGCTGTGGAGATGTTATATAAAACAACATTTATTTTATTCCCATTCAGTATGTCTAAAATTTTTGACAAAAAATGACTTTTCCCACAAACTTAAGTCTTCCACTTGTCTCCCTTTTTCGGATTCATCATCCTCCCTTCTATTCATTCCCAGAGTAGGAACCACTGAGCAAGCCTAGACTCCTGCTACTCCCTCTATTCACTGTCAGTCACCTAGTTCTATTCTACTTCAGTATCCCCCATCTCTGGCTCCTCCTTTCTGCCCTGGTTTAGGCCTTTAGCACCTAGCCCACTGCAGTATCTCTCACTGATTTCCTTGCCTCCGGCTTTGTACCTGTCCATCGCTACACCACCTACTTTCTCCATGTGGACATTAGCATTTTTCCAACTTGCATATGATGATGCCATTCTCCTCTGCATTGCCTCCAAAACAAAATCTAAACTCCTTAGAACAGGCACATGGCCATTTAAAGTTCTCTATGTCTGCTCTTGCTTTCCCGCCTTCCTTATCTCACCAACCATTTCCCCTTTATATTTTTATTTCCAGTTCTCACACATCTCTATCCCTTTCTAAATGATGGTCTTATAGGTAGGAAACACTTTTCTTTTTCTCTTAGCAAGTTTCTATTTGCCCTTCAGGTGTTAGCTTAAAGATCTCTTTGATACAGCCACCCCTGATATCTCTGATAGAGACTATTCCTTTTGTTTTTTTTTTTTTTTTGACATGGAGTCTTGCTCTGTCGCCAAGGCTGGAGTGCAGTGGTGTGATCTCGGCTCACTGCAACCTTAGGGACTATTCCCTTCTATTTGTATTGCAGGGAAATGTGCTTTCATTATAATAACTATTAAGATATAATCATACTGTTTGTGTGTTGTGTGTATATATAAAATATCTCCTCCTTTAGTGAGGTGCTTCTTGAGGATATTACAGTGTCTTTTCATCTTGTATCCGCTGGTGCCTGCACTGGGAATACATAGGATGAATGAGTGAATCCTGTTTTTACAGTGACAAGAAAGTAAAAAGTTAAGAAACTATAAAAGCAGTGAACAGGACAGAAATTAGGGCTCAGAACTTCTGCAAGTTCTAAAATCACTAGGGAATGCCCATAGCAGTCTAAAATCCAGTAATCAACAGGTGAAGTCACTCCGACCAAAAGATTTAGTACATACCTTCTGATGAAGAGAAAGCACCATATGTGGAAAACTTGCAAACTGGAAAAGCACAAAGAAAATGAGCTGACTTGAGAGATGTTGCCACAGGAGTTGGCTTGTTCCCCCATCGTCAAACTTCTCCTCGGTCTCAGATCGCTCCATGGCATAAACAACCAGATCCACCAACTGGTCCTCCAGCACAGGGCAGCGCTGCTTGTGCTGTAGGGCAGAGATTAAATACAGTATTCCAAAAGCCTCTCGGTTAGTTTCAGAAGTTACCAGTTAATGAGCATTAATTGTAACAAGAGGCTGAGAAGCATGGAATGAAGTTGAACTTAAGAAGTTAAGGTTAGATTTAGTCTATTAAAGCTGCATCATGTTCTATTATCATACAGGATACGTTTCAAGAAAAAATTTTCTTAGTTTTCCTACAAAACAGACTTCCCATTAACTTTTGACTTCCACTATGGACATTATTCTTTCAATTTGACAAAGGGCAATGCATCGTAGAAAATTCTGTTATTTATCCTTTGGAAAAAGATAACATTTTAAAGGGCATATGAAACAGGGATAGCAGTATTAATTTTGCAATCTAAGTCAAAAGATGAAAACTCTGGATTTATGGGGAGCAAATATTGTGACAGAACAAATAAAGCAGGTATGTGAATCTCTTTATTTTAAAGTAACCCCTATAAGTTTACACTAACTTTATATACAGAGGTATATCTAAATAGCTACCAAATTATTCATCATCTGTTTTCAATGTGTGGTATTGGTCCAGATACTGAAATGGAAATTTCTTCCACAAGGGGAAAAAAATTGATCTCTGCTCTTCCTTCTTGGAAGCCAAACATAATGCAGCTTTAATTTTAAATTAGACCACTTTAAAATCTAAAACAAGAAAAATAATTCAGTTTAAACACTAAAAATGAGAATGCAGCTTCCCTTTCTAGAGGCAAAAAGATCTGTGCTTTTAAAAGTGATTTAAAAAATATACTTTTACCAAAAGAAATATATTAAGCCATGTTTAAGCCATTTTCATATTTCCTTTATAAATATGTTATATGACTTAGTAGCAGGCAGTTGGAAGCCCTTCTAGTGAATACAATTACTAATACAGATCTTTCCCCCTAAACTTTAGGTGTGATTATCAGTCTTTTGCCATGAAAAAGGGATATGATTTTTTCAAATTTAGGGAAAAAATGCAAAATGGGGACAAATTTGGAAATAAACAAGACATAATGAATAGCATCCCCTCTTTTGCATGCTCTTTGCCAGCTCCAAACTTGTAAAGCTCCAATATAGCTGCAGTTTCTTAAAGCATGCAAATAAAACAAACATCTATCCAAATGATAAGCATCAATGGTTGTTTCATATTTTTTCCAAAAACACAATGCCATGACCACAGTTCAACCACATTACAGGTTTACAAATAGCAATATTAACACCACCAGTTGAGACTACAATACTTTTCCTCCAAATGTAATTATCATTATGAAGCAGAGCAAAGTGCAACAGACAACACTACAGACTATTTCTTAAATCAGCATGCAAAACTACTGTGTACAGGGCTTGAAATTCACTAGTTCTGCCAACCACCAACAACCTAAGAAATGTGTCAGACAACACAAATTTAGAGTGAGATCATTCAAAGTATACAGAGTCAGAAAAAATTGTGAAAAGAAGTAAAGCCAGGATTTCCAGTAGGAATTTTTCACTAGTGATGGGAATTTGCTTCCAGTTTGGAAACTGACCAATTTGTCATCTATTTCTCCATCCATAATGGTCTTCCATCAATCTGCTTTAGGAAAAAAGAGCAAACTAAATAAAATTGGTTTTTAGCACCTGAGTCATTTTGGAGTTTCCCTTTTTAGTATTAGCTATTTAAGAAAAAAACTGGATTTTCACCTACATATTTTTAGGTATGTAGTGACTGTCATACAGTTAATGATTTTAAAAGGAAAGCAAAAATATTACGATTTTGACAAAGCAAGAACTAGGAAATTTACAGTTAAAGCTGATGTTCTTTCAACACGTGCCATGACCCTTAACTTTTCTGTCAAAAATTAAGTCAGTCAGGAATCTCTACGGTACCTAATGCTCCAGTACCTGAATATAGCAGAAGAGCTCTCAGGATTAACTATAAATTTCCCAGGTGGTTTTAGTTAAAGCCAAGGATATTTCTCAAATCAAGTTTAAAGACAGCTTAAATATGTTGCTTTATCTGCAAATTTTGGTAATATCAAAAAAAAAAAATCTGAGCTACGAAATGATCTGTACTGCTACTTCAGAATAATAAACTGCTTTAGTTTTCAATTATTTAAAGACAGGCACATTAAAATTAAGACTCTCTACTACATAGCAGATGCTTTTACAAAGTGGAACAACCATTTGTAAAGCAGTTTCAGAATCTATGAATAAAAGTTAACTGTCAATCACTAGGCTAAGATTATTTCATAAGCCAATGGATGCTATGCCTGTAACTGTTCACATCTTGTTTTGTGAAAGCTTTGGTGAATTTAAGTCTTCAAAACACTGACATATAAAGTTAAATTTGTTAGTGTACATCATAACTATATGCCTACTTAGTTAAAACCTGTTTTAAGACTATTTAAATTCAATATTTTAACAATTCTATTTCTACCTAGTAGCCCAAACTATACTGAAACTTCATTTAAAATTTTCAGCTTTGATAAAAGCTAAAAATCAGGCAAATGACATTAATAGAAACATTAATATTAACCCTTGACCTATGCCCAATTCCTTCCCAGCACTATTTCAAATGGCAAATGATAGCACTTTTCAGTCTTAGCATCTCATATCCTATATTGAATAGTACTGGACACTTTTCATGTACAGTTCTCATAATGCTTTTGCAGCAAAATTTTAACATACTGTACTTAGGTGAGCTTAAATTAATTTTAAATTATTTCAGTGATGTAAATCAATTTTAAAATAATATCTATTCAGGCGAAGTTGGGAACAAAAATTCCTTTCAATGTCATTTTCTCTTTCAAAATCATATTCACTGCTTTAACCGAGAAAGTTACCAATAATCAGAATAATTTCAAAGAGAAACTTACTGATTAACATAAGATCAAATGAATGATGAATACTTCACTGTCTCATAGTAGCCAAGGTTGATACACCATCATGTAAGAGCCTGAGGAGTGTATCTGTTTTACAGTGCTTTTATTTGGCAGAAAGAATACAAACTTGTGTAAGCACATAAAAAACAAGACTTTTCCACTGTGAGTTGAAGTCTAACGCTCCATCTTGCCGGTCACGGAACTGGGCTATTTATGACTTGCTGAATGTAACCAATAATAGCATAAAATACAACCCAATTCCTACTGGAAAATGTAATGTGAACAGCTCTTAAGGTTTCAAAAGCTATGAGTAAATTATCACATTGCTAGAGAAAGGACAAGAAAGTATAGTGTAGGATGCAGTTCTGTAATGATAAAAGATGTAATACGATGATTTGGTTATCTTTAATCATATGCTTCTTATCCTGTGTGTTCTCGTTTTCTAGTCTACTTTCCAGTAGGTAAAAATATCATGTCAACTGAGCATATTATCTTCTATCTACACAACTCTTAACTAAAGAGTTTTCTATGAAAACGATTACTGATGAATTGTGAATTTTTGACAATGTTTACACTACAGTGGTACCAATACTAATAATGTTCTGTCAGCATTTCCATTATAAACTTTATTTTTTATGGATTTATGTCTTAGTCATAAACTTTTTAGGTTGAAACTTGTTATCAAAATGATCAGATCAGAAATACTCTCAATTGTTTCGTCAATTTCTAGTTTGACAAGAGCTGCCCGCCCCCAAAAGAAAAAAGCTTAGGATAGCTAAGGATATCTGGGGGAAGGTATTTGCAGCTCAAATGACCATGGGTACATTTATTCACCAAACTGTAAAAAAAATTGAGTCAAGTATGACTTAAGGTTCACTGTAAAAATGACTTTTAAAACATAGCATGAAGCATTCTTTCAAAGTTAACTAAATACTTACCTCTAATTCAATGAAAGTTGATCAGAATTAATGACTTGGTATTTAAGATGTTAAATTGACAGATTATATGAGGTAACTGTCAGATACTCTAGTGTGAAGCAGTTTCAGTTTCACATGTACAAAAGCTTGTCCAAACAAGGAAACTTGGCAAATTTTTCAGAAGAAAAACTTAAAATAATAAAAGAGATACTGCTACTAGGGTGAGGTTTGGCATGCAAAGTTTCAACACTGAGCAAGTTTTATGGCCAAGCTATATGTCCTTAAAAATAGGGCTTTATAAATGGAAGCACTGGCACAACCTTCACTATAGTATTGCAAACAGTAACGCTATTTTATATAACCTAGACAAGAACGTCTTTTTAAAATCAAAAAGCTGGTCTATTTTAATATGTTGGGCTCAAAAATTTTTAACAAAAATAATTGGAACCACTATTTTGTTTAAAATATCAAAGGTGAAAAGTCCTGGAACAGACTTGGGACAGTATAAGAGTTTGATTTATAAAGTCTGGCCATAGTGTTTTTCTCCCACCACAGGTGAGCGTCAGTTGAGAGGAGCTCACTCTAGGAGGAAGGCACTTTTGGCAAAGACTGACAAAGAAGGGTGTTTGTCAAGCAGGTGTGGGGTCACCTAAGAGTCTGACATTTCTTAGTCAATCCCCATGTTTCCAAAAAAGCCTTTCCTGTATAAAGTTTACCACTCCAACTTTTAAAAGCAGCATATCTCTGTTAAAGTGCCTTTTTTCTCTTTTTTATGTTGTTTTTGTTTTTGTTTTAAGGCAAAGCAACGTAAGTATTTCTGTTATTGTTATTTTTCTTTATTTGTTTTAGTAGTCTGGAAAGATAAAGGCCACCATAAATCTTTCCATCTCTGAAAATTCCACCAGGCTAGCTTTAGCCCTAAAGTAGGAAAAAGTAAATGGAGTGGGAAGGAAAAATAAATCATCAAAAAGTGACAGCCTTCACTGAGTGCCAGGTGTTGTCTCTTTGTTACCAAAAAAAAAAAAAAAAAAAAAGAAAAAAGAAAAAAAAAAGAATATTAAAAAAAACAAACACCAAAAAAACAAAAACAAAAACAATCCACCAAAAATAACTCTCATATCCCAAGAAGAAATCATTTTTTAGTGGCCTTGGTCTCAGCATGGTCCTGCCAATTTCAAGCCCCGACCATACACGTATTCTCTAAATGGAATCAGTGGCTACAAAGCGGCCAGCGTATCGTTAGTCACAATACAACAGTAAGGTTGTGAACATACCTGAGCAATGTTCAAGGTCTAGAGCATTGGAGGATGGGCAGGACAAGACAGGACAGAACAAAAATAAAGGAAGAAAAAAAGAAAAGACAAAACAGTGACTATGAGGCCAGCCTCAAGGAACCCAGAGTCAGCACAAACCCTCCCACATGTTAAACCACCAAAAACAAGCAAACACACACCAAAAAAAAAAAAAAAAAAAAAAAAAAAAAGTCAGCAAGAAGGCCACGCTGAAGATACCAAGGGTTATATAAAAACAGACACCCAAACAACAAAAAAAAGTCAAAAATTATGGTTAAGTCATGTGTAGGTTTCTCTGGCAAAAGGTATACTTGAAACTGGCCTTATAGAAAAAAAAGCAATGCAAAATAAACCAACTTTAAAAATTTTTCTTTTTATATTTAAACATTCTTAAAGTAATATATAAATGGTAGGAATAATACATTGTTTAAAAAACTATGTATATTTTTGAAAGTCACTAAGTAGTTTTTAACTGTTTTGCTCAGTTAGCTATAGCAAAGAAAAGAGAAAAGAATAGTGCAGATTCTATGCAGAATTTACTAGGTTTCCAGCATAGTACAGTACCTGCTTATTTAAACCTAGCATATTGCAGACCATATCCCTGGAATAAGGCTGCTCCAATACATATCTCAACAAAGCAGTCTGTGGTTCAAAGAGATCCTTTAAAGAAAATAAGAAAATCATTGCTTCAAGATCAATGTCAACATTAATCCAAATTATTAGAAATGAGATTTTAAAATCCTCTAAAGGCACTCGTTACCTTCACAGAGTAGGCAGTATCTAGTGGGAAAAAAATCATAGGATTTTAGTGCTTACAGGTCATCTGTTCCCACCCCTCATTTGCCTCATTTGACACCTGAGATGAAGCGGTTTGCCCCAAGGTCATACAGAGGGTAACAATAAAGATAACACTAGAACCAGACCTTCCAATCCCCCTTCCCCAGTGTACTTTCCACTATACTTTCCCTGAAAACGCAGAAGGTTTAAATTTTTTAAATTTTAGCATCTCACTAATGTCAATTTATATAGATTTTGTCCTAGGTGATCATGTTTCTTAGACATAAAGAAGCATCATTAATAATATCTTTGCTTCCTTTCTGTTAAAACTTAACAAGTCAGTTTTCTAGAAGTCTTTCTAGGCATGTAAGTATACAATTTCTGATAGTCAAATTCAGTTTATAATAAATAGTACTAGGCCGGGCATAGTGGCTCATGCCTGTAATCCCAGCACTTTGGGAGGCCAAGTTGGGAAGATCTCTTGAGCCCATGAGTTTGAGGCCAGCCTGGGCAATATGGCAAAACCTCATCTCTACAAAAAATACAAAAAACTAGCCAGGCATGATGGCATATGCCTGTAGCCTCAGCTACTCAGGAGGCTGAGGTGGGGAAGGTCACCTGAGTCCCAAAGGTCGAGGGTGTGGTGAGCTGTGATCATGCCACTATACTCCAGCCTGGGTGACAGAGTGAGAGCCTGACTTAAGAAACAAATAATCAAACAAAAAATAATACTAAAAAATGACATTAAAAACAAAATCTTTTTCAGAGTTTTCCAAATGACAGGCTGAATGTTTATTCAATGTCTTGAATATAGACCAATCAATTCCCTATTTTCCTAATAAGATTCAAAAAACAGCTTTTTAGCTTAAAGCATATCAACTTTTTGAGAAGTAGATGAAACAGCGATAAGCCTATTTATATTTGTTAATTTTGCCTGCCCATACTTAAAAGATATTAATTTAAAAATATGAATTTATGTTTATTAAATAGATTAATTTAGAAGGATTTCATTCTAGTTTATTTTAACTCTTCCATGATGCTAGATGGTTTCTAAGTCATCTAATGGCTTTCTAGAGCACATCGTCTTCATTTCTATGTTGCTGGGGACATAACATTTTGATAGAGTTAATGAAAGTTTTTCTTCTTACAAACCTCAAGCACTGCTTGCATAAGGTTAGCTGGATGTTTTTAAATGTCTCCTTAGGTGGATGGACAGATAGAAAGAAAAAAAAAATCACTTTATATACCTATTTTTAAGATAATCTTTAAAAGACTATGCTATTGTAACTATGATGTAAAAACCTTAGAAACAGTTATGGCATTAAATTTCTTTTTTTTTTTTCTTTTAAATTCATTTCTATCAGCCTGTAATCCCTCTCTATTCACCCCATCTACCGGAATGTCTCTGTTTACTGTTTCTTTCTTCATTTTAACAGTAAAATGTCTGGGAAAGGGGTCGAGTACATAAACATTCACTTCAATGTGCTAATTTTAAAGAATTCCTGAGGCATTTTAAAACAGAATAACCAAAGTGACTGTTTTACAAAGACGTTCTTATAGCAAGAGTTGACAATGTAGATATAGTTGTAAAAAGAGCAACTAGGCCCAAAAAATTATCAGTCCAGTCAGCAAGACTGCTCACTAATGCAACAATTTAGAAGGACTGGTGCCCCTTAAAGGGTATATCAAAATTTCAGTGATTTGAAAAAGCATACCCTCTTCCCTTTAGGGTCAAACTTAGAAATGTGACTTCAAATATAGTCACATTAGTCTTAAGTATCATTGTAATGAAGTAATTTTCTGTTCAGAAATGTAATCTAAGAAGAATGAAGACAGTTTCTAAATACTGTTTACAAGTGTAAACAAAAACACTATTTCCAAATTTGGAAGGACAAATAACTTGATAGCACAGGTGTTAAGAGTGTAGATTCTGGAATTAGACTGAGTTCACATTTAAAAGCTCTACCACTTTTAAAATGTGGGGACTTAATCAAGGAATCAATTTAAAATTTCAGTTTCCCACCTCCGAATACCTTGCCAGAGGTGGACCACTGGGGCATAAACACCCACAATAGCATCAACCACAGGGTATATTTGGATACTAGAATAACATGATAAACTATAAGCTACCTTTCATTAAATATTTACTTCTTCAGATTATGAAGCAACAATTTAGCATCACACTTAATCTAGGTTGAAGACTGTCAGATGGACTAAAAGTGTCATTATATTTAGCAACATACCTTATCATATGGCAAAAGGCCTTTCAAAGGAAAACGAAGAGTTGCAGGATCCAGTTTCCATGAATTACAAATGGCACCCGAGTTATTTACAACTGGCAGAAGACTACAGCGACCTGGACGTATCACAAAAATGTTTTTAAGTAAATGTGAACACAGCAGTACTTCATTCACTTCATAAATATTTAATGAACATATATGCTGAAAGAGGCTAAATAGGTTTAAAAATGGCTTATAAAAATGTTTCAGTGAGACTGAAGTTTGGGAATTTTATTTTTAGTTCAGATAGTTGAAGATCAATTTGCACAGGCTTTCCAAAGTTGAAAATGTTGCATTTTGTCTAAATGTCTAGGGCAGAGATCAGCCAACTATAATCCATGGGCCAAATCCAGCCTGGCACCTGTTTTTATAAAGTTTTATTGGAACACAACTGCCTTTGCAGTCCAATGGCAGAGCTGAGTATTTGGAACAGATTCTGTAGCCTACAAAGCTTAAAATATTTACTAAATGGCCATTTACAGGAAAAAGTTTAAGACTGCTAGTTCAGTGTCAACATGATTAAACTTTATGCAGGATATTCCTAGAGGCCTTACATGTCACATATGACTATCAGCTCATACATCCAACTGCCTAACAAATATTGTCACTTGGATGTCCTACAAGCACCTCAAACTCAACATGTCTCAAATTCATCATCCTTCTCCAACCTACTTTGCTTCCATAATTCACTACATGATATCAATATCCACTCAGTTACAAAAGCTAGAAATCTGATAATTATCTGTCTAGTGTCTATTTAGATTATTTTTGTATTTTCAGTATCTAGAATAGCACCTGGCTCATAGGAAGAACTCAATATTTGATCACTGAATAAACAATGGTCTATATTTCCACATGGTTCTGAGGTCACCATGATTTCTAGAAATAATTCAAGAGGATATGTGGGCACTGCAAAAATTGCCAAATCACATGGTTATTTTTAAAAGAAAGTTCAGAGACTCTAACAAAACATGGGAAAATGGAAAATTAGATGAAAGGAAGAGCAAAAGTGGGAATTAGAATGGGCTGAGTGAGCTTGACACCTTCACGTTCTATAGCCACAGAGGGACAGGTCTGTTGAGCCTTCCAGCTGCCTAGAAATTCCATGGTGCTTTACTAGCTGTATTAAAATGTCTTTCTAATCACCAAGAAACTCACTTCTAGAATGGTTTTAAATGAAGATGAAACCCATTCCAGAGAGTTTCTTTTTCCTCCCTGTATTTGGCACACAAAGTAAGTGAAAACAAGTGAAAGACATTATATTAAGCTCTTAGAGAGTCACCAATATGACAAGTCACCAAGGCACATATTAAGAGACCATCCCTCAGCTTTGTTCAATAGTAAGATTACTAAAAATCAGGTACTATTTGGCATATTTAAAATTATAATCCTACCACAAATGGAGTTTATCCTTGCTGTGGGCCTGAAGGTATCCACAAAGTCTGATACTAGGTTTCCAAGTAACTGAAGAGAGAAAGAGGGAAGTCAAGTAAATAAGTACAAAAGGAAAATTGAGACTGCCCCTGAAATATTGTGAACATTTACATAAAATGAGATAATATATGTAAAGATTTAGTACAATGCCCTGGCACATGATAATTGTTTAAAGGTTAGCTCCCTTTTGCTTCCTTCTAAAAAAATCACTCACCAGTTCATCTGTCCCTGAATTAAACCAAGTCACACCACCATATCCTTAGCTATTTGATGAAGCTGAGCATATTTTATCACATGGCATATAAATTGTCTCAATGGAAATGCAGAGAAATCAAAGAAATACATCATGATTAAAAATATACATATTATCTAAGGATAAAGTCATCATTAAAAGAATAAGCACACAAAAATAAGATTAATATAACTGTTTTTGACAAAATACCCTTTTCCGTGTGTGAGACGGGGTCTCATTCTGTTGCCGAAGCTGGAGTACAGCTCACTGCAGCCTCAAACTCCTGGTTTCAAGTAATCCTCCTGCCTCAGCTCCTGAGTAGCTGGGGCTATAGGCACGTGCTACTATGCCTGGCTAATATGTGTGTGTGTGTTTTGATGTTTTGTAGAGACAGAGTCTTGTTATGTTACCCAGGTTGGTCTTGAACTCTTGTCCTCAAATCATCTTCCCACCTTTGCCCTCCAAAGTGCTGTGAGCCACCAAACCCAGCCGAAAATTTATATTAAAAATTTGGGAAATATAAAATTTACCCAGTGTGGAAGTTTGCCTTCAGGATACAGTTTCCTGATCTCAGTGACTGCAAAATAGGCTGGTAATAAGCAGGCATTTCTTTCCAAGATATATGCTATAACCTAAGAAAAATAAAAATGCCACATCATTCTTGACTAGTCCCACATATAAGCTCTTTATTTATTATCATTATTTATTTTATTTTCTTGAGACAGGGTCTTGCTCTGTTGCCCAGGCTTTGAGTGCTGTGGCACAATCATGACTCACTACCATCCTCGACCTCTGGGGCTCCAGTGGTGTTCCCACCTCAGCCTCCAGAGTAGCTGGGACTACAGGTGTATGCCAGCAGGCCCGGCTAACTTTCTAATTTTTTGTAAAGACAATGGGCTTAAATGAGCCTCCCGCCTCGGCCTCCCAAAGCATTGGGATTACAGACATGGGCCACTGAATCTGGTCCATGTGAGCCTTTTAAATACAACAATGATAATGACAACAAAAAAAGATATTAAAAAGTAGAGATGTTACTTTCTGGAGAGATGTTGGTCAAAGGACAAAATTTCAGTTTGACAAGAGGAATAAGTTCAAGAGACCTATTGGACATTATGGTGACTATGGTTAATAACAATATAATGTATACTTCAAAATTGCTAAGAGAGATTTTAAGTGTTATCATTAAAAAAATAAGTATAATATATATATACACACACAGACAACTGCTCCTTGTCGATTAAAATAAAACGTAGAGATAGTATTTATTGGATTTATTGGGTTTCAACTGTAGCATAAAAGTATATGTAAAAAAATCTAAAAATAAAGATTAATAAACAATGGAATACATTGTTCAATGTTAGTAAATAACCTTGCACATGCTTTAAATATTGGCACACTTAAACAGGAGAGCAACAGACCAACGTAACAATTCTTGCAATACTAGTTACAAAGTACAAAGATCTTTTAAGTGGTCCACATGCTGAGGTCTTGTAATGGTTTAAGCTATTTTAATTTCTATTTCATTGTTTTTGTAATTTAAAACCATGAATTAAAATTTAAAATGTCCTTTTGAAATATAAGGGAACTAGCATCTTTTAAAATAGAAGTGATTTTTTTTTTGTAGAAGAAATAGAGCATCTCACAAAATACCATAAGTATTAAAAGCACAGACCTAAACAAAGCTAGACTTTTTTGAGGTTGTGATCATGAATTTCAGATATGTCTAAATTACCTCTCTTGCTGCCAGAAGCTGCTGTACAACAGCAGAGCTCACTGTATTAGGAATTGTCAAAATCTTCTCCAAAATCACTTTTAAGAGATCTCGAACACCCTGATATAAGAAAAAAGACATGGGTTAAAATTAAGTAGTGTCTACTGTGTTAGCTAAAACACCCAAAGGTTTCAGGGTTATATATTCCTTCCAGGTCACACCTTTAAATTTTCTGAATCCTAGTTACTATCTAAGTCCCTAACATTAACTCAAGAGAAGAGTCATGTTCCAAAACAGAATTCTAAAGACTGTCTTACAATACGATGAGCAAAAAAAGTCATTATACAGTTTGCCAAACTTTTTTGGCCCTCATAACAATAGAAGGGTTTCCACTGTTACAAGGGTCAAACACCTTAATTTATACATACAGACAGAAACATATTTTAACAAGACTTGAAAGCACTCTGAAAACTTGAGTAACAGTATCAAACTTTTTGGTAGACGACTCTTTCTGCTCACTCCCTTTTGTGCTGGGATTATAGGTGTGAGCCACTGTGACTGGCCTATTCTCCCTTCTCATCCATCACATACCTTAATCTCTCAAGGATATCCAAGGCTATTCTGTTAATCATTTCCACATACCTAATACTAGTCACATTATCTGATATATAAAGAAGAAATTTCATTCAACATGCATTTATTGACTATGAACTAGGTAACCAAGCTTGTAAAAGACAGAACACATACATAAAAGAACAATTATGAAGTACCATACAAATAAGAAGGCAAAAATTGCATAAATCTGAGTAAAGAGAAAATAATTAGCAAAAGCTTCTTAGAGTTAACTGTGTGATTAATCATGATTTAAACTAATAATTATCTGTTAGGTCATTATCTGGTAAGTCATTTCAGATTAGAGAAAATGCAGAAATAAAGCACAGGGTCAGACACTAGTAGTTCTTGGGAAAAGGACAATGACAAAAGTCTCCTTTTCATTAAGATACAGAATGGCTTTTGTAGCTATGGAGTCCCTAAGCCGCTTCATGAGACAAAACTAGAGAGTGTACGTTGTTTTTGGTCAAGAGCCCAAAGTGCTGAAGATATTAGTTGAGATAAGACTCACGTCCAAGGGAGGTGAAGCAGGTCTTGTTCCCTTCATCAGTGATGCCTACCATCCCTTCTCAGTTCCACACACCCCTGCTCTGTGCTTTCATTTGAAGGGATCATAACACTTGCAGCATGAAGGAACATGGATTCTGCTTTGTGACTTCCCTACTCTTCATAAAAATGTATCAGCTACCTGTACTTATAAGAATGTTGGGAGGGGAGTAGAGGAGCCTTGGGAACAACTGAGTAATTTTAAATCTCTTCAGGAAATATACCACAAGAAATAGACAGATTTTGTAAATGCTTCCACATCATGTCTCTCACCTGAAAGTAGGATATGCACACTGAAAAATCAATCATATCTGAAAACAATCACTTTTTATAATGAGAAAAATATACCTTGTAATCCACTCCCCCAATTATTTTCCGAACCAGTTTAAATGTTAAGGCCCAAAGCTGTGTTCTTTCCCACTCAAGAGTGTCAGAGTTTATCAGGGATTCACAAACCAGCCTATAAAAAAAGAAACAGCCATTCCAGTTATAAGACAGAATTTTCCAAGTTCTCTAATAGCCACCGATATGGTTTGGCTGTGTACTCACACAAATCTCATCTTGAATTGTAGTTCCCATAATCTCCATGTGTCATGAGTAAAACCACTTAAATCATGGGGGACAGTTTCCCCGATCCTGTTCTCATGATAGTGAGTTAGTTCTCACAAGATCTAACGGTTTCACATGGGGATTCCCCCTTCGTTGGGCACTCATTCTCTCTCCCGCCGCCCTGTGTGATGAGGTGCCTTTTGCCACGATTCTAAGTTTCCTGAGGCCTCCCTAGCCATGCCGAACTGTGAGTCAATTAAACTTCTTTCCTTTATAAATTACCCAGTCTCAGGTATGTCTCTGTTAGCAGCATGAGACAGACTAATATAGCCATAGTCTATGGACTGTATTATATTTATCCTCTCAAATATCTTTCATAAAAGTGCATTATTACTAAGTACACTTATAAATATGTATAGCATTTTACATTCTTTACTTGTATGAAAGATCAAAAACAAAGTAAGAATGAAATAATATTCACTACGTTATATTTTACTAGAAAGAAGTGTATCTGGAGCTTTCAGTTACATGTTTACCATCTATCACTTGTGGTACACTGGATTTTTCCAAGAGGGTGGCAACAAGATTTTTGATCCCACATCTTCTTCTGAAATGTGACACTGACATTTCTCCCAAGGAGAGGTAGGGGGAAAGTCTATGTTCTCACTCCTTAGATGTGGGCAGACCTAAGACTATGGCCGAAAGGATGCAGTATGACTTCTAAGACAAGGTGACACAATTTCTGTCTAGCCCTCTTTTGCACACTTGCTGTTAGGCTCCACCATGAGGTGAGAAAGTTCAGGCCACAAGGCGAGGGCCTGTGGAGGTTCTGGCTAATAATCTCAGCTGAGGTTCCAGATGACAGCCAGGAACTAACCACCAGATATCTGAGTGGGGAAGCTTTTGCCATGCTCCAGCCCCAGCTACATCGATCATTAATCATTAAGACCTTGAGGAAAAAGTGCCTCTTAAGCCCAGTCAACCACCAAAACCATGAATAATTTTAAAACCTGAGTATTATTGTTTTAAGCCATGAGGTGTTGAGGTTATGCAGCAAAAGTAAAGTGTTACAAACTAATCAAAGAGATTAATCTCAGCACCTGGGCAGAAACATCTGATTTTGAGCCCACAAGCATTATATAATTCAAAAATTATGACTCCTAAAAACTAAAACCTGAGGTATTATATAAAGGATTACTTGATGAACCTCACTTTCTTCTTCATTCTCTTATCTTTTCACAACAACAACCTCAACCAATTTCCAATCACATATAGAAAAGAAAATTCGTCAGATTGCTCATACCCATTAAACGTACCTGGGTGGAAGGAGACCAGTCTCAACTGCCATTGCTAAGCAGTCATAAAGAAAAGAAATTCTTTTAGGACTATGCTGACCATGAATAAACTTAACAATCCACTGGATACACTGTTCATGAGACTCCTGGAAAATTAGAGAATGATGTTATTTGGGGTCTAAAGTTACATTTTTATAAGAAATAGCTAATACTACAACTGGAAGTATACCAATACTATGAATGAAATACTTCACTATGAGCATCTGTGGATGAAAATAATTTTTTAAAAAAGGAAAATTAAAATGTTCAGATTTAGTATTTGTCACATTAAGCTTAAAATTTTGCAATTATATAGATAAAATGCTACCTTTTTATTACATGGGACCTTCAAAAGTATTAATTAACTAACATATCAATGGTCAATAGAAAACTCTTAACACAGATCATTGTAAGGCATTGTAAACATTGCCCTTTATGGCATATATAAATATTACTGTCACTGGGAGTAAAATTCATTATGGATCAGTATGTATCAGCCTTATGAGAATTAGGTGTGAATCTAATCCCTAAGAGCCTAAAGAAGAGCCCATTATGAATCTAATGACATGTCACATTTCTAGACTTGCAAAACTTTAAATATGATGTCAAATGTTGTGCTGTATCAAAGTTTATCTTCTAGGATATATCCAAAAAGAGCCTATAATGTTCTGCTTCTCTCCATGACCACTGTTGGTGGTCCATTAGAGGGCCACATCATAATTTATAAAGTGTTTAATGAATTTTTAAAAAAAATTTTGGAAAGATGTTCAACATCACTGAGAAATGAAAATAAAATTATACTGAGATAAAATTTCTCATGTTTTTGATCAGCAAAGATCAAAAAGTGTAACACTCTATTGTGAGGTTATAATAAAAAGATACTCTCAAACACTGCTGGTGGAAGTATAAACTAGTATAACCCTTGTGGAAAATTTAATAATTTCTATAAAACTTACAAACCAGTAAGGCTTTTGACTCAGCAATACTATTTCTAAGAATTTATCCTATTTTTCAGGCATAATATTATTCATCACAGCACTGGTTAAATGAGAAAAAGTTAAGAAGAAACTTAAGAGTCAGTAGAAGATTGGTTAAATGGAGGAAGGTACAGCCATACAATGGAATATTACGTTGCTATTTAAAAAACAAGTAAGAAAAGCAGCAGAAACCTCTGCAGACGCAAACGACTCTGTCTGACAGCTTTGAAGAGAGCAGTGGATCTCCCAACACGGAGGTTGAGATCTGAGAAGGGACAGACTGCCTGCTCAAGTGGGTCCCTGACCCCGAGTAGCCTAACTGGGAGACATCCCCCACTAGGGGCAGTCTGACACCCCACACCTCACAGGGTGGAGTACACCCCTGAGAGGAAGCTTCCAAAGCAAGAATCAGACAGGTACACTTGCTGTTCAGCAATATTCTATCTTCTGCAGCCTCTGCTGCTGATACCCAGGCAAACAGCGTCTGGAGTGGACCTCAAGCAATCTCCAACAGACCTACAGCTGAGGGTCCTGACTGTTAGAAGGAAAACTATCAAACAGGAAGGACACCTACACCAAAACCCCATCAGTACGTCACCATCATCAAAGATCAGAGGCAGATAAAACCACAAAGATGGGGAAAAAGCAGGGCAGAAAAGCTGGAAATTCAAAAAATAAGAGTGCATCTCCCCCGGCAAAGGAGCGCAGCTCATCGCCAGCAATGGATCAAAGCTGGACGGAGAATGACTTTGACGAGATGAGAGAAGAAGGCTTCAGTCCATCAAACTTCTCAGAGCTAAAGGAGGAATTACGTACCCAGCGCAAAGAAACTAAAAATCTTGAAAAAAAAGTGGAAGAATTGATGGCTAGAGTAATTAATGCAGAGAAGGTCATAAACGAAATGAAAGAGATGAAAACCATGACACGAGAAATACGTGACAAATGCACAAGCTTCAGTAACCGACTCGATCAACTGGAAGAAAGAGTATCAGCAATTGAGGATCAAATGAATGAAATGAAGCGAGAAGAGAAACCAAAAGAAAAAAGAAGAAAAAGAAATGAACAAAGCCTGCAAGAAGTATGGGATTATGTAAAAAGACCAAATCTACGTCTGATTGGGGTGCCTGAAAGTGAGGGGGAAAATGGAACCAAGTTGGAAAACACTCTGCAGGATATCATCCAGGAGAACTTCCCCAACCTAGTAGGGCAGGCCAACATTCACATCCAGGAAATACAGAGAACACCACAAAGATACTCGTTGAGAAGAGCAACTCCAAGACACATAATTGCCAGATTCACCAACGTTGAAATGAAGGAAAAAATCTTAAGGGCAGCCAGAGAGAAAGGTCGGGTTACCCACAAAGGGAAGCCCATCAGACTAACAGCAGATCTCTCAGCAGAAACTCTACAAGCCAGAAGAGAGTGGGGGCCAATATTCAACATTCTTAAAGAAAAGAATTTTCAACCCAGAATTTCATATCCAGCCAAACTAAGTTTCATAAGTGAAGGAGAAATAAAATCCTTTACAGATAAGCAAATGCTTAGAGATTTTGTCACCACTAGGCCTGCCTTACAAGAGACCCTGAAGGAAGCACTAAACATGGAAAGGAACAACCGGTACCAGCCATTGCAAAAACATGCCAAAATGTAAAGACCGTCGAGGCTAGGAAGAAACTGCATCAACTAACAAGCAAAATAACCAGTTAATATCATAATGGCAGGATCAAGTTCACAAATAACAATATTAACCTTAAATGTAAATGGACTAAATGCTCCAATTAAAAGACACAGACTGGCAAACTGGATAAAGAGTCAAGACCCATCAGTCTGCTGTATTCAGGAGACCCATCTCACATGCAGAGATATACATAGGCTCAAAATAAAGGGATGGAGGAAGATTTACCAAGCAAATGGAGAACAAAAAAAAGCAGGGGTTGCAATACTAGTCTCTGATAAAACAGACTTTAAACCATCAAATATCAAAAGAGACAACGAAGGCCATTATATAATGATAAAGGGATCAATTCATCAGGAAGAGCTAACTATCCTAAATATATATGCACCCAATACAGGAGCACCCAAATTCATCAAGCAAGTCCTTAGAGACTTACAAAGAGACTTAGACTCCCATACAATAATAATGGGAGACTTCAACACTCCACTGTCAACATTAGACAGATCAACGAGACAGAAAGTTAACATGGATATCTAGGAATTGAACTCATCTCTGCAGCAAGCAGACCTAATAGACATCTACAGAACTCTCCACCCCAAATCAACAGAATATACATTCTTCTCAGCACCACATCACACTTATTCCAAAATTGACCACATAATTGGAAGTAAAGCACTCCTCAGCAAATGTACAAGAACAGAAATTATAACAAACTGTCTCTCAGACCACAGTGCAATCAAACTAGAACTCAGGACTAAGAAACTCAATCAAAACCGCTCAACTACATGGAAACTGAACAACCTGCTCCTGAATGACTACTGGGTACATAACGAAATGAAGGCAGAAATAAAGATGTTCTTTGAAAACAATGAGAACAAAGATACAACATACCAGAATCTCTGGGACACATTTAAAGCAGTGTGTAGAGGGAAATTTATAGCACTAAATGCCCACATGAGAAAGCAGGAAAGATCTAAAATTGACACTCTAACATCACAATTAAAAGAACTAGAGAAGCAAGAGCAAACACATTCGAAAGCTAGCAGAAGGCAAGAAATAACCAAGATCAGAGCAGAACTGAAGGAGATAGAGCCACAAAAAACCCTCCAAAAAATCCATGAATCCAGGAGTTGGTTTTTTGAAAAGATCAACAAAATTGACAGACCGCTAGCAAGACTAATAAAGAAGAAAAGAGAGAAGAATCAAATAGACACAATAAAAAATGATAAAGGGGATATCACCACCGACCCCACAGAAATACAAACTACCATCAGAGAATACTATAAACACCTCTACGCAAATAAACTAGAAAATCTAGAAGAAATGGGTAATTTCCTGGACACTTACACTCTTCCAAGACTAAACCAGGAAGAAGTTGAATCCCTGAATAGACCAATAGCAGGCTCTGAAATTGAGGCAATAATTAATAGCCTACCAACGAAAAAAAGTCCAGGACCAGATGGATTCACAGCTGAATTCTACCAGAGGTACAAGGAGGAGCTGGTACCATTCCTTCTGAAACTATTCCAATCAATAGAAAAAGAGGGAATCCTCCCTAACTCATTTTATGAGGCCAACATCATCCTGATACCAAAGCCTGGCAGAGACACAACAAAAAAAGAGAATTTTAGACCAATATCCCTCATGAACATCGATGCAAAAATCCTCAATAAAATACTGGCAAACCGGATTCAGCAGCACGTCTAAAAGCTTATCCACCATGATCAAGTGGGCTTCATCCCTGGGATGCAAGGCTGGTTCAACATTCACAAATCAATAAACATAATCCAGCATATAAACAGAACCAAAGACAAGAACCACATGATTATCTCAATTGATGCAGAAAAGGCTTTTGACAAAATTCAACAGCCCTTCATGCTAAAAACGCTCAATAAATTCGGTATTGATGGAACGTACCTCAAAATAATAAGAGCTATTTATGACAAACCCACAGCCAATATCATACTGAATGGGCAAAAACTGGAAAAATTCTCTTTGAAAACTGGCACAAGACAGGGATGCCCTCTCTCACCACTCCTATTCAACATAATGTTGGAAATTCTGGCTAGGGCAATCAGGCAAGAGAAAGAAATCAAGGGTATTCAGTTAGGAAAAGAAGAAGTCAAATTGTCCCTCTTTGCAGATGACATGATTGTATATTTAGAAAACCCCATCATCTCAGCCCAAAATCTCCTTAAGCTGATAAGCAACTTCAGCAAAGTCTCGGTATACAAAATTAATGTGCAAAAATCACAAGCATTCTTATACACCAGTAACAGACAAACAGAGAGCCAAATCAGGAATGAACTTCCATTCACAATTGCTTCAAAGAAAACAAAATACCTAGGAATCCAACTTACAAGGGATGTAAAGGACCTCTTCAAGGAGAACTACAAACCACTGCTCAGTGAAATAAAAGAGGACACAAACAAATGGAAGAACATACCATGCTCATGGATAGGAAGAATCAATATCGTGAAAATGGCCATACTGCCCAAGGTTATTTATAGATTCAATGCCATCCCCATCAAGCTACTGAGTTTCTTCACAGAATTGGAAAAAACTGCTTTAAAGTTCATATGGAACCAAAAAAGAGCCCGCATCTCCAAGACAATCCTAAGTCAAAAGAACAAAGCTGGAGGCATCACGCTACCTGACTTCAAACTATACTACAAGGCTACAGTAACCAAAACAGCATGGTACTGGTACCAAAACAGAGATATAGACCAATGGAACAGAACCGAGTCCTCAGAAATAATACCACACATCTACAGCCATCTGATCTTTGACAAACTTGAGAGAAACAAGAAATGGGGAAAGGATTCCCTATTTAATAAATGGTGCTGGGAAAATTGGCTAGCCATAAGTAGAAAGCTGAAACTGGATCCTTTCCTTACTCCTTATACGAAAATTAATTCAAGATGGATTAGAGACTTAAATGTTAGACCTAATACCATAAAAACCCTAGAGGAAAACCTAGGTAGTACCATTCAGGACATAGGCATGGGCAAAGACTTCATGTCTAAAACACCAAAAGCAACGGCAGCAAAAGCCACAATTGACAAATGGGATCTAATTAAACTAAAGAGCTTCTGCACAGCAAAAGAAACTACCATCAGAGTGAACAGGCAACCTACAGAATGGGAGAACATTTTTGCAATCAACTCATCTGACAAAGGGCTAATATCCAGAACCTACAAAGAACTCAAACAAATTTACAAGAAAAAAACAAACAACCCCATCGAAAAGTGGGCAAAGGATATGAACAGACATTTCTCAAAAGAAGACATTCATACAGACAACAGACACATGAAAAAATGCTCATCATCACTGGCCATCAGAGAAATGCAAATCAAAACCACAATGAGATACCATCTCACACCAGTTAGAATGGCGATCACTAAAAAGTCAGGAAACAACAGGTGCTGGAGAGGATGTGGAGAAATAGGAAAACTTTTACACTGTTGGTGGGATTGTAAACTAGTTCAACCATTATGGAAAACAGTATGGCGATTCCTCAAGGATCTAGAACTAGATGTACCAGATGTACCCAGCCATCCCATTACTGGGTATATACCCAAAGGATTATAAATCATGCTGCTATAAAGACACATGCACACGTATGTTTATTGCGGCACTATTCACAATAGCAAAGACTTGGAATCAACCCAAATGTCCATCAGTGACAGACTGGATTAAGAAAATGTGGCACATATACACCATGGAATACTATGCAGCCATCAAAAAGGATGAGTTTGTGTCCCTTGTAGGGACATGGATGCAGCTGGAAACCATCATTCTTAGCAAACTATCACAAGAACAGAAAACCAAACACTGCATGTTCTCACTCATAGGTGGGAACTGAACAATGAGATCACTTGGACTCGGGAAGGGGGACATCACACACCGGGGCCTATCATGGGGAGGGGGGAGGGGGGAGATATTGCATTGGGAGTTATACTTGATGTAAATGACGAGTTGATGGGTGCAGCACACCAACATGGCACAAGTATACATACGTAACAAACCTGCACATTGTGCACATGTACCCTAGAACTTAAAGTATAATAATAATAAATTAATTAATTAATTAAAAAAATAAAAAAATAAAAAAATAAATAAGAAAGGAAGGAACAAGTAACTCTTGGACTGATAGGGAATTACCTTTAGATTATTATTAGGAGAAAAAAAGTGCTAATTAATTAACAGCGTACATGGTATATGATCATGCTATAAAAGTGTTTCTATACGCATAAAATACTTCTAGAAGAAAACATAACTTGAGGATATTGGCTAGAGACAGAAAAAAGAACAGGTAAGAGAAGAGAAAGAGACTAGTTATTGGATCCACCCTTTTTATACCTGTGCATTTTGAACCATATGAATGTATTACCTATTACAAAATAATTAAACAAAAGGTTAAAACATGACTGTATTAGCATTATATGATCCATGTCTGGAGTGGCAAATCTTATCACCAGTGGCTGACACACAGTTCTCATTTCCCTACCCATAATACACCATGAGAAGGTAAGGCACTACTGGAATGTGAGCTCTTCGAGGATGACACATTTTGTCTTTTTCACGGATACATTTTCTGGTAGCTGTTCTTTGTTACTTTTACAGTTTGTTTCCTCATTTTTACTATAATATCTTCCTATCGTTATTATAGAATCTTGGTATTCCTATTGTAGCATCTTTGTATCAATGCTGTGCCAATTCCTTTATTAAGTAAAACAAATGGAATGTGTATCTTTGACAAGTAAAGCTTAACACATCTGTTTTCAAGTGTACCAAATAAATCCGAATAGGATGAAAATGATCTTAATTAATCAACATAGGGGAGTTTTTTTCTTTTTTTTAACGTTGCACACTGTGCAGTATCAACTTGACTTCTCAACATAGGTTTTCTACCGAAATATACAAATTAAAACAAACGTAAGCCAGAATAAAAAATGATGACAATTTTATTTCTTCCTTCTCAGGAAGATCTTAAGAGCAACATCAAAGTAAATGTTAAAGGAAAAAGAAAAAAAAAAAAAAAAAGAAGGGGGCAAAAATCATCAGCTGAATGTATTAAAAATGAAGTGCTCACCTGAGAAAGACCACCCCAAAACTGTCTGAAGGCACCCAAACAGCTAATTAGTTTTGTTTTCTCATCTTCAGGAGTATCCATAAACATGCTAAAAAAATAAAAATTACATTATTTGTCATTCGTTTTAAAAAGGTAATTACACACAATCAGAATAGTGGATCTTAGAACCTTCCAACACGAAACTAAGTAAAATCTGACAGATACAATCACATGAAAACACAAAAATCCGCCACGCATACACTCACCCAGGAAAAGCCTCTTCTATAACTTCCGTTTTCTGTAAACAAACAAACAAACAAACAAACAAAATGTAAACAATGTTAATTTTTAAAAGGCGCCTCCCTTAGCCAAGTATTACAATGTAACACAGGACAAGTCACCTTAATCAGCTCTGAAACTATCAATACCTGTCGGGCCTGTCACTGTATCGATTTCAAAGCATACAATGAACTTGACAGCAGTTTGAGAATCACTAAACCTCCCCGCACACAACCTCGATGTCAAAACAAGAGAATAAAAAGGGAAGCGTGAGACGAAGTTGCCCGGGCCAGCTTCCTTGGTCTGCTGCCCCCGCGTCTACCCGTCCCCGAGCCGTAGTCCTGGATGGCCGGCAGCTGCACTCACCACCACCTCTTCGAAAATGCTCTGCAGTTGCGTCTCCATCTGTACTATTACCCCCGCCTTTCCGGGGTGCCCGGTAAGGCCCGGGTCAGACCCGAGCTCTGGGAATATATGGGGCGAGGGTCGGAGACCGCCGGAGGAAACCGTAGCTCTCCGACGTCGCTTCCCTCCCCCAGTGCTTTACCGGGGAGCCTTCCCTCCGCAGCCCAGCCAACTGGAGGAACCTGTACGGAAGACCGGAAGGGCCCGGTACGCTCTGTTTGCAAACCCCGCAGAAACCAGAGGCGCCGCCAGACGGTTCCGTCTGTGGAGAAGGGCAGCCCGCAGGCCGGACGAGAGCGCCCCCAAACGGAACCTTGAGCCCAAGGACCCCGGAGGCGTGATCGACCGCAGGCCGCCACCTCCCGGCTGGAGAGGGAGTTGCTTCCTGCTCGGGACTAGCCCGTTTGCAGACTGGGAAATGAAAAGCTTGAAACCCAGAGGCTGCAGCCTGCGGAAAATGCTGGAGCCGCAGCTGATGTCTGTGAGCAGCTGACCTTCTGGACCTCCATCAGCGGCCTGCAGCCAGGAGCTGAAGCCACAGAGACGGTGTCTTGTCAGCTATGATAACCTCAGTGCAAATGTGATTGACTGACTTTTGAATGCCAAACCAATTTTGCTTCTATGGTATAAATGCTACTTGGTCATAATATATTATCCTTTTAAATGTATTGCTGGATTCTATTGGCAATATTGTTGAGAATACGTGTTTTTCTTCATATGCCACCGTCATCACCAACCCCTAAAACATCTGTTATGCCTTTTCGATGATCAGCTTTCTTTACCTCAAAAAGAAAATTGTTGATGAGAGTCATAGACATGCAAAGGGCCTTTCACTTCTTTGTGAAATGCCACAAACTGCTAAGCATGAACTACTCCTTTGTAGCTGCTAAGTGATGAGCTGATGAGTCCCCATTAGTGGTTTTGTTATACAAGTCTCTGACCTGGCATAAATTTAGTTTTCTAACAACTTTAACATGCACATGCAACCATCGTTGCCCACACAATAGCTACTAAAAGCTTAAAAGAAATAATTCAGATTCCCTGCTGGAGAAAAACTTGAAGAGTTAGGCTTCGTATATTGTTTGCTAGGGTTGCCATAACAAAATGCCACAGACTGGGTGGCTTAAACAACAGAAATTTCTTTTCTTGTAATTCTGGAGGCTAGAAGTCTGAGGTTGAGGTTGGTAGGGTTACTTTCTATAGAGCCCTCTGTTCTTGGCTTGTAGATGACCTTCTTCTCCTTGTGTCTTCACGTGGTCTTTCCTTTGTACATGGCTGTGTCCTAATTTTCTCTTCCTAGTAGGACACCAGTCAGGTTAGGGCCCATATAGCTACTCTAAAGAGCTTTAGTTCAGTTGAAGAAGTAGACATTTTAAACCGTAATATAGTGTAATATGTGCAATACTAGTGGTGCTAATAACGTGCCAGGGGGAAAAGGAGGAAATACAAATTTTTCTACAAAAAGGGATTTAGAAAGATACCTACGTGAGTTTGCTTAGACTGCTGTGAATAGCATACTATAAACTGGGGGGTAATTTGAATCTGAGCAAACTGAAAGCTGATAATTCAGGCTTCTTTATCCATCCTTGTCCTATCATGATTTAGAGTGGGGGACTAAAGAGCCAACTGGAAACTCTGAGCAACTGGGCAGGGCTTATCAACTTTAAGCATCATTATAGTGTGGTCTGGGGGCATTGTTTCTTGGAGAATCCCCGAAGTTGGTATCATCAGGTCCTTCCCCTTACGTTGGTCTGAATCATCAAGGAAGATACATCTAATCTCTTACAAGTGGGTAAAGTACTGACTGGCTGCCAACTGTCTTGCAGCCAAATGAAACAAGAAGCCCAAGTTCTCAGATTATGATTTGCTCAGACTCGAATCACCCCAGTTTATAGTATGCTATTCACAGCAGTCTGACCAAACTCACATGGGTATCTTTCTAAATCCCTTTCTGTAGAAAACTGTGTATTTCTTCCTCTTTCTCCCTGGCACTTTATTAGCACCACTAGTATTGCACAGATTACACTAGATTACCATTTAAAATGTCTACTTCTTCAACTCGACTAAAGCTTTTTAGAGTAGATACAGAAACTAAACATGCCTGCATTTCTTAACACCTGGCATAAAGTCTGATACTTGGTGGTACTCAGTCATTATTCATTACTTTGGGTAGAATAAAAACATCCGAAGTGCCTTTATTTTATGGGCAAGACTTCCTTTGAGGTAATAGCTATTTCTGGAATGCTGAATGTAGAGAAAGATTTGGAACACCCAAAGAGTCATACCTAGTAAAGTTATTATAATTTATAACAATTGGGTTCACTGGACATTTATGTATGTGGTAGCTTAGACTCCTAATGTTATTTCTGAAACTGTTACAAAATTTTTTCAGCAAGTGTTCATTGAATGTCTTCTAGGTGTTGGCCACTGTGCTAGACACTAGAACAAGACTGCAAGCCCAAACTGACCTAGTTCCTGCCACCACGGAGCTGACATGGCAGAGAGGAGTTTAAAGGTTTGGGAAGATAACTTGGTTCATGCCAGGTTTCAGAGATGTAAACAGGACATGGCCTGTACCTTCTGCTTCATGGACGGGCACCGTGGGAGCACTGTGACACTGAGCTCTACCTCAGAGAGCCCAGGCAGCATGGTTGTTTTATAATGTCTCTTCTGGAGACATCTCTAGAATCTGAGTCATAAATGAGGCCCTCACGAGTACACTAAAAATGAGAAGAGCCTATGAAAACCTGGAAAATGTTTGGAAATCAAATTATTTCTGAGTTTCAAAATGAACAAGAGAGGGCTCCTAGAAATCTAACACTACTAGGGAAGATGTCTGTCCTTGAGACAAAGTAAGAGAAACAGTCTTCCAGGAACCAGAGACAGCCTTAGGAATGCTGATCATTCAGTAGGAAACAATTGCTACGCCACAGGAGTCATCACATCAGGTTCCTCGTCTCCAAATTGATTATAGATGTTCATTGTGCTGATCAATAATGAGATTTTTACTTATTTAGTCAGAAAATATCTTTTCACACACATAGGTACTGGCAAACAGTGGTATCAAACTGTGACCATTGATTCTACTTTGCCATGTCATTGTTTGGAGGACTAGAGCTGGACTCTCTATTCCCTGCTGAGGTGTTTGCTTTGTCTCCCAGTGTATACCATTCCCTCTCAGACCTGGTTTGGCACTGCTGACATCAGTCTCACCAAGACAGCCAGTTCTCAATTCAGCTTCAATGTTGATCTCCACTTCCTGAGGATTAGCTTCAGTCCTTCCTGTACCAACTGCCTACCTGGTTAGCTTTCTGATTGCTTTGTGTGCTTGTCAATCTCCTTGTAGGCTTTTCTGCTTTTTCCTCATGACTGGCCCTCCCTGAAGTTCGTCACCTGCCCATCTATCTCTGGCATTATGTTATTATGTGAAGTCTCCCTTCCTTTGTGGACTCCTTCTTCCTTTTGCTGTTGGACCTGAGCCTAGCATCCGCCTCACCTCCACCACCCTCCTCAGTGCGATTAGTTTCTCTGGGCTCTCCCAGTCTAGCTTGTCCACCTATCACCCAAGCTCTAACACTGGAACCAGGAAGGGCAGGTTCCTGAGACTTAAGGAAGTAGATGTTGGCAGGCCCCTAGGGCTTTTCTGAGACAACAACAACCCATTTGTTGCCAGAATTCTGTGGACATTGGGACCTTCTGTAACATGAGGAATGTTTATGGTTTACATTGATGGGTGACTTAATGGTAGTTGCCTCTCAGAATGCAAGTGTTCTGGGCCATTAAGCATTAAAATGTTCAGAGTAAAGTTTTCGGAACCAAGAAGGTACAGGTTGTTCTGAAGTTGAAGAAGAAAAGAAAAGAAGGTACAGATTGTTCTGAAGTTAAAGAAGAAAAGAATAGGCAAGGTTTCAAGGTCCGGTTAACTTAGAAAGTGTAGGTTCAGATCTAAGTGACACAGGCAGTCTATTCCAAAGTCTAAGCTGCATGGAAAGTGTGGTTTTGGCTTGTGTCCATTGATCAGGTGAACTGTTAGGATTAAGGTTTTTTGTTTTTTCTTTTTCTTTTTCTTTTTTTTTTTTAGATGGTGGTCTTACTCTGCTGCTCATGCTGGAATGCAGTGGTGCCATTATAGCTCATTACAGCCCCAAACTCCTGGGCTCAAGCAATCCTGACCACATCCTCCCACCTCAGCCTCCTGAGTAGCCAGGACTACAGGCATGCACCATAACTCCTGGATAACTTTTTATTTTTCATTTTTTGTAGAGACAGGGTCTCACTATGTTGCCCTGGTGGATCTCAAACTGGCCTTTGAGCCAGTTTGAGATCCTCCTGCCTCAGCCTCCCAAAACTGGTGATCCTCCTGCCTCAGCCTCCCAAAGTGCTGGGATTACAGGTATGAGCCACTGCATCCAGCCAGGAATAAGTTTCTAGAACTTGAAAGACTCAAAAGAGGTTGGGGTTTAGAGTTCATTTAGAGGAATTGTTATAGCTGAAAATGCATTGCCAACCATTTTCACTATGCCTACTTGTATTATACATAGGTAGATTCCTTAAGGTTTATTCATCTCAGGACCTGAAGGACTAGGATGTGTCCCTATGATCACATCCAAAATTTAGTGACTTAGAGATAATCTAATAATCTCTGATAATTCTGAAAAATGAAGAATTCAATGTCCAGAATCAATTAATTTGTAACAGAGACAGTCACCTACAAGCTAAGCCTTTATCAGAGGCCCCCTGACTTCCCCATCTAGGATTTTTTTGGCGTGTTTTTCAGGGTTGAAAGAGGATGGCGATACACTTACTATGTACCCACAATTTTTTTTAATTAAAAAAAAAGAAAAGGGATGAGGGATGAGGATGAAGGAAGAGAGAAGTGAAATTCTGGCAGTGTAGGACATAAGGAACTACTTAGTAAAGATACAGAGTAAGAGTCAGTAGTACCTTGGTGATATGGTTAGGCTTTGTGTCCCCACCCAAATCTAATCTTGAATTGTAATCTCCACATGTTGAGGAAGGGAAGAGGTTGGATTCTGGGGGTGGTGTCCCCCATGCTGTTCTCATGATAGTCAATTTTCATGAGATCTGATGGTTTTATAAGTGTTTGACAGTACCTCCTATGCACACATTCTCTTCTTTCTCCTGCCACCATGTAAAGAAGGTTCTTACTTCTCTTTTGCTTTCCACCATGATTGTAAGTTGCCTGAGGCCTCCCCAGCCATGGGGAACTGTGAGTCAATTAAAGCTCTTTTCTTTATAAATTACCCAGTCTCAGGTAGTTCTTTATAGCACTGTGAAAATGGACTAATATACTTGGTGTACAAAACTGGTATAGAATCAAGTTACATTTTGGAGAATACCAGGAAGAAGCATCTGAAAGGGCAACTGGAGTGTCAGAACCAGGTTAAGAGCAAGCTCTGTGGTGCAATGGATAGTGCATTGGACTTTAGCCTAGATTGAAAGAACCAGGTTAAGCTCAGCAACTAATGCTGGTGCTTTCACTGGTTAGGCCTATAGATGGAATTGGTGAAGTTGAGGGTATACCACACGAATTTTTAATTTTTCTAATTCTGAAACCCAAGCTCACCTGATTGTGGCAGTGGAGAATGTCCAAAATCTGTAGGATAGGGCAGGCTGGCAGACTGGCAACTCAGGCTAATGCTGCTGTTTTGGGAATGAATTTTTTCTCTGGTAAGCCTGTTTTTGCTTGTAAGGACTTCAGCTGATTGGATGAAGTGCACTCACGTTATTGAAGACAATTTCCTTTTTTAAAGTCAATTAATTGTAGTTTTTACCACATCTACAAAATATCATCACAACATCACCCTAGATTAGTGTTTGATTAAATAACAGGATACCGTGGCCTAGCCAAGTTGACACACACAACTAATCATCACAGCAGGAAGGAAAAGTAGGATTCCTAGCAACTGAAGGTAAGGTAGAGTCAGCGCACTGCCATGAGTGCAAGTAAGCAATCAGAACCCAGAAACCCATAAAAATGGAAGGCACATAACAAATGATTAGATAAAAGCCACAGATCCTAGGAATCCCCTAAATTTGAGACAAATTATGACATAGGTTTGGTCTTTGTTTTTAAAAAATAGGTATGATTCAACAGCAAAATACTCTGAAGAAGGAACTGGTGGCATTTCACTTCCGAGATATCACTAACTAAAAGAATCGTACATAAGTGACCAAGTCCCTTTGGTGGTCCTCTGACCTTATCTATAAAATCTGAACATCTGATGAGAATAATGACAGAATGTTTGCAGAAAAGAATTTGAATGTAAAGTGTTTAGACTGCCCTGAGCTACATATCAAATCACTAAGAGGGATATTTATTTATTTGTTTGTTTGTTTATTTATTTATTTTGAGACAGTCTCACTCTGTTGCCCAAGCTGGAATGCAGTGGCATGATCTTGGATCACTGCAACCTCCGCTTCCCAGGTGCCAGCGATTCTCAAGCTTCAGCCTCCCAAGTACCTGGGATTAGAGGCACGTGCCACCATGGGCCTGGCTAATTTTTGTATTTTTAGTAGAGATGGGGTTTCGCCATGTTGGCCAGGCTGGTCTCGAACTCCTGACTCCATGTGATCTGCCTGTCTCAGCCTTCTAAAGTGCTGGGATTACAGGTGTGAGCCACCATGCATGGCTAAGTTTTGTATTTTTAGCAGACATCGGTTTTCACCATGTTGGCAAGGCTGGTCTCAAACTCCTGACCCAGGTGATCCTCCCGTCTCAGCCTTCCAAAGTGCTGGGATTACAGGTGTGAGCCACCATGCATGGCTAAGTTTTGTATTTTTAGCAGACATCGGTTTTCACCATGTTGGCAAGGCTGGTCTCGAACTCCTGACCCAGGTGATCCTCCCGTCTCAGCCTTCCAAAGTGCTGGGATTACAGGTGTGAGCCACCATGCCCGGCTGGGATATTTTAAAACTACTGCTGCCTTAGTCAAAACTACATAAGATCATTAAACTGAAGTGGAGCCTGGGCTTCAGAATTAGAAAAATAAAAAATTAAAAAGAAAGAAAAAAAAAAACTCAAACTTCTCTGAGTACTTCTAGTTCATCCAGTCTGGAGAGTCAGGTGCCCACATTATTCAAATGTTTTTTTATTATGATTTTTAAACACATGATACTCCATGTGGTTCCCGGAAAGAAATCTGCAAGAACCTGGATTTGGTTGTCTTTATGGCATCTTCTAGTTCTAAAATGAATTCCTTCTGTATCAACAACTAATGCTGATGCTTTTGCTGGTTAGGGATATAGGTGGAATTGGTGAAGTGGGGGGTCTACTGAATCAAGGGAGTGATGGAAAAGACGAGCACAAACCCATAATGCCAGAAAGGAAAAGTGGCTCTTGTGCTGCTGATTTATTTTTTATTTATTTTTATTTTTTCATTTTTTTATATTTTTGAGACAGGGTCTCACTCTTGTTGCCCAGGCTGGAGTGTAGTGGCATCATCTCGATTTCCTGGCCTCAAGTGATCATCCCACCTCAGCCTCCGGAGTAGCTGGTACTATAGGCATGTGCCACCACACCTGGCCAATTTTTTGAATTTTTAATAGAGACAGGATTTTACCTTGTTGCCCAGGCTGGTCTCCAATTCCTGGACTCAAGCAATCCTCCTGCCTCAGACACCCAACGTGTTGGGATTACAGGTGTGAGCCACCACAACTGGCTATTTTTTATTTTTTGTTACAGGGCCTCACTCTGTCTCTCGGGCTGGAGTTCAGTGGCATGATCATGTGGCAGGCCGGGTCTCACAAACAGGCAGGCCTCCATAACAACTGTTTCAGCACTGACTGAATGGTTAGGTTAAATATTAAAGACTGAGAGAGCCACTGCCCTTACACAAAAGCTGGAACGAGTAACAAAGGCCCACCAAGATTCTTGCCCAGGTCTTCCCCGGCCTTGAAGCATGAGAAGATAATGAAGGAATACTCACACTCCTTGTGACAAGACAGTCGTCAGGAGATTCCCAGCAGCTGCCGGGTGAGGCTTTCCTGGGGACCCTCCTGAGGGCTATCCCATGCGCAAAACCACACGTCCCTCTCCCTACCCGGAATAACGGAGATCAGGGTGGACACGCTCAAAGGGTAAAACCAGATTGTATACCAGGAGCCTATTATTTTCCTATCTGGGTTTGTTAAGCCGTTTGCCTGGTACTGCCAATAGGGCTCGCTTATATATCCACTTTGCATTTGGTTAAGATCAGTTTTGAGTGGGTTTTGAATCTGTTCTGCCTGAGTGTACCCACCCCCTCTTGTCTTTGTCTGAAATCTGTCTCTGCTTGTTTGTGTATCTGTCATGGCTCACTGCAGCCTCAAACTCTGGCCTCAAGGGATCCTCACACCTCAGCCTCCCCAGTAGCTGGGACTATTGGCATGCGCCACCATGCCTGGCTAATTTTTGTTGTTGTTGTTGTAGAGACAGATTCTCCCTATGTTGCCCCAGCTGGTCTCAAATTCCTGGACTCAAGCAATCCTCTTCCCCATGATTTTCAGAAATAGTGTGTAAATCCCATGTTTCAGACATGTTTAGTTAGAGTAGTGACGCAGTCATTGTATTTATATTGGAATGCATTCTTTTCATATTTTTTTTTCTCACTGCTTTTAGGGTTGGAAGAGTTTAGTTAGAGTACTGTTTTCCAAAGGGTGTGCTGCAGTCTACAGGATTCTGATAATCTTTTCATTAGAGAAGAGTACTCAAGCTTTATTTAATCAAGGGGGTTATTATAGAACTCATGTTCCATGGAATCACAATTTGAGAATGACTGCCTTAGGGTCACTGAAAGTAGAAGAGCTTAGCATCCACTATTTGCTAAAATTCTCTTTGGCCAACACAATTATTAATTTAGCTTCTTTCGTCACAAAACTGTAACCCCTTTTCAGCATGGAGTACACTTGCTAGGATGCACCAGTCTAGATAAATAAGAAAATAGTGAATTTAAATTGATTAGTGAAAATTGCTTGGATTTGGGGAGTTAGAAGTCTTGGGTATCAGTTCTAGTTCTGGCACCTAGTAAATAAGTAACTTTGAGCCTTAATGTGCTCACCTAAAAACAAGAATAAAATGTTTATAAGGGATATTGTTAAGTTTGACTTGAGCTAATGTGTATACAAACTTGTCAAATTGCGAACACTGTAAAAAGCAAGGCATAATTATCACAGAGCTATGTACTTTATATTGGTTCAGTAGGGTTTCAGAATTTCTACTATAGTCAAAGCACGTTTTGCTATATTGATTTTCAACTGCTGTGAAGTTTATAGAAAACCAGAAAGTCTAAAATTTCTGTGACAAGGCTTTTTGTTTGGGGTTATTTTTAAAGAAAACAGAAGATCAGATTGTATTAAAATTTGATGATTGCATTATTCTTGTTATATATGTCTTGACTAGTATTTAGTAAAAGTTATAAGGAAAAAAGGAGCAGTTGTCTGCAATATACTAGAAAGGAACTTGAATCTTTTCACACTATTATTACTACATTTTTCCTCTCTCCAGATTGCCCAGTCACTGAAGAGCTGTGATGTTCCTAAACAGTTAAAAGTCAAGCACAGCTATGTAACTCATACAGTTTATCTTTGCCAGACTAGACGAAAGAAGGAGCACTACCGCATTCTGATAAAACAGGTCTATGCAGCTACCAGGATAATGGAATCTATGTTGACTTTAGCAACAGAACAACCTGTTAAGAAGAACACTCTTAAGAAATATAAAATAGCTTGCATTGTAAGTACAATTCTTATTTTTAGTCTTTCCAGTTTTGTGACAAATGTTAAAAGTATGATTTCCCATTTACATTGCTTTGTGTTGCTATTAAAATGTAAACTTTTAAGTAACTGTATTAAGTATTATCCCTTATGAAAACTCTAATGCAAATTAATATATTAAATCATATTTTACAAGAAATTTGAGTAACAACAAGGTAACATTTCATTAACCTCAGAAGTTGGAATCCATGACAGAATGCTTTGTGATACTGATTTTTTGCATGATTATAACTACCTCTCAATCACTTTTTTATGGCATGAGTATTTTAAGACAAGAAAGTGAAAAATTAAAATAATCATGTCCTATTATTTACTGAACCAACAATTTTATCCTATTTTACCTCACTCCTAGAGATAGTCTCTTTTGCCTATTTTCTCTTTCTTGTCCTTTTATGTGGTAAGATCTCCTGCCACCATTCCTCAGCCCCCCCAAAAAAATTCCTTGATTTTTTCTTTTTTCTTTATTTTTCTTAATTTAAAAATTTTTTTCTTTTTCTTTTTACTCCAGAAATATGCTTATCCATTTCCTTGATTTTATTACTCTCTCTTTTCCCTTCACCATCAAACTTTTGGGGAAAAGAGAACTCATTTCATTGCTTCAGTTTTCTCAGCCCCCAACCATTCCTTCGTGCTCCAGCTTTGTTTCTCCTGTACTAAGTCCCCGACTCAAAAGTCAGTCCTCCTCATCCTTTGTCCACTTGAATGTTCATAACAACAATAACTGCCTGGTACTTTCTCATTCTGAATTATTCTCTCCCCTTGCTTCTTCCACCATGACACTGACATTTTCATTTTTTGTGACTTTTTCTTTTTCTGCATTCTTAGCCAACAATTTCTCTATTCTCATGAAAATTACAACACAAGCTTCACTAAACCCTATCTAAGATCTCTTAAGAAATCTCATGTTCTCTAATAGTCTTTTTAATTTTTATTTTATTTTTGAGATAAGGTCTCCCTCCGTTGGGATCTCAACTCTCTGCAACCTCTGTTTCCCAGCTCAGGTGATCCTCCTGCCTCAGCCTCCTGAGTACATGCTACAAGGCTCAGCTAAGTTTTTGTGAGTTTTCTTTTTCTTTTCTTTTCTTTTTTTCTTTTTTTTTTTTTTTTTTTTTTTTTTTTTGTGGAGACTGGGTTTCACCATGTTTCCCAGGCTGGTCTCAAACTTCTGGATCAAGTGATCCACCTACCTTGGCCTCCCAAAGTGCTGGGACTAAAGGAATGAACCACTGCACCTGGCTTCTAGTGGTTTTAAGAGTCATATACCCAGCCAAGAATTCCAAGTAATCCACTAGCTCCAACTTTTTGCCCAGTCTCTGTCACACAATTTCTTTTTTTAAAAGATGTTATTGTTTTGTTAATATGTATATTTTTAGAGACTGGGTCTCGCTATGTTGCGCAGGCTGTTCCTGAACCCTGGGCTCAAGCGATCCTCCCACTCAGCCTCTTGCGTAGCTGGGGACTATGCGTGTGCCCCAGTGCACTAGCCTGTTTCAAATGCCTGCTTCCTGACTCCTGACTCAGTACCTTATACCAAAACTAATTGCATTATTTTTTCACACCTATCTTGCTGCAGTTTTTCCCTGTATCCCACACTTTAAGGTCACCACTATTCTCTGTCTCTCCAGAATTGTTTCAAGAAGTAAATAAAACAACGTAAAATAATGTGTGTAAGTATTAAGCCCAGTAACAAAATAAATCCTGAATATATTCCAGTTATTCTTTATCCTTCTGGGAATTTCAATTTCAGAGTATTCTTTACAGCTGTTATGCTAATATATATATATATTTTGTTTGTTTGTTTGTTTTGTTTTTTTTTTTTTTTTGGAGACACATTCTTTCTCTGTTGCCCAGGCTGGAAGACAGTGGCATGTTCATAGCTCACTGTAGCAACTCGGGCTCCAACTTGGGCTCAAATGATCTTCCCATCTCAGCCTTCTGAGTAGCTAGGACTTTAAGCATGTTTATTATATTTATCCTAGCTTATCAATTCAGGACATTATAAAATCTTCCACAGCAAAATTTGTGCATCATTAATTTCCCTTCTTTGTATCTTTCTAGTGGTTTTTGAGTATATAATGAAGTTCAATATTTTTAAATCATTGTTTCAAAAGTACCCTGATGTCTTCAAACTTTTACTAAAGTTTCATTTAAACATTTTGAAGGTATCTGCTGTGTTTCTAGCACTCTTTGTTTAGCCCAGTTAAAGCCAAATGATGTGTTCTCAGTGGTTTTTGACATTCAGAGTATTCTCCCCACTTTGTTCACCACCGTAACATCATTTTAGATATATGTGCACCCCAATATCATGAAGATTTTTTGGAATTACATATTTATACTAAACGATTATAAAGGCTTAAAAATAGACTTCTTAGGCACAGCACAGTGGCTAGTGCCTATAATCCCAGCACTTTAGGAGGCCAAGATAAGACGATCGCTTGAGGCCAGGAGTTCCACACCAGCCTGGTCAACATAGTGAGACCTCCAACTCTAAATAATAATAATAATAATAAGCCTTTTACTCTCAAGGAGCTCACAGAATAATGTAGAAAACAAGCCACAAATATATGGAACAAATACAAAATCATGAAGAAACAGATTCTAACATTAAACATTGTGAAGTTTTAAAGAATCTTAAGAACAGCTAGATGTTGTTGATTTTTCTAGCAAGTTAGAACAGCCAAAGTACCAAAGATAAGGTGTAAACCAAAATATGTTAATATGTAAGTCTATGACGTGTGGGGTTTAGCAGAAGGAGTTCCCCAATGTTGTTTTTCTCTTTTGTAGTAACTCTAGTTTCAGTCGCCTGTGTCTTCTAAGCACCATGACAAGGGATAAACTGCTAATGGTGTTATTTAGTAAATATTTATGTTCATTTTTTTCCCTCCATCCTCTCCACTGAATGAATACATACTGAAAGGTCACTGACCCTTGGGCTAACTTTGAGACTTCACGTAAGAATTGTTTTCTTAGTATTTTAACATAGCTTCCCCAATGGTTGAACTCACTTCCATTGTAAACATTAGATGTGTTAATTTTCCAGTTGACTTTCAGAATGAAATCAACCCTCAAAAAAAAAAAAAAAAAAAAAAAAAAAAAAAAATCATGTAGTTCTTAATTACCTAAGCAAAATCTGATTTTTTCTTTTGTGAAAGTTTTGTGTGTGTGTGTCTGAAACTATAACAAAGGTTATTGTAAAATACTTCCCTAAGTAATTTGATTGTGTGTCCTTTTGCCATTCTTCATGACAACACACAGTATTCAAGCCCTGTCATCCAGCATACTTATCTCTGGACTTCATGTAAGATCAAAGAGGGCAGCTAGAAGAATTCTCTTTAATTGTATCAGAGTTTAATCTAATCATAGCATGAAGTTCGTTACACCAAAGGGCTTTGTCAGCAGAGTGATAATGAATGACACAAACAATCTTTGGTCAGGCAGTTTCCAAATTACCTAACAGGTTTGTATGAGTGGAAGACCAAAGCAGATCATTTGCCAGTTAACTATTTGGACAATATATTTTTATGCATGTTAAATATTATCATCATCCTGTGATAGAGTAGAAAAAAAAAAAGCCCTGCTCCCTTAGAATGAGGCAGTTAAGGATTTAATAATTCTGGAATTATTTTCAATAAACGATCTACAAATGGGTGCCTGGTTTAAAAAAAAAGGCCCAGAAAAATGGTTTTATGGTTTTAATTCTTAACTTTAACTCAATTTGCAGTTAAGTTCATTGCATTTGAATGGTAAATGTGTTTGAATTTGAAGATCTGTAATAATTGGTATCTTTAAATTCTTCCAAAATATTCTTTCTTATTTTCAAGCATTAAATAAAATACTATACCTCTAGTTAGGCCAGATACTAGATCATTGTTGGATCTGGTATCTGGCATAACTAGCATGCTGCAGGTACTTAGAGAGAATACTGAGAAAGGGTGGTTATTTGTATCTGTGTAATTTTTTAAAACATTATAAAAGCTACTTTTTCTTTTTTGCAATAGGTTCTTCTTGCTTTGTTGGTGATCATGTCACTTGGATTAGGCTTGGGGCTTGGACTCAGGAAACTGGAAAAGCAAGGTATACCCCTCAGTCTTTTCTCTGAGCATTCCCTTATTTCTTCTCTCTTCGGGCCTTAATTCGTTAAAATGTATCTCCCATCCCAAGCCTCCTCTGTCCTCCATGCAGCATTCTGCTCCTAGACATCTCCCACTCTGCACTCTACTTATCTGGAGCCCACATCTGTGGTTGGCATTGCTCACTGTACTTTCTGGACTTTACTTTTTCACCCTGCTCATTTGAGATTCCTTATCATTCCAGTGTGTTTTTCTCTTACCTTTCTCCACCCCCCCCCCTTTTTTTTTTTTTTTTTGGCAGGGTCTCACTCTGCCTTTTAGGCTAGAGTGTAGTGGCACAATCTCGGCTCACTGCAGCTCCTCCCTGCCCTCAGGTGATCCTCCCATACTTGAGCTTCCCAAGTAGCTGGGACCACAGGTGGGTGCCACCACACCCGGCTAATTTTTGCAGTTTTGGTAGAGATGGGGCTTCACTATGTTGCCTAGGCTGGTCTCGAACTCCTGGGCTCAAGTGATCCAACCACTTCAGCTTCCCAAAGTGATAGGATTACAGGTGTGAGTCGCCATGCCCGGCCCTTCTTCATCTTTATAATGGACTTTGGTAAGTGGATCGCAGGCTTTTCATTCTGCTCCCACTGTCATTTTCAATATCTGATGACGAAGTATCTAGCCACTTAGTCTTGAAAGTCTTTGTTGCTTCATTCTCATGACCTCCTGCCACTACCCTGTGCCTTGACACCATGCTAGAGCTGTTCTACCTTTAAAATCTCTTGGTTCTTGATTGGGCAGTGCCAAATTTTTGAAAAGTAGTGCATAATAATATCTTCAAAAAATTTGTTTCTCATAAGAAGCAAAGAAAAACAGGAGAAATATGTCCCCAAATATAAAAATACCTCACATTCCTTTTGCTGTATTTCATTATTATGAATAGTAAATGCACCACTTACAAATGACAATATAAAAAGAATTACCTATAATCTTTTTACATATTATTTTATTACTTTTACTAAGGTGAAGTATAAGGCCAGTTGCTAGATCATTCACGTCCCTCCCTTTCTGTTGTTTGTTTTTTGAGACAAGGTCTCACTTTGTTGCTCAGGCTGAGTGCAGTGGCGTGATCACGGCTTACCACAGCCTCCATCTCCTGGGCTCAAGTGATCCTCCCACCTCAGCCCCTCAAGTCCCTGGTATACAGGCATGCACTACCACACCTGGTTAATTTTTTATTTTTGTGTAGACATGGGGTCTCACTATGTTGTTCAGGCTGGTCTCAAACTCCTGGATGCAAATGATCCTCCCACCTTGGCTTCTTGAAGCATTGGGATTGCTGGTGTGAGACACTGTGCCCAGCACCCTCACCCCATTTTTGTCTTCTTAAAAATTTTATGAGCAATAATCATACCTCAAATAAACCTCATTGGCTACTATACTGCCACTGCACAAAGCTCTGGACCCCTTTTTAAATTTGACTAAAACCTTCTAGTGTGACTCCAGTGGAGTAAGTCTCATTGCTGCAGCATTAGGAAGCCTCAGTAAGGTTAACTGGCAGCTTTCCAGTCATGTATCTACTTGAGAAATACTCAGTTTCCCTAATATGACCTAGGAGCACAGTAGAACTGAAAAGTTGAATAATTGCTGGAAGATTACTATCTTCCCTTGGTCACTTGGCTGTTGTGTTTCTGGGCCATGGTGCCATTCCTTGATCAAAGAAATGTTGACAGGCCATTTCAGTGGTATTGTTTTGACGTTAGTACACACAAATGGGCATCATTTCTTGGCTATTTTACCCCCTAAATCACATAAATTGATTGCAAAAGGCATATCTAATGTCTGAACAAAACCTCCTTTTGTTCCAGCTCTTTCATTCACTTTAGTACACCCATTGGCTGGCTTCCCAGAGTCATTTTTCCTTGTCCTCTTCCTTTCATCTGAGTTGATCAGCCCTATGTGGCAGCACTCTCTTCCCTCTCCCCGGCAGGGCATTGGTAATTAACTCCAGCCTCTTTTTGCCAGCATCCTTAACATAGTCATCCTGTTTACTACTCATTTTTCCACTGCATCTATTCTCCTAAACCCCAACCCGGAGTCATTTTCACCATTTTCCACTCCAGTTAACTCACCTTCCATAGGCATTATGTATTTTTTTTCTAATGTGAGTTTTAAAATCTGTGCATGTTCTTACAGACTTACTGTCATGACTACACATATTTTTTGATTGAACATTATATACTTGGTATTATTACAATTACTGGAGATAAAGTGGTGAAGACAAGAGACAAAATCCTTCCAGGAGTTTATATTTTAGCATGCAAGACAGACAGTAAAAATATAAATAAAAATATTTTATATAATAAGATAAACTGCTAAGAAATAAGTAAAGCCCAAAAGAAGGAATCAGGGTCGTGTGTGTGTGTGTGTGTGTGTGTGTATGAAATAATTTTTGAGTAATGACTGAAGCAAGTGAGACAGAAACATAGGGACTGTTGGGGAGAAACATTCCAGGTCAGAAGGACTATGAAGTGCAAAGACCAAAGGCAGGAGCTTGCCTGGCATGTTCCCTTTAAGGAATAATAAAGAGGCTATGAACTAGAACTAAAAACACTACAGAGAGGTGGTCATAAAATGAGACCTATTAAATAAAGAGGAGCCCGATCAAGTAAAGGTTAGTATGTCAAACCCTGGTCTTCAGCTTTCATTCTGAATGTGACAAGAACTGATTGCACGATTTGGGCAGAGGAATGATATGCTCTGGTTTGCTTTTTAATAGAATCCCTAGGGCTACTCTGTTATGAATAGATGGTAGAGTGAGAGCAAAAGTAGAGAGACCAATCAGGAGATTATTCCAATAATCTGGGCAAGCCTTATGTCTTAAACCAGGGCAGTAGCATTGTAGCTGGTAAGAAGTATTTGGATTCTGGATCTATTTTAATGGGGTAGATAGATTTTATTGAAAGACTGGATTTGGAGTAAGAAAGAGAGGTCAAGAATGACCCCAGAATTTTTGCTTGAACATCTGGAAATATAAATTTCCATAATTGAGTTGGGGCAGATTGTAGAAGGAGCTGATTTGGGGAGAAAAATCAGGGGCTCAGTTTTGGACCTGTTAAATTTGCTAATTCTATTGGACGTCCAAGTGCAGAAGTCAAGAATGTAGTTGGACATATGAGGCTGGCTTTAGAGGTGAAGTCCTGCCTGGGCATATACTGTGGTGCTTGTCAACATATGTGGGATTTAAACCATGACACTGGGGTAGAACAACCTTAAAGAATTGGGAAGGTGAAGGGGAAAAGCAAAGAAGACTAGGAAGGAGCAGCCAGGAATGTGAGAGGAAAGCCAGGTGACTAATGTATTCTAGAAACCAAGTGCAGAAAGGTTTGGTAAGAGGAGAGCGTATGAAAAAACATAAAGACCATCTATGTAAATGGTTGTGATATATCTAAATCTACATTTTTTTTTCTAGTTTTTCATTGAGCACTTTTTGAGACCCATCAGAATTGTCATGCATACATCTGTTCTTATGCTTCTACTGTGTGCTACTTTTTGGCATGTACCCAACTTGCCAACCAACCTATGCTCTCTCCTGGTGCTGAATACCCAAATTGGCTTTAGTTCCTCACCACCACATAAATACTGCAGGTTCCCTTACAAACCTGTATGATAAGTACTTTGCCATAGACCAAGGAATGAAGTTTCAGGAAGTTAGGGTTTTTATCTTCTTTTTTTTTTTTTTTTAAAAAAAGACATTTATTCAGCGTCACAATCAGACTATTACATTTAGCAATCAACAGCATGGGTGCAAAAAAAAAAAAAAAATCTACATTAAAACCCTTTGTTGGAATGCTTTACACTTTCCACAGAACAGAAACTAAAATAACCTGTTATACAATTAGTCACAAACACAGTCCTCGAGTTTTTTGCCCATACACATGAGTATTTGTCTAAAACATGTCTTCTTTGTAGCAGCTAGGCCCTGCCACCACTGTGCTTGGCTGAGTTCACATATCTGTTGTAACCTGTAGCTTCCCTGTCACTTCTCTGGCTCTCCTCTCCAGCTAAGCTTTGTTTCCTAATTAAAATCTTCTGCCACTGCCACAGCTACTGCTGCTGCTGGAACCGCCATAGCCACCTTGGTTTCGTGGTTTTGCAAAGTATTGACCTCCACCGCCATAGGGGCCAGAGCTTCTGCCTCCAAAATTTCCTCCCTTCATGGGTCCAAAATTTGAAGACTGATTGTTGTAATTGCCAAAATCATTGTAGCTTCCACCACCTCCAAAATTGCTTCCATCATTACCAAATCCATTATAGCCATCCCCACTGCCACCATATCCACCACCACCACGGCTGCCACCAAAGCCACCACGACCACTGAAGTTTCCTCCACGACCGAAGTTGTCATTCCCACCGAAACCACCTCCACGACCACCACCAAAGTTTCCAGAACCACTTCGACCTCTTTGGCTGGATGAAGCACTAGCCATCTCTTGCTTTGACAGGGCTTTCCTAACTTCACAGTTGTGGCCATTCACAGTATGGTATTTCTGAATGACAATCTTATCCATGGAGTCATGGTCGTCAAAGGTTACAAAGGCAAAGCCCCTTTTCTTGCCACTGCCTCGGTCAGTCATGATTTCAATCACTTCAATTTTCCCATACTGTTCAAAATAATCTCTTAGGTGATGTTCTTCGCTGTCTTCTTTAATGCTACCAACAAATATCTTTTTCACAGTTAAGTGGGCACCTGGTCTTTGAGAATCTTCTCTTGAGACAGCTCTCTTTGGTTCCACAACTCTTCCGTCCACCTTGTGTGGCCTTGCATTCATAGCTGCATCCACCTCCTCCACAGTGGCATGTGTGACAAACCCAAAGCCCCTGGAACGCTTGGTGTTTGGATCTCTCATTACCACACAGTCCGTGAGCGTTCCCCATTGCTCAAAATGGCTCCTCAGGCTCTCATCGGTTGTTTCAAAGCTCAACCCTCCAATGAAGAGCTTCCTCAGCTGTTCGGGCTCTTTAGGAGACTCTGACTTAGACATGACGGCAGGGAGAAGAGAGACTTTAACGATGCTTCTTCGGCAGCGTCCACGGGCCTTTATCTTCTTAACTCAGGTATGTAGTCCCAGGTTGCTTTCTAGAATGGCTGCTTCAGCCTACCCTACCTTCCTTTACCTCACCTCTCCACCAGCCATTGCCATTATTCAGCTCTCTAATTTTTGGCAATGTGAAGTTGGGTATGGAATAAAGTCTTTCATTTTAGTTTCTATTTCTCTGTCTTGTTGCTCTAATCCATGTTGGTTGTTCTCTTGGTCTGGTGGATGGTTGAGATTTCCATTAGCCCATCTATTGTGTTAGATCCCATGATTTTAAAATCTCTTTCTTCTTGTTTCATTTTCTCATTTTGCTAAAGAACAACTTGATAGCTTTCTAAAATAGGATGCATGAAAGAGATAACTTGAGTCTTTGCCTATGTAAAGACATATCATTCTAACCTAATACTTGACAGTTTGGCTAGGTATTGAATTCTAAGATGGAAATAATTTGTTTTTCTAGAAATCTGAAGGTATTACTTTACTGTCTTATAGCATCCAGTGTTGCTTTTAATATATTTGGTATTTTAATACATTTCTGATTAGTGATCCTTTGTAGGTTGCTCATAATCTCTCTGTGGAGGCTTTCAACATCTCTTAATCCTGTTGATCTTTTAGTGTGAGTTTTGCCCTGGGAAACTTGGTGGACAACTATGATGTAATAATTCATGCTCTTCAATTCTGGAAAATTTTATAATATGATTTCTTTAATAACATAAGCTCCATTTCCTCTTTCACTTTGAGGCCTTACCTCCCTGTTCTAAGATCAGTTAATTAGCAGCCTTAGTTATAACTGCACAGTTTCTTGGTTATACAAGACAACAAACTCAAAGTCTCAGCAATTAGGACTTGGAATCTTCTTGTGGACCACAATTCTGCTTACCATATCTCTACTGAATTTTTCTTTACTTCTCTCATATTTTTACTTCCAAGACCACCCTGAATGTGGGGTCTTTTTAAAAAAATTATAGTTCTCTTATTTTGTTGACACAGTATCTTCTCTATTTTCTGAGGATCTCAGTACTCTGTGTGTGTGTGTGTGTGTGTGTGTGTGTGTTGTTATTTTAACTCTTTTGCTCCCTGCATTATTTCCTTTTCAATCAAGTTTTTCTTTGATGTTGTTTGTTGGGTGTTTGTCTTTCACGTAGGTTGCTATCCTGCTATCCTCAAATGTCTGGGGACCATCTGTTCCTTTTCAGAGTAAGGGTTGCTTTTTCTTATCACAGTTACCCCCCTTTATGTCTATTGTCTCTGTGATGAAAGCCACTCCTTATTCCTCCAGATTATGAGCTTCCTAGTCTGGAGTGGGAGGCAGGGTGAGTAGTCACTGCTTCACATCCAAGCTTTTACCAATTCTCCTACATTTAGCCTTGTGCCTGTTCCCCTCTTCTCTTACCTAATGTCCCCTGTTTCTCTTACTTAATGACCTCTTCTCTTACCTAATGACACTCTGGGACCTCCCTTCTAGGGTCCTAAGGGAAAGCCCTTGGCTTTTTTTTTTTTTTTTTTAATTTCCAGGACTCCTTCCTCTTAGGCACCTAGTTGTTGTTTCCTTCATTCTGCGATTTCTGTCTTTCAAAATTCTTTTTCTGCTTCTATCTTCTATTACTTGATTTAGAGTATTTATATCTTTTTGTAAACTATTTTCCTCTTCTTTTTGTGAAGATTTGTGGAATTTGAGGAGATGGAAGAGGTAAATGAGTTTTATCAACCAGCTACTTTTTTTTTTTTTTGCCTCTCGAGTAGCTAGGACTAAAGGCACGTGCCACTGCACCCAGCTAATTTTTGTATGCTTTGTAGAGACGGAGTTTCGTCATCTTGCCAAGGCTTGTCTCAAACTCCTGAGCCCAGGCAATCTGCCTGCCTTGGCCTAGTGCTGGGATTACAGGCATGAGCCACTGCACCAGGCCTCAACCAGCTACTTTTAAAAAGAAAACTGTATTCTATTTTGTAGTTCGCTTTTTTCCAATAATAACATAAACATTTCTCGAAATCATTAAAACCGTGAACAATAATGTTTTAAAATAACTTCTACTGGCATCCAGAAATGCTTATAATGTTATTTTATGTAGATATAATAATTTAATAAGTCCTCTCTTTCATGTACATTAAGACTGTTTCAGTTGTTAAAATATTTTTGAAATTATGTGTAACACTATGGAGAACATTTCTCAACATAGATCTTTGTATGTTTCTTTAGTATAAAGTCTGGAAGTGAAATTGCTGAAATCAAAGGATATAAAGATTTTTTCAATTAATAAAAAATTTTAAGCATACAAAAGTAGGAATACTAATTTAATAAATGTCTATGTATCATCACCCCACTCTATGAATTCATGACCAATCCTGTTTTATTTATACCTTTCTCCATAACCTCCTCTACATATTATTTTGAAGCAAATACTTGACATTATTTCATTTCTATAAACATTTCATTGTGTATCTCTAAAAGGTAAATTTTTTTTAATGTTTCATAATATTGGAGATAAATATTTTAAAGAAAATGTTCTCCACCTTGTAGATAGACTTTTCAAATATTAGTTTTGCATGGGTAATATAATCTCATTATTTATTTAAAAGGTTTTCTTCCATTGCCATATAATAGCTATCATGTTTCCCTCCTCAGAAATAGCTAAGATTATTATCACATTATTGTATATTCTTATAGAAATTTTATAACAGCAACTTTGTATTTGTGTTTTCACGTACTCCTTCTGCCTTTCTGCCTTTCTGCATCTTTCTTTTCTTAAAATTCACATTTTACAGCTTTTGTTTCATATTGTAAAATAACGTTCCTGAAAGATTTTGTGAATTTATACTACCAATAACTGTATATCTCATTGATTTGTTAGTGAAAAAATGATCATATTTTTCTTATGTTCACTAACTTTTTACAGAGCACTTTGAAAATCGTCTAAGTCTTCTGTTTGATGTTTTTTGGGGTCAAACTATAGTAGGATGAATTCAGGAGATCTAATGCTCTGAGAATTATTACTTTTAGTGCCTGTTATGTCAGTCCTCATTGTCCTTAACCTTTCTTGCCTATTTTGGAAATGAGTATTCTAAAATACTGTCCTTAACCGCTTAACTCCTGAGACATTTCTATTTTGATAAGCTCCTAAAATTTTTTTGTATATGTTGTGAGGCAAGAATGTCAAGAGATTCCTCACCCTATATAGCTAGCCAGTTGTCCCATTACTGTGTGTTATTCACTGTTACTTTGCAGTTACCACTTAAAATTTTTTATTATATAAAGTCTCTACAATTATATCTGCATTATTTATCACTTAATCTGCAATTACCAGCACAGTGCCTGAAACATAATGATGCTAAAATAAATATTCATAGAATAAATAAGTAAATAAATTAATCTAAAATTATGCAGTGGTTTTCAAGGGAGAGAAACAAGTTGTGCATAGTTGAACTTTCCCACACATACTACTATACCCTCCTTGCCTTCAAACAACTCCTTTAGAATGCAAAGTAGAAAGCAAGTATCATAGGGAATTATAGATAATTTTCAATGGGAATCCCTAGCAAGGAGAAATGATATTTAGCTGGGCACACACTCCTTGCACAGTGAGAACTACAGAATTCCCATTGCTTCTTATTGCTAATATGCTGATGACTCCAAGTCAGTATCCTTAGTTTATGCCTCTCTTTCCTGAGTTTCAGACTCAAATATTCAGATCCCCTCCTAAATATGTATTTGCTTAGATATCTGGAAAACTGAACTTCCCTTTTCTCAGTGCCTTAGCCTTACATTTTGGAAGTCATCCTTGGCTCATTCCTCTTCTTCACTCTTTATATAAACCTGAACTCAAACTAATTGCACTTTAATTTCTCTTATCTCTATTTACATCTTCCTTATGTCTACTGCTACTATCTTCCTTCAGGCCCTTATCATTTTTAGTTTGGGTTAAAATTTCTTGCTTAGTTCAAGAGTTTCCATCCCTACCCTACTCACCTATTTTCCAGAGTGGCTTTCTAAAACACAGATCTAATTCATTACTCTCTGCTTACTCTTTAATGACTTCCCGTTACCAAAGATTGGGCTTCAAGCCTCTTAGTATGGCATATGCACCTTTCCTCACTCTAGTCCACCTCTACCTTTGAACTCTACCCCTTAGCCATCATAACCCATCTGCTATTCTCCAAATATGCCTTCCTTAGCTTCACTGATTTTTAAAATCTTGATCCTTTCTCAAGACTCAATGGTGTCCTTGAATCCCCTTGCTAGTTTTTGTCCCACCCCATGTGCTCCCATGTACTTCTTGAACACATTATTATTATCATTATTATTATTATTAAGGCAGAGTCTTGCTTTGTCGCCCAGGCTAGAGTTCAGTGGCACAATCTCAGCTCACTGCAACCTCTGCCTCCCGAGTTCAAGCAATTCTCCTGCCTCAGCCTCCCAAGTAGCTAGGACCACAGGTGTGCACCACCATGCCTGGTTAACTTTTGTATTTTTAGTAGACATGGGTTTTTGCCATGTTAGCCAGACCGGTCTCAAACTCCTGACCTCAAGTGATTCTCCCGCCCTGGCCTCACAAAGTGTTGGTATTACAGGCATGAGCCATGGCGCCTGGACATATCAGTGTCATTATTTATTACATTGCACTGGTAGATCTTGTAGCACCATAAAAATCATCTAGTTGTCTGTCGTAGTCTGTGCCATGTGCTTCCTGTATGCTTCCACTGTTTAAGTATGAGATATTGAATAGCTGCTAAATGTTGGGGCCCTATTTCCTTTACTTTGCAGGCAGCTGCAGGAAGAAGTGCTTTGATGCATCATTTAGAGGACTGGAGAACTGCCGGTGTGATGTGGCATGTGAAGACCGAGGCGATTGCTGCTGGGATTTTGAAGACACCTGTGTGGAATCAAGTATGAGTTCTGAGAATAAGTTTATTAGCATGTTGGTTGTGCCACTATTAATACATGTCAAATTTTTTTCTTTTCTTTCCTTTTGTTTGAGACAGAGTGTCACTCTGTTGCCTAGGCTGGAGTACAGTGGCATGATCATGGCTAACTCTATTCTTAATCTCCTGAGTCCAATTGATCTTTCCACCTCAGCCTCCTGAGTATCTGGGACCACAGGCATGCAGCACCACACCTGGCTAATTGTTTTTAACCCCATCTCTACTAAAAATAAAAAAACTTAACCATGTTGCCTAGGCTGGTCTTGAACTCCTGGACTCAAGCAATTCTTCCACCTTGGCCTCCCAAAGTGCTGGGATTATAGGCATGAACCACTGCGCCAGGTCTGTGTCCAAATTTTCATCTACATACCTTGTGTATTAGTTTCCTAGGGTTGCCATGACAAAGTACCACAGACTGGGTGGCTTAGCCAAGGAAGTTTGTTTTCTCACAGTTCTGGAGACTGGAAGTCCAACTTTTAGGTGTTGGCAGGGTTGGGTCCTCCTGAAGACTCCAAAAGAGAATCTGCTCCATGCTTCTCTCCTAGCTTCTGGTGGGTGCTGGCAATCTTTGGCTTGTGGCAGCACAGCTCCAGACTCTGCCTTCATCTTCACATAATCTGTGTCTCTTCACATAGTCTTCTCTCTGTCTGTGTCTGTGTTTAAATTTTCCCTTTTAATAAGAACACCAGTCATACTGGATTAAGGCCCACCCTAATGACCTCATTTTACTTAATTATCTACAAGTAATTTTTTTTTGAAACAGTCTCACTCTTATCTACAAGTAATTTTTTTTTAAACAAAGACAGAAATGAAATAGTCTGTCATTTCTACTTCACTAATTAGCTAGAATGTTCTACAATGAGAAATATCCATGAAGCAAAATGTTTTGTTTTTGCTAATTTTTGTTAAGATTTTAAAAATTTGTTAAATTTCCCCCATTTGATATCAGTTATTCTCACTGGCTATTTCTTTTTTTTTTTTTTTTTTTTTGATACTTTCCTTTTTCTCTTCTTTAGACTGTATGTCTATAGTTATTAAATCCATGTCTTTTTTTTTTTTTTTTTTTTTTTTCCTGAAACAAAGGCCAGATTGCAGCGGCACAATCTTGGCTCACTGCAACCTCCACCTCTTGGGTTCAAGCAGTTCTCCTGCCTCAGCCTCCTGAGTAGCTGGGACTACAGGAGTGCTCTACCAAGCCCAACTAATTTTTGTATTTTTGTTGGAGACGGGGTTTCACCATGTTGGCCAGGCTGGTCTTGAACTTCTGGCCTCAAGTGATCCCACTACCTCGGCATCCCAAAGTGCTGGGATTACAGGTGTGGGCCACTGCACCTGGCCTCAGCAAGTAATTTGGAACCGTTTCTAAATAAGATCACATTCACAAGTAATGGGGGTTGGGACTGCAACGTCTTTTTAGGGGACACAATTAAACCTATAACACCTATACACGGTCTTATTATCATTTCCCCCTTAACAATGCTAAATACAGAATTCACACTTTATTTAACCAAGGTTGAGGAATAACAGGCTATGGTAAATGAAATACTGTATCATTACATACATTTCAGTGGAGTTTTACTATGGCTGAAGTTCAACATCTTGTTTGTTTCATTTGCAGTGGTTCTCAAACTTCAAGGTGCATAGAAGTCACTTGGAAAGCGGGTGATTCTTGATCATTCTGATGCCAGTATTCCACAGGGCACAATTTGAGAAATGCTGTTCTCTAGGTGGAAAAGACAGCTTGCAATGTTTAATTCCCTAAATAATCTGGGAAGGTGGTGGAGGGGGGTGTCTAGTGGCTGGAGGAGAGTGAAGATTAGAAGAGTAGAGTTCTTTACTTTATGTTCCCTGAAAAGGGCAAGAGGGAGAGGATAACCCAGTATAGATAGAGATCTGTGTTCCCTTTACTTAATCTCCAAAAACGTTTTCTTTCTATGTAAATGAGAAATGCTGGAGAAGGAAGAAATCTATATATAACTGAGGTGGACAAAAGTTGCCTATTGAGAGTGTTTGTCTCAGAACAAGGCTGATGTTGATTTTAGTCACTGTTTCCTAGCAAATGGCAGTGCCAAGCCACCTTCCTCCAGCCTCTTGCTGCTTTTAGCAATGGGATTTATTGAAACTGTTCTCATCCTAAGCCCATAGCCTGGGAGAACCCCCGAGGCATGGGTGGCAGCTGCTTTGTCACTGCTGTCACTTTCCACTGAGAGGTACCTTGACCTGCCTACATTCTCAAAGACATGACTGTGCTCCTGTTACTTCTGTTGTCACCTTTTCTTCCTTGCTGCTTGTCTTTAGACAAAGCTGGGCAAAGCTGCTCTTGGGTGGCAATAATCAGTCAGGGCCAGTGATTCTTCACTTTGGGGAGCTCCTGCTCTTGGATGGGAATAGGAGCCGTGTTCAGATCTTCTTCAAGCTCACAGTGTACCTGCTAAGTAAACCTGGGTTGTGGTTTATAAAGCTGCATTTCTCTCTGCCACCTAGCTAATGAAGAAAAGTGGTGGTTTACCCCTCATTTGGCATTATGTATTTTCATTTATTAATACAGATAAATGAAATTCTTGGTTGTATTATTTGATTGTATTATTATACAATCAAATAATTTGATTGTATTATTATACAATCAAATAATTTGATTGTATTATTTGATTGTATTATTTACAATCAAGAATTGTATTGTATTATTATATTTGGTTGTATTATTATAATATAGCAGTAAATAAATGAAATTTGTATATTTTATATTGGAGGCTTAAATGCTCAGAACTGAACTGTATCGTTTTACAGCTCGAATATGGACGTGCAATAAATTTCGTTGTGGAGAGACCAGATTAGAGGCCAGCCTTTGCTCTTGTTCAGATGACTGTTTGCAGAGGAAAGATTGCTGTGCTGACTATAAGAGTGTTTGCCAAGGTAAGCAGGAGTATGTTGACTCATTTGCCCCTGCAAGTTCAGAGGAACTCCGTGAGTGTCCTAGAGCTATGCTAGTCTGCAAAAATCAGAACAAGTCAGAGAATCTTTAGTTACTCCATGTAGAAGAAAAGATCAAATGCATTTACTGTGGGATGAAATGTGGTTTGTAACCACAGAGGAGGAGAACTCACAGCATAGATATAGAAGAGAGATCTTAAAATTCCTTATTTGTCTGTAAGGCAAAGTCTTTTCCAATCCAATGACCTTGCCAGATGCAGTTGTACTTTCAGACACTGAATAGCAGATCCCAAAGTTAAAATATAGAGAATGAGGTTTTCTAGCTCAGATATCATCTTGTTAAGCCAATGTTGTTATTGCCAAAACAAATGTGTCCTCAACGGTTTAAATTGCTAAGTATCCTCACGGAGTTAATGTAGAGTCAAGATTAGGATTCAGGTTATTCAACTCTTTATTCTACCCACTCCCCACTTTATAAGGGATGTGACTTTAAAAAAAAAAATCACCAATTCTTCCAAACATCTGATGAAATTTATGAAAAATGCATATATACATATATCAACCAAATTTCTTCAAGCTATCAATCCCTTTTTATAACCTCACACCAAACTGAGCTGACAATTTCAATACTTTTGACAAAAAAAGATTAGGTTGAATTCTGATTTCTGAAATTGGATGAAAATATTGTAGTAGAAACCTTAACTATAATCTACTAATAGAAAATAAGTTGTGTACCAATGGATAAATCAGTTTTTATACAAAATATAATTAAAAATCACCTGAAACGGGTTATAAGAAAAGTCTGAAATGGTAACTCCTTTTTAAAAATAATAATTACTCAATATTTAATACTCCATACTGCATCATTTCAAAATTTCTTTAATTTCACAAGGCAAGTATAGGTTCTAGTCTGCTTCTTTCTCTAATAAATTCACTGACCATATTACCTCTGACCTCTCTAGTCTCCCTTCTTCTGTTCCAATTTGGTAACTTTTAACTTTTTAATCTCAAGATGGATGCTTAGGCCATGTGGAAATTTTTTTTTTTTTTTTTTTTTTTTTTTTTTTTTACTGAATTCACTGGTTACTCTGATGGAGTTAATGTAATCATTTCAGTTTATTTTTTAAAACAAATATAAATGTTTTCTCACTCTGAGCGTTAACACTTTATATTTTAAGTGTTAAATGTGCCTACCAGCTTTTAGAATTAAAAAAAGCTAAATGATTTTTGTCAAAATTGCATCTTTTGAGAGTAGTTTGAGAATTTTTATCAAAATTTTATCTCCCGAGAGTAGTTTGAGAGAATTTGAATCATTTTTGTTTGAGAAACCAGCTAATTACTTTTATATTTTGTTAAGTGTAGAATTTCTAAAAACGTTATGATAAATTTCTACCACATACAGAGGTACAGAGAATATTATGATGTTTTCTCTCTAAGTCCATCAACTATTTTCAGCAGTTATCAATTCATGGCCAATCTTGTCTCACATTGACAAAGTATAATTTTGAATATAAAATGAACATGTCAAAGATTTACTAACTCGTTTATAAGATAACCAACCAGAATTAAAGCAGGTTCAAAGAGAATAAGAAACTAAGCCACTAAATTGTGTATATAAGACTGAAAGAATGTTGGAATAAAATCACTAGAACCATATCTTTTGGTGGGACAGAATTGAATTGCATTTCTGTAGGACAATTTATTTGCTATCAGGTATGAATCAGTTATATTGTTATTTGTTTTCTACTAGTTATTTATTACTCCCAAATAAACAACTTATAAAATGAATAATAAAGAGTAAGCTGGATAAAGATACATGCCCCTTGATAATTGGATAATATGTTTTTGGGCTTTTTAGATAATTCCCAGCGTGACATTAAAATGATGTCTAATGATCAGTCCTCTTGCCTATTTCCAACTTTTAGATTTTTTTCTTTAACAAAATATGCTCATTATTGCCAGCCTCTCTTCCATAATTTTACATTGTTTCAAAGCAAAACCAAGAGTATCATTCATCTAAAATATGTATTTAGCTACATATTTTAAGTACGTATCTAAAAAGATAAAGATAATTTCCATCAAGAGGCACATCATGCCTGCAGGTGTGTTTTTTGGGATATGTTAGCCATTGATAAGCATTGCCGAGATACACTAGGCGTTGCAGATGGTGACAGTCATAGTCTGTCATTTCTACTTCACTAATGAGCTAGAATGTTCTACAATGAGAAATATCCATGAAGCAAAATTTTTTGTTTTTGCTAATTTTTGTTAAGATTTTAAAAATTTGTTAAATTTCCTCCATTTGATATCAGTTATTCTCATTGGCTATTTCTTTCTTTTTTTTTTTTTCTTGATACTTTCCTTTTTCTCTTCTTTAGACTGTATGTCTATAGTTATTAAATCCATTTATTCTAGCAGTTGGGAAAATATTGTTCTTGAGGCAAAAAACATTATCAAGAAAAAGAAGAAATATCTTTTTTTCATCTAAAAGAATCCCCTTTGGGGCTGGGTGTGGTGGCTTACATCTGTAATCCCAGCACTTTGGGAGGCCAAGGCGGGAGGATCACTTGAGGTCAGGAGTTCAAGACCAGCCTGACCAAATGGTGAAACCCTGTCTCTACAAAAAATACAAAATTACCCGGGCATGGTGGCGCTTGCCTACAATCCCAGTTACTTGGGAAGCTGAAGCAGGAGAATCACTTGAACCAGGGAGGTGGAGGTTGCAGTGAGCCGAGATCACACCATTGCACTCCAGCCTGGGCAACAAGAGTGAAAGTCCATCTCAAAAAAAATAAATAAAATAAATAAATAAATCCCCTCTGTTTCTCTTGGTAAAAATAGACTTCCTGGTATTCAGTTATTACAGATTACTGGTCTCTACAAGTCACTAGAGACACTGCCTTTGCCAGCAACTGAAAATGCACTTCACGTGTTTTAGAAGAAATTAGTCATGGGACTAACAGAAATTAAATAGTTTGGGAAGATCATGTCCATTGAACACTTGCTTCTCGTTTCTTGTCTGTGGTGCAGCAAGTATAAAGATTTCGATCTTATGCTTTTCAGGAGAAACCTCATGGCTGGAAGAAAACTGTGACACAGCCCAGCAGTCTCAGTGTCCAGAAGGGTGAGCATGACGGATACAGGGATTTTTATCCTCCTTTAACAAAGGTGCACATAAGAATGTAGTTAGTTCAGACGCAGAGTAGAATTTCCTCCACTTCATGTACATTTCAAAACAGAATAGTTCACAAAGGATTAGATTTCTTGTGGGTTCCAAGTTTTAATGGACTTTTGTTTGCTTTATTTTTTACAAAGCCCTTTTATATTAATTTATTATATTTATGTTTTACAACGACGACTTTATTATGTTTTTGTCTTTGAGACAGGGTTTTGCTCTCCTGTCCAAGCTGGAGTGCAGTGGTGCAATCACAGCTCACTGCAGCCTTGACCTCCCAGACACAGGTGATCCTCCCCATCTCAGCCTCCTGAGTAGCTGGGACTACAGGCATGTCACCATGCTTGGCTAATTTTTTGTTTTTCTCTCTCTCTCTTTTTTTTTTTTTTTGTACAGATGAGGTTTCACTAGGTTGCCCAGGCTGGTCTCAAACTCTTGAGTTCAAGTGATCCACTCGCCTTGGCCTCCCAAAATGCTAGGATTCCAGGCATGAGCCACTCTACTCAGCCACAGTAATGACTTTTGAAAATTAGTTGGAATATTACATAAGTAATATTCCAAAGGTCTTGTGGTCAGGATTGAAATTAGCTTGAAATTACTTCTGCCAGAACTCCTTTTCCTTTTTTAAATAACTTAATTCCTGCCTTCTTTTTTAAAATAAAGATAGGGTCTCGGTGTGTTGGCTAGGTTGATCTTGATCTCCTGGCCTCGAGCAGTCCTCCCTCCTGGGCCTCCCAACGTGTTGGAATTACAGCCATGAGCCACTGTGTCTGGCCAGAACTCTTTTCTATTTTACATCTTGGTGCCTCAAATTTCTTCTTGTTAAGAGCAGGGAAAGAGGTTTGTGCAGGCCTTGAAATGAAAGGAGGTCTTTGAAGGGTGGATGAGGAGAGCTTTGTCAGGGGGCACAGGTGATGAACACATGAGGTGACACTCCTGCCCCACCTCTCCCATGCATCTTTTCCACACGTTTATCATGGCTGCTTCGCTGACTGCCGGGGCCTGGAAATGTGCATCACCTCAAGCCAGCGCGGATTCCCCATTTCTCCATCCACCCCTCTGCCCTTCACACTTTTCTGGGCCAAGTAAGGGAGAATGGTGGAAGGGTGGATGAAAAAGAAATGAATACCTGGCTTTAGGAGGAATTGGTAGAGGCAGTTTTTAAATTTAAGTATTATTATTATTATTATTATTATTAAGAGATAGGGTCTCACTCTGTCACCCAGGCTGGAGTGCAGTGGCATGATCACAGCTCACTACAGCCTCAAATTCCTGGACTCAGGCTATCCTCCCATCTCAGCCTCCCAAGTATTTGAGACTATAGGCATGGGCCCCCACACCCAGCTAAACATTATTTTGTATTTTTTTGTACAGACAGGGTCTTACTATGTTGCCCAGACTGGACTCAAACTCCTGAACTCAGGTGATCCTCCTGCCTTGGCTTCACAAAGTGCTGGGATAACAGGCATGAACTACTGTGCTGGCCAGTGGAGGCATTTTTTGTTTCAAGACAGGGTCTCATTCTGTTGCCCAGGTTGCAGTGCAGTGGCGTGATCATGACTCATAGCAGCTGCCACCTCCCAGGCTCAAACAATTCCCTCACCTCAGCCTCCCAAGTAGCTGGGACTACAAGCATGTGCCACCATTCTCAGCTAATTCTTGTGTTTTTTGTAGAGACAGTGTTTTTCCACGTTTCCTCGTCTGATCTCGAACTTCTGGGCTCAAGGGATCCTGCCATCTTGGCCTCCCAAAGTGCTGGGATTACAGGCATGAGCTGCTGTGTCTGGCCCAGTGGAGGCATTTTTAAATAGTGTTATTTCATTTTGAAAAGGAGTATGGATAATGTGCCTGTTTTTCTTCCGTGCTACTTTGGTTTGTAGCTCAGATTCAGCTGCTCTCTTCCCACCTTGTGGGTGGAAGAGCAAAGGATTAGAATAAAATGAGAGAAGTTTGAGTCCTGATTTTGCCTGTGGGTCTTTTGCACTGGTCACTTCCCTGAGCTTCATCTATGAAATTGAAATAATAACAATGCCAGGATCAGACAATTTCATGTGAGAATTAAATGACCTAAAGCAAGGGAATATGCTTGGTGAGTTATCAAGCAGTAGGTTAATTTTAGTTCTAGTGCATGGTGCATAGTAGGTACTCAAGAAATTGTTAATATTTTTCTAGTGAAATTTTTCTGTAGTCACTCGTTTTATTGGATGAACCTGATACTTGAATCTATTAAGGTGTGCCCATGGCATTTTCTCATGGTTCAAATTACCCTGTCAATTCATCTCTGAAAAGCATACTAATACCGGCTAACATTCATATAGTTCTTATTATGTACCGATATGTACATTACACAATAGTTATCTTACATATTATTCCTTATAAAAACCCTTTGGTTCTATTATCTCCATCTTCATTTTACAAAGAATGAAATGGAGGCAAAAGCTGTGAAATCACTTGCCCAGTGCTGCATTGCTAGTGGTTGCTGGAAGCAGGAAGCAAACCCAGGCAGCAAGGTCCCAGAGTCTCTGTGGCATAATGCTCCCTCAAGTCGTAGGCTGAGCCCGTGATGCTGTGCGATTCATCAGAAGAAGGGGTAAGGGCCTGAATAAGGGGAAGAATTGTTTGAGGCACCAAGACTCCCTCACCTGTTGATAACCGGGAGGAGAGAGACATTAGGTGAGCAGGAAGGTTTTCACTAAAGTCTTTGTAAAGAGTCTCAACAAACCTAGATGACTAAGCCCAAATGATTAGTTAGAATGGTCTTCTCCAAACTGGCAAATCACTGTCCCCCTGAGGATTTGAGAGCTGGAGCAGCATCCCAGAGAAATTACAGGACTGATTTGGCAACCTTGATGCAAGGCAAGACTAGAAAGGAACCTGGTGAGGAAAGGGGTGGTGGTGGTGGTCAGTAGGACACTGACCATCACCTACAATCCCCTCATTCTCTTTATTCCATTGAAGTCATTCCTGCCTATACCTTCCATCCCTGCAAGGAAAATGGACAATGATGATTCTGCTCACCATGAATAATATTTGCTGGTAAAAATTTTATAGTGGCTAAAGACATTACATAAAACCCTCTTGCCAGACATTTATGCTAGTATTCTCTTTACTTGTTTGCCTTACTATTTTGCTAGTGATCATAGTACAGTAAGGAGCTTAGACTCTTAAATCAGACAGATGTGAGCCAATAGCCTAGCTCTGCCCCTACTGGTGGTGGGACACCTTGGGTAAGCTACCTGATCCTAGTGAAATAACAGATCGGAGATGACAGTTCTTGGCATGTAGTGAGCTCTTACTCAAGCTTCATCACAGGCAATGAAAATAATATGGATGCAATGTTCAAGTTTTTTAGCAATCAGAGAAATAAGAACCAAAAGAAGACACAACTTTTACTCCATGAAATAATCAGTACATCGTGATTTGTGTATATAAAGTCCCAGCTACCTGTCTTGTTTATGAAAGTACTGTATAAGTTAATATCTACTGTTGGGAATGAATTGTGGCAATATTTTAGTCTCCTTTGAAAGTTTGTCGTAAGACCAGGAAATGTGATCTTTATGAATTTATCTTTAGGAAATAATTAAGGATGTTTTAGCTACAAGAAAGTTCGTATCAGCAGAATGTAAAATGCACTTTCTAGTTAGCTTAGACAGGCAAGCTGGCCATTAAAAAAGGGGTGCATTGGATCTTTGGATTCCACTCTTGATCCCACAGACAGTTGACCCTGTCTTTAATCTTCAAAGTTATTTTAATGGCATATTTATGAATATAAAATTTTTAATCAGAGTTATGTTAATGAGTTTATGAAAAAAATAAATACTTTCTCATGCAAATTGCACTAGGCCACTTTAATTTCTTCATGAATTTTCTGCACACTGCAGTTCAAACAGTCCCAGTTTTCCATTTTTATTTTTAAATTGAGGTATCCTATAGTTCATATACATTGAAATGGTCCTATCTTAATTGTATAATATAATGCAATTTGGAAATTCACTAAGTGATATAACTTACTAATATAGAATATTTCCAACATATAGAATATTTCCACCATCCCAGAAAGATACCTCATGTCCCTTCCCATTGCTTACTTCCCAAAGACAATCACTATTGTGATTTCTATCATCATATATTCCTGTTTTAGAATTTATGTAAATGAAGTTAAACCACAGGCTCTCTTAGGTCTGGAAACCTAATAACTTTCCAAATTGGAAAGTACTCAAGTGCCCGTGGACAGTAGAATAAGTTCTGGTTTATTCATTCACTGGAATATTAGACAGCTATGAGAATGAATGATCCATAATTACTTGCAACAATATGGAGGAATCTCAAACATAATCTCGAGTAAAAGAATTGAGACTCAACAAAATGCATACTGTATGATTTTATTTGCATATAAATGTAAGTACAAAAATAGACAAAGATAATCTATGCTGTTGGAAATCAAGATACTGATCATCCTTGGTGGGGTGTGGTTTGGAAAGTTTAGTGACCACAGGAAGCACAAGCATCCTGATAATATTCTGTTTCTTTATCTGGGTGATGACTACACAGTGGAGTTCAGTTAATGAAAATTTATCAAACTATACATCTGTGAAATGTGTGTGTGTATAACAGAAGCAAAATTTTATGCCAGGCACAGTGACTCGTGCCTGTAATCCCAGCTCTTTGGAGGCCAAGGCGGGTGGATCACTTGAGGTCAGAAGTTGGAGACCAGCCTGGCCAACATGGTGAAATCCCATCTCTACTAAAATTTAGCCGGATGTGGCAGCGTGCACCTGTAATCCCAGCTACTTGGGAGGCTGAGGCACGAGAATTGCTTGAACCCAGGAGGTGGAGGCTGGGTGACAGGGTGAAACTGTGTCTCAAAAAAAAAAAAAAAAATGACAGTGTCTGGCTATGGCCCAAAAGTTACCCAATTATTTCACCTTAAACACAGGTCTAAAAAAAAAGATTGCAATGCTTTTGAGGTAAATATAACTATCCAAAACAATGGACAAATTTTGTTTTTCATTTTCAGGTTTGACCTGCCACCTGTTATCTTGTTTTCTATGGATGGATTTAGAGCTGAATATTTATACACATGGGATACTTTAATGCCAAATATCAATAAACTGAGTAAGTCTTCTATAACTAGTGGCATGAAAATGATAAAGACACCTAGTTAGTCAATCTCCAGATGATGCAACTTTCTTTCTGACTTTTAACCTTAGTGGTTTGTCTTAGCCTAGATCCTCTCTGACTTTACCACGTGGTATCTACTTTCAATCAGAAGTGTATTTTCACACTTGCTGGCTTCTCCTACCTTTATTTTGGTAGCATGGTCAGCCTTTTGTTTGTTTATTTTGATTTGTTTTGTATTCGAATGTAACTTCTGTCCTCTGGAAATCTATTCGTGTGTACTGCCTTGAAAGGGATGTTTGTCAGACCTGGGTTCTGGGTCTTAGCAAGGTGGATATAACAAGAATCGGATCCTGAAGGCAGGTGGGCTAGACAGATCCAGCACCTCCCACCACTTCAGCAGATGTCAAGTCCAGGATCTATTTCTGGTCCTGGAATTAAACTGCCTACAATCTGACTCTACTAATTGCTAGCTGTGAGGTCTCAGACAAGTTTCCTTCATCTTTTAGTGCCCTAGTCTCTTCATCTGTGAAATGGTGACTTCCCATCTGATAGGATTACTGTGAGAATGTACAGGTAGCTTTCAAAAAATAGCTATTTGATATGTGGCAAATGATGGGTGGATTTAAGTAATTGTTATAATTCTTTTATTATCAATTTTACTATGTTATACTTCTGTGTTAGGACACTTAGCCTTCACATAATTTAATAAAAGTAGTAATAAAGAGAAGTTGAGGCTGGACATGGTAGCCAGTGCCTGTAACTCTAGCACTTTGGGAGGCAGAGGCTAGAGCATCCCTTGAACTCAGGAGTTTGAGACCAGCCTGTGCAACACAGTGAGACCTCATCTCTATTTAATAATAATTTTTTTTTTTAAAGAGAAGTTGAATACCCAATGACACAGTGCTAAGAAGTGGCATAGTTAAAACCAGAGAACTAACTCCAGGGCCCACACTTTTCACTGCCCTGCAATTCCTCTCTTCTCCCTCCTCTGAGGCCCTGTTTTATATCCCCAAAGTTCTCAAATTTTCTGTCATTTTTTACTGGTTTATTGTTTTTCTTTTTCTGCAAATTATTAAAAATAGCTGTTTGACTCTGGGTAAGTCAATTGACTTTTCTTGGCCTCAGTTTCCTCATTTGTAAAACAAAATGTCTAGATCTGATGATTTCTACTATTAATTCCAGCCCTAAAATGCCGTGGTTGTAGGAAGATAGACCACTACTTCCAACAACCATTGTTTTCTCAGCTTCTCCCTCATTCCCTGAGGCAGATCTTTAGCAAAGAGATTGTTTTCCAAATCCAGGACCTGCCACTTTTCTGCTGAGTCATTTTGTCCTAGAAAGTTAGCTAACACTTCTCAGTTTCTATCTTCTTACCTAAATTTGTCTTGATAAACTGGATATCAAATCTGGTGTCAAAAGGGAATTTGACTAGCCAGGGTGAACTGAACCTTTTCTAAAGTAAAATTCCTTGATTTGCTCATTCCATTGAGAATTAGGAATGACATCAATGTAATACAGCCACTAAGAGCTTTCTGCTTTTGATGTTTAAAATATTTTAAAACATTTAAAAAAATTTTAGTCATGTAAACAACATCTCAATCCTCAAATGTGTGAAGCTATGATCATCTAGGCCTACCTAGGCAAAATGGGGCTGTTAGTTTCTAGGAGGCCCGATTAAGAATAGATGTGGTAGGTAGGGGGACATGTTTTCAGGACATCCTGAGGCTGTTTTGAGGGAAAATTAAAAAAGGATAGATGTGGTTAAATAGGATTCGGATTATGTTAGCCTTGAATTGAGGTATGTGACAGCAGGCATTGCTGTCACAACAATAATAAGGGAGTCCAAGGCCCCAACTCTAGGGTTTCATCAAGCTGCCTGAGTTGGGCCATCATGGTGGTGTAAACCAAGCCTAAACAATATCACAGAGCAGTGAGTCATATGAGTGACTATTAAGTGGACAAGGAAGTGGCTCTCTGAATCACACTTTAGTCAGGCAAGAACATTGTCTTGTCTTAGTGCAGGTGGCAGCAGACAAAGAAGGGCCAAGATCAGGAAACTGTCAAGTAGGATAGAAGTGATTTGGCCTGTTTAGAAGACAGCCTTCCTGAAAAGTTAGATGGGAAACTGTGGATCAAATAAGACTAGAAGTAGCAGGTAGACAGCAAAGATCCAGCTGGTGACATATGCAGAGTTTCAGAGATTAGAGTTTGCAAGTTTGGCATTCATGAACAGCAGAGCTCTTATATTGGCCACAGCAGATATCATTTGCTGTCTGCTTTTTAAATTTTGTTAAGAATGCATAACATGAGATCTATCCTCTTAACAGATTTCTCAGTGTACAATGCAGTATTATTATCTATAGGCACAATGTTGTACAGCAGATCCCTAGACTTTACTTATTTTATAAAACTGAAATTTCATATCCATTGATCAACGATTCCACATTTCCCCCTTACCCAGCCCCTGGAATCCACCATCCTATTTTTTACTTCTATGATTTTGACTATTTTAGATAACCTCATGTAAGTAGAATCATACAGTGTTAGTGTTCCTGTGACTAGCTTATTTCACTTAGTATATCTTCAAGGTTCATCCATGTTACCACATGTTGCAAGATTTTCCTCTTTTATTAAGGCCAAATAATATTCCATTGTATGTATATGCCACCTTAAAAATCTATTTATCTTTTGAAAGAGAAATAGATTGTTACCATATCTTGGCTCTTATGAGTAGTGCTGCAGTGAACATGGGAGTGCTAATCTCTTTGAGATCCTGATTTCAACCCTTTTGGATAAATACTCAAAAGTAGAATAGCTGGATCATATAATTCTATTTTTAAGTTTTTGAGAAACCTCCATACCATTTTCCATAGCAACTATACCATTTTGCCTTTCTACCAACAGTGTATAAGAGTTCCAATTTCTGCATATCTTCATCAACACCTGGTTTTTTTTTTGTTTTTTTGATACTAGATACCCTAACAGATGTGATATGATATCTCATTTTCTAATTTTTATTTTTAATTATTATTATTATGTTAGAGATGAGGTCTTGCTATGTTGCCCAGGCTGGCCTCAAACTCTTGGGCTCAAGTGATCCTCCCATCTCGGTCTCCCAAAGTGCTGGGATTGCAGGTGTGAGCCACTGTGCCCTGCCTCATTTTGGTTTAATATGCATTTTTCTGATGATTAGTGACATTGAGCATCTTTCATACACCTATTGGATATTTGTATGTCTTTAGAGATGAACAATATCTTTCTTCTTTGAAGAAATATCTATTTAGGTCATTAGCCCCATTTTTTAATGAGACTATTGGATTTTTTGCTATCAAGTTGTAGAAGTTCCTTATACATTTTGGAACTTAACTTCTTATCAGATACATGGTTTGAAAGTGTTTTCCCCCATTTCATATGTTGCTTTTTCATTTTATTGATTGTTTCCTTTGCTGTGCAGAAACTATTTGGTTTGATATACTCCTACATGTATATTTTTGCTTTTGTTGCCTATGCTTTTGGCATCATGTTCATGAGATCATTGCCAAGACCAATGTCCTGCAGATTTTCCCCTATGTTTCCTTCCAGAAGATTTACGGTTTCAGGTCTTACTTTTAAATCTTTAATATACTTTGAGTTGATTTTTGTATATGGTATAAGATCAGAGTTCAAGTTCATTTTTCTGCATATGGATATCCAGTTTCTGACATCATTTGTTGAAGTAACTATTCTTTCCCATTGTGTATTCTTCTTGGCAACCTTTTTGAAGATTGGTTGACCATATATGCATGGATTTATTGATTTATTTCTGGGCTCTCTATTCCATTTTTTTTTTTTTTTCTGAAATAGGCTGTCACTCTGTCACCCAGCCTGGAGTGTGATGGTGTGATCTCAGCTCACTGCCACCTCTGCCTCCCAGGCTTAAGCGATCCCCTCAGCCTCCAGAGTAGTTGAGAATACAGGCACTGCATGCCACTATGACTGGCTAATTTTTGTATTTTTTGTACAGATGTAGTTTTGCCATGTTGTCCAGGCTGGTCTTGAACTCCTGAGCTCAAGCTTGCCTTGGCCTCCCAAGGTGCTGGGATTACAGGTGTGAGCCACTGAGCCCAGCCTGGGCTCCCTATTCTTTTTCTTGGTCTATACATCTGTTTTTAAAAACACACTTTTCTAATTACTGGAGATTTTTAATATATTTTGAAATCAGGAGCTTTGATGTTTTCAGCTTTGTTCTTTTTCAAGATTGTCATGGTTATCTGGGGTCTTCACGAATTTAATTTTTTTTTCTATTTCTGTAAAAACTGTCATTGGGGTTTTGATAAAGATTGCATTGAATCTGTAGATTGTTGTGGGTAATACAAACATTTTAACAATATTAAGTCTTCGAGTCCATGAACATGAGGTGTCTTTCCATTTGTTTATGTCTTCCTTGACTTCTTTTCCCAATATTTCATAGTTTTCATATAGAAGTCTTTCATTTTCTTAAATTTATTTCTAAGAATTTTATTATTTTCAATGTTGATAAATGAGATTGAATAGTTCATTATTAATACATAGAAATGCAACTGATTTTTTATGTTGATTTTGTATCCTGCAACTTTACTGCATTTATTAGTTCTAAAATTTATTTAAAGCTTTTACATATTTAGAGCTTTCAGTAGATAATATCACTTCTTCTGAAAATAGGCACAGATTTACTTCTTTCTTTCCTATTTGGATGCCTTTTTTTTTCTTGCCTAATTGCTCAGGCTAAGAGAGTGGACAGTCTTGCTTTGTTCCTGATCTTAGATGGAAAAACTTGCAGTTTTTCACCGCTGAATAGGATGTTAGCTGTAGACTTTTCATATAATCTTTATTATGTTGAGGTATTTTTTCTACAGCCATGTGCCACCCAACAACATTTCAATCAACAACAGACTGCATATATAATGATGGTCCCATAAATTATAATGGAGTTGAGAAATTCCCATCACCAGCTGGGCATGGTTGCTTATATCTGCAATCCCGGCACTTCAGAAGGCCAAGGAAGGAGGACTGCTTGAGCCCAGGAGTTCAAGATTAGCCTGAGCAACAAAGTGAAACCCTGTCTCTACCAAAAAAAAAAAAATTAGCTAAGCACAATGGGGTGTGCCAGTAGTCCCAGCTACTAAGGAGACTGAGGCAGAAGGATCCCTTGAGCCTAGGAGTTCAAGGTTGCAGTAAGCTATGATCACACCACTGCACTCTAACCTGGGTGACAAAGTGAGTTCTTGTCTCAAAAAAAAAAAATTATATCACCTAGTGATGTCAGAGAAATTATAATGTCATAGTGCAATGCATTATTCACATTTTTGTGGTGATGCTGGTGAAGACAAACCTACTGCACTGCCAGTCATAAAAAAGTACACACATTTATGTACATTACATCATATTTGGTAATGATAATAAATGACTGTTACCGGTTTATGATTTACTATACTATACTTTTTTTTAAAAGAGATAGGGTCTTGCTATGTTGCCCAGGCTGGCTCAAACTCCTGGGCTCAGGCGATCCTCCCACCTTGGCCTTCCAAAGTGCTGGGATTACAGGCATGAGCCACTGTGCCCAGCTTATACTATACTTATACTTTGTACATTATTTTAGAGTGTACTCCTACTTATTAAAAAAAGTTAACTATAAAACAGCCTCAGGCAGGTTTTTCAGTAGGTATTTCAGAAGAAGGTACTGTTATCATAGAAGACAACCTATCTATGCATTTTATTGCCCCTGAAGACCTTTCAGTAGGGCAAGAAGTGGAGGTAAAAGACAGTGATATTGATGACCTTGACCCCATGTGGGTGTGGGCTAATGTGTGAGTTTGTGTCTTAGTTTTTGACAGAAACATTTAAAAAGTAAAAACAAAAAATTAAAAAACAAAAGCTTATAGAATAAAGACATAAAGAAAGAAAATATTTTTGTACAACTGTGCAATGTGTTTGTGTTTTAAATCAGTGTTATTACAAAAGAGTCAAAAAGTTGCAAAAATTAAAAGTTCATAAAGTAGAAAAGTTACAGTAAGCTAAGGTTGATTATTGAAAAACATATATTTTTATAAGTTTAGTGTATCCTAAGTGTACAGTGTTTATAAAGTCTCTAGTAGTTTACAGTAATGTCCTAGATTTTCACATTCACTCACCAGTCACTCACTGACTTACTCAGAGCAACTTCCAGTCTTGCAATCCTTATTCATGATACGTGATCATATTTTTACCGTACATTTTCTATATTTAGATAGAAAGGGTTAAATATACAAATACCACTGTGTTACAATTGCTTACAGTATTAAATAGGATAACATGCTGTACAGATTTGTACAATAGACTTTACTATATAGGCTACGTGCATAGTAGACTTTACCATCTAGGTTTGTTAAGTACACCCTATTATGTTTGCACAATGATGGAATTGTCTAACAACACATTTCTAGGAATGTATCCCTGTCTTTCAGCAATGCATGACTGACTGTATTCCTAGTTTGTTGAGAGCTTTTATCATGAAAGGGTGTTGAATTTTATCAAATGCTTTTTCTGCTTCTATTGAAATGATCACGTAATTTTTATCCCTCATTCTGTTAATGCTATATATCATATTAATTGATTTTCATGTGTTGAACCATCCTTGCACCCCACGGATAAATCCCACATGATCATAGTGTATAATCTTTTCATTGTGTTGTTGAATTTATTTTGCTAGTATTTTGTTAAAGATTTTTGCATCTATTTTCATCAGGAATATTGACCTGAAATTATCTTTTATTGTGATGACTGTATAGCTTTTATATTAGGGTAATGCTAGCCTTATTAATTTGAAAGCATTCTCTTGTCTTCAGTTTTTGGAAGAGTTTGAGAAGAATTGGCATTAGTTATCCAAATTTTTGGTAGAGAAATTGTCAGTGAAGCCATTTGGTCCTGGTCTTTTTCTTGGGAGGATTTTAGTTATTGATTTAATCTCCTTACTGTTTATAGATTTATTCAGACTTTCTATTTATTTAAGATTCAGTCTTGGTACTTTGTATGTTTCTATGAATTTATCCATTTCTACTAGGTTATGCAGTTTGTTGGCATATAATTATTCATAGTATTCTCTTACAAACCTTTTATATTTGCAGTATCAATTGTAATGTCTCCTCTTTCTGATTTTATTTATTTGAGTTTTCTCTCTTTTTCTTGGTCTAGTTAAAAGTATGTCAATTTTGTTCATCTTTTCGAAGAACCAACTCTTAGTTTCATTGATTTATTCTATTGTTTCTCTATTCTCTGTTTCATTTCTTCTTTAATCTTGTTTCTTTTTTCTGCTAACCTTGGATTTAGTTTGTTCCTTTTTCTGTTCCTTGAGGTGCAAAATTAAGTAGTTTATTTGAAATTGTTCTTCTTTCTTAATGTAGGCATTTATTTCTATAACTTCTATCTTAGAGCTCCTTTTGCTGCATTCCATTTTCATGTTCACTCATCTTGTTTCAAGGTATTTTCAAATTTCTCCTTTGATTTCTTCTTTGACCCATTGGTTGTTCAAAAGTGTGTTACATAATTTCTACATTATTTGTAAATTTTTCAGTTTTCCTTGTGATATAGATTTCCAGTGTTATTCCATTGTAGTTGGAGAAAATACTTGGTATGATTGCAATTTTTAAAATATGTTAAGACTTGTTCTGTGATCTAATGTGATCTATCCTGTAGAATGTTCCAGGCATGCTTGAGACAAACGTGTTGTGTTGTGTTTAATGTTCTGTAAGGGTTTTGAAAAAACAAAACAAAACAAAAAAACCCCGCTGATTGTTTTATAGGGCTTCTATTGTATATTGTGAGTTGCTTTTATTTTGCTGCTTTCAAAATTCATTGTCTTTGACTTTTGACGTTTGATTATAATATGTCTTGGTGTGGATTTCTTTAGGTTCATCTTATTTAGAATCCTTCAAGCTTCCTGGATCTGGTTGCCCATTTTCCTCACTAGATTTGGGAGTTTTCAGCCATTATTTCTTTCTATTAACTTTCTAGTTCTTTCTCTTTTTCTTCTCCGGAAACCCCATCATGCATATATTAATCCACTTGTTGGTGTCCCACAGTTCTCTTAATCTTTCATCACTTCTTTCTATTCTTTTCTCTTTTTGCTCCTTTGCCTGAATAATTTTTAAAGGCCTGAGTTTGCCTCTCTTTGTGGAAATTTTCACTTTATTCTCATCAATTCATTGTTCTCATCACTTCAGTGAGCATCTTTATGACAGTTATTTTGAAATGTCTGTTAGGAAAATTGTACCTCTGCTTCATTCAGGTCAATTTCTGAAGATTTATCTTCTTCCTTTATTTTGAACATATTTCCCCATTTCTTCATTTTCCTTTACTCTGTGTTGGCATCTGCACATTGGACAAAACAGTCACCTTTCTCAGTTTTCATGGACTGGGCTTTTGTAGGAGAAACCCTCATCAGTAGGCCTGATCAGGGATTCTGGAGGCCCCTTAAACCTTCATGCTAGTCCAACCTTGTTTTCTGTTCTTAGGGGCCCCAAGTGTCTAGAGCACACTAGGTCCCACTGGTGTTCCAAGATGAGTGAAACTTATCTTGGAAGGAAGCCAGCTCCTTGGGCAGTCACCAGAGAATTTGGATCATTAGATGTCTTGCCCAAATCTTTCACTCCCCAGAGATAAGTTGGGATCTGGATTTTGTTTTGTTTTGTGCGGCTTTTTTTTTTTCTTCTTTCTCTTGCTTTTTTTTCTCTGTGCTGCACCAGGGAGAGGGGCTATGGTGACTAATATGCTACATCAAACCACTGTGTTTTTTCTCACTGGCCCCCCGGTGACTAGAGTATGCTAGGTTCCATTAGTGCTCCAATACAGACAAGACCGAAAAAGCCAGTCCTGTGGGCAGTCCCTAGAAAAGTTGGGGCATTGGACACTTAGTGCAACTCTTCCTCCCCTGGGAGAAGCTGGAAGTTGGGGTTATTGTCTGATTTCTCTGTGCTGAGCCAAGAGCAGAAGCTGTGATGAGTGCCCGCATGCTAGTTCAAATCTCCTCTTTGTTCTTTGTAGCACACAGGAGACTAATACATGTTGGATCTCAGCTCTTCTAACTCAGGTGAGATAGAAGCCAGTTTTTCAGACAGCACCTGGAAAAATTGGAGTGTTAGATGTGTGGTCCAATTTTTTCCCTCCTTGGGGAGAAACCAAAAGTTGAGAGTTCTCTCCTGATCATATAGCATGGTTCTGGGAATGGGTATTATGTCAAAGAAATGGTTCTGCTTTTCCTACTGGTTTCAATGTAACTGGGGTTATACTTGCGTGTTAAGCAGGAGCCTGTCAAGTAGTCTCTGGGTTTCTCATAAAGGAAATTGATTTATGTGTGGCTATTGAATGATAGTGTCTGCTGTGGGAAGAGTCATCTAAGATTTCCTATTCTGTTATCTTGCTAACATCACTCCTCTTTGCTCTCTTTTGACCCTTCTTTATGTGCCAAGGGCTTGAATGCATACTTGCAACTCTGGGAAGAATGAAGCCCCTGCAGAGCTTATTCCTCTTTTTTTTTTTTTTGAGTGCTAGAAATGATACAGGCCAACATTATGGCTAATCTTTCTAAGAGGTTATTCTACTAAATTACATATAAAATGAAAGTACCTATTTTCAGCCTGTGAATCTGTGAATACTAGTGAACAGTTTGCTATCTTTTCCATTTGTACAAATACCTTAATACTATTTCATTATGCCAATCCTATAAGAATTTCACAAGGGCTACACTGTTGTGTTTTTTTTGAGTCGGAGTCTCACTCTTTTTTTTTTTTTTTTTTTTTTTTTGAGATGGAGTCTCGCTCTGTCGCCCAGGCTGGAGTGCAGTGGGGCAATCTCAGCTTACTGTAACCTGTGCTTCTCGGGTTCAAGCAGTTCTCTTGCTTCGGCCTCCCACGTATCTGGAATTGCAGGCGTGCACCACTGAACTGGGCTAATTTTTATATTTTTATTAGAGCCAGGGTTTCACCATGTTGGCCAGGCTGGTCTTGAACTCCTGACCTCAGGTGATCTGTCTGCCTCAGCCTCCCAAAATCCTGGGATTACAGACATGAGCACCACGTCCGGCCTACCTTGCATTCTTTGGTTGCTTTACCTACTCACCCATTTAGACCTTTGCTGCTTCTCATAGTTTCTAGTTACTATAAACCTACTTGCATAGGCTTATCTCATTTATATTTTCAGATATTTTGTTTAGTACTTTCTTTTTTTAAATTGTTTTTTAAGAAGTAAAATACATACGTAAACATTTTAAGGCAATATTCGAGGGTATACGTAAAAATAAATGAACAAAACCTTTTTCCTGGTCTTCCTGCTTTTCCTTTGCAAAAGCAACCGCTCATTGGTTTACTGCGTGTCTTTCCAGAAGTGGTCTGTTCAAGCATAACTTAAATGATTCATATTTGGAAGAAACCATGGTAGAAGACATACAGTAGCTGTGGTTCAAGGGCAGGTGATACAAAACGGTAGCTTGAGTCTATAGAGAGTCAGCAGATGTGTCTTATTTATGACATCCTATAACTAGGGTGGTGCCATGCTTTCACAATACCGGTAGCTTAGTTTACATTTTATTTTATCCTCTAGCTTTAACCATTTAAGAATTTGAGTTTGCCACCCACGTTTGAAGGATATTGAAACAGAAACTGACTTTATGTATCTGTTCATTGTATGAATTTTTTCCCACTTAAATTATTTTAATTGTGTAAGTGGACTAGATCGCATTTTATTTTCTTGTTATATGACTTCTCAACAATATTAAATGTCTTTCCCTAATTGAGATCAAGATTTACTTATTGGTGATATTGATTAAATAAGAAAAATAAAGGTTATTTTAATCTTATGTTTCATAAATTAAGTCCTGGAGCAGTTCTCAAACTTAAATACATTAGGATGACCTGGGGTGCTTGTTAAAAATGTAAATTTTTGGCCAGGCACAGGGGCTGATGCCTATAATCCCAGCACTTTGGGAGGGTGAGGCAGGTGGATCACCTGAGGCCAGGAGATTGAGACCAGCCTGGCCAACATAACAAAACTCCATCTCTACTAAATAATACAAAAATTACCTGGGCATGGTGGTGGACACCTGCAGTCCCAGCTACTTGGGAGGCTGAGGCAGCAGTTGAACCCAGGAGGCAGAAGTTGCAATGAGCCGAGATTGTGCCACTGCACTCTGGCCTGGGTGACAGAGAGAGACTCCATCTCAAAAAAGAAAGAAAGAAAGAAAGAAAGAAAGAAAGAAAGAAAGAAAGAAAGAAAGAAAGAAAGAAAGAAGGAAAAAAAAGTAGATTTTTTTGATCTCCCTTTCCTTCATCTCCTACCTTCCAATACCCATCAGAGAATCCTGTATAGTGGACTTGATATGGGGCCCTAGAAGATTCTGAAGGAGGAAATTCCTGAATGAGAGGCTGGGAAGGAGACCAACCCCATGGCTATTTGAGAACACACTCATTGTGTTCAGCAGCAAAGCTCGTGACTTTTTGGACCACAAGCAATTTCATGTTTTGTTTGGACCTAAAGAGAATCTATAATGGTGAAGCTTTATTTTAGAAGCAGAGGCAACACAATTTTGCTGTGGAAAATTTCTCGTACTTCACTGGTGCAGAGGAAATAGCAATGTGCCCCAGTGGTTCTGACCTCTTTAAACAGGGTTATTGCACAGATTGAAAACAACAGAAAAATGAAGCTAAATTACTGTCGTACTTTGTGAAACACAGATCACAGGAAACTTCCCTGGTCTAATGGAAACTGTACTAAAAGTAAGAAGCAGTAAAGTTAGCTTAATTTGTAAACAGTACTACATGACATAGGCTTATGCAGTTATACAAGTGAAATCCTTTTTCATTTGTCTAGGCAGTAGTGTTGACTTTTGTTATATTAGATACTTTACATGTAAGAATTATCGGCTGGATGCCAATGCTATATAAAGCAAACAAACTGGCAGTGTATAATATAGAGTAAATTTAGCTCAGGGGTCTACAAGCTGTGGCCCATAGGCCAAATCTGGTTCACTCTGCTCGTTTGTGTATGGCCTGCCATATATACTGAGAATTGTTTTACTTATTTTAAAAATTATTTATTCATTTATTTATTTATTTGAAACAGGGTTTCACTCTGTCAGCCAGGCTGAAGTGCAGTGGTGTGATAACAGCTCACTGCAGACTCCATCTCCTGGGCTCAAACAATCCTCCCACCTCAGCCTCCTGAGTAGCTAGGACTACACAGGCGCATGCCACCATACCCAGCTAATTTTTAATTTTTTATGCAGAAATGGGGTTTCACTGTGTTGCTCAGGTTGGCCTCAAACTCTTGAGCTCAAGTGATCTGCCCGTCTCAACTTCCCGAAGTGCTGGGATTACAGGTGCGAGCCACTGGGCCTAGTCTGTTCTACATTTTTAAATGGTTGGAAGAAAGTAAGAATATTTTGTGACATGTAAAAATTTCCTGAAATTCAAATTTCAATGTCCATAAAGAAAGTTTTATTGGAACATGGCCATGTTCATTTGTTTATTTATTGTCTACGGATGCTTTGGGGCCTCAATGGCAGAGTGGAGAGGTGTTGCAACAAAGATCATATGGCCTTGCAAAGCCTAACATGTGTATCACTGGCTCTTCCAGAAAAAAATATATACACCTTGATTTAGCTCACTCCTCTCCTAAAAGACTGACATTCCCTGGAATGGAGGAAGCTTAGAGACCAGAATTTCAACCTCTTTCCATCTTCAATCAACTTTTTAGCTTTTTTTCTATTTTTCTGGGAGACTTTCATTTTCAGAGTTTTAGTTATCCAAAAAACTGAAGAAGAAACAACTTCCTAATTTCTCACCATATTCTGTTGCAGAAACATGTGGAATTCATTCAAAATACATGAGAGCTATGTATCCTACCAAAACCTTCCCAAATCATTACACCATTGTCACGGTGAGTGCTTGACCCCGTGGTAAGACAGGCCAAAGACCAGAACTGACCACATAAGACAGACATATTTGGGCAGGAACTGGCTGAGTTCTGAGACTTACCTTTCTCGAGCACATGTGGGAATAGTTCATGGCTGAATTCAGGCTGGAAGGAATGGCTCAATATGAGGCCAATCCAGGGCTGTGAGGCATGAACTATGAATAAGTGTCCAGCATTAGGTTAATTCACCTGTGCTGAGCCCAAAACAGACCCTTTGATGTGAGAAATACCATTTTCCTCTGGTCTTTCGATTGCCCTTTGTTTATCTGAAGGTCTGCTGGGAACAGTAGGCTATATATAGGGCCAACTACTTTGATGTGGGAAATTTTGTTCTTTCCTAGTCTTTTCATTACAATTAACTTGATAGAACTTCTTTTTCATGAAGGAATTCACACTGTCTACATCTCTTTAGATAAAGCAATAAAAGCAAGTGAATTATCCTTGGTGTATAAAAAGATGTAGGTAGAATGATTAAAATGAACTCAAAATTAAATTATTTAAGACAGGTGGATTTAGAACACATTTAAGGCATCCGCTGCCTCAAAGGATATTTATGTCTTTGTTACTTTGGGTTTTAATCTTTTATTACTATGGAACAGTAACTGTGACATTTAAATTTTAACCCCCACACAAATGTGTGTATGTATTCTCATTACTTGCAGACTCTGTATTTGTGGGTTTGCCTACTTGCTAAAATTTATTTGTAACCCCCAAATCAATAAGTACAGTGCATTTATCATCATTTGCAGCCATCACAAAGAAGCACAAAAAGTTGAGTTGCCCAATGCTCATGTTCCTAGCTAAGGTCTAACCAGGAGACATTCTGCTGTCTTGTTTTAGCTGTCATACTATAAACAAGTATCATTTTCACAATCTTACTGTTTATTGAATGTCATACTTTTTATATGCTCACGTTTTGGGGGGAGTTATTTCACTGGTTAAAATGGTCCCCTTGCATAGTGCTGACGTGGTTTCTGGTGTTCCTAAGAGCAAGAAGGCTGTGAATTGCCTTACAGAGGAAATATGTGTGTTAGGGAAACTTTGCTCAGGCCTGAGTTATACCATGAGTGAACCAACAATATACAAAAATAAGGTGACTTCAAACAAAAACACTCATAAAACAAGGTTATGTATTGATCAGAAGACAAAACTGTTGTAACCAGAGGCTCTCAGGAACCTAATTCTGTGTTTTTCCTAGGAGCAATCAGTAATCATTAGTTTAGTGTTCATGACAACTTTATAGAACTACTATAAAAATAATAATTGACTGTATATACATATATACATAAATATATACCATATGTACATATATGTATACATAAAATAAGGGATTATGCATAAATGCAATTAATTTACTATTTATATATTTTTATACATATATATGCATACATATTCATATACCTAGCAATGTTCTAAAATAAAGACCCTAAAATCTATAGTCATTTAATAAAAATGTGTGGAATGATTAAATAAATATGTGGGATTTGATTAAATAAATGATTGGTTGGATAGGTGGGTGGATGGCAGGGAAGATGAGTAGAGACTTGGCAGGCTGCCTTTAAAATGCTGGTAACACCCTTTAATTCACTTTAGCCAGGATATTTGATGTATAGAAAGCTGCTATCTAGTAAATTATTTGCTATTATTGATAATATAACCAGTGGCTAACCATTATTCTAATATGGGAAAGTTTAACAGTTAATTAAACAGTTACTAAGCACACAAAAGTTATGTTAACACCATCAGGACAAGCCATCAGCCTAATGTCTCTTATTTGCTGCTATGAACATGGTAGAACTAGAAAAAATATATATATACACACTTGGCCCTCCATATGTGTGGGTTCTGAATCCTTGGATTCTACTAACTGTGAATTAAAAATATTTGGGTGGAATCAACCTAAATGTCCATCAATGACAGACTAGATAAAGAAAGTGGTACATATCCACCATGGAATATTATGCAGCCATAAAAAAGCAAGCTCATATTTTTTGTGGGAATATAAATGGAGCTGGAGACTATCATCCTTAGCAAACTGAATACCACATGTTCTCACTTATAAATGGGAGCTAAATAATAAGAACTTATTAACACAAAGAGGAAACAACAGACACTGGGGTCTGCTTGAGTGGGGAGGATGGGAGGAGGGAGAGGAGCAGAAAAGATAACTATTGAGTACTGGCTTAACACCTGGGTGATGAAATAATATGTACAACAAACCCGCATGACACCTGTTTATCTAAGTAACAAACCTTCAGATGTACCCCCAAACCTAAAATAAAAGTGGAAGAAAGAAAGAGAGAAAGAAAAAGAGGAAGGAAGGAAGGAAGGAAGGAAGGAAGGAAGGAAGGAAGGAAGGAAGGAAGGAAGGAAGGAAGGAAGGAAGGAAATATTTGGAAAAAAATTGCATCTGTACTGAACATGTATAGCCTTTTTTTGTCACTATTCCCTAAACAATACAACAATGATTGACATAGCATGTATATTGTATTAGCTATTATAAGTAATCTAGAGATGATTAAAATATATAGGAGGGTATGCATAGGTTATATGCAAATCCCAAGACATTTTCTAGCAGGGACTTAAACATCTTCTGATTTTGGTACCTGAGGGAGGTCATGGAACCATGCCCTATGAAAGCCAAGGGATGACAATATCTTCTGATATTTAAGTTCAGGTCCAGGTGTTTTACACTGAAAGATATATAGTACCTTTCCTAGATATGAGTAATAGATCGTGTGCTATTTTAATTTAAATTTCTATTTTACTAATATTTTATCTTACATCTTTTTTTAAATTATCATTTTAGGGCTTGTATCCGGAATCACATGGCATCATTGACAATAATATGTATGATGTAAATCTCAACAAGAATTTTTCACTTTCTTCAGAGGAACAAAATAATCCAGCCTGGTGGCATGGGCAACCAGTATGTAGCATTCTACACGTGCCAACTGAAGTAACCTCCATTTCTCAGTGTGGCAGGAGGTCACTCTTCTTGCTCAGTGGAGCAAGTTCTATGTCACCCATATAGTTTCTAAAGGCTGAGGGTGGGAAGGTGTTTTACCACTATTTGTAACTTGAATTTTTAAAACATTTATGGCTGTTAACTCAAATAGCTATGTTTAAACTTGGGTGTTGGGTTATAAATGTATCTATCTGGAATTTACTCAGAAAGATTATCTGTTAATGTTTTTCCTCATTTTGTTTTGTAATTTTTTTTTTTTTTTTTTTTTTTTTTTGAGACAGAGTCTTACTCTGTCATCAGGCTGGCATGCAGTGGTGCGATCTCAGCTTACTGTAACCTCCGCTTCTTGGATTCAAGCAATTCTCCTGCCTCAGCCTCCTGAGTAGCTGGGACTACAGGGACGCACCACCACGCCCAGCTAATTTTTTTGTATTTTTAGTAGAGATGGGGTTTCACCATGTTGGCCAGGATGATCTCAATCTCCTGACCTTGTGATCCACCTGCCTCAGCCTCCCAAAGTGCTGGGATTACAGGTTGTAATTCTTTTAAAGGGAGAGAGGAACCATCCAATTTTACCAGTTTGAAAAGAAATGATCTTGCTTCTTAGTAGCTTGCTATGTTTTTGGTTTTTGAGGCAGATTCTTAGATAATTATATCTTTTAATTGCTACAAAGATTAAAATTTCAATTTTAATACATGTTGCAACTGTTAATCTTGTTTAGTTTCTGGTAAGGTACACCATTTCTACCCAAAGTAATTATTGACTTTCGCTTATCCTAAATTTTCTCTTCTTACAGATGTGGCTGACAGCAATGTATCAAGGTTTAAAAGCCGCCACCTACTTTTGGCCTGGATCAGAAGTGGCTATAAATGGCTCCTTTCCTTCCATATACATGCCTTACAACCGGTAGTGAAAGTGAAGCACTTTCAGATATTCTCCCAGTTAGGCAGAAATGATCAGGATGTTTTTGTATTAATCTTGGCGGCAATTCCATTAATCCAGTTGTTTAAGCCAAAAATCTTGGAAGTCACCATTGACTCCTTTCCTTTATATCACTCAAGCAGTCTCTCAGTAAATGCTTTTGGCTCTAATTAAAAATCTATGTAGCCTGAGAACTTTTTATTACCTCTAGCATTACCACTCTGGTTCCAGCTGTCATCTCTTGCCTGTATTAACTGCAGTTGCCTCTTTACTCATCTCTCTGCTTCTAGTCTCATCCCACCCACCAGAGGGATTCCTTTAAAATGCAAGTCCAGCCGGGTGCGGTGGCTCACGCCTGTAATCGCAACAGTTTGGGAGGCTGAGGTGGGCTGATCTCTTGAGGTCAGGAGTTCAAGACCAGCCTGGCCAACATGGTGAAACCCCATCTCTACCAGAAGAAAAAATACAAAAATTAGCCAGGCATTGTGGCACATTGCCTGTAATCCTGGCTACTCTGGAGGCTGAGGCAGGAGAATAGCTTGAACCCAGGAGGCAGAGGTTGCAGTGAGCTGAGATCAGGGACCCTGCAGTGTAGTCCAGCCTGAGCGACAGAATGAGACTCCATCTCAAATAAATAAAATAAAATAAAATGCAAGTCCAATTATGGCATTATTTGGCATCAAAACTTCAGTGGCTCCCTGTGTCACTCAGAGTAAAAGCTTACAAGGCCCTATGTGGTATGACCTCTGGTGTCACCTTACCTCTCCGACCTCCTCTTCTGCTACTCCCTCAGATGCTCACTCTGAACTCCTTGGTGGACTTCAACATACTAGGCTTGCTTCTGCTGCAGGACATTGCACTGGCTGTTCACCCTCCCTGAGATGATTTGCTTCATGGATCTGAATGCCTACTCTTTCACTGCCTTCTGGCGCTGTTGAAAAATTACCTTCTCAATATTGTCTTACCCCAGTTATACTTAAGATTTAAAATTCCAAACCACCTTCATCTCAGTTACTCTGCTGTAGTGGTTTTTTTTTTTTTTTTTGTCCACAGCATTTATCACCTTTTAATACACTATATACTTTATTTTTATATTAGGTCAATTGTTTGTTACTTGTCTTCCTGCACTAGAATGTAATCTTTGGTTTGCTCACTGATAAATTCTGTTTTGAATGAACAAATAGTATCCGGCAATAGATGTTCAATATATGCATATGCATAAATTTTTAAAAATGGAATTAATGGATCATAATCAATTGTCTTTTATTTTATTTGGGGGAAACTGAAGGAGAGAAGGGTGGGGTGAAATAAAACAATCTGCATTTCATTTATAGTGCTGCAAGTGTATCTATAAACAGAAATCCCTTTGAATAATAGTGAATACCTTTCAGTATTGTGATAATATAGGAACACAAAATGGATAGCTGAAGATATTAACCTTTCTGAATAGGAATGTAATGGAGTTATTCTTGATTTGATTCATTTTAAAGAATTATTTCTACTCTATTTTTTCAGAAGTGTCCCATATGAAGAGAGGATTTCTACATTGTTAAAATGGCTGGACCTGCCCAAAGCTGAAAGGTAATGTCGAGTATCAGAAAAGTGCTGGCATAGTGGCATATATATGGGTAAAATATGAAGTTATTTCTTCACTTTAAATTACAATTTTTGGCTATTTTTGAAACAATGTGGCATTGCCTTTTAATGGGCACTTTTCATGAATTATTCCTGGCTGGGCAGGGGGGTCTCACTCATGTAATCCCAGCACTTTGGGAGGTTGAGGCAGGAGGATCACTTGAGCCCAGGAGTCCCAGACCAGCCTGGACAACATAGTGAAACCCTGTCTCTAAAAAAAAGTAAAGAAACTAGCTGGTCACGGTGGTACGCAGTTGTAGTCCTAACTACTTGGGCAGCTGTGGCGGGATGATCACTTGAGCTCAGAAGTTTGAGGCTGCAGTGAGCTCTGATCATGCCACTGCTCTTCAGCCTGGGTGACACAGTGAGACTCTGTCTCAAAAATAAAATAAAGGAAATTATTCCTGAGAGCTGGTAACTTTTTGTTTTCGAAAATGTGGTTGACATTATTGAACAACAGAGATAGCGCTAACACCAGAGAGCAGAGGCAAATATCACAGAACCAAAGCCAGATGTGGAATGGAGCAGAGCGGGGAGCAGGCCTGACACTCAGTTATAAGGACTGACTCCAAGAGCCAGAGGTGCTCCATCAAGCCCATGCGCACAGATTGGAGTGAGCATGGAGGCTCACTGAAGGCTAACCAGGAGCTCCAGGTAAACAGTGCCTCAGAAACCAGACACCGGAAGAAAGAACTTAGTATAACAGAACCAAGAATCAGCAACAAGTCAGAAACCGGGAAACAGAAAGGACTGGGGCACACCAAAACTGGTCTTAACTGCAGAACAAAACAGAATTTCACAACAGGGGCGTACCAGTGCTTATATCTGGGAAAGTCTTATTTAATTCCTGTCAGGAAACCTATCCTTGCTGGAGCCAAGTAGAACTACCGGGTCTGAACAAAGAGGAGGAGGTTAGAGAGAAAGAAAAGGCAATGGCCGGCAAGCCTGAGATCTACAAAATCCCCCAATCCAGCCTGTAAGTTTATCGCAAATTGATAACATATTTCTGTTTCAATTTTACCCTTAGACCCAGTTTTTATACCGTGTATTTTGAAGAACCTGATTCCTCTGGACATGCGGGTGGACCAGTCAGTGCCAGAGTAAGTTTGTTTTGTTTTGTTTTAAAAAAACAAAACAATGTAAAATCATCTAACCCTAACCCGCAAAACAAAATAGTATTCTTTAACTTCTACTGAGCACAAATGTATTTGATACATACACAAGAAGATCAAAATAGGTAAAGGTATAAAAGGGATGCCATGGTTCAACTGCCTTCTTAACTATAAAATAGTTGAAATTCTAGAAAGGACAACTGCGTTTTTAACTATATCTTGAATCATTTGAAAAACTATCATTGAATACTTAGATGTGGCACTGTTGTTGCATATAATGAAAACATTAAGGCTAGATATTACATAAACCGATTCATACTAGTGTGGTGTATTTCAGGCTAAGTCACCTGCAAGTCCATTGTGGTATATCCAGCTGTCTAGTCTCCCACAGTTCATTTATAAGTTCCTTATAATTGGATTTAACATGTTATTACCTCAGGCAGAGTTATTTCCCTTCTAGGCTCCCATTATCATTGAAGTGGACTCTCTAATGTAAGTTTATTCATTATCTAGGCCATTCTGTTATGATTTTACTACACAAACATAGTCCTTAAATATTGCTTTTAGCAAAACAAGACATTCTGTCTTCTAAACTCCACTAAAGCCTCTATTGTCTTGGACACAATGGAAAGTTGCAAAGGCTGCCACGAGTATGGCTTTCCCCACCCCATGGAAACTCGTTGAACAATTGCCCTCAATTGGAATGCAAGCATATTAGTTCTGGCACCATGCCTTTGCAATTTCTCAGAAAAACTTTTTTTCCTTCCTTCCTATTAGGCCAAAATGATTCATAATATAGGGACTTGCTCAAGCCTCACCACTTTTAAGCCTTGGGCCTCTGTTATATTCCTGCACAGCTCTAGACTGTATCACAGAATTGTATGCCTTTTCAGGTTACTCTAAGCATGAACTATCTAAAATATATTTACCATGCCTTCTTTTTATGTTATTTTATTTTTTATTTATTTATTTTTTGAGATGGAGTCTTGCTCTGTCACCCAGGCTGGAGTGCAGTGGTGCAGTCTCGGCTCTCTGAAACCTCCATGTCCTGAGTTCAAGCAATTCTCCTGTCTCAGCCTCCTGAGTAGCTGGGACTACAGGCACGTGCCACTGTGCTAGGCTAATTTTTGTATTTTTAGTAGAGACGGGGTTTCACCATGTTGGCCAGGATGGTCTTGAACTCCTGACCTCAGGTAATCCACCTGCCTCGGTCTCCCAAAGTGCTAGGATTACAGGCATGAACCACCTCGCCCAGCCATTCTTTTCTATTTTAACTGTTAGCCGTGTTTGATATGATTTGTCATTTGAGAAGGGACACTGTATTTGCATTCGTTGCACCTCAGGAGCTGACTTGAGATTAGGCACCATGTCCTTTTTTTCCCCCCATTCAGTGGTCTAGTTTAAAACCCAAGTACATTATAAGTATAATTTGGAAAAGTGCTGCAAAGGAAAAGATCAAGGTTCCCCTAAGACATCTATCTAGGCAGTCTCAATCTAGTCTAGAGTAGGGTGCAAATTTAGCCTGGTTAGGAGACTCTCCTCTGAGTGACAAAAAGAAAACAGAATTTGCAAGTGGGCTTATTGAGGAAGGAGCTGTGCACATTGGAGGAACACATAAAATGAGCAAATGGTTTGACAAACAAATGGCTAGATGGCTCAGCAAGTAGACAGCGTGATCATGGTAAGAATAATAGTAGCAACTCACCCTTATTTGTGCTCTGCTGTGCCAGAGCTGTTGGACAAGCTATGAGAATTATCTCCCACCAATGTCTGCAGCATTGTGAAGCAGGGAAGAGGGCTAAGAGGAAGCCCAGAGAAAGAGTCAGGCACCAAATTCTGCAGGGCCTTGCAAGTCCTTGCAGGCTAGAAAAAGTAAAACGAGAAGCATTGTAATAAGGGAGGTGACAGGACCAGATCTGTGTGTATTTAGAGATCACTTTTATTTTGTAAGAGGAAAAGACAGGTGGGAAGAGACAGGTTAGCTTTCTCAACATTCCAGAAAAGAGATAACAGTGACTTGGACTAAGGTAGAGGCAACAATTGTGGATGGAAGAAGATATAACAGATTCATTTAGGAGATAGGCTTGGCATGACTTAGTGTGAGTTGGGTGAGGGGGTTGGGGGATCAAGATTGATTTCCTAGTTTCTATCATGTGCCGGCAGGTGGTCCCATTTATATTAATAAGACCACTAAAGGAGGGTAAGTTTGGGGAGATGCTCGTTTTGCAATTGAGGTGTCTGTGTTGTCCAAATGGAGATGTCCAGAAGGCAAATGAATGTGGATTTAAAGCTCAAAGGAGGTGAAGATCTGGGATATCGGCAGCATATAGATGGTGCGTGGAAGTGGAGATGGCCTAAGGAGAAAGCAAAGTGAGAAAATAGAAGGGTTAGGACCAAATGTCACTTAAGACTTGAGGAGAAGAGGCAAATGAATGGAAGTAGAAGATTTTGTGACTTCTTAATTATTATTGTTAGTTTTAATCGCATACCTTTAATCAGAGTTAATATGACTTATAAATTGACAGTAAAAAGGCTATTTTAGTTTGTTTTGGCACATTCACTAAGTGAAAAACTTATCACTCAAACTTAACAAAGCTACTCAATTGTTTCCTATTATAGGAATTTCTTGTTTCTTTTCTTTGGCTGGGTGAGAGTAGGGGACTGGCATTTCATGTTCTATCAAGTGTGTACTTCATGACAGAATCTGGGTTCAAGAAATATGTAATGAGTTGTGTTGCATGATCCCTTCCCTGCGAGAACTCATGCTCTCCTTGAGAGGCAGACAGGTACACAGATGATTTCAAAACTGTAAAGAGTCCAGTGGCAGCCAGATGCCAGGGTGCTGGCAGAGGACAGAAGAGGAGGGGTTCTTGGTGTGGATGGGGGAGTGAGTCAGATGACTATGTAAAAGGGGACATTATGTCATGACAACAGGTGGAAACAGTGACTCTCGCTGGCAAAGCGAAGTGCGGGTCACCCTAAGACTGAAGGCCAGGAAAGCATCTTGGAGTTGATGATGGATTGAGCAGTAGGTAGAGAGCGACTTGTGTTCAAGTCCTGCTCTGTCCCTTATTAACTGAAGGACTGTGAACATGTCACTTAACTTCTTTAAACCTCAAGTTTCCTGACCTTTACAACTGACTATTCCAGTAGCTCTATCCATGAATATTTGCTGTGAGGATTTTAAGAGACAATGCACCAAAGATCTTAACTCTATCAGGCTTGTAAAATTCCTTCTCAAAGAAAAAAAGAGGCAATCATTGTTATAATAGTACTCTGAGAGATAAAACATTTCTTTCCCCAATCCATTGCTATTATGCTTTCTTATTCTCTGGGAAAAAAAAAAAAAAACACACACACACACACAGAAAATTTACATCAGTGAAATTTACTTAAACTTTATGTCAGTTCCATGAATTATATTCATAAAGTGTAGAAAATTTAAAAACACAAAGCAGTGAGGATAAACAATAAAATAAAATGAACTCTAATTCTGCTATTTAGAGACAACCACTGTCAATAGTACTTTGATATATTTCCTTTTAATTTTCTGTGCATGCATGTTTACTAAGAAATGCTAAATATATTTCAAAACAAAATCAGGATTATGCAGTATGTATACAGTTTGGTTTTCATTTTTAATGCTTAACATTGTTTGTGACTATTTTCCTATGCCATTGTTTTTTGTGTGTGTGAGGGAATGGAGAGAGGGAGTTTTGCTCTTTCGCCCAGGCTGGAGTGAAGTGCTGCAATCTTGGCTCACCGCCCCCCGGGGTTCAAGTGATTCTCCTGCCTCAGCTTCCTGAGTAGCTGGAATTACAGGTGCCTGCCACCATGCCCAACTAATTTTTACATTTTTAGTAAAAATGGGGTTTTGCCATGTTGGCCAGGCTGGTCTCGAACTCCTGACTTCAGGTGATCCACCCGCCTCAGCCTCCCAAAGTGTTAGGATCACAGGCCTGAGCCACCACACCCAGCCCCATTGTTCTTTAAAAGTATCTTTTCATGGCTATAGAGTAAGTCTTCTTAAAAATGTGTCATCTATTTTTCCTTGCGGCCAAATGTGTTAGCTCACACCTGTAATTCCAGCACTTTGAGAGGCTGAGGCAGGAGGATCACTTGAGCCCAGGAGTTTGAGACCAGCCTGGGAAACTTAATGAGATCTAATCTCTACAAAAAATTAAAGAATTAGCCAGGCATGACGGTGTCCACCTGTGGTGCCAGCTACTCAGGAGGCTGAGACAGGAGGATTGCTTTAGCCCATAAGATCAAAGCTGCAGTGAGTGGTGATTATGCCACTTTACTCTAGCCTGGGCAACAGAGTAAGACCCTGTCCCTAAAAATAAATAAATAAATTATTTTTCCTTGCATTTAAATTATAAATCAATAATGTGATGACTGTGTTTGTATGCAAGTCTTTATTTGTACACCAAGTGTTGACTTAGGACAAATGCCCAGAAGTAGAATTATTGGGTTACAGATGCTGTTTTTAACTCTTTGGAAACCTATTGCACATGACCCTCTGGAATGTGTGTGACCTTTAGGCTATCTTAGAAGTATCTGTCCACTCTTCTCTCTAACTTAGAGCATCACTATGAAAATCTTTACAGTTGGATAGTGTTTGTTGACATTCAGCATGGTTTCACATATTTATTGGCCAGCAGTCTATCTTTCTTTGTAGGAAGCATGGTTTAGATTTTTGTTTACAGAAAATTAGGGAATTGGTATTCGATGAATATGGTAGCATGGGTGCTAGTGCTGGGCTCTGATGTTCTGTTTCCAAACCAGCAATTTCAGAGACTGAGATGTGTTTAATTTTTACTTGATTAGATAATGGTTTGGCTAATCAAGACAATTCATTATGACAATCTTAACTCCAAATTATTTTTTAGGTAATTAAAGCCTTACAGGTAGTAGATCATGCTTTTGGGATGTTGATGGAAGGCCTGAAGCAGCGGAATTTGCACAACTGTGTCAATATCATCCTTCTGGCTGACCATGGTATGCTTTTAAAAACATTCTTATTTTATTATTGATTATAATTTATCACTTCAGGAATCATACACAGATAACAGTGATATTTTAAAATCTCTACTTCTAGACCTAAAGTCTCTTGAAGAAGCAAGGAATGAATTGTGGTAGATTGTGATGAAAAGAGGACTACATTAAAATTTCTAGTTTAATTATTCTAATAGTCCTGAAAACCTACTTATAGACACTATGTTTTGTAAAAGTGGAGTTAATGATATTTAACAGGGATGTGGTTGGGTTTTTATTCAATCTAAAGAGTGCTTTGGGGCCTTCATTCCAGCCATGGTTCGTTCATGTAGATTGGCTGCAGTTTACTGTAGCTGGCAAGTTTTGCCACACCATGTGTATTTTTTTTAGTTATGTAAATAGATGTGTATTTATTCATAGCTTTTCATCTTTAAAGTTACTGTCACCTCACATTTCTCTACTTGAGGTTAACTCTTGATTTTGATTAACCTGAATGTTAAAGGAAGTGAAACAGTGGGGACACCCTCTCCAACCTCATGCAAAATGCATTCAAACAGTTTTGAAGTACATATGCACTCATTCTACAGAATTTTTTTTTTTTTTTTTTGACATGATGTCTGGCTCTGTCGCCAAGGCTGGAGTGCAGTGGGGCGATCTTGGCTCACTGCAAGCTCCGCCTCCCGGGTTCATGCCATTTTCCTGCCTCAGCCTCCCAAGTAACTGGGACTACAGGCGCCTGCCACCACGCTTGGCTAATTTTTTGTATTTTTAGTAGAGACAAGGTTTTACCATATTAGCCAGGATGGTCTTGATCTCCTGACCTCGTGATCCACCCACCTCGGCCTCCCAAAGTGCTGGGATTACAGGCGTGAGCCACCGCGCCTGGCCTCTACAGATATTTTTTAAGTGCCTAGTCAATGCTAGGTACTTTCCTAGATACGGAGTAGATCTTTCCTAGCTAGGGTAGTCAAAGTGTCTTCTTGAGGAGGACATTTAAAGTCAAGTCCCAATATCTGTAAAGGGACCAGCCATGGGGCATGAGGAGGAAAAAGAGTGTGTCTGTAGAACTTTTGTTCATATTTTAGAGCATCCAGATAATGGGAAACATAGTAATGTATTTTTAAATTTTCTAAGGTTGTTCCCTTACACTTTGCCCTATTGTTTTAAAATTAAACAGAAACTTTTTGTGTAATTTTGTTAAAAGAAATTAATTAAAATAATAATTTATATGCAAGCCAGACACCATGGCTCAGGCCTGTAATACCCTCACTTTAGGAGGCCGAGGCTGGTGGATCACTTGAGGTCAGGAGTTCGAGACCAGCCTGGCCAATATGGTGAAACCCCGTCTCTACTAAAAATACAAAATTAGCCAGGTGTGGTGGCACACACCTGTAGTCCCAGCTATTCGGGAGGCTGAGACAGGAGAATCGCTTGAACCTGGGAAGCGGAGGCTGCAGTGAGGCAAGATCATACCACTGCAATATAGCCTGGGCAACACAGCAAGATTATCTAAAAAAAAAAAATTATATGCAGTCTGAAAAATCTTCAAATAAAAAAAGTTAACTACCAAATCTTTTTATAGCACATACTCCTTATATAAATTTAAATTACTTTATACTTTTTTTTGAGACAGAGTCTTGTTCTGTCACTTAGGCTGGAATGTAAATGGCATGATCTCGGCTCACTACAACTACCACCTTTGAGATTCAAATGATTCTCATGCCTTAGCCTCCTGAGTAGATGGGACTATAGGTGCACGCCACCACGCCACCATGTCTGGCTAATTTTTGTATTTTGTGGTAGAGATGGGGTTTATCATGTTGGCTAGGCTGGTCTCAAACTCCTGGCCTCAAGTGAGCCGCCCACCTCGGCCTCCCAAAGTGTTAGGATTACAGGTGCGAGCCACAGCCTAAATAATATACTTTTAAAAGTAAGAATTACTTCCATTAATCTATTATACGTTGAACAAATGATCTGTTTATAATACCCATCTGTGCTTCCCTCAAACATGACCCTTCTCCACTGCCACAATTTTCTGCCACAGTAAAGTAATAGAGTGAATTGTGTAACTTCTCAGTGAAACTTGGTTTGAGATCTGTAACATAAAATGTCTTCTATTTGACACGGAAATCAACCGTTGCCATTTATATATGTTCAGTGGATTGTTATGATGATTTTTTGATTCAGGAATGGACCAGACTTATTGTAACAAGATGGAATACATGACTGACTATTTTCCCAGAATAAATTTCTACATGTACGAAGGGCCTGCCCCCCGCATCAGAGCTCTTAATGTACCTCATGACTTTTTTAGTTGTAAGTATGAAGACACCTATATGAAAAAAAGGGCAAAACTGAAAATGAATAACCATAGTTCTCTAATTCTGAGAGGAAGTTGGGATTATCAGACTCCCTACTGACTTCTTGAGAAGACCACACAGAAACAAGTGGGAAATTCCCATGCTTAAGTACATTCTATAAAGTCTATGGTAATATCTAATATTGTTAGGTTGAAATGTATCCTACTGTGTTCTAAATACTAAAATAATTCTTTGCTTGAAATAACTTTTAATTTAATTTTACCAGATCATAGTTATTAATAAATGAATGTATCAAATTCATCTGAGTGGTTCACATTCTTTGCATTTGTTCGTTATCAATTGTAATGTCATTTATTTCTTTTTCTTTTGAAACAGTTAATTCTGAAGAAATTGTTAGAAACCTCAGTGTAAGTATACAAAATTCTTCATGCATATATTTAACTTAATGCAATGACCTTAATCTGGGTTTTTGAGAAATTCATATTTTATATTTCTAAGTCTAAGCTACTTGGAATTTATTTTTTAAATCTTCCATCAACATTATTTTATATGTGTATTAGTTGCTTTTATCTTAGTTGTTTTCATTTTGGAGCAGACACATCCAAAGAAATTAGTTTGCAATAATAGTAGCACTAAATCCTGGCTTATATTGAAAGGGCTGATGTCCCATTCAAAAGGGTGGTGTTAGCTTCAGGTAGCACAATTTTTTGTGTGACTAGTATAAGAGGATAGTGAATTACACCTCTTACAGATCTTTTTTTTTACAAGTCAAAAAGATAATCTCTTTACTCACTACTATAATTGCAACTGCTTTTGATTTGTTCCCACATCCCAAATTGTAAATAAATAAGTAGAGAAACTTCCAGATATCTTAAAGCAATATTTTTGAAAGTACAATTCACTACTCCTGGAGAGACCTGGAATGGTCTTCTGTAATAGTTTTGTTATTTATTTATTTATATTTATTTTACCTTTACAGTGTTTGCTTTTATTAACTTTTTTTTAAAAAATTCAACTTTCATGTTAGATACAGAGGGTACATGTGCAGATTTGTTACATGGGAATATTGTGTGAGTCTGAGGTTTCTAATATGGAGCCTATCATCCTGGTAGTGAGCATTGTACCCAATAAGTAGTTTTTTAACCCACACACCTCCTCTTCCCTCTAGTAGTCCACAGTGTCTATTGTTCCCCTACTTACGTTCATGTGTGTTCAATGTTTAGCTCTCACTTATAAGTAGAACATGCAGTATTTGGTTTTCTGTTCCTGTGTTAATTTGCTTAGGATTACAGCCTCCGGCTCCATTCATGGCGCTCCAAAGAACATGATTTCATTCTTTTTTATGGCTGCGTAGTATTCTATGGTGTATATGTACCACATTTTCTTTATCCAATCTACTATTGTTGAGCACCTGGGTTGATTCCATGTCTTTGCTATTATGAATAATGCAGCAATACACATATGAGTGTATGTGTGTTTTTGATAGAATGGTTTATTTTGGCAGAGGGGTATATACACAGTAATGGAATTGCTGGGTAGAATCATATCTCTGTTTTAAGTTCTTTGAGAAATCTCTAGACTGCTTTCCACAGAGGCTGGACTAATTTACTCTTCCAACAGTGTATAAGTGTTCCTTTTCTCTGCAACCTCACCATAGCATCTATTGTTTTTTGACTTTTGAGGGGTGGCCATTCTGACTAGTGTGAGATGGTATCTCATTGTGGTTGTGATTTGCTGACAAAAACAAGCAATTGGGAAAGGACTCAATAAACGGTGCTGGGATAACTAGCCAGTCATGTGGATGTTGAAACCAGACCTCTACCTTTTGCCATATATAAAAATTAACTCAAAATGGGTTAAACATTTAAATGTAAGACCTCAAACTATAAAAATCCTGGAAGGCAACCTAGGAAATATCCTTCTTGACCTGGGTCTTGGCAAATAATTTTTGGCTAAGTCCCCAAAAGCAATTACAACAAAACAAAAAATAGACAGATGAGACCTAATTAAACTAAGAGCTTCTGCATAGCCAAAGAAACTATTAACAGAGCAAACAGCCTACAGAATGGGAGAAGATATTCACAAACTACACATCCAAGAAGGGCCTAATATCCAGAATCTATAGGGAATTTAAACAAATCAACAAGCAAAAAACAAATAACCCCATTAAAAAGCGGGCAAAAGAAATGAAGAGACACTTCTCAAAAGAAGACATACAAGTAGCCCGCAAACATGTGAAAAAATACTCAGCGTCATTAATTTTCAGAAAAATGCAAGCCAAAACCATGATGGAATAGTTTTTATAGTTATATATTTAAAATATATTCACAAATATACATCTGCTACACGAAATTCATGAGTTCACTATTGTTTGCAATGCGACTATAACTATTTGAGTACAGGGGGTATGCAGCTACAGGCTTACCTTGGTTTATTGTGCTTCACTGCATTGTGCTTTGCAGATGTTGCATTTTTTACCAATTGAAGGTTTTGTGGCAACTCCGCATTGAGCACGTCTATCCAGTGCCATTTTTTCAACAGCATGTGCCCACTTCATGTCTATGTGTCACCTTTTGTTAATTCTCACAATACTTCAAATTTTTCATTATTATTATATATGCTCTGGTGATCTGTGATCAGTTATCTTTGATGTTACTATTGTAATTGTTTTGGGGCCTCCTGAATCCTACCCACAGAAGATGGCAAACTTAACAGATAAATGTTACGTGTGTGCTGATTGCTTCACAAACTGGCTGTTTCCCTTCCCGTCCCCTTCCTCTCCTCTGGACTCTCTATTCCCTGAGGCATAACGATATTGAAATTAGGCCAATTAGTAACGCTACAATGGCTTCTAAATGTTAAAGTAAAAGAAATAGTTACACATTTCTCATTTTAAATCAAAAGCTAGAAATGATTAAGCTTAATGAAGAAGGCATGTTGAAAGTTAAGATAGGCCAAAAGCTAGGCCTGTTGCACCAGACAATTAGCCAAATTGTCAAAACAAAGGAAAAGTTCTTGAAGGAAATGAGAAGTGCTATTCTAGTGAATATATAAATAATAACAAAGTGAAACAGCCTCATTGCTAACATGGAGAAAGTTTTGGTGGCTGGATACAAAATCAACCAGCCACAACAGTCTTTTAAGCCAAAACCTAATTCAGAGCAAGACGCTAAGTCTGTTCAACTTTATGAAGGCTGAGATGGGTGAGGAAGTTGCAGAAGAAAAGTTTAAAGCTAGCAGAGGTTTGTTAGTGAGGTTTAAAGAAAGAAGCCTTCTGGCCAGGTGAGGTGGCTCATGCCTGTAATCCTAGTACTTTGGGAGCCTGAGGCGGATGGATCACTTGAGGTCAGGAGTTTGAAACCAGCCTAGCCAACATGGTGAAACCCCATCTCTACTAAAAATACACAAAAAAATTAGCCGGCATGGTAGTGGGCACCTGTTATCCCAGCTACTTGGGAGGCTGAGGCAGGAGAATTGCTTGAACCCGGAAGGCGGAGGTTGCAATGAGCTGAGATCACGCCACTGCACTCCAACCTAGTCAACAGAGTGAGACTCTATCTAAAAGAAAAAAAAAAAAAAGAAGCCTTCTCCATAACAGAAAAGTGCAAGGTGAAGCAGCAAGTATTTGTGATGACATAGAAGCGGCAGTAAGTTATCCAGAAAATCTAGCTAAGATCATTGATGAAAATGGCCACACTAAGCAACGTATTTTCAATGTAGAGGAAACAGTCTTCCATTGGAAGAAGGTGCCATCTAGGACTTTCATAGCTAGAGAACATAAGTCATTGCTTGACTTCAAAACTTCAAAGGACAGGCTGACTCTTTTATTAGGGGCTAATGCAGCTGGTGACTTGAAGTTGAGCCAATGCTCATTCTGAAAATCCTAGGACCCTTATGAATTATGCTCAATCTACTCTACCTGTGCTCTGCAAATGGAAGAACAAAGCCTGCATGACAGCTCACCTGTTTATAGCATCCGTTTCCTGAATATTTTAAACTCACTGTTGAGCCTTTCTGCTCAGAAAAAAAGATTCCTTTCTAAAGATTGCTGCTTACTGAGAATGTACCTGGTCACCCAAGAGCTCTGATAGAGATGTACAAGGAGATGGATATTTTCATGTCTGCTAACACAACATCTATTCTGCAGGCCATGGATCAAGGAGCAATGTTAACTTTTAAGTCTTATTCTTTAAGAAATACATTTCATAAGACTATTGTCATAAATAATACCTCTCATCTGAGCAAAGTATTATAAAGTGAAAACCTTCTGGAAATGATTCACCACTCTAGATACCATTAAAAACATTTGTGATTTGTGGGAGGTCAAAATATCGGCATTAATAGGAGTTTGGAAGAAATTGATTCCAACCCTCCTGGATAACTTTGAGGGGTTCATGACTTCAACAGAGGAAGTAATTACAGTCGTGGTAAAAATAGCAAGAGAGGCCAGGCGTGGTGGCTCATGCCTGTAATCCCTGCACTTTGGGAGACCAAGGAGGGCGGATCATGAGGTCAGGAGATCGAGACCATCCTGGCTAACATGGTGAAACCGTGTCTATACTAAAGATACAAAAAATTAGCTGGGCGCAGTGGTGGGCGCCTGTAGTCCCAGCTACTGGGGAGGCTGAGGCAGGAAAATGGCGTGAACCCGGGAAGCAGAGCTTGCAGTGAGCCGAGATCACGCCACTGTACTCCGGCCTGGGCTACAGAGCCAGAATCTGTCTCAAAAAAAAAAAAAAAAGAGAGAGAGAGAACTAGAATCAGAAATGGAGCCTGTAGCTGTGACTGAATTGCTATAATCTCATGAGAAAACTTGAACAGATGAAGAGCTGCTTCTTATGGGTGAGTAAAGAAAGTGGTTTCTTGAGATGGAATCTAACCCTGTGAAGATGCCATAAACATTGTTGAAAAGACAACAAAGGATTTAAAATATTCCATAAACTTAGTGGATAAAGCAGCAGCTTTGAGAGGACTTGAGAGGATTGACTCTACTTTTGAAGGAAGTTCTACTGTGGGTAAAATGCTATAAAACAGTTTTGGATGCTACAGAGAAATACTTTGTGAAAGGCAGAGTCCACTGATGCAGCCAACTTCATTTTTGTCTCATTTTAAGAAATTACCACAGCCACCCCAGCCTTCAGCAACCACCATTTTGATCAGTCAGCAGCCATCAACATTAAAGCAAGGCCCTCTACCAGCAAAAAGATGAGAACTCACTGAAGGCTCAGAGGATCATTGGCATTTTTAGCAATTAAGAAATTTAAAATTCAGGTATGTACTTTTTAGACATAGTGCTGTTGCACACTGAAAAGATTATAGTATAGTGTAAACATGACTTTTATGTGCACTGGAAAACCAGTTCATACAACTTGCTTTATTGTGGTGGTCTGGAACTGAGTTCAAAATATCTCCAAGGTATGCCTGTAGAGTAAAATCTCTGAGGATGGAGTGCGAAGGACTGGAGATGAACACTGAGCAAAGACTGGTTAATATAATCTGGGACCCACTGCAAGTTTCAAGTAGAATGGCCTTTAGAGCAGAAATTCTTTACAGTGATGATCACTCTGCTTTTCTCTCAACACCTTCCAGTATGCTGGGCTTGAGTAAAAACTGTAGACATTCTTGCCCCCTCTTCTGGTGAAGTGTATACATGCAATGTGTTCATGCTGAGTGGATGAAGTTTCAACATGCGCACTCTCTAAATCCACATATGGTTTTCTTTCTGTTTCATCACCTCATGATCCCCATAACTGAAGCTCTGTTGGTGAGGAAGGGTAAATCTCTAATAATCCCAGTTGTGAAAGGGGATTGAGTATCGCCGGCTTTGGAAATCCATTGTATGGCATCACAGATATGGACTGGGCCTGGAGTTACAGAGCCCCAAGGAAATGAACTACCATTTCACATAGTCCATCCTTCCCAGGAAAGTATTTCATGTGGTAGTACAGTATTCCCAGCAGTGCTGTTCTGTGGACCTATATTGAGTTTATTTTGGACAGACATAACCAAGCATGAAGTGGCAACTTTTTAAGTTCTACAGCACTCTGACTACATGAGAGACATCACTACCATTTATTCTGAGATAAAATGTCAAAAACTGGGCCGGGCGTGGTGGCTCATTCCTGTAATTCCAGCACTTTGGGAGACCAAGGTGGGTGGATCACTTGAGGTCAGGAGTTCAAGACTATCCTGGTCAACATAGTGAAACATCTTCTCTATTAAAAATACAAAAATTAGCCGGGCATGGTGGTGGATACCTGTAATCCCAGCTACTCTGGAGGTTGAGGCAGGAGAATTGCTTGAACCCAGGAGGTGGAGGTTGCAGTGAGCCAAGATCACACCACTGCACTCCAGCCTGGGTGATAGCGCAAGACTCAGTCAAAAAAGAGAGAGAGAGAGAGAGAGAAGAAAAAAGTCAAAAATTGTATCTCAACTGTGGAGACTTCATTCCAAATTCTCGAATGCAAAGAATCACTGGTACTTCTTCGCAGGTAGGCAGTGTGCCTTTGGTTTTCTCTGGATTTACTCTGGCTACACAAACGCCAGGAAAGTGTGACGGATTACACACAGGGACAATTTATAGTTGATCCCTTGCATCTTGGGGGAAGCTGCATACTCGGCAGCTGCCAGCTTGTGCCTGCCTGCAAGTTACAAAAATATTGGCTTAAGAAAGAAGTAATGATAAATAAAACAGTAGAAGCATAAGAAGCCTGGAAAATATACCAAAATAGACAAGAAAAACTGGCAAAAATATGTTTGCAATATATACTTTTGTTTTTCCTCTTTTATTCTCTAAACTCTCCTTGCTCTCCCACTGTCTGTATTTTGTTTAAATTTTGTTTGTGTAAATTATGTGCTTCATAATTTCTCTTATTTTTCTTATCTAAATTGTACCTGAGATAATAGTGACACACACTTGTTAATGTATATGATATATTGTGGTTTAAAATAAATAAGAAAATGAGGAAATAGGAAAAATTTCATTTTCTTTGTTTACGGTTTTTCTTCTTGTTTCTCAAAATGGTCATGAGGGAGAGAAAGTTCCTTTGTAGTTCTACTTCTCATTACCTCATTTTTCTTTTACATAAATAGATACCAATGTGATTTGCATTTCTACAATTTTAAAATATGCCATACAGTCATAATTATTAAAGAAACAAAATTTTACTCCAATTTGTAAGGAACCCACGATATTTTTTACAAATAGAGAGACTATAACAGGTTTCAAAAGCCATTGACTTGATTGGAAAACTAAGCAAATGTAGGTTATTTAAAAGATAAATTGAGTCTGTTGGAAAGTACTTTTTTGTGCAATTAAAGTAAATTAAAAGTGACACACACTTGATATATATGACATATTGTGGTTTAAAATAAATAAGAAGATGAGGAAATAGGAAAAATTTCATTTTAAAGTAATTTAAAACTACTTTTAAATTTTTTTACTCATATCTACTAATATGGTATTTATTTTTATATGTAATTTAGACTCAAAAGTTGTCATTGTCTCTCTAAATCTAGATGTCTGTCCATTTCTGTTAAAAAAGAGGGTAATTTATAGTGGTTTAATATATAATATATATGGTTATATATGATATATGATATAGCCATATATCATATATTATATATAATATATAATATAGCCATATATCATATATTATATAGTTCTATATGGTATATGGTATATGGTTATATAATCTATATTATATAATATATAATTATATATAATATATAATATGTTTTTATATTATATATTATATAATATAGTTTATTATAATATTATATATTATATAATATAGTTTATTATAATATATATTATATAATATAGTTTATTATAATATTATATATTATATAATATAGTTTATTTATTATATATTATATAATATATAATATATAATAATTATATAATATAATATATATAATATATAATATATAATATATAATAAATAAACTATATTATATAATATATTATAGTTATATATTACATATAATTATATAATATAAATATATAATGCATAACTATTATACAATATATAATACATAACCATATATCATATATCACATTTTATAATATATAGTAATATATTATGTATTATATATGATATAGTAATATATTATGCATTATATATGATATGTATATATAAGATATGATATATAGTTATATATTATACATTACATATGATATATGGTTATATAGTATACATTATATGTGAAATATATAATATATAACCATAAATCATATATCATATATTTTATAATATATAGTCATATATTATATATTATATATGGTGATATGTATATATGATATGTGATATATTGATATATATGATATATAGTTATATATAATACATTATATATGATATATAGTTATGTATAATATATATGGTTATATATTATATATAATATATGGTTATACACACATACACCCCCCCACCAGGAATAAAAACTGAAAACATTAACTCATAATTTAAATCAGATTTTTTATTTTTTTGAGAGAGTCTCACTCTATGGCCTAGGCTGGAATGCAATGGCATGATCTTGGCTCACTGCAACCTCTGCCTCCTGTGTTAAATCAGATTTTTAATTGCAACCTGATTATCATTGCAATGATAAAAGTAATAACCAGGGAATCTGACTACATTGATAATAGGTTTAATATTCCTATTGTATCAGCCAAGCTGAAATCCTCTTACCTTTAAAAGGTGCTTCATAAATTGACGTAGAAGATGAACTTTTAAAATTAATTTGCATATCTTATGTATCATAAAGAAATACTTACTTGCTTTTCAGTGCCGAAAACCCGATCAGCACTTCAAACCCTATTTGACTCCTGATTTGCCAAAGCGACTACACTATGCCAAGAACGTCAGAATCGACAAAGTTCATCTCTTTGTGGATCGACAATGGCTGGCTGTTGGGTTCGTGTATCTATTTGCTTATCTCATAATGCCTTTAACAACCATCTGTCATTATAAGTCTACTTAACCTTACCCTGCTATTATTATCACTGTGAATTTTCCTGAGCATTGATATTTTCTTGACTTCTTGCATGCTATTTAGCAGTTCTGCATTTGAAGTGATTGTTATTAGATTGCTGATTTTAGCATCCTTATCTTCACAATATAGGTGAGAATGAGGGGTAAGGCTAAGACTGTGCCCAGGGACTGTAAGTGCCAGCACCTTCTTACCCCCACTATGCTGTCCATTAAGGCAGCAGACAGATGATATCAGCTGTCTTTCAGCCTGATAGAGAGTGAGTGATTACACAACTCTTTAAGACCTTTGTCATCTTTGTGGTTTTTATAAAAGAGCACACATAGGGCTGTAAGACCAAGCTAATGAATTAGTTGTAACATTTATTTCTTATTACTATTTATGATTGTAATTTATGTTGATTATTGAAACATTTGCAAAATGTAAATGTGCTTAGAGAAAACAAAAACCATTTTTGACTTTGTGCATGCTGTTTAGCAGTTCTGCATTTCAAGTGATTGTTATTACACATTATGACTTACTCCATCCTAAATAACGAATTAATCCATTGATTCAATGTTTTATTGTATGCTTGTCATGTATGCGCCAGGCCCTGCTCTAAGCATTTGAGATACAGATCTGTCTCCTGCTCTCATGTACTGTAGTGGAAAAAACTGAAAATAAGCCAGCAAACAAATAAATACACACTTTGTGATAGCTAAACTGACAATTCCTATTTTTGAATTTCATACCAGCACTTTTTTCCTCATGCATAAGTAGATATAAAAAGTATCTGGACTTTACGGCATTTTTCTAGCCTATTTAATATGTATGAATGTAATGCCAGGGGTATAGAATGACAATGGCAATACAGTGGCTAAGAGATGTTTGACAAAGAAAAAGGAGATGACACTTTGGGAGGCCAATGTGCACAGGTCACTTTAGGCCCGGAGTTCAAGACCAGCCTGGCCAACATGATGAAAAATACAAAAAATTTATAAAAATACAAAAATTAGCCAGGCATGGTGGCACAGTAATCCAAGCTACTTGAGAGGCTGAGGCAGGAGAATTGCTTGAACCCATGAGACGGAGGTCGCAGTGAGCCAAGATGGCACCACTGCACTCCAGCCTGGGCAACAGATCAAATTAGTATTTGACTCCATCAAAAAAAAAAAAAAGAAAGGAAAGGAAAGCAAAGGAAAAGGAGATGAAAGAAGACAAGGGACAAGGGAATTAGGCTCCAACGTTCAGGATCAGGAACTGGGAATTTGGCTGAGCCTATTCTACAAAATAACCTGGAAACCTGTTTGGCCTGAGAGTGCAGTTTCACACTGGTTCACTAGATGGCGCGGACCCCTCTCTTTGGGATCAAAGTTCATTAACCCTTTGTGTACTGTGGCTCAGGACATACTCTAGAAAGTATTTTCCTTAAATATGTGAATGAAATTAAGCTCTACTAATATTATATACAATTTTTAGTAACTTAGGTATGTAATATATAAATAAATATATGTCCAAGTTGGGGTGCATTCTGCAAATATTTACTGGTGAGAGTCTAACACCAAAGAAGTTAGTCACTGGTACAGGAGAAAGGGCTATAAAGTGAGAGCTCACCCACCCAAATACCTCTGGGTATCATGCATTAATACCCAATCTCAAATGGTGAGCTGTTTATTCTTTTAAAAACCAGCACTGAAATGTTAAAATAACTGCAACCCAAGAGTTCACAGTCAGGCTCCCCACCTGGCTAGGTTGTGGGAACTAGGAAAAATTAATATCTTCGAGTCTAATTTTTCTCATCTGTAACACAGGATTAGCCTAGTTTTATTAGTTTCTTGCCATTAATATACGAAGTAAACTAATTTACATCAAAGGAAATTTTGAATACAGCCTTAACAAGAGAGCAAGTGAAGAATCTAATCTGGGCCAGGCACGGTGGCTCATGCCTGTAATCCCAGCACTTTGGGAGGCTGAGATGAGCAGATCACAAGGTCAGGAGTTTGAGACCAGCCTGGCCAACATGGTGAAACCCCATCTCTACTAAAAAAATACAAAAATTAACCAGGTCTAGTGGTGTGTGCCTGTAATCCCAGCTACTCGGGAGGCTGAGGCAAGATAATTGCTTGAACCCGGGAGGCGGAGGCTGCAGTGAGCCGAGATCGCACCACTGCACTCCAGCCTGGGCAACAGAGCAAGACTCTGTCTCAAAAAAAAAAAAAAGAATCTAATCTCTTTAAATCCTGGATTCACTCTCTCCAACTCTTAAAACACAAGCCTCTCGGGAGGCTGAGGCAGGAGAATGGCGTAAACCCGGGAGGCGGAGCTTGCAGTGAGCCGAGATCCGGCCACTGCACTCCAGCCTGGGTGACAGAGCGAGACTCCGTCTCAAAAAAAAAAAAAAAAAAAAAACACAAGCCTCTGGCTACTTATTTTCTAGTGAAGGTACATCATCTTTAGTATAATGTGCATTATTTGATAACTAGGTTAGATCCCCTTTGCACAATTATAGCAAATTTCAACAGTTTGTATAATCTATTTCATCATCATCATCATCATCATCTTTATTTTGCCTAAAATGTGTTAGATTCTACTAATTTGGGGAAACCTGATGTTTTGATATAGTAGAAGTATTAGTAAAGTGCTTTTTTAAAATAACGTGAATATTAGCTTTTTATTTTGGAACAGCAACTGACAAATAAATTTCAGGCACCTTTTTAAGAACTAGAGATAACCAACAAAACACCCAACCAAAGGATCTTTGCCCAGGTAGGAAGATAACAACTATAATCAGGTGGGATAACTATTGCACAAGTACAAGGCTCAAGGAAGCAAAAATTACAAACCCAGCTGTGAATGTCAAGGAGCATCAGAGAATGCTTCCTGATTAGGGTGGTTGCTGATTGGGTTTTGGAAGACTCATGATGGGACAGGATACACGTTGCCATACAGCAGGTCTGCCATCTACAGTCTGTGGGCTGTACAGTAGCATCCTGCTAACAAGGTGAGTGGGAGTGGAAATGGAATCTTTGCTCAGCAGCTCACCAAGCCTTAATGGGGGCTGCATTGGCAGGAGGAAGGGGATTCGTTATTGTTGTTGTTGTTGTTATTGTTTTTGCCAAAAGTGCCATCTGCTTGCCAAACCTTGAACACTGCCAGGCTGCATCCTTCAAAAGGCACCTTTTTTTCTCTCAATGATCTGCCCAGAGCACCTTTTTTTTTTTTTGAGATGGAGTCTCGCTCTATCGCTCAGGTTGGAGTGTGGTGGTGCGATCTCAGCTCACTGAAAGCTCTTCCTCCCAGGTTCACGCCATTCTCCTGCCTCAGCCTCCTGAGTACTACAGGTACTACCTCCTGGGACTACAGGCACCCTCCACCACGCCCAGCTAATTTTTTGTATTTTTAGTAGTGACAAGGATTCACCGTGCTAGCTAGGATGGTCTCGATCTCCTGACCTCGTCATCTGCCCTCCTTGGCTTCCCAAAGCGCTGGGATTACAGATGTGAGCCACCGCATCCGGCCTGAGCACCTTTTTAAAGCCAGCAGTAGCTCTAGGGCAAGGAAGGGTAAAGAGAAGGAGGCAGGTTTCCAGATAGAAGAACTGGAGTAGTTCTTGCAAGTAGTTCTGCATTGCTGGAGCACTGAGTGCATGAAGCTGTCATGTGTACAAAGGACCTTATCTGAAATGACAAAGGAGTGTGACTTTGATCTTGAAGAAAGTAGGCTGTTGGTAGATACAGGTGGCTTGAGGTGAATACAGGGATATCTGTATTTGGAGAGTTCCTTCGAGATGCTACATGGATGAGGATGGTCTAGCACAGTGGTCCCCAACCCTTTAGGCACCAGGGACTGGTTTCATGGAAGACAGTTTTTCCAGGGTCAGGGCAGGAAGTGGGGGATGGCTTCAGAATGATTCAGCACATGACATTTATTGTGCACTTTATTTCAGTTATTATTATACTGTAATATATAATGAAATAATTTTACAACTCATCATATTGTAGAATCAGGGAGCCCTGAGCTTGTTTTCCTGCAACTAGATGGTCCTATCTGGGGGCGATAGGAGACAGTGACAGATCATCAGGTTGCATGGGCAGTTCACAATAGGATTCATGGTCCTGTGAGAATCTAATGCCACTGCTGATCTGACAGGAGGCGGAGCTCAGGCGGTGATGCTCACTGACCCACCACTCACTTCCTGCTGTGTGGCCTGGTTCCTAACAGGTGTGGGACCATGGCCCAGGGGTTGGGGACCCCTAGTCTAGTGTGAAACAGGGAAGCCTGTTAGAAAGGTATGTAGTGATCCATTCCTGGGCACGATGGCAGCCCCAAGGGAGTCCATGAAGCCACGGGGATGGTGAAACTGTATATAGTGCATCACTGGGAAGGTATTATGGTTAACTTAGAAGCCACAGTTTCTAGGATAGTCTTGCTTTTATCATATTCTGTCTGATGTTTGTTCTCATTAGAACATAGGTTTTTATTTCCAGCAGTGTTAAATAAGATTAGGGGTGTGTGTGGGGGGGAGGGGTGTGTGTGTGTGTGTGCATGTGTGTGTGTCTGAGAGGGAAGATTCAGAAGTTCTGAAGGCAGGATGATCAATTCGGGAACTTGTTCAGGTCAGAGGATCCAGCTTAGAATGGTGGCAGTAGGCTGGGCATGGTGGCTCATGCCTGTAATCCCAGCACTTTGGGAGGCTGAGGTGGTTGGATCACCTCAGGTCAGGAGTTCAAGACCAGCCTGGCTAACATGGTGAAATTCTGTATTTTCTCTACTAAAAATACAGAAATTAGCTGGGTGTGGTGGCAGGCACCTGTAATTCCAGCTTCTTAGGAGGCTGAGGCAGGAGAATAGCTTGAACGGGGAAGGCGGATGTTGCAGTGAGCCAAGATCACACCATTGCACTCCAGGCTGGGTGACACAGTGAGACTCCATCTCAAAAAAAAAAAAAGAATGGTGGCAGTTACAGAGGAAAGAAAAGAACAAACAGGAGAGATACCGCACAGGAAGACAGGACTTGGCAACTGATCTGGCATCAGGAGAGAAGTCTTGCTCATCTCCCACCTGTGCCATTACCCAGCTGTGGTAGAGAACCCCAGCCTTGATTTCAACTGTGTTAATTAGACATGGGGAAGATAATGGAGAATTTGTTCCAAAATATTTCATATAGGACTTGGAAGTTGAGCTAACTTATGACAGATAAAATCAACTCATTTTCCAAGTGCCAGCTGTCATTGTTCCATATGTAACTTCCAGAGCTAAATTAATGATTAGACATGAACATGAGGAGGTAGAGGGCAAATTTCCAAAGTTTTTACTTGGAAATAAATAGAAATTAGAGCTTTTCAAACAATGTTTTAATCTTTTCCTTCTGAATGAAATTTTGCAATATTTACTATGGTTTATTTAAATTGAGCTGGATTAGGAGATGGAAATATTTTTAAAAACTAGATTTTTCTGAAAATAGAAAAATAACCATAGTATGAGCATTAGATAATTTACCAAAAATCTTAGTTCAAAAAACCTTTTTCTTTCTTTCATTAATGAACATTCTAGCTTTCCACACAGAATTTAAAACTTAATTACCTCCTACTAAATAATTCCAGTAATATTGGAAAACCAAATATCTATGCAGTAAAAATTAAAAATTTTATTTATTAATAATTTAAAAAATAGAGGCCGGGCGTGGTGGCTCATGCCTGTAATCCCAGCACTTTGGGAGGCTGAGGGGGGGCAGATCACCTGAGGTTGGGAGTTCGAGACCAGCCTGACCAACATGGAGAAACTCCATCTCTACTAAAAATACAAAATTAGCCGGGCATGGTGGCATATGCCTGTAGTCCCAGCTACTCTGTAGGCTGAGGCAGGAGAATTGCTTGAACCCAGGAGGCTGAGGTTGCGGTGAGCCAAGATCATGCCATTGCACTCCAGCCTGGGCAACAAGAGTGAAACTGAGTCTCAAAAACAAAAGAGAGATGGAGTCTTGCTATGTTGTCCAGGCTGGTCTCTAGCTCCTAGGCTCAAGCAATCCACCCACTTTGGATTCCTGAAGTGCTGGGATTACAGGTGTGAGCCACCATTCCCAGCTGAGAATAAAAACACTTTTTAAAACCTATTGTTCGGGCTGGGCATGGTGGCTCACACCTGTAATCCCAGCACTTTGGGAGGCTGAGGTAGGTGGAACACTTGAGGTTAGGAGTTCCAGACCAGCTGGCCAACATGGCAAAACCCTGTCTCTACTAAAAACACAAAAATATTAGTTGGGTGTGGTGGTACATGCCTGTAGTCCCAGCTACTCGGGAGGCTGAGGCAGGAGAATTGCTTGAACCCAGGAGGCAGAGGTTGCAGTGAGCCAAGATCACGCCACTTTATTCCAGCCTGGGCAACAGAGCGAGACTTAGTCTCAAAAACAAACAAACAAAGAAATAAAGCCTATTGTTGTCATAGTTTTATGCCAACAATTTTATTGAAATTGACTAAGATAAGGACATGAAGTGACATCCTTAGGGTATCAAACTTAATTTCCTTAGGAAGCAGGACTTGTCTTGCTTTCCCCATTCCAGGTACTTACCTGGTGTCTCTTTTCTTCGCTCTATTGGGTAGAGTTGAGTGAGTGTGGCCTGGTCAGAGTTGTGATTTATTTTTTAATTTGTGATTTATTTTTATTTTCTATTTAAACTGAATTAGAGTCAGTTATGAATTTTTTAAATGTTTTTATGTTTAATATATTTTTAAAAAACACTAAATTACTGTCCTGTCATTAGTCGAGTTTGTAAAAACAGAAACCCTGTGGTGTCTGTGTGTTTGTGTGTGTGTGTGTGTGTGTGTGTGTGTGTGTGTGTGTGTGTGTGTGTGTTTGCCGTTGGGGTGAGAGGTGGGGGTGGGGAAGCAAATGAGAGAAACCTTTTAGGGCCAGCCTTTGGAAATAGGAGTCCTTTGTTCCCTTCAGAGACCAAATTTGACCCAGTATAACACTGTTGCTTTAAAAGATCTAGGATTATTTATTGCTATTTTCCAAATATGAAAAACAGCTACTTATAAAATTTTTAATACTGCTGAATTCAAAACAGTATTAAAATGTAGGCAAAAGTGAATTAATTAAATTTGAAAAGTTATTCAAATAATAAAGCAACAGCCAATGGAAGAAAATCACAAAGGTAAACATTATATAATAATAATCTCTCAATTTACGGAATATACTAGCTTCTTTTTACCAAGTACAGTTATGTGTTGTATAACAACCTTTTGGTCAACAACGAACTGCTTATGTGATGGTGGTCCCATAATATTATAATACTATATTTCTACTATAACTTTTCTATGTTTACATGTACTTAGATACACAAATCCTTGCCATTGTGTTACAACTGCCTACGGTATCCAGTACAGTAGCGTGCTGTACAAGTTTGTAGCTAGGAGCAATAGGCTAGACCACATAGCCCAGGTGTATAGAAGGCTGTACCATCCAGGCTTGTGTAAGTGTACTCTGTGATGTTTCCACAATGATGAACTTGTGTAAGAATGCATTTCTCAGAACATATTCCTGCCCTTAAGCAACACATGACTGGATTATAATTAATTTGCCCTGCCTATTCTTTATTCATGCTTTCATATTATTTTCCTAGACATCTTCACTGGAAAACAGAAATTGCTATTTTTCCCCAGTTGCAAAGATTTATTCCTAAAGCATTGAAATGCTAAAATAACATATTAACCAAACTATTCTTCAGCATGTAGTCATTGATGTGTAAAGGTACATACATGAGCTTGAAGACAAATTCACTTTTTAAAAAATCTGTGCCTTTATTACTAGCCTTTAGTTAGTATCTATCAGTCAGAGACTTTTGAATTCGATTTATAGATCCTGGAATTTTCCTTTCTTCTCTCATACCCTTCTGTTTGTTCCATTATGTTATGAATTTGAGCATGAAAATAAATATATTTATTCATTGTTGATATAAAAATTTACTTATTCTGTTGTTGATAGAAAAATATATTATTCTGTTGTTGACAAAAAATTTACTTATAAAATTTACAGAAACTATATAAAATTCATTAAAGCTTACAATATGGTCTCATATCGATATATTGATCAGTGTGTAATAATATTTTTTCTTTATAGGAGTAAATCAAATACAAATTGTGGAGGAGGCAACCATGGTTATAACAATGAGTTTAGGAGCATGGAGGTAACTTACTGCTTTTTTTTAAACTTTTATTTTAAGTTCAGGGGTACATGTGCAGAATGAGCAGGTTTGTTACATAGGTAAACATCTGTCATGGGAGTTCGTCATACAGATTATTTCATTACTCAGGTGTTAAGCCTAGTTACTGCTTTTTTAAAACAGATATTTATTGCACACCTATTTTATCATAGGCGATGTCCAAGACTCTTGAATACATCTGTGAACAAAACAGATTAAGATCCTGCCCTCATGAAGCTTTTATTCTAAGAGGGGGATACAGACAGTAGGAATAATAAAATAATATATTATTTGTTATGTCAGATGATAAATACTGTGGGAAATAAAGAAAAAGTAAAGGAGAGTAAGGGAGAAATTGGGAGTATTTGGGGGTACCCTGGGGGCAGTGAGCAACTTTAAATAGGGTGGAAAGAGTAAGAGTCATTGAGTTGACATTGAGCAGAGACTTGAAAAAGGTAAAAGAATTTGCCTTTCAAATATTCAGGAGACAAGTGTCCCAGGCAGAAGAAACAGCCACTGAAAAGGGCCAAAATTGGGAGTGTGCCTGAGTCTATGAGTAGAAGGCAGCTGATAATCCCCCATAGGTAAAGCTTTGCAACCTGGTTATCTCATCTACTTCCATTTGTCACACACAAACACACACACACACACACTCCTTTCCAAATAGAAAAAAAAAATGTGTTAGGCCTTTTATGAATATGTTTCTTTTTATTATAACATTGCCATGGTGAGTTATATCTTTTTGTAAATATTTGAAAACAATCTCTGGAGAAAGAGCTTTACTATTAATTGGGGTACTATATAATAGTTAAATTAATTATTGCAAGAAAAATCTATGCCTCCAATTCTTTGATGATTATCTTAATATATGTATGTATATACACACAGACCTGTTACCAAAACATAATTGCTTATCTATGTTTGATATTTTTCTTCTAATTGTTTATAGTCTAAAATAATTTGATCTGTTATAAATAATACAATCAAGTTAACATTAATTAATTCAGTGTAAACCAAAATATTTAGGTCTTTTTATCCCAAAAGTGAAAGAGAGAAGTATAAGTGGATCAGGAAGTTAGACTTCATCTAAAAAAAAAAAAAGTTAACATTTTTGTATCATGTATTAACATATTTGATTAATGATATGAAACAGTATGAAAAGATAATATGATGTTATATGATTAAATTTCTACTAAATATTGTGCACATATTGCAGAATTATGCTGATACTGCTTGTGTGCTATTGTTTGTATTCTCCTACTTTATTGGTATATGAGGTGCCATGGAGGTAGGTAGAGATAGAAGTAAATATAGCATTGACTATATTTGATTGGGATTGGTACATTACAGGTGGCAAAATATGAAAATCATTTTCAAAACTAAAAAAAAATCCCTACAGAGGCCTAATACAAATAGGAGAGTAGTTACAGAAGGAAAATTGTGTCTCTTCCTATATTTGGTTTTGAATTTAAATGACATCTAATAATAATATGACTATTACCACCTAGGCTATCTTTCTGGCACATGGACCCAGTTTTAAAGAGAAGACTGAGGTTGAACCATTTGAAAATATTGAAGTCTATAACCTAATGTGTGGTAAGTATATTTAAATAAGTTTGCCAACAAAATATGGATAGTTTTAAATATATGTAATTTGAAATTGGTAGCAAACTGAATCCCAGAGCCTGGATGCTCTGTAGTGAGAAAGCAGACAATAAAAAAGATGAGGAAGAATTATTCATTATTCAGACTTATTCAGCTGTAAGAGTGAATTATTTTTGTTTTACTAGTAATGATAAACTTTATTTTTATTTTTGAGATGCAGTCTTGCTCTGTCACCCAGACTGGAGTGCAGTGATGTGATCCCGGCTCACTGCAACCTCTGCCTCCCAGGTTCAAGTTATTCTCCTGTCTCAGCTTCCCAAGTAACTGGGATTACAGGCGTGAACTGCCAGGCCCGGCTACTTTTTTTTGTATTTTTTTGTAGAGATGGTATTTCACCATGTTGGCCAGACTGGTCTCGAACTCCTGACCTCAAGTGATCTGCCCACCTTGGCCTCCCAAAGTGCTAGGATTACAGGCATGAGCCACCAAGCCCAGCCAGTAATGATAAACTTTAGATCTCAGAAGACCAACCTTTTCTGTTAGTTAGTTACTAGATGATAATTTAACTTAATAAAACTTAGGTAAATAATACTTCCAACTTTTCAAAGCAAGAGAAACATACCTAAAAACTCAAATATTTTCTCGTAATTACAGAGAAGCTCTCTGGCATAAAAACATGGGGAAAAAGTCCTAGCTGGATAGACACTTGTTATCATACTCAATGTTAGAAAAGCCTTAAAGCATTAGGATTTTAGGAAGCCTAACCTACCTTCTTACCTGCGTGCTTGCTGCAGGCCATTGTATTAACAAATCATTTATTTACCCAGCAAGGCAATGAGTAAGCTGCAATTTCACTGTTAGCTTTAGAAATTTGGACATAAACATGCTTACAACTGTCTCTCTTAATCTTGTCATTGCTTTGTGGTAATTGAATGTGACTTAGAGACCAAAAGGTATTCAGTTTTGTTTTTGTTTTTGTTTTGAGACGGAGTCTCACTCTGCCGCCCAGGCTGGAGTGCAGTGGCCGGATCTCAGCTAACTGCAAGCTCCTCCTCCCGGGTTCACGCCATTCTCCTGCCTCAGCCTCTGGAGTAGCTGGGACTACAGGCGCCCGCCACTGCGCCCGGCTATCAGTTTTTAAAATGGTGTGTTGTAGCCTTAAAAACTTACATTCTTGATCCGCACGGCTAGGTTTATGGTCTGGACTCTTGTCCCTTTGCAGAACTGGCTAAAAGGAACTAGACAGGACTGCAGTTCCAGGAGCGATCTGTTAGTGGCAGGCAGTCGGCAGGAATTATTTAAAAGGCTATGTTGGTAAAATATTTATGTTTCATAGAAACACACAAACATGCAAATTATATGTTTCTATGAAACATACAATTGTATTTTGTATTATATATTTTCATAGAAAAAAATGAAAAAAATCTCTCTGAATATTAAGCAAAATTCACTAGTTCCATTTTTTAAAAGTGTCTATCTTTAGAGAACTTTAATATAATTAAATGTACTATAAGGAAGATTATAAATTATTTAATTTATTTAAACTTGTTTTTATTAAGAATATAGCTTTTTATGCTAGAAAATCATGATATGCTTATGAAACAAAGTGGTGATTTAAGGAAGCTTTTCTTTGGAGAAACAGAAACCGTTCATGAAAGTTCCTCTGGTTCATCTGCAGCAACTGTTCCTATTCCTCATTTATTTCAAGAGATGGGGTTTCAGTGTCTCCTAAGCTGGCCTCAAACTCTTAGGCTCAAGCAAGCCCCTTGCCTCAGCCTCTTGAGTAGCCGGGACTACAGGTGCACTGCTGAACTGGCTAGTTCTATTCTTTAGCAAGATTAGTGTTTGAAACCATGGAGAAGAAAGTCAGTAAACTGAATGGCATATGGAGTACATAGCTTCGTTACAGCAGAATTTATTAAAGGGAGTGAAAGAGTAGGTGTTTGTTTCTTTCCATCTCCCATAAAGGAGTTGTTGCTTTCCAGTATAAAGCAACTTTGAACTTGTTTTTTCAAAAAACAGATCTTCTACGCATTCAGCCAGCACCAAACAATGGAACCCGTGGTAGTTTAAACCATCTTCTGAAGGTGCCTTTTTATGAGCCATCCCATGCAGAGGAGGTGTCAAAGTTTTCTGTTTGTGGCTTTGCTAATCCATTGCCCACAGATAATCTTAGCTGTTTATGCCCTCATCTACAAAATGTAAGTAACAACTTCATGCATCCATAAGAATGTAAAGGGGCAAGCTATTCTTAACCTGGGTAGCCGACAACTGGGGTAGCAACAACCAGGTTTGTGTTCTGCCTTGGATATTTACTTAGTAAATATATGTGGTTTCTCTAAACCTTATCTGGAAGCAAGAAGTGAGAATGCATATATTATAAGATTAAGTATGGAAATATGCTTTGTAAACCGGAAAGCACTATTTGGTAATTGTTAATGTCATTATAAACTAACTGTCCTTCACCATTCAATATAGTAATCTTCGAGCTCTCTCCAATTATCCTTATAAACCATTCTTCCTGTGGTTTATGAATCAGATGTTCATGCCTGATTATTTAGAGCAGAAAGAACTGGGAGGGTGTAGGGACTGTAGCCTGCTGTTTGACACACCCACTATGGTAGGTGCCGCAGGGTATTCCTTTGGGTAGCAGGGAAGAATCTGGCTGACAGTTGACACTGGGAAGGTCTTTTTAGTAGATCAGGCCCTCGGATGAGTTCAGGAGCAGGACTTCAGATTCCAGGAGACTTTCAATAAGGTGAGGTTTCAGTGCTAGGAGAGGCCCAAGGGCAAGGAGTCATAACAGCAGCTCAAAATATAAGGACCAAGCCTACCTGTGAGAATCAGAGCAACTGGATGGGGTTGAGATTTCAGAGTGAAATTGGAGCCCAGTTATCAGGAGTCCATCAAGCTAAAATTAATGTCCAGGGTCATTTGATGCCACGTTCCAAATGTGTTTGTAGAACTAAATAAAAACACCTGCTGCCTCAGGTAAGAATTTTTCCTTATAGTCAGAAGTAGGTGAAGACATCACAATCTCTATTCTTCAAAATAGCATTATACCACAGAAATAAATAACCAACCAAAGGGGCTTTACAGGACAAAAGTCTAGCAAACTTCTCAATGAAGATCAAATCCACAGCAAAGATCAGAGTAAGGGTGTGGGTTTCCTACCGACTGCTCCTGATAACCTCAATCAAACTGCCATTAAAAAATAATAATAACATTACTTAGTGGGTATGATGTTTCTCATTTTAGAGATAAAGCATGCTCAGAGAAGTCAGATAAATTGTCTGAGGCCAGAGAAGCTTGTTCTATCTGACTGCAAATCCCAAGTTCTATGTGAAGAATGCCTCTTGCTATTCAGAGTGTGGTCCCAGGACCAGCATCTGCATCACTTGCAAATTGGTTAGAGATGCAGAATCTCAAGCCCTACCCTAGATTTCCTGAACCAGAATCCATATTTTAACAAAACCCTCAAGTGATTGTATGCATATTAAAGCTTAAGGAGCACTGGGATGTTGTCACCCAACTTAGTCATTGATTCCAGCAGTGATCAGAATGCTTTGCCCCATCATCAATTATCTTTTTGCAAATTCTCTCTCCCTCCCTCTCTGTCTCTGTCTCTGTCTCTCTGTCTCTCTCTCTCTCTCTCTCTCTCTCTCTCTCACACACACACACACACACACACACACACACACACACACACACACACACACACAGTGCAGGGAGCAGTAGTATCTCTATATTTCTGAATAGTGGTAGAATCAGAATCTTAAGTTAGTCTAGCTTCTTTGGCAGTATAACACTAAATTGATTACTACAGAAATAATCTTGATTACCCTTTAAAACAGGTACTGTTACTTTGACTTATTTCCTTCCCTTTCCCATTCCTCGTTATCTTGCAGAGTATTCAGCTGGAACAAGTGAATCAAATGCTAAATCTCACCCAAGAAGAAAGTAAGTCAATAGAAAACATGTTAAGTATTTGATATTTAGACCTAACAAAACACAACGTGGCCCTTTTAGGACTCTCCAAAATAAGCTGATAGAGGTTCCTGAACATAAAGATTTGATTGCCAATATACAAAAGGTAAAAAAAACACAACAACAACAAAAAAAAAACAAAAAAAAACCTCACAACAGATACAATGACAACAGTATAAGCATGGGGTAGTTCCAGCGGTTCCAGGAACAACAAAACGAATTCCTTGAAGTGGTTGTGACTCATCTGCAGTTCTCTTATTTCCTTTCCTTAGATGTAAGCGGACTGAGCTGCCTGGGTTTGAGTACTACCTCTTTGCTTCCTGGCTGTTTGATCTGGGGCAAATCACTTAGCCTTCCTGTGCCTCAGTCTTCTCATCTGTAATAACTGTACTCACCTCATGTAGTTGTAAAAATTTAGAAAGTTAATACATGGAAAGAGTTTACAATTGTGCCTGGCCTGTAGCAATATTATTATTACCTGTTATCTTTTAAGTATTCTTGTACTAAACTCACTCTGTTTCAGTTTCATTGCTTATAAAATAGGGATACCTACTTTATAGAGTTGCTATCAAGATTACATGAGTTAATATATTTTCCGTGGGCTACAGGTAAGAGCTCAGTAAATGTACTAGTTGTTTTGATAATCTTATAATCTGCCAAGTGTTATTCCATGGCATGAATAGCCTGCAGGTTTTTTTATCCATCACTAATTGATGGATTTTTAAGAATCATACAAGTAAAAGTAAATAAATAAAATAGAATGTTGTTTTAGTCCATTCCAGTTGCTATTAGGTTGGTGCAAAAGTAATTGTGTTTTTTTCTATTAAAAGCAATGACAAAACCCAGCAGGGCATGGTGGCTCATGCCTGTAATCCCAGCACTTTGGGAGGCTGAGGCAGACAGATCACTTGAGGTGAGGAGTTCGAGACCAGCCTGGCCAACATGGTGAAACCCCATCGCTACTAAAAATACACACACACACACAAAATTAGCTGGGCATGATGGTGCACCCTTGTAATCCCAGTTACTCCGGAGGAGGCTGAGGTAGGAGAATCACTTGAACCCAGGAGATGGAGGTTGCAGTGAGCTGAGATCATGCCACTGCACTCCAGCTTGGGTGACAGAGCAAGACTTGGTCTCAAAAGTAATGGCAAAAACCGCAATTACTTTTGCTCCATCCTAATATAACAAGATACAATAGACTGGGTAGCTTATAAACAACAGAAATTTACTTCTCATAGTTCTAGAGGCTGGGAAGCCCAAGATCAAGTTGCCAGCAGATTTGATTTCTGATGACGGCCTGATTCTTCATAAAGGGCCTTCTTCTCATTCTGAGCTCATATAGTGGAAGGAGTGAAGGTGTCCCTAGGGTCTCTTTGATGAAAGCTCTAATCCTGCTCACGGGGGTCTTACCTCATGACTTAATCACTTCTTAAAGGTGCCACCTCCTAATACCATCACCTTTGGGATTAGGATTTCAATGTATATGTTTTAGAAAGACATAAACATTCTAAGACATAAGTTTATAAAATTCCAACATCTTCCCTATGACAATTACTAAAGTGGGTCATCTTTGTTACAAAGTATGTACTTTTGACTTTGAAGGTTTTACCTCTTCATGTACATCCTCTGAGCTGTAAAATATAAGGAATCACAGAGGGCAGGCTTCAGATCATTGCTTAGGCTCTTGCTTGGCCAACTTACTTATCTAAACCTTAGTTTTATAATCTGTAAAATTAAGTAGTAACACCACTATTATTATTATTAATAATAATTACACATAGGATTGTTGTAAGAATTGAAAGAGGTTAAATATGTAAAATATTTGTTAAGAGTACTTGTCATATAATAAGCCATAAGAGTGTGGTAGTTATTATATGGGTAGTTATTACATGCAAAGAAGCATTTGCTAATTTCATGAATCTTTTTATTTTATGTTATTTTAATTTTAGTAACAGCAACAGTGAAAGTAAATTTGCCATTTGGGAGGCCTAGGGTACTGCAGAAGAACGTGGACAACTGTCTCCTTTACCACAGGGAATATGTCAGTGGATTTGGAAAAGCTATGAGGATGCCCATGTGGAGTTCATACACAGTCCCCCAGTTGGTAAGTTCCTGAGTCCACTGATCCATGCAGGCAAGAAATATTTATAATCCTTTCATGTTCTAAGAATTGAATTTTGTTTTGCAGTAGAAATTCAGAGGGAGGGAACTCATTGGCCTATAGCTTGTAAGACAATGTGCAAGTATTACATAAAGGTTTTTATAGGTGCTACATAGGTGCAAAAGAGGAACACATTGTGTTTTGCCTAGAGAAAATGGAAAATGTTTACAGGCCAATTGGCCAATTGGTAAGGAAGGTAGAAAAGGACATTTTAAACAGAAGCAACAGAAGTACGGAGGAATACTATTCATTTAACATTCCCCATATACATCATGGGTGCACATAGAAGGTGATGATAACTAGATTATAAAGGGCTTTGTATTTATTTGATTATTTAACAAGTGCATTACTATTTGCTGTGTGTTATAGTAGGCACAAAGTGAATAAGGCATAGTTCTTCTCTGAAGGATCTGGAACTCTAGTAAGTCAGACTAGACTTACATGGACAAATGCATTATGTCAGAGATCTCCAGGCTAAGGTTGAGGTCCACTTGTTTAAAGCCCCTGCCCTCTTCACTGTCTGGTAAACTCTCTTGCACTAAGTAGTACCAGGACAGTTGGCTACCCTTCAGGAAGAAAATAGTAGATCCCTACCTCACACCACACACAAAATTAAATTGTTGGTGAATTTGTAGACCTAAATAGGAATAGCAAGTCCATGTTCCCTTTGTGCATATCTTTATGATCTTGGGATAGAGAAGGCTTTCTTGGGAGACAAGAAGAACAACATTAAAAATGCAGAGGAAATTGATTAATTACACTACATAAACATTAATGTATGACAAAATAACAAAGTTGTAGATGGAACAATATATTTGCATTGCACATAAGAAACAAGTTATGAGTATCTAGAATAGTAATTTGATTCAGAATAGCTAATAAATTTTCACCAATCAACAACAGAATGACAAGCATCTTAGTTACTACGTGAACAAAGGATAGGAACTAAACAATTGAATCTCAATGTCAATAAGGAAAATGTAAATTAAAACAAAACTTAGGGCCAGGCGCAGTGGCTTATGCCTGTAATCCTAGCACTTTGGGAGGCCGAGGCAGGCAGATCACCTGAGGTCAGGAGTTTGAGACTAGCCTGACCAACATGGTGAAAGCCCATCTCTACTAAAAATACAAAATTAGGCACGCGGGGTGGCATATGCCTGTAATCCCAGCTACTTGGGAGGCTGAGGCAGGAGAATCGCTTGAACCCGGGAGGTGGAGGTTGCAGTGAGCCGAGATTGCGCCATTACACTCCATCCTGGCAACAAGTGAAACTGCGTCTCAAAAAAAAAAAAAAAAGTAACAAAACTTAAAGTATGCCAAAAGTCAGTCCAACACTCCTCTGGGGCAGGGATGATTTTATTTAATATATCCTCAGCACAACAGAATTGCCCAGTAAGTGCTTATTGAATGAAATGCATTGAATGAATTAACCACAACCATTATTTTTAGACTTTTAATGACAAAGCTATACCACCAACCACACGGGTAAATAATCAGGGAGCTGTTTTTGTAGAGAAAATCTTAGTATTTTAGATCCAGAGACTGATGACAAACTTATAACTATTACTGTTTTTGCTAAGAGTACCACCTCTTTTATGGAAAGGAGATATTGATTTCATAGGTTTACCTACTCTTCCTGTTCCAATTCAAAATTTTGGAGAAAAATGAGTGTATTTTCCTACTACTAATTAAAACTTTGTATATTCTGAAAGCCAGTTCTGTTGCTGTCAATGGTTCAATTGTGGTCACTAGTAACAGTACTAATATTTGTTTGCCAATGTGGGAAAATATTTTACCAACAGTTACCTGAGTTCATATGTATGGTTGGGGGCAACATTACTTTCTTAATATGCACAATGTTCAATTCGTGATTTTCTTCAACATACAACATTCCTTAAAATAACTTCTATTTTGTTACTGTTTTCGAGAGGAGTGGCACACTCAGGGTCAGTCCTATTATTTAATTTTCTATTTTGAAAATTCCAAATATGAGGGATTGTGTGGCATTAAAGGGAATGCTTATGTTTTTAATACTTTTCCCTGCTGTCTTGCATTCTTGAATTTTTATGAGCTTCGGCGGAAACCAAAGGCGGAGAGATTCTAAGTGGGCTCAGGCTAGGAGTTTAGTACAATTCTTCTTTGTTATTGTTTTAAAACTAGCTTCTTTGTTACCAAAAGTTCCTGTCCTTTCACTGATCCCACAGAAGTACTTGTGTATTTCTCCCTCCATGTGACAGGATGGAATTCTAGCAATTTTCTGCTTTCTAATTCAGAAATTACTCTGTTAGTGTGTTGTGGTTCAAGAAAATTACATACAAGGATGTTTTGGGATTCACATAAAAATGTTGTAAATCAGCTCTGTGTTTCAAAAAATCAGACTTTAAATAAGCACTTTTCAGAACATGGACCCAATTGGCTTGAGCCTTTAAGATTTGTGGAGCTTTTGTTTTTCTGTGGTTTTGGTGGGTTTTGTAATTTTTGTTGTTATCTCAGAAGAGTTCTGGGGAAGTAGTTGTGATTTGAAATCATGGTCCTAGAACAGCTGATTCAAAACCATTAAGGTTAGTCAGGATGTACATAGATTTTGCTTCTGGGCCTGTTCAGAAGGAAGATATGAACTAGTGTTTCTGTTGCTAGGTGAAAAACTGAAAATAACAGCAAGAATTGTGATTATTGTTTAAAATAGGTATTTCAGAATTTAATATGAAATCAAATTTTTCAGAGTAGAAATCTAGTGTACTTTGAAAAATGCCTCTCTCTTCCCCTATGTATCTATGTATCCTCTCTCTATTTACCTATCTGTCAATCTACACACGTAACTCTCATATCTTTCCATGTTAAAAAGCCTTTTTTTCTTGTTTCTAAATATTATTTTGTGAGTCTTTAAAACAGGGGCATTATTGTGTGTTGCAAACATTTTTGAACTATGAAAAAATTATTTTTCCCTGTAGAAAATAAATCATACAACCAAATAATTTAAAACATACATAGTCATTATCCTTACCGTAAGGCAAAATTGTAACCATTTAATTTTCAAACAAGTAGGTTTTAGCTTGTACATTCAGCCTACAGGTAAGAAGCATCTGTAACTTCAATAGAAATAATTTTATACTCTATTCAAATTCTACTTCGTTTCAATGCCAGACTAAAAGTATAAGCAGCTCATGTTCCTGTCTATACTATCCTTTACTTCTCCAGAAATATTTTGAGAGCTAAGAAGTTAATATTTTATCTGAGTGTCTGAATTCTATTTATTGCTTTCCTGACTTTCTATCCTGTTGCTTCAAAAATTCCAGGGAACTCTGACAGGATGGCAGGATTGAAGCTGTTTATGTGTGTGGGGTGGTGGTGGTGGTGGTTCACTAAAGCCTTCTTTATTATAGAAAGAACCTTCCTGTACCTCCCCTCCATCCTTCTAGAGGGCTGCCTATTGCAAAATCTTGCCTGGATAAAGGAGGCCACATCCTCATTCCTAGTATTGATGCACTTTTATTTGAGGGTTCAAGTTTGGTATGTAAGAAATAAATCTCAAGATTTTCGGTTAGCAGAAAATGTGACTTTTTTTTTTAGTACTTTCTGGCTGAAGCTATCCCAGTTCATTTCCCCCAGCCCAAAGTCTAAGCTACTTTGAGAACATGGTAAATATTTTGACCAACTAAGTTGTTTAAGCACAACTTTTACAGCCACAGCCTCATTAAAAATTACAATAGACTTTCTTTGTTAACATTTTTATAATTTTAACTGTTAAAGCATCTCAATTTCCTTACATTATGGAAAATCCATATAGGGCTACATTTATATACTGTATATTTCTTCAAATAAAACTTATTAATGTGAAATGTTTGAGTACAACGATAAAGATGTGTGTTAGGAAATATCAAACTCACAATATACCAGGGGTCTATGGGACCAACTTGGTCAGCAGTCACTATTCCTTATTCTCCAATTTTACAACATACTTATGTGGCCCTTATACCAAGTGGAGAAACCTGGTCACTTAGAACTGTATACTATGATACGTTTTTGAAAGAATATAAACAAATGCTTTTAGCTTTCCAGCTCTGCCACCTGAAGGAGAGTGAAATAAATGGTGAGAACTCATCCAACTCATTTAGCACAAACGTCTTCGTTTTTCTTGGTGTACTTCTTGTTTTGGTGGACTATATCACTCAGAAGCTTCCTGAGAAAGAAAAAGGTGAAGAGAGATATTCTTGAGAGTTTGTGGGTCTCGACATGTTTTTACTCTGCCTATATACTTAATTAGTGTTTTAGCTGGTTTCAGAACTTTAGAAATAATTTTTCTTCAAAATTAGTAAGACAGGCCAAGCGCAGTGGCCCACACCTGTAATCCCAGCACTTTGGGACTCTGAGGCAGACGGACCACCTGACGTCAGGAGTTTGAGACCAGCCTGGTCAACATGGCAAAACCCTGTTTCTACTAAAAATACAAAAATTAGCCAGGCATGGTGGCGCGTGCCTGTAATCCCAGCTACTTGGGAAGCTAAGGCAGGAGAATCAGTTGAACCCAGGAGGCAGAGGTAGCAGTGAGCCAAGATTGTGCCATTGCACTCCAGCCTGGGCTACCGAGTGAGACTCCATCTCAAAAAAAAAAAAAAAAAAAAAAATAGACTTCCTGGTCTGATTCTCTAATGTGTTTGAATTTTTCCTATTTTTCCCATCTCTTTGTCTTTAATTCCACCTTTTGAGTCACATCTGCAACTTCATCCTCTAGATCTTATTGAGTGTTTTCTTTTGCCTGTCGTATTTTGAAATCCCAAGAGCTCTTTCTGTTACCTTTTCCCTTTTTAAAAACTGCCTCTGTTCCTTCTTTATGGATGCCATATATACTCTCAGCTCTCTGAGAAAAGAGTTTTCTTCTGGCTTCCACATTGTCTCTTTTTCTTCTCCCTTATTCCCCAGTGTCTAGTGGTCCTTGGCTGTCATCTTCTATTTTAAGAATTAGGCACTAAACTTTATGGCTGGGTCTTTCCAGTCTATAAGCTTCACTATAGGTTGATAAGGAAGAGAACCAGCCATTTTGTTGAGGACTCCAAATTGACAGTATCTAGTTTCCTTTCAGGCTGGTTGTTTTCCAAAGAGAGGATACTTCTAATCTGACTCAGCATATACAGTTTTCAGGCTAAATGGGCAATGAGATTGGGGAATCTTATTATTCAGCATATAGTTTTATTTAATCTCATTGTTTTCAGTATGGTGCACCTGCTCTTGGCTGTGCCTTGTGTCTTTTAGTCTGATCATCCCTCTGGTTTAAACTCTCCAGAGAGTAAACATACTGTCTAGCCCTTTTTGCAGACTTTCAATCTATCCTCTATTTCCAGCCTTATGCAAACTCCTGTCTTTAGGACTCCAAGTTCTACCCTTCTGGGGTTCTACAGTAGGACGTTCTTGGTGCTTTCCCCAAACATAAACTCTTGGTAGTCAGTGTTTACTGGTCTACTAAATTAGATTATTATTTATCTGATTTCCGGCTTCTGAATATTCCCTGTCATCTCTTACGTGTTTTCATTATTACTGTCCTCTTAATGGAATTTTAGAAGGGAGCAAGGTAAGTGTATGTGTTCAATCAAGTTGAGAAGTTTTCTCAGCTTCTGTATCTTTTCTAGCTAGAGCTTTGTATTATGTTAGGGAGTACAGTCTCTGCCTTGCTTTTGCTGGACTTTTCTCATCTTCAGCTCCCACCTGTTCTATACCTCAGCATGGTGCTCTCCTGGCTACAAAGACAGCACACAGTGTACGTTGCCTCTTCCTTTGTGAATTGAACTCAGAGGTTTTAGACAACGTAGCTAATTTTGCTTTCAGCACAATGCAGTGAATAAAGGAAGGTCATCCTAATTTAACTTAACCTTCATTTTTTTTTATAAATTATTTCAAGTTTTATTAAGAAAGATAACCATTATAGGCAGTAGAGAGCATACAAATCAAAATGTCTGAGAAAAATAAACAAATAGTAAAATGTTCACTTACCCATGATTATATGCTAATCAAAATATGATGACCACATAATATAGTATTACCTTAAATACTTAAGTTAGGCAGCACATTTATAGGATGTCCCCTTGGTAAATAAATCATTGTACTAGTCTTTAAATAGGGTTACAAAGAAATTATTACTGTTTTTTAAGACAGAGTCTTGCTCTGTTGCCTGGGCTGGAGTGCAGTGGCACGATCTCAGCTGACTGCAACCTCCACCTCCCAGGTTGAAGCAATTATCATGCCTCAGCCTCCCCAGTAGCTGGGATTACAGGCACCCACCACCACACCCGGCTGAGTTTTGTATATTTAGTAGAGACGGGGTTCCACTACGTTGAACCTCGAACTCTTGACCTCAAGTGATCCGCCCACCTCAACCTCCTAAAGTGCTGGGATTACTGGCGTGAGCCACCAAGCCTGGCCTAAGACATTATTATTATTATTATTATTATTATTATTATTGTTATTTTCAGATGGAGTCTCACTTCGTCACCCAGGCTAGAGTGCAATGGCGCAGTCTCACCTCACCTCCACCTGCCGGGTTCAAGCGATTCTCCTGACTCAGTCTCCAGAGTAGCTGGGATTATAGGCGCCCGCCACCATACCTGGCTAATTGTTGTATTTTTAGTAGAGACGGATTTTCACCATGTTGGCTAGGCTGGTCTTGAACTGCTGACCTCGTGATCCGCCTGCCTTGGTCTCTCAAAGTGCTGGGATTACAGGCATGAGCCACTGCGCCCGGCTGGGCCTAAGAAATTATTTTTAAAATTCTTATATTTCATGAGGAATGAAGCATGGCTGTAAGTTTATTTATATTCAAAACTAATTTGTTTAGACAACTACACCTTCTTTGAATTAATCTTAGGTTGATAAAAAGTTCTTGAACAGCTGAAGAATAATAGATTAATACTTAGTTTATATCTGTATTTTAAAAGTAAATACATTTCACTTTCAATTTTTATTTACAAGTACAATATATATCACCACAAAAAAGTTAGATCTTGAAAAGGATTTGAGTTTTTAGGAATAGTTCCCATTATCCTCTCCTCTCAATTCGGGTTTCATTGTGCAAATATTTTTTTCCAAGGTGTACTTGATTTGCCCTCCTGATGTCCTTAACCAGAAGGGAACCACAGAAGAAAACACTGCTGAAGACATCCATTCCCATTGCTTGCCTAGACCTGATTCACTAAGAAAATAGGAAAAGCTTAAATGAAAAACATTCTAGGGAAGTGACAAACCATATAAGGCAATGGGTGAGCCGCGATTGTGGGCGTAATTTTTTTCTCTCTCTCTTTCAACAGGGAGACACATCGCCTCTTCCTCCCACTGTCCCAGACTGTCTGCGGGCTGATGTCAGGGTTCCTCCTTCTGAGAGCCAAAAATGTTCTTTCTATTTAGCAGACGAGAATATCACCCACGGCTTCCTCTATCCTCCTGGTTAGTAGAACTCTTTTTTAGAGCAGTCGCTTAGAAAGCTCTCATCAGCTGGATGTGGGCATATGCCTTAAACATATACTCCCCACCAAAACTACCTGCTTGGGCTAAGCTAGCTGCCTGAGACACTTCCAGTGGTTGTGGCTGGCCAGAGCAGCACAGCGGCTGTAATAAAGACTAAGACATTTTGCAGTGGGACCCACACAGCAGCTCTCATCTGGCCCAGATGTTTAGAGAGCTCGGCAGGTTTAAGTTTAATTTTAAAACTGAAGATTCTTTGCAGAAGGACACAAACATCTAAAAACCCATTTCTTCTGGCTCCTGCCCAAGCTAAGGTCTGCCTGGAGAATACAGCTGTGCCCGTGAAAAGAAATTAGGCTGGGTGTTCGCTTTGGCAGAACATATACTAAAATTGGAATGATACAGAGAAGATCACCTAATAAAATAAAATAAAATAAAATAAAATAAAATAAAATAAGAAATCAGGCTGGAATTTTAGCCTGTCATTCATGCTGTAGGGCTAACAGTTTTAAACTGCAGGTGAAGCAGCCAAATGAAATTTAAGTTTTTGTTGTTGTTGTTGTTGTTGTTGTTGTTTTCAGAAAGGATCTCTTTTGGGAACCTGCCAGAGCTAGTGTGATTTCCCTAAAACTCAAGCCACTTCCCTGTGCAACAGGAAATGTCATTTTTATTAACTTGCCTATGAGATTTTCAACAATTTCACCTTCTTAGAGATTTGTAATTTAAAGATTCTGAAATTTATAATGGGCAAAAAGGCTTAATGAAAGCAAGTAGTGTTATCAATTTAAAATTCCTAACAGAGTTAGGATAAATAAACTGATATGTTTTATGTATCTAGGTACAATCAGGGGTAACAAATTTATGTAAGCCCTGTGATAAACATTAAAAATTTGCAACAGGCCAGGTGCGGTGGCTCACACCTGTAATCCCAGCACTTTGGGAGGCCAAAGTGGGTGGATCACCTTAGATCAGGAGTTCGAGACCAGCCTGGCCAACATAAGTGAAACCCTGTCCCATCTCTACTAAAAATAGAAAAATTAGCTGGGTTTGATGGTATGTACCTGTAGTACCAGCTATTCAGGAGGCTGAGGCATGAGAATGGCTTGAACCTGGTAGGCGGAGGCTGCAGTGGGCCGAGATTGAGCCACTGACTCCAGCCTTGGTGACAGAGTGAGATTCTGTCTCAAAAAAAAAAAAAAAAAAAAAAAAGTTGCAACATTTTATTAATAAAATATTTGAAATTGGTGTATAAAATTGTGTCTGTTAGGCATAAGATATTAGTTAATACATAAATGTTTGCCTGACAAGGAATAAAATTAATAATTAAACAACTTGTCTCAAAAAATTAAGGATACGGCCAGACATGGTGGCTCATGCTCGTAATCCCAGCACTTTGGAAGGTCGAGGCAGGAGGATCACTGGCTCAGGAGTTTGAGACCAGCCTGGGCAACATAGTAAGACCTTGTCAGTTTAAAAAAAAAAAATAGTAATAGTAAGGATAAAATGAAACTCTCTTCTAACTCTCCAGTATAAATTCCAATTATTTATTAAAAATAGAAGTTCTATTACTAGCAGGTTCTTATTTTCCTCTAAAACAGAGGTAATGTTATGTTGATTGCCTTTCCAACTTTCAGGGCTTAGTTAAAAAGGTAGAAGAGGCTTTTTGTGGAGTCGGAGAACTATAAACACCATGTGAAATCTTAAGAAAAAGAGCTACTTGTTTCTTCGTGTCTTTTGGTGTCTACTCATTGGCCTCTCATTGAAGAATTAGTTACCCAGGCAGGATGGTGCACGCCTGTAATCCCACCTACTCGGGAGGCTGAGGCAGGAGGATCACTTGAGTGCAGGAGCTCGAGATCAGCCTGGGTAAAATGGCAAGACTCTGCCTCAATAGTAATTAAAAAAAAAGAATTAGTTAAGATATCCAAGTATAGTTTATTATAGTATAAAAAGTATTATAATAGAAACTTAATATAAGTGGAATTGTGCACTATTTGTGTTTCTGTGACTGCCTTATTTCACTCAATGTCCTCAACTTTCATTTATGTTCTTATATATTACAGAATCTAAAATAGTCAAATTCATAGAATCAGAGAGTGAAATGGTGGTTGCCGGGGGCTGGGGGAGGGAGAAATGGGGAGTTCCTAATTAATGGGCATAAAGTTTCAGTTAAGCAAGATAAATAAGCTCTGGGGATCTTCTGTACAGTATTGTATCTAGAGTCAACAGTACTTAAAAAATTGTTAACAGAGTAGATCTCATGTTAAGTATTCTTACCAAAATGAAATTAAATGAAAAAGGATTTGAATAAACATTTATAGGTTTGCAGCTTTTAATCCTCACAATAATTCTATGAGTCAGATGCCATGAGACGAAGTACAGAGGGATGCAGCACTTTGCCCGAGGGGTGCAGTTGTGAGCAGCAGAGCTAGGGTTCCCACTTGGGCGGTCTGCTTCCAGAGCACACTCGCTGTTAACACTCACTGTGCTGGACAGCACAGCCATAAATCCTGAGAGCCCATGATTTGTGGTGTTCCCTTCAGCAGTCCTGTATTGGTCAGTTCTCATACTAATAAAGGCATACCCAAGACTGGATAATTTATAAAGAAAAGGGGTTTAATGGACTCACAGTTCCACATGGCTGGTGATGCCTCACAATCATTAGGGAAGGCGAAGGAAGAGCAAAGAGACATCTTACATGGCGGCAGGCAAGAAACAGTGTGTGCAGGGGAACTCCTCTTTATAAAACCATCAGATCTCGTGAGACTTATTCACTATCACGAGAACAGCATGGGAGAGACCCGCCCTCTTGATTCAGTTACCTTGCACCGGGTCCCTCCCACAACACGTGGGAATTACAGGAGCTACAATTTAAGATGAGACTGAGAGGGACACAGCCAAACCATATCAGTCTCTATCAAGTAAAAACTCATTTTCTTCAGAAAATTTTATTTTGGAAAACAGTTATCTATAATAACATTATTTTGTGCACATCCAATAGCTACGCATATATATCTGGCATTCTGTTTGTTTCCTAGGACTGCTGGAAAAATTACCAAAAAAGATTGAGTGAAAACAAAAATGTATTATCTCACAGTTCTGGAGATCAGAAGGCTAAAGTCAAGGTGTTCACAGCCATGCACTTTTTGAAGGCTCTAGGGGAAAATCCTTCCTTGTCTCTCCCAGCTTCTGGTAGCTCCAGGCATTCCTTGGCATGTACTGGTATCACTCAAACCTCTGCCTCCATCTTAACAAGACTTTCTCCCCTGTGTTTGTCCTCTTCCCAAATCTCCTTCTCCTTATTAAGACACTAGTCACTGGATTTGCAGTCCACCCCTAAATCCAGGATCGTCTCATCTAGAGACTCCTAGCTACATCCGCAAAGACCTATTTCCAAATAAGTTTATATTCACAGGGATGAAAGGAATGGTTAGGACTTGGATGAAGCTTTTTTGGATCACAGTTCAACCCACTACAGACATAAAACTGCCTGCATTATTAATGACTTCTGTTAGAAAGTACTATTTCTGTGCTTTGACTGTTAATAAATTTATATTAATATGTAATAGTAATAGCCCTATTGTGCAGTATGTCATATTTTCTCTTATAGCTAGATCTAATAAGATCCATTTGTTTTGCAGCCATCAATAGAACTTCTGATAGCCAATATGATGCTTTAATTATGAGCAATTTGGTACCTATGTATGAAGAATTCAGAAGTAAGTATGTATTTAGAGTATTAATTTTAAAATAGTTAAGTGACTCCCTGAACTTCCAAACTAAACACATTTTTTTAATTGCAATTTGTTCCTGATATTAAGGTCATTTTGTTCTAATGGTTTAAATATAGGTACAGGAAGGATCCCTCACATAGATTCTTTTCAACTTTGACTTCGAGTGACTTGTTGCTAGAATTCTGATAATTTGTTTTTAACCCTTAATTTGATTACTGCCACTCACTAAAAGTAAATGAAAGGTAAATGTTCATCCCCAGAGTAATAATTAATCAGGCAACATATGTGTTCTGATTATTTTTAACACTCGCTGTCCCATAAGCAACTCAGCCGTAGGGAGAAATTTGGAGGCATATTTAACTGTAATTTCAAGACTATAACTACAACAACAAAAAGCTGTCATCAATGTAGCTGTTTATTTTTGCTTGTGAAGCCTGTTCTGGAGAATTACCCAATCACCACTGACAATGATTAAAGCAGAATTTCATGCTATTTAAATATACTTGTCTATAATAGAAAATATTGTCACATTCGACTGAAGTAGACATTTTAAACACTTTATTTTTTTTTTTTTAGAAATGTGGGACTACTTCCACAGTGTTCTTCTTATAAAACACGCCACAGAAAGAAATGGAGTAAATGTGGTTAGTGGACCAATATTTGATTATAATTATGATGGCCATTTTGATGCTCCAGAGGAAATTACCAAGTAAGTGTTTGACTTTTTGATTTATCAATAGGTCTCATGAGGGGAAATTCCAATATTTTAAGTAAAGTTTAATACTTTAAATATTACATAATGCATTCATAGACAAATGTTATTGTTGACTATTTTCAATCTAAATATTTTCCTAAATATTTAGGAAAAAACTTATATTGCAAAAAATTTAAATTAAGGGGCAAAGAAAACACTTCCTGGAAAAGTTTAGCAAAAATGTCATTTGGAATGCTAAATTAATGGGCAAAGATAACATGAAATTTTGTAAAGGCTAAGGAGGTAGAGAAAACTTGATGTACTATCAGTGAATATAAAACCAATCCAACAATACATGAAAAAAAAGTCAAGTAAAGACTAAGGTAAATTTTACAAGAATGGTGAAAAGTCATGTAAAGACTAAGGTAAATTTTACAAGAATAGTGAACAATTCATAAAAGCATTTCCCAGGAGACAATGTAGGTAAATTTCATGATGCAGAGAACTAGTCCTAACTAAACTTTACATTGTAGTACTAAGCCTGGTCATAACAGGTTGCTAAGAATTAGTTTTGAATGCAGAGCACAGTAATAGAGTTTTAGAGAAGTTTCATCTACCATTTCTCTTTATTATCAAAACATATGAAGGACCAAACTAAACAACTATACTAAGCCTAGATTATGTAAAGCAATGATTTCTACCTGTACCTTCTGATAAAGTAACATTTATGACTAGTAAGTGTGTGGCCTTGTTCTATTTTTTTCACCATGTCTTTATTTCAATGTTGAATGAATACTGAATCAATATTTCAGTATTGGCTCTATCTTTCACAATTTCTTAATTCTAATAATTCTAACTTTGACAGCATTTTACTATATGCTAGGTACTTTTTAAAGAACTCACATATACATCAGTTAAACCGCAAAGATACCCTAGTTAGGTTCCATTAGCCCCCGGTTAGAGTTAAAGAAACTGAGGTTAAACAACTTATCTAAATTCTGCAACTAATAAGTGGTAAAGCCAGAATATGAACCTGGACGGCCTGGCTCTGAGTCCATGTTCTAAATCACAGTAATACATTTCTATTTATACCAGCTTGCGTTCCTTTGGTGGAGTCAGATTTTGCACTTAAAACTTTTGAAAACACTTTCATGTTCATTATCTGAAACCAAAGTACTGTCACATCAGTTGTATGGATTTATCCCCATGTCTACACTGTGAAGTTGATAGCACAGAATCACATCCTTGGAAAGCTGAGGAAACTCAGTAAATGATAGAATTAGAGGATGAGTGAAAGTCCAAACATTTTGTGGAAGTGCACGGCTGGAGGTGGAATCTGGGCTCCTTCATTCTCAGCTTCTGCTGTATTAGTAAACACTACTGTGAAGTATGAAGTCAACAAAACGAGGAAATGCAGGAGGCAGAATATCATGCTCTGCTTCTTTTTTTTTTTCCTTCTTTTTTTTTTGTAGTCTAATATTTTTTTATGTTAGAATGACCAAGCTTGGACTTCTGCTGTAATCTCTATTCTGGCTGATGGGAGTAAAAAATATGTAAGACTTTGTGGTTTTTATTTATTACTTTCTTTTACTATATTTTTACTTTGGCATTTCTTTAAAACTATATGAAGACATTTATTGACCTGGTGCAGTGTCTCATGCCTGTCATGCCAACACACTGAGAGGCTGAGGTGGGAGGATCATTTGAGCCCAGGAGTTTAAGACCAGCTTGGGCAACAAAGTGAGAAACCATCTTTATTAAAAAAAAAAAAAAATCCAAAGTACCATTAGAAGTAGATATATATATATGTGTGTGTGTGTGTCTTTACATAGTTTTTTTCATATATATATTTGCATATTTATACCAGCTTGTATTCCTTTGGTGGAGTCAGATTTTGCACTTAAAACTTTGCATGTAAGTTATTTAAAAAGTACCTAGCATATAGTAAAATGCTGTCAAACTTAGAATTATATGAATTGTTATTTTACATATATATGAAAAAACTATGTAAACACACTTATCACCTTTAGAAGCAAAAGTATAATAACATCAAAACATGTTTTCAATTATGTTTTGTAAGACATATAGCGAACACTGACATTCCCATCCCAACGCACTACTTTGTGGTGCTGACCAGTTGTAAAAACAAGAGCCACACACCGGAAAACTGCCCTGGGTGGCTGGACGTCCTACCCTTTATCATCCCTCACCGACCTACCAACGTGGAAAGCTGTCCTGTGAGTACGCTTTGGGAGGGTCCAGGACATGAGAAAATGAGTCAGAGCTCTTTTGGGCTCTCATAAAAGTGACTCTAAAATGTATTTTCTTAAGTGTTTCATGGAAAAAGTTGTAATACTTCATTTTTAGGCTTTTCCTTAGACTATTGATCTCTATGTAATTAATATTAATTTAAATATATATCTGCATAGTTGAACATATGTATACCTCATGTATTTTATTTATATGTTTTATTCACATTCACTAAGAATGAAAGAGATGAAATCTTGTTAATCTCTTTTTTCTTTTTTTATTTATGACATGACAATTGTATGTATTTATGAGGTATAGTGGGATGTTTAAATGCATGCATACTTTGTATACTGATGAAATCAGGATAATTAACATATCTACTACTTCAAACGTTTATCATTTCTTTGTGGTAATAACACTCAAAGTCCTCTCTTCTAGCTGTCTTGAAATATACAATACATTGTTATTAACTACAGCCACTCTACTATGTAATAGAAACACCAGAACTTATTTTTATTCTGGTCACAAATCTTAAAGTTATTCCCAATGTTAGCACTAAATTAATGTTTCTGAATGAGTATGTACATGTAAAAATTCCATCAACTTGAGCCATGAGGTGTGAAATTGATTATACACATGCACACACAAATACACACAGTTCAAGTAACATTCTTTTTTTAAACATCATTTATTAGGCTACCTCAAAATCCTTTTTGAATCAAGGCAGATTATATGTAAGTAGTTAATTCAACTTGCATATAAATTCCTTATAGAAAAAATATGTATCCTGGAACTTAGGTTTTACTGAAGTCATTCAACAAATATATTGAGTACCTATTAAGCACACAGTATCATGATAGAAACTCTTTAGAATGCACAAAGGAGGAACACATTGTCCCTGCTTTTAAAGAGTTCATATACAACTTCAATTTATATATGAGATATAGACACACAATTTAGTCAGTCAACAATGCAAGAATTATTCTAAAAACTAAAAAATAAAAGAGGTTGCAAAGTTGGGATCAACTGACAATGTTAAAAGGATTTAATATTTGAAATTAAAATCACATTTGGCTGGAATGATCAGTAAAGATTTCATAAAATAAAGTGTAAGTAGGGCTGTGCCCGAAGGATGGATAGAATTTGAGTATATTGAGAAGACTACAAAGAGTCTTCCATGGAGGGTGGGTATGAAGAATGAAGAGGATTTAGTAACTGATTGGATACAAGAGCCCCCACCCCAAAAGGAAACTTAAAGATGAATCAGATTTGAATGTTGGTAATTAGGAAAAAGGCAGAAAGAGGAAAGTTAGGAATAAGAACTTTTTGGTTGGTAGATAGGATAAGCTAAAGCTAGGCATTTTAAATTTGTGGAAATGGGTATTGATGTGGAAAGTCCCATAGGCAATTAGAGCCTGAGAATTAAAGCTTGGCATCTAGGCCAATTGGGATTCATCTATATCTTTCAGGTGTTCAACACTGTTCAACACATGAGTGCCTTCACCATGCTGTGCACTATAGAAGGTACTCACAATTAGAAATCCAGGAAAACATTAGAAGAAAGAGATAAGTGATGTAAGAGAGGGACAGATAAACTGCTATAGTAGGATTTCAGAGGAGAATGATTTCCTGACAGGGAGGGTAACATTTCAGTTGGGTCATGCAGATACGATTTTACTTGAGTGTTTAAATTGTTTATAGAAGGTGGCCAAGTTTAGAGGCTGAATAGTGAGCCACTCACTATTCTTAAAATGAGGAAGAAGAGTTTCTAAACAGGAAACTATCAGGATATGTTGTTGAACTGAATCCCTTCCTACTTTTCCTGTCAGCATTTTATTTGGTTGAGACAAGGGTAAGCCATTATTCTTTACTTCCTCTTCCAATGACAGACATCAATGACTGATATGGTGTGGTACTCTACCATGAAATCCGGATTAAACTGTTCATTCTTACAGAGGTTCTAGGTAGACATAATGGAGTGATTACAATGAGTACACAAAGAAAAAAACATTTGCTATCCCTGGTCTGGGCCCTTTTGACCTTCTATTAGGACTCTTGAAAATGAATCTTAAGTAGATTTGTGGTCTCCTCTTCTCTTCTCATCTGTCAGTGTGCACTACTACCAACTTACTCATCTTAAAATTTAGTCTATATTTTGTCATAGCCTCTCACCCCAAAATTTTTGATTATGCTGAACAATAACAACAAAATACAAAGGAGCAAACAAAAACAACTTCCAGCCTGTACTTAAGTCTCTTCACAATTTACCCTCAGTTGACCTTACAGGCTAATGTTCCAGGCCAACTGGAGCCCTTGAAATTACTTGAGCACATCTTGAGTTTGCTTACCTCCTCACTGTTGCCTATGTTCTTCTCTCCTCTATAATTCTCTTCTTTTTCATCTGCTAAAAATTCCACCTGGGAGTCAAGGTAAAATGCAAATAATATGAAGCTTTCCTTGATTATTCAAAGTAGAAGTGATCTCTCCAAATTAATAGAGCATCATCTTTATTGAATAGGACATCATCAGTAATAAATTGGACATATCCAAGATTTTGAGGAATTTGCAGTATAGTAATAAGAATGTGACATCTATACAGATAATTATGAGACAAAATGCAATGAGTATAAAGCAAACTTAAGCCAAGCTATGATTATAAAAGAGTTTGCAAAGTTAATAAGAGTAGCTGTCAATTAGATATGGGTAAGGAAAAGGCAAGATGAGAGAGAGGCAAAGATGACTAAAAATCCAGGGCATGACTAACCAGGAAATGTATACGACAGATAATCTTTTGTTTTGAGAAGGATGGATTTGCTCTTGGTGGTCTTCAGTTTGACAGACTAGTTGAATATTTAGGAGGATATATGAGAAATAGTATAAAATAGAACTTAAATACATGGATTTTGGAGTTGGACATCCTGGGTTCAGTGAATGACTTGGTTTCTTTGGGTAAGTATGTTAGTTTCCTCATCTGTTATATCTAATAAGGATAAAATATTCACCTTCTTTTATGAAGTTTGTAAAGATAAAAGAAAATAATCTGTATAAAACCCTAAGACTTCCCAATATAAAAAAAGGTGGCTATTACAAAGGAATCATATCTTATGATAAAGTTACATTCTAAAGTCAATAGAGGCCAGGCGCAGTAGCTCACACCTGTAATCACAGCACTTTGGGAGGCCGAGGCAGGCACATCACCTGAGGTCAGGAGGTCGAGACCAGCCTGGCCAACATGGTGAGACCGCGTCTCTACTAAAAATACAAAAATTAGGCCAGGTGTGATGGTGCATGCCTGTCATTCCAGCTACTCGGGAGGCTGAGGCAGGAGAATTTATTGAAACTGGGAAGTAGAGGTTGCAGTGAGTGGAGATCGTACCACTGCACTCCAGCCTGGCCAACAGAACAAGACTCTGTCTTAAAATAAAATAAAATAAAGTAGTCAATAGAGAGTGAAATTGGATCTCCTACATGCAAATCATCCAGAAAGTATAGTACATTCACAAACTGTTTCTTAGTAAGTCTAAACTAGCCAATATTTCCAATAGTATTTGGATAGGTAATTGTGCTTTGATGCACCTGATAAAATAGATGGCTTGCTTTAAGCATTGCATTGTATGAAAACTCTGTACTTCAAGTATTTGAATTACACAATGTACAGAAGTACTCCCAATATTAAGAGGTTAGAGGGAACTGAGATCAAGCTATAGGAATGATAGATTCACAATTTTATCCCACACTTGGTGTAAGGAATTAGATCATATTTTCTTATTTATTTTGTCCTTTCCTTGTTCCTTTCATCTTTTCTTCCCTCCTTTTTCCTTTTCCCTCCTCCTGTCATCTTTGTACTGTTAAATTTCTGTCAGATAAATGAGAATGTAGCCATGAGTTCAAGTGACTTTCCTTGTAAGTTACTCAGCAGATATGGAAAATACAGATATGAAACTTGGAGGAGAAATCAGAACTGCAGATCTAGATTTGGGATTAAATCATGGGTGTGAAATACAATTGCCAAAGGGGAGAAAGTGGAAAGAAAAGATCCCAAATCAAATTGAGGAAAATGTCTATGCTTCCAGGAAGTATAGTCATCTGAGGAAACAGAAGGTATTATCAAACAAGTAAACAGTACAACTATGGATAACAAAGGAGGAACTTCAGAAGCCTGGGGTAGTTAACTAATTGAAAAGTCTGAGGACACCCCATTCAGTGAGGTCGTCATTGACAAAGTAGTTGCATTAGCATGATAGCAGCAATCACTGGACTGTAGTGGCTAAGGAGAGAGAATAAGAATGTGGACAGGACAGAAAAATGCTGAAATCAATATTGTCTCAAAAAATGAGTTGTACTTTTGGGATATACAATACACTTAATTCTGTAACAGGTCATTTGTACACACACACACACGTACCCCCCTCTGCACACATATATTAATATCAAAGTATATTCAAATATAGCTCATAAAACTGTGTAGCCTATTCTGTTGGCATGGACTGGTGCAGCAAGGGCAGTTGTCTACAGCTGGCTTCTGTTCAGATTAGTTGGTGCCAGCGACTTACTCAGTGTTAAATACCTTAAGTATCGTCTCTGCATAAGTATAGTTTTGTGCTATGCTTTGTGGTCATTTCCCTGCAAATTTAAAAGAAGGAAGACTGTCAGGTGCTGGGTAAACATTTAGTTGGATGGATGCCGAATAAGTCAGGAGAGAGTAGAGTCATATAAACCAAATGGGAGAAAACGTTATGGAAAAAAGTGATCAAAGATATTAGGTGCTACTGAAATGGGCAACAGTAAAGGCAGAATAGAAAGACTTTGAATTAGACTCCCATTGAAAGAATGAACTCAAACTAACATAGTGAATTTTTTTTTTTTTTTTTTTTTTTAATATTAGCTCGCTTTGTGAATCTGACACAAGTGCTTTAGAGGTTAGGAACAAAAAGTATTTCCTCTTACACTTCCTCTGGCTCAGATAGTGGCTATCTGTATTAAGCCTGCATACTTAAACAAGTAAACCACTGCGTCGAAGTCAAATGAGAATCATGAAAATACAGTAATCTGATTAAACAAACTTTGAAACTTTCTTATTATGTGAAAAGTTAACTGAACTTTAGCAATATCATAAGAATACCAGAAAATTATTCTTTATAATAAAGAATAAAGAATGTGATAGAAACCCATGTTTCTAAATTATTGAACTAACTTTCACATTGTAAAAAAAATTAAAAATAAAACGGTCGAGAAATAACTGAAAAGATGCACAAATATAACAATAGTCAGCATAATAAAATAAAAATGGCATAAAACACTACTTTACACCCATGGTTTGGCAAAGATGTGGGGAAACGGGAATTATCTTTCACTGCCTATTGAACTGTAAATTGGTATGAAGACTTTGAGGAGTGCTGGGTTTAATATCTGATAAAGTTAAAATTTAATGTACTCGGTGGCACGTAGTGGCTCATGCCTGGAATCCCAGCACTTTGGGAGGCCAAGACAGGTGGATCACCTGAGATCAGGAGTTTAAGACTAGCCTGGCCAACATGGTGAAACTCCATCTCTACTAAAAATATTAAAAAATTAGCTAGATGTGGTGGTGGGTGCCTGTAATCCCAGCTACTTGGGAGGCTGAGGCTGGAGAATTGCTTGAACCTAGGAGGTGGAGGTTGCAGTGAACTGAGATCACGCCATTGCACTCCAGCCTGGGTGACAGAGTGACAATGTCAAAAAAAAAAAAATTGAATGTACTCTATGGCCCAGCAATTTTATTAATATATCCTAGAAACTCATGCTCTTGAACACAGGAGACATATACCAAGTTATTTATTATAGCATTATTTATAATAAAAATTTTATCAACATGTAATGAAAATTTTAATTGTGCTGCATTTAAATGAGGAAATATCAAACCACAGCTAAGAACAAGTCACTTAACAAGACCTAGATATATCACTATAGATTACAAACATTAATACCGAATAAAAAAATTTGTAGAATACCACTTATAATATTAACATAAGTTTAAAAACTCATCAATAGTACATATTGTATAGTGATGTACAGTAAAAGTTTGAAAAAACAGACTGGGATTCACCCTGATATAAGGATGTTTAGTTCTGAACAGAGGAGCACTGGGGACTTAACTTCATCTGCAATATTTAATTTCATTAAAAAATTTATATCTGAAATAAACATAAAAATGGATAAATTTTGACTACTGAGGCCAGGCGCGGTGGCTCAAGCCTATAATCCCAGCACTTTGGGAGGCCGAGACGGGCGGATCACGAGGTCAGGAGATCGAGACCATCCTGGCTAACACGGTGAAACCCCGTCTCTACTAAAAATTACAAAAAACTAGCCGGGCGAGCGGATCACGAGGTCAGGAGATCGAGACCATCCTGGCTAACACGGTGAAACCCCGTCTCTACTAAAAATTACAAAAAACTAGCCGGGCGAGGTGGCAGGCCCCTGTAGTCCCAGCTACTCGGGAGGCTGAGGCAGGAGAATGATGTAAACCCGGGAGGCGGAGCTTGCAGTGAGCTGAGATCCGGCCACTGCACCCCAGCCTGGGCGGCAGAGTGAGACTCCGTCTCAACAAAACAAAACAAAACAAAACAAAACAAAAAAAAAAATTTTGACTACTGTGTTCTATGTTAGTTATGGTATACTTTGTGCTTTTCTTTTTATTTTAAAAACTAAATTTAGCTGTATCAAATTAAGATTTAAGGAGGTAAATATCATCGGCAAAAAGACAACTTCTAAGCAATAAAAATATTTCTGTTCATGAAAAGTACCACCTTGTGAAAAAGAAAGTGTTGTGCTTTTCTTTTTCAGGAAAGTAAACCGGAAGCTCTTTGGGTTGAAGAAAGATTTACAGCTCACATTGCCCGGGTCCGTGATGTAGAGCTTCTCACTGGGCTTGACTTCTATCAGGATAAAGCGCAGCCTGTCTCTGAAATTTTGCAGCTAAAGACATATTTACCAACATTTGAAACCACTATTTAACTTAATAATGTCTACTTAATGTATAATTTACTGTATAAAGTAATTTTGGAAAAATGTAAATGATTTTTTCTGGAGAATTATAAAATAAAGTTTTCTATTTTTCCTTAAGTCCCCTAAAAGCCATAATTTTTATCATTCCCTTTTCTCTTTTTCATTTCTATGAATATGTATTATATTAAAGTTATATTTTTCACACAGATGATGCTATCTTACACCTTCCCTTTTTTGTTGGATTTTTAAACTCTAATCTCATGACAGATTATACCTTCCTTATTACATGTTTTATCTCAGAATCTTTGAATATATTTTTCTGCCCAGAATTATCTAAACAAAAGGGAGAACAAAAGAAGTATGTCTCACTTGGGAACTGAATCAGCTCTAAATCAGTTTTGTTGTAAAACTTTTTGTATTTGATTGGCAATACTGATTAAAATTTAAAATGCACAGAACTTTTACGCTGTAATTTCACCTGTAAAAACTGTCCCAACAGATGTGCTTGACACAAATGCATGAAAATGACATCTTTTATGATAGCAAAACACAGAAAACAACCTAAAAGACTGGTTAAGCAAATTATGAAATTTGTTTAAGCAAATATTGTTCCACCTCTATAAAGACAGAAGTAGATCTATATATATCTTGAATGTATCACTATTGTTAGGTGAGAAAGCAAGTGGTAGAACAATGTATGTAGTCTACTGTCATTTTTCAGGGGTCAGCAAACTTTTCTGTAAGGGACTAGATGGTAAATTTTTTAGACTATACAATCTCTGTTACAACTACTTACTCTGCTGTGGCATCAAGAAAGCAGCCATAGATAATACAAAAAAGAAATAAGAGTTGTTGTTCTATTAGTCTGCTTTCACACGGCTATAAAGAAATACCTGAGACTGGGTAGTTTATAAAGAAAAGAGGTTTAATTGATTCACTGTTTCGCATGGCTGGGGAAGCCTCAGGAAACTTACAATCACGGCAGAAGGAGAAGGGGAAGCAAGCACTTTCTTCACAAGGCGAAAGGACGAAAGGACGGAGTGAGTGTAAGCAGATAAAATGCCAGACACTTATAAAACAATCAGATCTCATGAGAACTCACTCACTATTATGAGAACAGCATGGGGAAAACTGCCCCCACGATCCAAACACTTCCCTCTCTCAGCACGTGGGGATTACAATTCGAGATGAGATTTGGGTGGGGACACAGATCCAGACCATATCACTTATGTTCCAATAAAACTTTATTTACAAAAACAAGTAGAGGGCCAGATTGGGTCCCTGGGCTGTAGTTTGTCAGCCCCCAATTTATATAATAAAATCTGGGCTGGGGAAAGCAGGAATTAATAGAAAAAAGAGAAAAAAAGATAACATTTTTATGTTTTGCTCTTTGTACTGCCTGAAGTTTTTTTTTGTTTTGTTTTTGTTTTTTTAAACTCTCTATATGTATTTCTTGAATTTTCAAAATAGAGTTATGAACCAAAGAGATCCCAGCAATTATTTCAGGGGCAATACTATTGGTCAATTTTGGGGTTGCTAGACTGGCAATTTTCCAGATTCTTCTCTGATATAAAGATAAGTTCATCCAGGGACACAGGCTTTGTAGCTAATGAAAAATCTTGTGACCTGCGCTTCAAGGAATACAAATTCTATTTCTATTAGAATTTCAATTGAATTATGGTTATTAATTGCAACCAATTGACATGTTAGTTTATTCCCACTGAATTTTTTTTAACATAGTTTCTTCACATGTAGAATTTAGGTCAAAGATGTATGCAGTGCAAAGTGTGCAATACAGAGAGGCTGCAAGTTAAGACACAAATAGGAAATTATTTCCGGATACACAGCAACAACGTTAATACTCTTCATATAGAGACAATTTTTCCAATCAATGTTCACCTGCCCCACCATGGCCGGGAAACTAAATAAGATCACCTGGAATTTAGAACTCACAATAGGAAGACAGATGGTGGATGTTTACAACCCTGAACGGAGTTTAATAACCCTGGATTTCCTCATTACTTCTGAGTTGGCCTGAAAGTGGCTAAATTGTTGTTATAAAAATAAAAAGAGAAAAATTAAAACTACATTTTTTTTTTTGAGATGGAGTCTCGTTCTGTCACCAGGCTGGAGTTCAGTGGTGTGATCTCAGCTCACTGCAACCTCCGCCTCCCGGGTTCAAGTGATTCTCCTGCCTCAGCCTCCCGAGTAGCTGGGACTACAGGTCCCCGCCACCACGTCCAGCTAATAAAATTATATTTTTTACACAGAGATTGTGCAATATTATATCTTCCTTTTGCATATTCATTATTCCATTAACAAGAAATATGTATATGTAAAGCCATTTTGAATGAATGAATACCAGTGATTTAATGGATCATGAAATTATAGAGGATTTGGTACATCTACTTAATAACTTTGAGTATGTAGCCTATATTTACAATGAACTTGTTTTATTTTTAAAAATCTGAAAAAGTAAGCAATAAAGTTAGTTACACTTCAAAATATTTAGAAAGGATTTTATATGTACACAAAGTTTGCAAGAATAGTATAGGCCGGGCACTGTGGCTCACACCTGTAATCCTAGCACTTTTGGGAGGCTGAAGTGGGCAAATTACTTGAGATCAGGAGTTCAAGACCAGCCTGGGAAACACGGTAAGACCCTGTTTCTATTTTAAAAAGAATAGTATGAAGAAAAGAACTCCTTATAACCCTTACCCAGCTACCTCAATTAACATTCTCAGTATGTACATTTATATATAGTTTTATTTCTACCCCTGTACTTCTGGGAGTACATTGTAGTGATCATGCCCATTAACGCTGAATACTTCAGTGTGCAAAGATCAAGGACATTAACTCACAGTAAGTTTAATGTCGGTACGATGCTACAAATCATCTAATTTATGAACCTATCAATTTTTTTCATGTTTTCAACTATTTTTTAATGATATTTTCTTTTTTGGTCTGGGATCTGGAAGAGAATCATTCATTGTATTACTTTTTTCTCTTTGGTCTCTTGTAATGTTCAACAGTTCCTCAGCGTTTAACAAATAATGTTGATACTTTTGAGGAGTCCAGGTCATTTATTTTGTAGACCGTCCCTCAATTGGGTTTGTCTGGCATTTCCAGATGACTGGATTAACACAGTGCATTTTTGGCAGGGACACTACATTAGTGACATTTGTCCTCAGCGCTTCATATTTGGAAGCACATGATGTTCATTTGTGCCATCACTAATCCATGCCAGATTTGATCACTTGGTGACGTTAGTGTTCATAAGGTTCTCTTCTGTAAAGACAATATTTTTCCATTAGTAATTTATAAGTTATTTGTAGAAGGATATTGAGACCCTACACATATCCTGATTCTCATTAAATTTTTACCCAACAGCTTCAGTAGCTGTTAACAATCTTTCCCTGATTCAGTTTGTACGATGGCAGTTGCGAAGGGAGTGATTCTTAAAAACTCCATTATTTTACGTTTATTAGCATTCTACTATAAGCAAAAGTGTTCTCTTCTTATTTATTTATTTATTTATTATTGTTTGTACAGACTTATCTTTTTTTTATTCCAACGGATTAGAATACATTAAGATCATTATTTACGTCAGTACTCAGATTGTCCCAGATTTGGCCAACAGGAGCTTCTTTAAGTGGGGTCCTGGGTCCTTTGGACATACCCCATTATTTTTTGAGGACTATTTTCTACTACAAAAAAAATCAGGATTATTTTGTACTTTCCCTGCACTAATTCTGGAATCAGTTTTTTCTCCAAAAAGCCCTGGTTCCATTTAGTGGGCACTGGTGCCCTAATTGCTTCTGGGGTATCATAACACCTAAGCACCTTCAGTCAACAAATGTGGAATCTATATCTACGTCCCTTTGCCTATATTTATCTTTGTATTCATAATACTGTAAACTTGAAGTCCTGAGTCTTCCACTGATAGAACAGACCCTCTTGTGGCCAAGAGGACCCCAGAAAAACCTTAAAACTGAGTTCCTGGCCACCGCCAGGAGAGAGGGGAGGTCAGACATGCCTCATTCTACCCACTCTTTCGTGGTTTAGACACAATTGACCAGCATTAATGTTGAAATAAGTATCATAAGACAGAACAGACTCTGTGGCAATAAGATACCAAATTATATACAAAAACAAAGGCCATGCAAGGCAAGGATGAAGTCATGCACCCTACACTTAAAGAATAAACTGTTTTATTTATTTATTTATTTATTTTGAGATGGAGTCTCTCTCTGTCACCTAGACTGGAGTGCAATGGCGCGATCTTGGCTCACGGCAACCTCTGAATCCCGGGTTCAAGCAATTCTCCTGCTTCAGCCTCCTGAATAGCTGGGATTGCAGGCACATGACACTACACCTGGCTAATTTTTGTATTTTTAGTAGAGACAGGGTTTTATCATGTTAGGCCAGGCCAATCTCCAGCTCCTGACCTTGTGATCCGCCTGCCTTGCCCTCCCAAAGTGCTGGGATTACAGTCATGAGCCACCGCACCCGGCCTAGAATAAACTGTTCTAACTGCCGCAAGGGTTTTTTTGGTTTGTTTGTTTTGTTTTTTCTCTCAAGCACTGGCTTTGAGATAAGCAGTATTAAAACAATTACAACTCATCTTGCTAACAGATGCTGACTAATTGAACCGCTGTTCCACCAGCTATAACTACAGCTTTGATTGGACAAGGGCCTGATTTCAGTGACTTTCTTCTGATAGGGAGACCACCAACCACGGACTGGTTCTGACTGGTTTACAGAGGTTGCTCACTTGTGTTACTTTGTAACCTGAAAAGATATTTTGATATATAGGGTCCAACTGTAACACATTTGACAAGAACGGGTGCATTCAAGGTGTTACGGCCGTAGACATAACTGGAATACTTTTGAATGTTAAGTTTCCACCCACAAGTGAACATGGGTCATATGTTACATGCAGATTTGCTCCGTATGCATGTGTCAGGACCACCTTCATGAATATTTATAGCTTCTCCCATAACCTGTTGAATATGTATTTTTAGCCAGCCTCTTCAGCATAAAACTGCTACTCCAATCTTTCCTGCTTTGAAGTGCTTGTCTGGTCTTAGCTGGAGGAATACTTTCCATCCTGAGGGGTGACCATTTACAAAAAATAAAGTCTCCTCCTTTTCCAAAGTCACAGATTTGTGATTTTTTTAAAGTTAACACCACATGAATAAAAACCATGAATTCAATACTGCATGGTTTTCATAACAACTTTCTATTTTATAATTGTATCTTCCTTCTCCAATAGTGAGAAATTTGGTTCCCAAAATTGTCAATGTATTTATCCACATGCTCCAGTACATGGAGAGTAAGAATTGCAGACGAACACCACTTAAAGAAGGAACTCTACCAAGTAGAATTCAAGAAGTGTTTCTAGGCTAAGAACTTAGTTAGAATATTGTTCCAGAATTATTTGGGCTTGATTTTCCCCCTTCAGTGTAGTTACATTATTCATTTGAAATATAGTACTGCTCATTTGTTTCTATTTATATTCTGCTAAGGAGTTTCCCCATCCTTGTTGAGTCAAGTTTATTTGTTTTGGTATATAAAATATTAACATGATTTTAAAAGCCAAAATTACATGAAAAGGGACACTCAGAAGAAATGTCCTCCCTCCACTCTTTCTGTCTTTTTCAATCCACCCTGTGTTTATGACCAATGTCATTTGTTTCTGGTTTACCATTTCTGTATTTGTTTTTGCAAAAATAGGCAGATAGATATATTTTTCTTATTTTCCTTTTTTATGCAAAAGAGACATATTATATGTTCCTTTTGAACTTTTTTATTTAAAAAAATATATCTTTTTTATTTATTTATTTTTTTTGAGACAGGGTCTTGCTCTGTTACCCAGCCTGGCTCAAATAGGACTCACTGCAGCCTCGACCACTCAGGCTTAAGTAGTCCTCCTGCCTCAGCCCCCTGAATAGCTGGAACCATAGGCATGTGCCATCAAACTTGGCTAACCGTTTTTTTTAAATTTTTTGTGGAGATGAAGCCTCACCATGTTGCCCAGGCTGATCTCAAACTCCCCTGAGCTCAAACAATTATTCTGCTTTGGCCTCCCAAAGTGTTGGGATTACACCACACCTGGGTTTCTTTTGCACTTTTTAAAAAACTTGACAGTATATCCCGGAAGTCACTCCATACATATAGGTCTTCTTCATCCTAGTTTATTGCTGCATAGTACTCCATTGTGTAGGTATATCATTTCATTACATTACTCTCCTTTTAGGTTATTTCCAACATTTTGTAACTACAAATATCCAACAATAAATAATATTATATATATATATATACAGTTTTGCATTATTGGAAGTGTATCTTCTGGGTAAGTTCCTATAAGTGGGTAAACATATATTGTGGCTTCATTTTAGAAAAAATAAAATTTCTATATTGGCACAACTGTAATTCTTAAACTGGTGTATTTAAAATTTTAGTTCATTGAAAATAATTTATTTTTCTTAATTATAAAACTAATACATATTCATTGTAAGACTATCCAAAATGTGTATATAAATATCTATACTTACATATGCAAATATTTAAATCACACAAAATCCCACAAGCAATGATTACAATGACTAAACCCTATTAATACATGACTCTTGGGTATATCTCTTCTTTGAAATCTAGTGTTTTAATATGGGATTTGGGGAAACGTCAATTCATGTTACTTTGGTTCAGTGTTTTTTTCCTCAGAGGAATTTCAGATTTTTCAGAAAACACTTGTGTCTTGGATATTTAGAAAATTTATTCTAGTGGAAAGTGTAACTTATCTGAGCAAAAGGAAATTACTGCTTGACATTTCAATAACTGTGTTTTTTTTTTACTAATTATCCAAGACATGTGTAGTTGAGAATTAATGTAGAGTCATGCAGGTGTTGTTAAGAATCTATAACATCAGCTTCCATCACCAATCATCACCTGACTCAAGCTGTTTTTTGACTTTCAGGTGATAGAACTATCCCAAGCAATGTAATTCCTTTTCCTTTTTATTCTGATGACAATGAAATATATAATAAGCCAAATTTTTGACAAGTGCTTTTCATATAGATGAGCATTTAATACAACAGAATTGCTTGCTTTTGAATAGAGGGAACTACGTATTACTGCAGTTTTCAGTTGTATGTATTTTGAGAGACACACATATAAGAGGGATATTTTTGTGAATTCCAATGGTACTGAATCAGGGATTACAATGAATTCTTGTTGGTAGAAAGGGGACTTTCTAACTCAAGTAAGGTCAGCTAAGATCTTGGGAGCAGACTTGGAAAGAGGGGAAATTCTCAACATTGGCTTATATTCCAGATGTAGTTTAAATTCTGAAATTTTATTTTTATGCATTTTTTTGCATTTTTTTTCTCTTTCAGGATATTTAGTGCCATAGTCAGAATTAAGAATGCTCTGGGTCTGTTCTTCTAGAAAATGTCACAAACAAATGAATTTTCTGGGCAAGTAGAAACCTGCTTCTCCCGCTGGTAGGTAGGGTCGGGTAGAGAGAGGGGATAAATTGAATAAAGAGGTGCACTTATTGATGGTCCAAGAATTCACCTCTAGCCACTCATTTAGCTGGAATTTAGTCTGAGAGTGTCCATCAGTGTTTGGTCATTTTAGAACCAGTAGATGAAGATTTTAGGAGTCTGTGTTTATGCTTATAAATTGGGCTGATCTTGATGTAAACTCCATCTGGTTTTGGCACTTGAGTTTATTTCCAAATTGTATTTGGGTTCTTTGAAAATCCTCTTCCCCTAGGGAAATCTCTTTCCTTCCTCCTCCCTGTCCCCACCCCTGTATCACCACTACTCTCCCACCACCACTTGTCATTTGTTTACTTTGGGAGGGCTGGGCATGGGAATGGAAACAGGACATAAACTCTAACAGTTTTTAAAAACACAAACAAGGCTGTTTGAAGAAAGGACTTCCTCTTTACACAGCATCCCTGGCAGACCACAATCTCTCCCTCAATCAATGGACTCACGCTTGAACAAACTTCCAGACAGGAACAAACCTCAGCCTTCCAATGACAGAGAATCCAAACCCACAGGATAAACTTAGCTGGATAACAACTCATAGTAAAGGACAACACTGGACTTAGAGCTAGGCTGGTTCTGTTATCCTAACATACCGTGTTTATTAAGGTGTAGAGATTTGTAGGTCTAGGAGAAAGCTGGAGAGGCCAGCAAGTCCGTTTCTTAAGGACTAAATACATAACATTCTGTTAACATTGTTCATGCATTACAATGTCAATCTCTAATGAAGACTTTACAACGGTTTTCGTATTCCTTGAAATTAAGAAAATACGTGTAATGATTAACACAATGACTTCCTTCTGTCTTGTCTCCTTAGAGTAATAACCACAAAGTTTGCTTATAATCATCTCCTAAGGAATCATCTGCCCTCATTTGAGTGTTAGAAGGCAGTAGTGTATTGATAAGAACATGGGTTCCTAAGTTATAAACACCAAGGTTTAAATCCTGTCTGTGTGATCTGGAACAGGTTCCTTAAACTCTACAGTTTGGTTTTCTCTTCTGCAAAAGGGGGATCATTTAATACCTACCTTAGAGAGTTGTTGCAAGGATTCAATAACTTACCAGATATAAACTGTGTCCAACAGAGGCTGCCACATGGTAGCATCATCCTCTCTCAGGCATATATAAAGCAGGCTTTTTGAATGAACTAGGCAATTCTGCTTCACTTGGATTTGAATCTTCCTCTGTTCCTGTGTTGCCCCAAGTTGGAGTGCAGTGGCAACATCTTGGCTCACTGAAACCTCTGCCTCCCTGGTTCAAACGATTCTAGTGCCTCAGTCTCCTTCCTGAGTAGCTGGGATTACAGGAGTGTGCCACCATGCCCAACTAATTTGTATGTGGGTGTGTGTTTGAATTCACAAGTGATTCAAATTTGTGGATTGTGTCAGATTGATCTTTGCCCTATGATTTGGAGGTTTGACTTCCGTATTTCCTGCCAGATGAGTTAGTCACATTAATAGCATCCTTCATCATGGTTTGTGGTTGCCCTGATCTTCAAATTTGGTCGGCCTCTATTACAATCCCCATTTATTGGTTAGGTCCAAGGATATTTTTATCTTGTGGCCACATTAACAGTTTTACAAAAAGGAACCATGGCAATATTGTTACTTTTGGATATTGACAAAAAACTGCAACAGATTGGCCACAGTGGCTCAGATCAACAGGCCATGGCAGTGGATACATCCTCCAAATCTGTCTAAATCTCATCTCAGAAAACGGGCTTAGTTTGCAGAGATTTCATCATCAACTCTCACCTCAGATTCTGACGTCAGCCTTTTACAGCATGTAAGCAAAGTTTTCTACAAATTGAGACCAGAAATTTAGAATCAAATCTTCAATTGATTACTTTGATATAAGGGAGTTCATCAAATGACTCACTGTCTTCCTCTCTTGCTATCTCTGAATCTGGAGCAACTGTCTTCTGTAGTCATTCCGATGTCTAGTCTTTCAAGACTAGACATGTCTTGCCTATTCAAGATCTCCTTAAATCTATTTATTCTGTGAATGTTTATCGAGCTCCTTTTATGTTACAGACACTGTTCTAGGGGGCTTTGGATAATCAGGGAACAAACTCGACAAATATCCTTGCCCTTTACAGCCTTATATTCTAGCAGGGAAGACACAGTAAACAACAGGTACAGCAAATGAGAAAATTAAATTATATGTGTTAGAAAGTGGTAAATGCGGCCAGGCACGGTGGCTCACACCTGTAATCCTTTGGGAGGCCGAGGCGGGGGGATTGCCAGAGCTCAGGAGTTTGAGACCAGCCTAGACAAGACGGTGAAACCCCGTCTCTACTAAAACACAAAAAATTAGCCAGGAGTGGCAGCCTGCGCCTGTAATCCCAGTTACTTGGGAGGCTGAGACAGGAGAATCGCCTGAACCCAGGAGGTGGAGGTTGTAGTGAGCCGTGATTGCGCCATTGCACTCCAGCCTGATAGAGGGAGACTCTGTCTCAAAAAACAAAAACAAACAAACAAACCAAAAGTGATAAATGCCACAGAAAAGAAAAGAAGTAAATAAGAGTAAAAAGAAGCTGTGTAGTCCCAGCTGCTCCAGAGGCCGAGGTGGGAGGATCACTTGAGCCCAAGAGGTCTAGGCTGTTGTGTGCCGTGATTATGCCACTGCACTCGAGCCTGGGTACCACAGCGAGACCTCGTCTCCAAACAAAGAAAGAAAGAAAAATTGAATGTAGGGACGTTGTGAAATGTGGGTTGCAAGAAATATTAAGCAGAGCAGTCAAGGGAGGCCTCTTTGAGATGCTGAAATCTGAGCAAAGATTTAGAGGAGGCAAAGTGTTAGCCAGGCCGATATTTGGGGAAGCAGTCAACACAGGGATATGCACTGTGTTCAAGGAGCGGTGGAAGCCGGCACTGCTGTTAGAACACATTTCTTGTCCTCTCAGACTCTTATAACCGTTTCCTAAGATCCATCTCAAGAATAAGAAACTAGGTTGGGTTCAGTGGCTCATGCCTGTAATCCCAGCACTTTGGGAGACAGAGGCAGGCGCATCCCTGAGGCCAGGAGTTGAGACCAGCCTGGGCAACATGGCAAAACCAATCTCTACTAAAAATATGCACACACCCACATACAAATTAGTTGGGCATGGTGGCACACTCCTGTAATCCCAGCTACTCAGGAAGGAGACTGAGGCACTAGAATCGTTTGAACCAGGGAGGCAGAGGTTTCAGTGAGCCAAGATGTTGCCACTGCACTCCAACTTCGGGCAACACAGGAACAGAGGAAGACTGTGTCTCAAAAAAAAAAAAAAAAAGTGTAAGAAACTAGATAGAGGGGAATTTATTTTCTAAAATTACAGTCAACTAAAAAAAGTGTTCAGATTTTGTGGGGGTTTTTTGTTTGTTTGTTTTCTGTTAGCAAAAACAAGTCTATTGGCAATGACCCCAAGTATAACTGCACTTTACACGTTTTATAGTATTAAGATACCATATGAAATTGTCATTTTTGTAAGTCCAAAACTGTTGAATACTGTCAATTGCATATGTTTTGTACCTTATTAATGTCAGAACTTCTGATGACACTGTTGCTTTTAAAATTAAAGTGTATATATCACATTTATTATTTTTGAAATTATTATAGACTCACAGAAAATTGAAAAAAATAGCACAAAGGGCCCAGTATACCCTTTAGCTAGCTTCCACCACTGGTAACGTGTTACATGGCTATGGTAAAATATCAAAACCAGGACATGTCACTGGTACAATACTGTTAACAAGTTTACAGACCTTTTTCAGATTCCATCAGTTCTTACGTGCACTCACAAGATACTACTTTTTAAAGTTCACACAACCAACTTTTTTAAGGAACTCTGAAAGTAGGTACAGATGCAGCAAGTGAGGTTCAGGAAATTTAGAGTATTGTTTTTAGTCTTACGTATCATCCCCCTCTGTGCAGCGTATGGGATGGCCAACAGGGTGAAACCAACTGGATTTAAAGCCCTTTCTGAAAACTTTTCTTTCTGGGACCTGAACTATTCCCATAGGAGAGGAGATAAATTATTCACATCCTTTATGCTTCTTTTGAATTGTATATATTCCTAAGAGATTAATGCATTCAATTCTTAGTTTTGTTTTTTCTGGGATATGGAGAGATAATACGTGCTGTGGGTAAAGCTTTGAGGATAAGATGCTGATAATGGGAAACTGATCAGCAAAATGGCAGACTGGAGCTCACCAGGGCAAATACGCTCTCCTCCCTCACATATTTGCTTCAGGGGAGCTGTATTCATTAGGTATGTCTGGGACAACCATGGAATGTGACTGCCTCAGTCAGGGTGGCTGATATGTTAAGAAGCAATGGGTAACAAAGAGATCAAATATTAAAATCTGAAATCTCATTACCTTTATTTAAAAATAAGAATAACCTAGATAATATGCAAATATAAATTTTGAAACCCCAAAACAGCAGGGTGAAAGTAGAAAATAAAACTATCTGGTGTTTCAAAAGGCAATTAAAGTAAAACAGCACACCACACCGTAAGACTGGAAACCCGTCGTCTGGAGGTTTTAGCAGTGCCAACGAGTAGAGAAAAGTTTCCATATAATTCAATAACCAAGTGGAGTCAGAGTGACTCAAGACTTGTCTGGAGTTTAGACTTATTTGATGGAAACTTTGTAGGGCAGGTTTTCCTCTTTCCCCAATTTGACTTTACAAGCCAAGGTCCACATACTTGGAAACAGTAACTGGACAATTACTAAATGGTTGCTGAGTGATGGTGTAAATAGTCGGAAAAAAGCTTGAATTTGGATTCATGACAGCTATCAGATAAGTCTTATTCTCATGTTCTATACAGTTTTATATGCTATTAGGACACACTGCTGTTGAAGAAGAAGTAGAAATTGTCTCTGTATTTTCAATTAAAATTCAACTTAATCAAATGTGTTATACAAACGTATATAGAGGAAAGGCTTTTTTAGAGTTTTCAAAAAGTTTTTAAAAAAATACTTGCATTGGAGGTCCATGTGTTTGCAGAAACTACTGTCATGGGCGTTTACAATTATTTTATTTATTTGATTGTATATATTTAAGGTGTACAACATGATATTTTGATATGCATATACATAGTGAAATGGTTACTAGAGTCAAGCAAATTAACATATCCATCATCTCACATAGTTGCCCCTTTTTTTCTTGGTAGCTAGAGCATCTAAAATCTACTCTTTTAGTAAAAATCCTCAATTTTAAGAGGACATACAGGTGAAGGCTCTCACACAGAGGGAACTTAAGTCAAAAATCCCAGTCCCATCACTTGGGACTTCAGGGCTGTCCAGATCATTGTCATCAGAAACCAAAACTCCGGGAAAAGACAGGCTGAGAGCAGAACTGAGAGAGTCGTTGTCACTTTCATATTGTATATGTATCCCTATGTGTTTATGGATGTATAACCCTTTTGTGTATTTACCCATCTGGTGAAAATTATATTATTTTTGCTGCAGAATTTCACCACCACCACACCTCCCGCCCTTACTCACACACGCACCCTGCTGTGCTGGGTAAATATTGTAAATATTGTGATAAATTGCTTTAGATGGAGGGTAAAACATTCAGGGGTCAGACTTGACTAACACTAGATAGTTATTGATCTGTTTTCTGGTTTGTTTTTCCTGTGGTGGTGATGGATGTTGTCTGTGGAGGGCATTGTTGACTACATGCCTGGGTTTCTTTTTCAGTAACTGAGGAATCATGTCAAAGGCTGGATTTGAATTCCAGGACAATACACAGGATTTTGAGAGAGAGGAGTTTGGGGGAAAATCTTGAAGCCTCACTTTATTTAAGTTTGCAGGGTGGTGGATGATGTGATTTCTCTTTCTCAATTCCCCTAGAATTCCTCTTCAGTAAAATTGGTACTACTAACAAAGTCACTGTGGTGGTGGATTTATTTGGGGGATGTGGCAAAATGCTGAGTTTGGCCTCAGAACAGGCACAGGGTGAGAAGAGAAACTACCAGGGGATTTCAGGCACATGTGGGTCACTTGGACTTTCAGGCAGTGATCCAGTTCCTCTTAACTGAAAATGCTGCTAGGAGTACCAGGTTATCTGTTGTTAATACTTTCGCTCCAAGTTTAGAATGCTGAAGGAGAAAAAAAAAAAAAAGACTACTTTCCTAGGTGAGCATTTTCTTCCCCACGTACTTTATTATTATATCTTTATGTGACTAACAAAAATTTAAGCACTTCTTACATTTCCAGTGGAGAACTAGGACATTTTATAAGTGGATATTTTGGACTATCCAGTTAAAAGGAAAATCTCAGGAGTAAAGAGAAATGAATTAAATGCTTGTACTGAATTTAAAATATTATCCTAAGGACTAAAAATAACCTCTTAATTCTACTTATTATAAAGCTATAAATATTTACTTTAAACAGAGAAATATTGATAGGCCAAAGAAATAAGCATTCATGGTGCCACCAAGCAGAACAAATCACCGCTAATATTAGGATGTGTATCCTTCTAGCACTGCTTGCATAGGGTCATAGTCTGTGTATTGATTATTATCTGCCCCTATTTCCAAGCACTATACCAAGTGCTCTGCGTACATTATTTCATTTAACCTTTCCTTTATTCTACGCTATTTTACAGATGTGGAAACTCTTGGCTATTCAAAGGGGAGTAAAATTAAACCCTTCAGAACAACTTTAGCTATCCAGACCCTGGCCTACATTGAAGAATCCCATGAAGAGGTTTCAGGGATATCAAGAACTCTAGACCAAATTCAAACCTCCTCATGTACTCAGGAAATAATTTGGAAGTATCCAACATGAAAAGAGTTATCTGCATGTAATAGAATGTATCCTCATACTTGGTCAATTTCCAAATACGAAAATGTTAAGGTTGCCAAGGGAAGAACCAAGCTGTCGTAACTAAAATACTCTGTGTGGCTGTGTTTATACCTTACCTATTTTTGGTAGATTTGTTAGAGCAGTTACATTAGTAATACTAATTAACACAATTACTGATGATAGTGATGGTTTAAAAAAAGAATACGAAAGGCAACATGATGAGGTGAAAATACCTTTTGCAACAAAAAGCACACAGTATAACATTTTCCAGCTTTAACAAGCTATGTGCTATTTCATGGTGTTTAAATTTAAGTCTGCTTAAGAGACATACTGTAGATTTGGGAAATGTGAAAACTTTTTTCCAAACGAAATTGTTAAAGGCAAATCTATGATATATGACTCACCCGCGAGACTTCCAAGAAACCAGTACTCCTGGGTTTCCTTACACGTGGTGATTCATTCTTCCAGGATGTTTAAGCAGTTGTCCTAGAAGGTGGGTGGCAAAGAAAAACTAACAGAAAAAAGTAAAGAATAGAATATGTCTATTTCTACTATTTTCAGCTATTTTTTGAACTATCTGATATTTTATTTTTTTATTTTCAAATCTATGATTTGTGGTAATTCACTTTGAGATGGGTTATGAGGGACCATTGGAGCCATTAGGAATTCAGTCTTTTTAAGTAGATACATTCTTTCCTTCCTTCCTTCCTTCCTTCCTTCCTTCCTTCCTTCCTTCCTTCCTTCCTTCCTTCCGCCCTCCTTTCTCTCTCTTTCCTTTTTCTTTCTTCCTTCCTTTCTTTGTTTTCTTTCTTTTCTTTCTTTCTCTTTCTTTCTTTCTTTTTCTTTCTTCCTTTCTTCCTTTCTTTCTCTCTTTCTCTTTCTTTCTTCTTTCTTTTCTTTCTTTTTCTTCCTTTCTTTCTCTTTTTTCTTTTTGAGACAGTCTCACTCTGTCACCCAGGCTGGAGTACTGTGGTACAATCTCAGCTCACTGCAACCTCCCTCTCTCGATTCAAGCAATCCTCATGCCTCATCCTCCTGAGTAGCTGGGACTACAGGCCCATGCCACCATGTCTGGCTTATTTTTTCTGGGTTTTTTTGTTTGTTTGTTTTTTGTTTTTTTTTTTAGCAGAGACGGGGTTTCACCATGTGGACCAGGCTGGTCTCAAACTCCTGGCCTCAAGTGATCCACCCCCCTCAGCCTCCCAAAGTTCTGGGATTACAGGCATGAACCACTGTTCCCGGCCAGTAGAAACACGTTTCATGTGCCTTGAGGTTTACCTTTTAAGAAGCAATATTTAAATCTGTATAACATACTTGAAGGACCACATTTTTTAAAAATTGTATTACAGCCTTTCTGCTCTTTTAAATGGCTGTTCTAAACATAACCAAATATTTTGCCAAAGACTCTGTTCATTATCATGAACATCCATGTATTCTGCCCTTTGTTTAGTCTCTTTTCTTTTCTTTGGTCTTTTTATTTATTTATTTATTTATTTTTGAGATGGAGTTTTGCTCTTGCTGCCCAGGATGGAGTGCAATGGCATGATCTTGACTCACTGCAACCTCCACCTCCCAGATTCAAGCCATTCTCCTGCCTCAGCCTCCCGAGTAGCTGGGATTTTTGGCACCTGCCACCATGCCCGGCTAATTTTTTTGTATTTTTAGTAGAAATGGGGCTTCACCACATTGGCCAGGCTGGTCTTGAACTCCTGGCCTCAATTGATCCGCCCGCCTCGGCCTCCCAAAGTGCTGGGATTACAAGCGTGAGCCACTGCGCCTGGCCTGGTCTTTATTTTAAAAAATATTTTGTTATTGGTCTTTATTGCGTTCTCGCTGTCACCCACACCCCACCCCGTTCTCTCCTCTAGTTTTGGGTTGTTGGATGTCACTTCTCTCTCTGCTGTTGTGTGACTGCCTATACCAGCCCCGCTTGTCACTTTTCTCACCTGTATTACAGAGATGGTGTTATGGGCTGACTTGCGTTCCACCCAAAATTCATATTTTGAAGTCCTAACCACAATACCCAGAATGTGACTGTATTTGAAGGTAGGGTCTTTACAGAGGTAATTAAGTTAACAGGAGGTCATTAGGATAAGCCCTAATCCTATATGACTGGTGTCCTTATAAAAAGGGAGAATTCAGACACAATTACAGAGGGAAGATGACCTGCAGACTCGGGGAGAAGATAGTCATCCACAACCCAAGAGATAGGCCTGGGACAGCTCCTTCCTGAAGAAACCAGCCCTGCTACACCTTGATTTTGGACTTCTAGCCTCCAGAACTGTGAGAAAAGAAAATTCTATTTTTTAAGCCACTTAGTCTGTGATATTTTATTATAATAACCCTAGTAAACCAAAACGGGTTGATTTGGAAATCATCTAATAAGTTACTTAATACCATAAAAACCAACTATAAATAGACTTGTGGTTGTAGAGTTTAAGAACAAATCTACAGGGAGCTCCTATGAGCTTCATGCTGTGAGCACTGGTTGTATCAAATCATTTTATGCTGCCTTCTTAGATGCAAATATTCATTCATCCCATTATTTACTCAATCAATGAATATTTACTGAATCCTTTCTACATACCAGACATTGAACCAGACATGGCTCAATGAGGTCTTGGTGTACCCCTTGGGGGAGCTTACAGTCTCAGAGAGGGAGACAATCACGTAAAAATGAGTTGTGGTAAAAATACTACAAATGTTTAGGATATTAATGAAGTGAGAAAAAAAAGATCAGTTGGTCTTGAATTCTGGAAGGTGAGCTTACCAGACAGTTGAATTCCAAACACATGCAACATTATGTTGTGAGTGTGTGAGTGTGTGTGCGCGTGTAGTGTGTCTACCTACATACCTATATTTTTTGACATATCAGCACGCTCTCTCACATTCTGCTTGGTTTCAGTGCCTGTTGCAAACTTACAGAGATAAGTGGATTATGATGGAGTGGAAAGTAGCAGTTAGAAGACATGTGTTCACATCTGGCCTCTGTTATTTATCTAACCAAGTGACCACAAACAAGTCACCCAGCCTTTCTAAGCCTCAGTACCTTCCAAACTGGTTGTTCGGGGGATTAAATGAGATGTCAAGGGCTTTGAAAAGTTTAAGATCTTAAATACTCCAATTATGATTTATTGAGAAAAAAATTGGATCTTCCCAGGAAAATAAATAGTTAAAATTAATAAGTGGCAAATGAAACTAGAGCTAAACCAGGTATAGGGAATGTATTATCTAAACTTATTCCAGGTATTTTAGGTATTAACTGACTTCTTGTGTGCAAAGTTTGGTTTCCATCGTGTTTACTATGGCAATACCAGTCAGTGGTGCTTCCTGCTTGGTTGGAAAGCTGAATATTTATTACCCCATGTATGTAGGGGTAGTTGAGGATGCTCTTAGTTGGATTAGGGACATCCTCTGATGGGCAATGCTGCTTTGTGGTTAGACACATGGACTCTAGAGCTAACTCTAACAACTAACTTAACCTCTTCTTGTGAAGATGAGGATAAAAATGATATCCGCTTTATTATAGCATTGTTATGAGAATTAAATAATCCAAAATTTATAAAGCACTTAGGAGAGTGGCTTGCACATAAGAGCAATTTGAGTGTTAGATTAATAAATTCTGCATCTCTGAAGCATCAGCTTTTACCAACAACTGTAGATAAGCTTTTATACCCAAGGCTGGCTTTTACGCTGCTTCCTTAGTACTAGCAATGAGTTCTCAGAAAACCCCTGGACTCCAGTCTTCAGGGATAATAATCCCTCTGTTACTGTCTCATTTTATAAGTTTGTGGTGGGGGCAACAGAGTAACAATTGTTTGCATCATCATCCATGAATTGTAAAAGTCTCAGTGCGGGGGTCTCCTAGAGAAGCAGTGAAACTGCCTCTTCCTTGTCCTGGGATTATTTTTGGGCTCATTGGTTCGCTCTGCTCCTCTAGAAGGGCTTTGTGGTGCTTTCGACATCACTGGTGAAACTGTTACTGAATACCATCTTTCACCAGGGCAGTGTTTCAAAGCCTTAATAACCAGCTGGCTTGAGCTTTGGCAATTTATCTTTAAGTAATAATTGGCAAATGCTCAAAAACGCGTGAACGATACTTGTTGTGATGTTGCTTAAAGTAATAGTGAAAAGTGAGGAATGATCTAAATGTTGGACATAGTGGGCTGATTAATACATGAGGGCACCATGTTTTGCAATTGATAGGGCAGTAAAATAAGAGAAATTTCTATTTTTATATGAAAAATTGTTTTTGATATGTTGTTAAGTAAAAAGCAAGTCACAAAGCCATAGGTAGAATTTGATTCAATTTTATTTTTTAAAAAAGAGGTAACTTTTGTTTGTTTATATTTGAATGGAATAAGTTTGGAAGAATCTGTACAAAATTATTAATGATAATAACTTCATTTTGGTATTTTGAGTGGTTTAAATTTACCTGTGTTCTTTTTGCTTACCTGTATTTTCTAAATTTCCTAGCAATGACTATGAATGGAATACCTAAGGGTAAGAAAGGAGGAAAATACTTAAAAAGGAACTTCATCGGTTTGGCTAGTTTTTGTCATCAAATTATTTGGACAAAAAAGTGTCTGTGCGTTCCAAGAGGGCCACAGCTCGCCTTAAGAACGTCACGCTTTCCTGCTGACTCTACAGAAGGGCAAATGCCTGTGGCTTGTGTGCAGGCTGATGGTGTAAACTCGAGTGCTGAAAAGTGGTACAATGGGTATTTACTTCTTCCTGCCTCCCTCCCCTTCCTGCCCACATTATCCTCAATGGAAAAGAGGATATCTATTGCACAAGGTCGAAAGTACGCTACTATCTAAGGTCTCATGAGGGAGAAAAGGAGAGAACAACCCTTATCGTGACCTAGTAATCAATGGTGAGCTCTCTAAACCACAATGGCTCTCTTTTGCTAAACTAATTATCTTGGCTGAAAGAATATCTTTGAGCTACTCCCAACAGACAAGTCTCAGTGATCAGGATAGCAGTTTGGAGCTTTTGGCTAACAACTCCTAGGGGTGCTGCCAAAGGGGCTCCTAAGCCTGTTCTCAGGCTTTTCTGGCAGATTTTCAAAGTCCAGAAATCCAAAAATTACAAATGGAAATAACAGAAAACTACAAGATTCCTCTCTCTCAACGCTTCCTCGTCCAGCCTGAAGCTCTTCTTCCAGGCTGAACCTGCGGCCCTGGCTGTTGGGGAATGAGCTGGAAGACCTGATCTTACACCTGTGACTTACTATTACCCCTGGCAGGGGTTTCCTCTGGTTTAGTGGCCAGACATTGTAGAGCCCACCGATTCATTTCCTATCTGGCATTTTCCTTTTCGTTAAAACATCACTAACTGAGTTCAGGCATTGGTGGCCCTGGCCTCAGCGGAAGGACGTTGGCGAAGAGAAACATTTTGATGTAACAGTGAAGAACTAGGGCTCTGGGACTGAGTCACCACTTACCAGGCTTAGGCCGAATTTCTAAGCCTCAGTCTTTGCCTTTGTAAAATGGGAATAAAAATAATACCCACTTCACGAGACTACGGTGAGGATTAAGTCCAATCTTGAACTTAAAGTGCTTACCCAGGCCTGGCATATAATAAATATTTAATAAAAGGCAGCATTAGCGAAGAGCAGCCTTGAGGAAGTTAAGGACTGACCTGACTCCAGTTTGAGAGCTGGAGGAAGGACCAGTTGGATCATCCATGACTGGAATCCGTCGCTTTGGGAATGTGATTCTGCATTTCCAGCCGCCTCCAAAGCAGGATAATCTAGACAGTGACTTTTTCAGTAAAACACAGTGCCTTTCTATTCTGTCATGGTATTTTTTGTTTGTTTTTACTCTTTTTCTATTATTTATCACTATATTCACCCTCAAGGAATCAAAACATGATATTTAAAACAGCTGTTTAATAAAGTGATGTTTTTGACATCTTTTTTCTTGGTCTGTTTTCTTACATTTTTATCTATGGCTCTCTTTAGTCATAAAACTTCAGATGTGCAGAATCTGCTTAAAAAGCTACCAGGCAAAAAGAATTCTGCCTCTTATGCTGGCAGCTTCCTTGTAAAGGGAATACCAGAAAGCTCGGAATATTTATTTAAGAATAATTAGAAAAGGTGAACTATTAAATACTAAAATTAAAGAAAAGTCATCGAATCTACTTAAACTGCTGACTGCAGCTGGCAGCAACTCATTAAAAGTCAGTTTCAAAATGTGATAGCTTTCAAAGAACCTTTTTATATATTTTCTGAGGTCTCTCTGAAAGGATTCCTTTCTTCATGAACATTGCTGTTAAGGAGGGCCTGTATAAACCAAAACTAATTTGTAGGTAAGCATGGCGTTTGAAGGAATAGAAGCCCGATTCAGAAATGTTTACTGAACTGGAGTAATTGAGCTGACTTTCCCACATAGACATACCATTTTTTCTCATTTCCAAAATGAACCAGACATTTTAAAGTCCTAAGGTCCCATTTATGAAATCAGCTCCTATGTCCTTTGTACAGACTTGTACTATGTGGTTAGTGTACTTTTAGATGAGATTAGGTAGCTATGAGTGACATTTTAGGCTGCGCCCTATGTGCCCTTTCAGATGACGAAGTCCTCTGTGATGTCAGGGAGCGGTTTCTCTCTACCTCTGCCTCTTAGTTAAACTTTTGCTCTTAAGAATAGAGTACTTACTTGTTTTTTCTCTTCTGAATCATGACTGACCTTAACTGCTCAGAACTTCTACAAACACGAAGAATTAATTCATACAAGAGTATAATTCAGAGCCAGTATTTCTGGCATGCTTTGGGGAGAGATGTTTTGTGTTTGTGTGCATCAGAGACCATGCATTTAAAAGCTAAATATGGCCGGACGTGGTGGCTCACGCCTGTAATCCCAGCACTTTGGGAGGCTGAGACGGGTGGATCACCTGAGGTCAGAAGTTCAAGACCAGCCAGGCCAACATGACAAAACCCTGTCTCTACTAAAAATACAAAAATCAGCTGGGCGTGGTGGTGCACACCTGTAGTCCCAGCTACTCAGGAGGCTGAGGCAGGAGAACTGCTTCAACCCAGGAGGCGGAGGTTGCAGTGAGTGGAGATTGTACCACTGCACTCCAGCCTGGGCAAAAGAGTGAAACCCCATCTCAAAAAAACAAAACAAACAAACAAAAGCTAAATATGAGGATTAAATTAAATATGAGGATTAATATACTCAAGGAGTTCCTGACTCAGAGATGTTCAATAAATATCTAGCCACTTCCTTCCATTCCACTCCACCCCACAGCACCATTTCTAAGACCGAGGCAGCCATTACGTACTCCCCAAATCTTTTCTCTCAGGGTAAGCACCTGGGGTTTTCTTTTCAGTTGCTCTTCCCAGGACAGTCTCTGTACCCCATCCCAGCATCTTTGTCATTGTCTTCAACTTAACTATATTCCTTTTCATCTCAATTGTGGTTCTAGGAACTGCATTCAATACTCCAGTTGAGGAGACCTTCACTGAATGCAATGGCTTCTATATCCTCTCTGAATAGGACTTCTCTTACCTAACTGATATGTCTTGGATCTGTGTCCCCACCCAAATTTCCTGTGGCATTGTAATCCCCAGTGTTGGAGGTGGGCCCTGTTGAGGGTGACTGGATCATGGGGGTGGTCCTTCCTGAATGGTTTAGCACCATCCTCCTGGTGCTGTTCTCTTGATAGTGAATGAGTGAGTTATCACGAGATAACTCACTTATCGCTGATCACATTTTGTTTAAAACTGTGTATCATCGTTGGGCGTGGTGGCTCACGCCTGTAATCCCAGCACTTTGCAAGGCAGAGGCGAGCGGATCACCTGAGGTCAGGAATTCGAGACCAGCATGACCAACATGGAGAAACCCTGTCTCAACTAAAAATACAAAATTAGCCAGGCGCAGTGGCGCATGCCTGTAATCCCAGCTACTCAGGAGGCTGAGGTGAGAGAATTGCTTGAACACAGGAGGCGGAGGTTGCAGTGAGCTGAGATCGTGCCATTGCACTCCAGCCTGGGCTACAAGAGCGAAACTCCATCTCAAAACAAAAATAACAACAGCAATTAAAAAAAAACAAAAAACAAAAAACTGTGTAGCACCTCTCCCCTCTCTCTGTCTTCTTCCTGCTCCGGCCATGTGAAGTGCCTGCTCCCGTCTTTGCCCTCTGCCATGATTGTAATTTTCTGGAGGCCTCCCCAGAAACCAAACAGATGCCAGCATCATGCTTTCTCTACAGCCTGCAGAACCATGAGCCAATTAAACCTCTTTTCTTGATCAATTACCCAATCTCAGGTATTTCTTTATAGCTGTGAGAGGATGGACTGATACAATATCAGACCAAAGTTGCCTCCTTGGCTCACTCTTTGTACTACTGATCTCCATATAAGCCAGAAGTGTCTCCTACAAGTGTTGCCACGCATTGGTCAGGGACCTGCCATTCAGTCAGTTGTGAAGTCACCCACTTTATTAGTGTCTTTCAAAAGCCTTTGTCAAATGCTATCTGAGATACGACTGTACTCTGGCTATGGCATTGCCTTTATTTATTGGCTACCAAAATGGATACAGTTATTTTTCATGAGGGTGGAATTTTTTTGTTTCCATGCAAGAGGCATCCACTAAGTGCTGGGTACATGGTAGTCAGTCAGTAAGTGATTTTTGAATGAATGAATAAATTTGGACTTCATGAATTACATGGGTTCCTGTTACTCCCTCTGAGTGGTTTAAACAGTTTTAAAGCCAACCTATAGCATGTGCAATTTATTTTAGAAACTCTTAATGACAGCCACCCCACTATCATCTGCCTCTCAGCAAATATATCTCAATTCACTTCCTTTTTTGTTTTGAGACAAGGTCTTGCTCTGTCGCCCAGGCTAGAGTGCAGTGGCGCGATCTCGGCTCACTGCACTTCTGCCTCCCGGGTTCAAGCAATTCTCATGCTTCAGCCTCCTGAGTAGCTGGGTTTATAGGCGCACACCACCATGCCCGGCTAATTTTTGTATTTTTAGTAGATATGGGGGTTTCGCCATGTTGTCCAAGCTGGTCTTGAACTCCTGGCTACAAGTGATCTGCCCACCTCGGCCTCCCAAATTACTGAGATTACAGGCGTGAGCCACTTCTCAAAAGCAATTAGAGGTGACTTCGAGATGCAAGAGAAGTTTCCCTGGGTATCCACCACTTTAATTTGTAGGAGTCATGTGGTTCAGAGAAGCATCCCTTTCTCTCCACAATCTCAAACATCAAACGCTTCTGTATCCTCTCACTGATGTTTGTTCTGCCACTCTTCATCTAAAGTCCATTCTTCTTGAAAGAAAACTGAAAAGCAAAATGGAATGTTTTGCTGTTTTCACTCTGTCATCTGCCAATATTATACTATTTGCCCCAAGAAATGGGCCTTTCTTATTCTAATTTTGACTACTATTAATGAGACCATTTTGTTGTCTTTAGGTGTTCATGATGTAAGAGCCCCTGCTATTAGAGAATTGTGTGTTTCAACTGTGGGTGCTTCCTATTCTAGTAAGTAACTGAACTGCTGAAGTTCCTACAGAAGAATCCAGAAGAACCGATTCTTTGAATGATCTTTAACATTTTGAGTAGTACCTGAGGTGGCAAAGTGAGCAATAATTTTTAAATATTAAAACTATGTTTATGATTTCTATAATATTGTTTGAAAAATGTAGCATTTTTAAAACTATTTCACATAAAATATTGTGATACAGATAATAACTACACCTGTAGAGCCTGCGCCACACCAGGTGCTTCACGTGTAATTCTCACGACACTACTGTTCACATTTTTACATTGGGGAAACTGAGGCTTCAGATTATGTAGTAACTCACTTAAGCTCACCCAACTCGAGGGTACCAAGCAAGCACTTGAACTCAGGTTTGCCTACTCAAAGCCTGCACTCCTCCACTCCACTACCCTGCCTGCCAACTTTCATTTATCTATTTTAAAAATATTTCTTGAGCACAGGGTATATGCTGAGAACTGTTCTAAGTGCCTAGGATACATCGGTGAATGAAGACAAAGTTTCCCACCCTTATGAAGCTTAGATTCTAGTGGGAGAGAGAGATAAAGAAACAATATAATTTTATATAAAATGACATACATGATAACAGGTGCCATGTGCCAGGGGAAAAAGGAAAAGGAGAGCAAATTAAGAGGAATCAGGAAGCCGAGCAGTGAGGGTAGAAAGAGGTCATCCTACTAAATGTAGGGCGAACATCATTGAAAAGGGGTCATTTAGGAGAGGAGGGAGTGAGCCAAGCATGTCTCTGGCTCTTCCAGGCAAGCAGAACAGCAGGAGCAAAGGCTGTGAAGCAGGAATGTACTTGGCAAGTCCCAGGACCAGCAAGGGGGCCAGAATGGTAGTGTAGAGGGAGTGAGAGACAGAGGAGCAGGAGGTAAAGTCAGAATGTAAATAAGGCCTTGTTTGGGACACGCAGGCCACTGTACTCTGAATTTAATGGGAGGCAGAAGGGAAGAAGGTGGGAACATCTTGAACAGAGGAGTGACACACTCTGACAGCTTTTAGCAGGCTCACTGCATCAGCTACATTGAGAATAGACTGTTAAGAGGGAAAATGTAAAAGAAAGCAAGCCATTTAGGAGGTTATTGCAAAAATCCAGGCAAGACGTAATACCATTTAATGTTCTGACAATCCAGACCTCAGTGGTATCAGTAGTTGGAGTGAGAGGTGGTCAGATTCTGTATGTATTTTGAAAAGAGAGCCACAGATTTGCTGAAGGGTTGGATATAAGGATTGAAGGAGAAGGAGAAGTGAAGATGATGCTGAAATTTATCCTAACCAACCGAAAGGATAAAATTGACAACTAAAACAGAAAAGGACAAGACAAGGCCGGGTGTGGTGGCTTGCACCTGTAGTCCTAACACTTTGGAAGGCCGAGGAGGGAGGATTCCTTGAGCCCAGGAGTTTGAGATCAGCCTGGGCAACATAGAAAGACCCCATCTCTACAAAAAGCACAAAATTAATTTGGCTGAGTAGCTGGGACTTGGGCCTATAGTCCCAGATATTCAGGAGGCTGAGGGGGGAAGATTCCTTGAGCCCAGGAGTGAGGCTGCAGTGAGCTATGATCATACCACTACACTCCAGCCTGGGTGACAGAGTGAGACTTTGGATACTGATTAGACATCTAAATGGAATTGTTGAATAACCATTTGGACACTTACCATCAATTTATATGCATGCTAGTATAGTTTATTGATGCAAATTATTTACATTTAAATGGTTTGAATTATTGGTGAGCACTGGACATTTTTCGTAATCTTTATTAGCTTATCATTGTATTTGTCAGTGTGGTTATTTGATTCTGATCTACCACATGACAGCATTCATTAGACTCTAAACTCCTTGAAGGCAGGGGTTGCCTTTGTTGTTGCTCATTTTGTCGTTTTACTTCTATCACTTAGCATCCTGCCTGGCAGGCAGTAGGTGCCCAAGCCACATACCAACCACTCAATAAATATTTGTTAAATGAATAGATATTTGTTTTAAAAATGAATGCTTTATTATAAGAGGAATGCTGCTCTGAAAATATTTAGAAATTAAAAAAATGTTTTTTGAGGTCTTCAAATTTCATCACCACATTGTTTCACTACAGGTTTTCACTAACTTGAATTCAGTATTAGAAAATGATTTTGTCAGAAATTATATTCTTCATAAATATGAGGTTTCAAAAATATTGAAGCATTGACTTTTAATATATCTTGTAAAGATAATAAATGTATATTACAAATATCTACTTATACAAATGTATAAATTGTCCCCTTCACACGGCAGGCATTTCTGGAATAGCAATGTACACCAATGGAAAAACATTTATTTGATTTATAAAAATCACAAACAAGTAATAGAGAACTTTTCTTGAATGCCACACACTTGTAAAGAGAGAGCCACTTTTTTGTAAATGCTATGGGTTTAAGTAGACAGCAATGAAACAAGAGTGCATGGAAATGGTGGAGGGAAAGTAGGTGAAGGATCTTGTGACCAAAACCATAGGGAGTTTGGATTTTGAGATACTTGGCACCTGTGTGTGTATAACTGCCCAGTGGGTTCACCTTGCTTGCTGCCTAGACAGAGCCAATTTATCAAGACAGGGGAATTGCAACAGAGAAAGAGTAATTCACACGGAGCTGGCTCTGTGGGAGACTGGAGTTTCATTATTACTCAAGTCAAGCTCAAGCATTCGGGGATCAGAGTTGTCAAGGACAAGATAGTGGGTTGGGGGAAGCTGGTGAGCCAGGAGTGCTGATTGGTTAGGTAGCAGATGAAATCATGGAAAGGTGAAGCTGTCCTCTTGGCCTAAGTCAGTTCTTGGGTTGGTGCCATAAGATCAGATGAGCGAGTCTATCAACCTGGTGGTGCCAGCTGATCCACCAAGTGCAGAGGCTGCAAAACATCTCAAGCACTGATTTTAGGAGGAGTTTAGGGAGGTTCAAAATTGGGGGCTCCAGTTGCATGACTCCTAAACCATAATTTCCTAATCTTGTAGACTGTCCTACAAAGGCAGTCTAGTCCCCAGGCAAGAAGGAAGTTTGTTTTGAGAAAGGGCTGTTATTGTCTTTGTTTTAAACTATAAACTAATTTCCTCCCAAAGTTAGCTCAGCCTATGCCGAGGAAGGAACAAAGACAGCTGAAAGGCTACAACCAAGAGGGAGTCAGTTAGGTTAGATCTCTTTCACTGTCTCAGTCACAATTTTGCAAAGCTGGTTTCTCATACTCCTCAGTGACCAGAACACAAGGAAAGTAAACAATGTGCCTTTGGACTGATTGGTGTCCCCAGTGGGGAGCTTTTCTTGAGCCCTGGGGTCATTTCTGTTCTGTCTGCTATGGTTGAGGAAAGAAGTGACCAAGACCCTCAGTGTATATTCTACTTACTTCATTACTATGGAGATTGTTCTGTATATCTCATTCTGAGATAAGGGAGAGAAAACAAAATCTCAGAGGAGCAGTGCTGCATAAATTTGAGTAGGACCAACAGTGCAAGCTGGGAATATCACCGTTCATTTGGCTTATTTGTATAATGTTCTCCTAAGCACAAAAATTTGAACTCCTTGGTTGAAACTGGACTCAGATATGGAAAAAGTGAAATCATGTGTCTGTATCTATTTTTACAAGATTGTCAGGTCAATGGACAGGCCTGGAAAACGTGAACAAGCCAAGATTCCCTACAGTTTGACTAACCTACATCTTGCTCTCTAAAGAGAGCACATCCCTCATCCATCAGAGAAATCCATCAGGGAATAAGCCAGAATAAAAAGGACAGGCAGATCTAATGATATCCATCTGCTCCTTGCTTCTTAAGATTTGAGTATATTTTGGTGGTATTTTCCATGCCTCCCTCTGCAAAGTAGGTGAGAGCATGTGCCTTTGGCAGCTGCACACAGCAACACTGGGCAGTGCTTGGGAGCCCTGGGCAAATTTCTTAAACATTTTAAGCATCAATTTTTTTTTAATCTATAAAATGGTGTAAAAGTAGAGTATTTTAGAAATTTTGTAATGGGTTAATACATGTAAAGAGTTAATACATGCCTACTACAGTATCCAGCACAGAATAAGTGTTCTAAGTAGTAGTTTTTAATACAGAGAAATTGTATGAAATCCATTGTCATTATGAAAATGACGTTGTATGAAAAGAGTAGAGGGGGTTAGAATCATTGATTTTCAGTTTCTGCTGAATGTTTTCTGCTCTTGAATTCAATCTGTGTGATTTTTACCTATTGTTAAAAATCTTCTCTTCATTAAAGTAGTATAATGACATTTGGATACTATGAAGTACAAAATAGATTAAAATAGTTTGAAAGGTAGCAAGTCTTAACTATCTAAGTATAACTATTGCATCGAGAGGCACACATTTTTTCAGTACGGGGACAAATACAGCTGATCTAGTCACCAGGGATGCCCTGTGACAGATGCAGGTGAATTGTATTCCCTTTGAATTCGTAAATTCATAACCTCCTCTTCCACAGGTCATTATCTTATCTTGATATTCTTAGTGGTATAACTCTGATAGGCAAAAATGCCTATCTATCTCTCTCTCTCTTTTTTTTTTTTTGAGACAGAGTCTCACTCTGTCACCGAGGTTGGAGTGCCGTGGCACGATCTCGGCTCACTGCAACCTCTGCCTCCCGGGTTCAAGTGATTATCCTGCCTCAGCCTCCCGAGTAGCTGGGATTACAGGCACGCACCATCATGCCTGGCTAATTTTTGTATATTTCACACAGACGGGATTTCACCATGTTGGCCAGGTTGGTCTTGAACTCCTGGCCTCAAGTGATCCACCCGCCTTGGCCTCCCAAAATGCTGGGATTACAGGTGTGAGTTACCGTGCCTGGCCAAAAGTGCCTATATCTCTCATTGTAAATTTTTTCCATATACTTCCTCTGCTCTTGAATTAATTGGCTGAAAAGTCAAGAGCAAACAAAACCCCACACATGTATATCTCGGAAGCAGCTGAGAGCAAACCCAAATCCTGACACAAACCTATCATGTAACTGCCATTTAGGGGATCAAGAAACATATAAGGATCGTGCCTGAAACTGACAGAGGCTCCAAACAGGGTAGAACATCTAGGTGTCTGTAGTGAATCCTTTGATTGCTTTCTGGAGGCAAGGATATACAGTCCTCCTGGCTCCCCAGAGGAGCATCCTGCGGTGGTGTTTCAGCACCTGTGGGTTTTGCAATAGTAGGGAGAAGATGGTGAGAATTGTCGCCCACCTCACTCACAATGGCCTCCTTGGCCTAGCTGCTTTACCTCTTCCACCTCATCTGCTCTCATCTCCCCACTAACTGTGCTCCAACCATATATGCCGTCTGGGCATTTTTCAGACAGGCCAGGCAGGTTCTGGCCTCAGCTGTGCACTTGCTGGTCCCTTTTCCTGTAACTCTCTCCCCCAGATATCCTTCCTCACCTCCTTCAAGTCTTTACTGGAATGTCACCTTCTCTGTGAGACTTCTCCTAACTATCGTGATTAAAACTTGCAATCACCTCCCCCTAACATATCTTCTACCCCTCCCTATTTCTCCATACAGCTTACTGCTTACTACGTTTTATTTATCTTACTTATTGCTTGTATCCCCCACTAAACTGTAATGCCAGAAAGACAAGGGTTTGTGTCTTTTTTGGTCCTGCCTGCATTCCCAGGGCTGGCCGTGTAGTAGGCTCCCAATTTCTGTCTGTCTGAGTCATGAACAGACACGTATAAGAAATGGGCATAGGAGCCTTGATGGTGGTGGTAGACATGGGGTGGGAAGATTGAAGAATCACAAGAATTTGAAGGGCCTGGTGAGATTCAGCCTATTTCTGACCTGTTAGTCCTGGTTAGGTCTTCTGGGTAACCCCCGTGCTGATATTAAATAAGAGCACAGTTTTCTGAAAGCAGTGCCCCAGGAGGATGGCCCAGGAACTCAAGGGTCACTGGGGCAGAGTACACTGTGTGGTGGAAGGGTGTGGACAAGACAGGATTAGGAGGGAAGGGGAAGAGAGAATACTGGGACGTGGCAGAAACCAGGGCTGCCTGAATACCTTGGGAATAGGTAACATCATTTCATACAAAGGTTGTGTGCGTTCTTAGGTGCTCTCTGTATCACCTTTCTCCAGGGGTGCCTAGCCACTTACTGTAGGTTTTCTCCTCGGTCCCCTTCTCTCTATTTTTTAATTTAATTTTTTGTTTCTTTTAACTTTCATTTTAAGTTCAGGGGTACAAGTGCGAGTTTGTTACATAGGTAAACTGTGTTATGGGGGTTTGGTGTACGGATTATTTCATCACCCAGGTATGAATTCTAGAACCCATTAGTTATTTGTCCTGCGTCTCTCCCTCCTCCCACCCTCTACCCTCTGAAAGGTCCCCATGTTTGTTGTTCTCCTCTATGTGTCCATGTGTTCTCAGCATTTAGCTCCCACTTATAAGTGAGAACATGTGGTATTTGGTTTTCTATTCCTCTCTATCTTTTTAGAAATAGAGATGAAGTCTCGCCATGTTTTACATAATTACATAATTACTATATAGGAATGCCTTTGCTTGGCTTAACCTTTACTATAAAATGTAAATAATCTTAAGAGGGATAATAGAATATATTTCATCCAGTATTTGTATTTTAATGGACAGAAGTCTATGACAAGTCAGGAACTAGTTCTGATAAGCTCAAGGAGAGAGGATGAGGGCACTGAGCATCTGAAATGACTGGAATTCCTGGCCTCAGGTGATCCTCCCGTCTTGGCCTCCCAGTGTGTTGAGATTACAGGCGTCAGCCACCACGCCCTTCCTATTGTGGATTTTCTTTATCCTCTATTGGCCAAGGGATGTTCCAGCTGGTTCCACTTGCCTAATCACATGGGGAGTCTTGGTTTACCTTTTGTTTTGTTTTGTTTTACAAGTTTCTACCTCTTTCTTTTATCCAGATAAACTTATGCTATCCCAAAAGGAGAATACTTTTGGGCTAAAGTATTCTTTTTTTAGTAAAGTATTCTCTTTAAAGTATGCCAGAGCTAAAGTGCAATAAAGTAAGGCTAGGGAATAAATGAGCGAAATGATTCCATAGTCCACAGGGCCCTCTGTGTGTGCCCTCTTTTGTCACAGTCATTTCAGATGCTCGGTGCCCTCATCCTCTCTCCTTGCGCTCATCAGAACTGGCTCCTGAGTTGCCATAAACTTCTTTCCATGAAAATACAAACACTGGATGAAATATATTCTATTATCCCTCTTAAGTATATATGCATTTTATAGTAAAACGTTAAGCCAAGCAAAGGCATTCCTAATACAGTAATTGTGTAATTTCAGCATCTGCTGGTTAATGGTGGGATTGTGGAACCTAGAAACTTTGTTTCTGAAATCAGAGTCTAGGCTAGTGTGTGCATAGATGAGATGAATGCGGCCTCAGCTAGGGAGACTTCCGCCCTCAAATCTGTACTTTCTCAAGCTGGGGAATCCTCAGGGTCTTTGAAAGACAAGTCTACATAAAGCAAGTGCTCTGTCTGTTTTTGAGTAGAGAATGCAGAGACCACAAAATCTTTAGCCTTCACTTCTCTGAAATCACCACTGATTCCAATAATAACTTCAAATACTCAGTAAATCTCAGGTATAGAAACTGGCCAATTCTTTATCCTTTTTGTCAATTACCAAGTGATCACTCTGATAAAGATGGTAGAGACTTCCATCTTTATTCCTCTGTATGGAATGACCAACATTACAACATGATGTACCCACAAATATTTAAAATAAAGACTATTTGGCCAGGTGCAGTGGCTCACACCTGTAATCCCAGCACTTTGAAAGGCCAAGGCTGGTGGAACACCTGAGGTCAGGAGTTCCAGACCAGCCTGGCCAACATGGCAAAGCCCCGTCTCTACTAAAAATAAAATTAGCCAGGTGTGGTGGTGCGTGCCTGTAGTCCCAGCTACTAGGGAAGCTGAAGCAGGATAATCGCTTGAACCCAGGAGGTGGAGGTTGTGGTGAGCCAAGATTGTGCCACTGCCTTCCAGCCTGGGCAACAGAGCAAGACTCTGTCTCAAATACATAAAGAAGTAAATAAATAAATAAATAATTTTTAAAAAACAGTAAAAACCACTACAACACGTATGCATTAATATTTCCTGACACCACTAACATATGTACTTTTAACTTTCTTATGGGTTTTCTGAGAACGATTAGTGCATTCTGCAGAGCTGCCTTCCAGGATTTGGAGACTAAAAAGCAGTTAATCATGTAAAATACTTTCTGGATATAGTAATGAAGTCTGGTTTCACTGTATTTTTCTATGTTTACTTAGCAAAAGGCTTAAATAAGCCCACAGTGATACATGTGGCCAAGTTTCCCCTCCCCTTCATCCCTCTCTTTCCTTCTTCTTTCTCAGGAAATTGGTGTGGAAAATCACTCTGTCCTGGGATGGCAACTCTCTTTGTATCCAGGCTTATCCAGAGCTCCCTCTGCTCCCTCTCTAGGCACCTGACTTGAGCTTCATGTGCCACCATGGGCATTGAGGTTACGGTTTCCATAACCAGGCAGACTGAGGATGAGAAGGGTGGAGGCAAATGCCATGAGCTTCTGTACCTTGGGTCATGGATCTTATGGAGTCTGGGTTTCTCTCCCTTGCACGCTGTTAAGCTGGTAGCATATGTGATTTTAACTTTCTGATGGGTTTTGACACCATCAATACAGACCTTAGCTCTGCCAGGAGTATCAGGCAAGTTCTCATAAGAAGCAGAAAGGAAAAAAAAATCTGGATAGCATTTCTCAATGTTTCAAAATCCATGCCCTCCTTCGGAAAAAAAAAATGAAAATAAATGATTTGGAATTTCAAAATAGGCACTTTTATTTGGCTTTCCAACTATATACAGTTTTATCATATTGAATATGTTTTGTTTCCAAAACACACATGTGGCCAGACGCGGTGGCTCATACCTGTAATCCCAGCAGTTCGGGAGGCTGAGGCGGGTGGATCGTCTGAGGTCAGGAGTTCAAGACCAGCCTGGTCAATATGGTGAAACCCTGTCTCTACTAAAAATACAAAACATAGTCAGGCTTGGTGGCAGGTGCCTGTAATCCCAGCTACTTGGGAGACTGAGGCAAGAGAATCGTTTGAACCTGGGAGGTGGAGGTTACAGTAAGCTGGGATTGAGCCATTGCACTCCAGCCTGGGTGATAAGATCGAAACTCTGTCTCAAAAAAGGAAGCAAACAAACAAACAAAAAGAAAACACATACCTCTCTGAAAGTCTAACATCCCCCACAGAGGATCATAGGGCTGAAATGTGGGCGATCTCAGCAGGGGCCCTGTTTCCCCTGGGCTTAGGGGAACACTGGACTTGTCCAGTTCCCTGCTCTGTCTTGGTTTCACCTTTGTTAACAAGCCTAGTGTTTTGGTTCTATTAGGAGTGTGTAGCATGCCACCCAAGGGAATGGATTTGGCAGTTATGCCAGTGATTTGATTAAGAACAACCACCAACTGGAATACTTTGATTTGAGAAGCACATTTTCTTTTCTTTGGCAGGACAGGTAAGATGCTGGGCAAACCAAAGGATTATATTTTTATGAGCTTAATTGTTTTGCATTGCAAGCTTGTTATATATCCAAGAGAATCATTTCAACGTGCTGTTTCCTTAGTAGGATAATATCTTTCAAGAATTTCTTTCTACTATTTGTTAAAGAGTAATTTTAAATCGGCAAAATATTTAGTTATTCCTAGTAATAATAACTCTTTGTATTATTGGGTCACATTACATTATGTATATTGTATAATAATAATACATTTTTGGAAAGAAAGAAACAGGAGACACAGGAGATACTGAAAGTGAGGAAAGGGAATCAAGGAATATCCAGAATCTTCCTTAAGAAAGGATAGTTAAATATTGCTTATTACCTGAAAGCTCTACGTGTCACCTGGGAGCAACAGACCCAGAGGAAGTGAGAATAAGCCAGGATGAGGCAGAAGGAAGTAATGTTAAGCGAGAAAGAAATCTCATGTGATTTTGGGGGGAACAAATATAATTATAGTGGGGAGAGGTGGAGAGAGGGCAGACCTGTTTATCTCAGCACAGAACTTATTTAAAAACACTTCTATTTTTAAACTCTAATTTTACTTTAAAATAAAGGATCATTTTCTTGCATGGAGTTCTGTATATTTAGAAGTTTACTTTGGATCCTCAGATATATCTACAAATTTTTACAGCTATGCCTCTGGGTAGCATGTGCTGAGGAGCATGGGAAAAACCAGTTTGCCTTCTCTGTGGTTATAATCTGTAGATTTTTTTTTCTGAGGATATAAACACTGTTTTTCAATATTCATGGCATGAAACTAGAAATGATTATTAATTTAAGATATAAAATATTTCCAGGTTTCATTTCACACTATTAATTTAGTTTGAAACATTAAAAAATGAAATGCAAGAAATTTTACAGGAAAGAAATCATCACCTCAAGTGGCAAATTCACCCTTTAGGAATAGTTTGCCTTTAGTTTATAACTATTCAATGCTAATTACAACAGGAAGGGGATCATCACCAACCTAAATGGTCCCTTAAGATTTACAAAGTGTTTCATATCCAGAATCTTTTCTTTTCTTTTTTTTTTTTTTTACTGTTCTAAATTGTTTATTAGGTATGAATTGTACAAACTTTACTTGTATTCGCAGAAACGGCGGAGCTAGAGAGTATTGGACCTTCTCCAAGCTGCCCGGTGAGAACCACCAATAGTGTGGTGGAGCTTACGGCCCTTTTCAAGGTCCCAGCTCTTTCAGCCTGCAGATGTCAGCCCACGCATCTCCCTGTGCTTGTGGACTGGTTTGATCCATTGGGTGTCAGGATTTCTTCTGATAGCTTTATGGAATGGATGGATGAGGATAACCTCAAAAAATTTGTATGTGGAATCTTCACCAGCTCAGTAAGAATTGAGAATTCTTAGAGCCCCAAAGTGGTGTCCAGCTTGCTCCTCTACAAAGGACTGAAGGCTTCGAGCAAACTTCAGCTTGTTAACATCATGATAGACAGGCTTACCTTAAGTTACACTCTGAGGAACTGGATGTTTTCAGCCACCACGGTGAACACGAATCCTATATATAACTTAATCTTGCTTGGCCTTGTAGCCCAGTCCACATGCTTTATCAGGCCAGGTGGGGCAGGGAGCCCTGTGGAAAGCAGAGAGCTGGTGGTACTACCAGCAGCGGACCCTCAGAAGAAAGTGCATGACATCAGACTGCTTCTTTCTCCATAGCTCCTGGATGTACTTGTATGCACCCATCTTGGCTTACCTGATGGTTGCCACCAGATGGAAAGGCGTGTCCAGAATCTTAATTAATATTTCAAACAGCTCTTTTTGAAATTGGCAGGGCAGGTAGTATTATTATTCCCATTGTTTCAAATGTGGAAACCACAGCAGAAAGAAGTCAAATGACTTGACTACAGTCATCCCACTTTCCATAGAGAAGCTAGGACTTCAATAAAGGCATTCTGATTCCAAATCCTTTTTTTGCCATATCATGCTACTTCTTTAACTACCTGTATTTACAAGCAGCTACAGAAGCCCCTGAAGTAATTAATTTTGGATGCAGTCCATTTAGGATTCATGGATCCTGGGCACAACCTAACCATACTCTTTCCTTCTTTCCTGCCACCACTCCCCTTCTTTTCACCCACTCCTCGAACACAAATCTAATAAAATATCTGTAACCAAAGGAGGAACTTTTGTGAGTAAATATATTTAGGAAGCAGATTCCCAAACACGCTGGAGCCTAAGAAACAACTATTTTAAAATATGTTTTATGACTGCTCTGGGGTTCCACAGAAACAGATGGACACAGAAGTACTTAGGATATTTTTGGCATGTGATGGGAAATGATATCACGAGAACAATGAAAAGGGATGTGAAACACAGAAAGCGAAAGGTAATACAAGCAACAACTTTCCCTGCTGCTGCTTCAAAAGGTCAAAAATATAGCTTCATGCTCTTCCCAGAGATGACCAAAGAATTAAGGAACGACTTATCATATGAAGTATCTCACAATGTCTTGTTCTGCCTTGGGTCCAGGCCCTATATCTCAGACAAAGATATCTCAGCTTTTGAATGCTCTTCAAAAGCTACCTATTCTCTGCTAGAAAACAGGACTCCAAACCTGCAGAATTGGGCCCACTCTTCTTTTTTCAAGACTAGTACCCACCACCTTGAAGATGAGCTGAGATTTTACAAAGAAAAACACATGCCCACTCTGGATGTAGCTCCCCTGTCCCCTGTCAGCCAGACCAATAAGTAGGGTCAAGTAACAACACAGTTGAGTTGCGTGAGCATCGGACCTGTGAGGGGAGAAAAAGGACTTAGACCAAATGAGACACAGGATACAGCTCATATATACCAGAGTCTCTGGGGAGAAATTAAGGAACTGGATTCTGAATGTGCTGAATGAAAGGGAATTGAATATCATAGACAATATTCAATACAATAAAGAGTTTATCAATATGGCAGCCCTCTTCTTTAACACAGGATTTAACACTGGTAGGATCCACTGAAGATGATACTAATGCATTGCTAGGCTGGCTTTGAAAACTTTGGGAAAATGATGGCTCACACTCACTTTATTTGAAATTCCACAACTCCATGGTACAAAGTTGAGCGAGGGAGATAAAGAGGCTCATAGCAGCAGGTAGGCTGCAGTGGCAAGATATACTATGTAAGGCCAAAAAGTTCACCAACTGGCTATATTCTGTAGGAAAGCCAAGGAAGCAGTCTGCCAGACCTGTAAGGAATGTACTAGTGAGAGGATGCCAGCCAGAGTTGTTGTGGAGTTCAGTGATGTTCTTCTGTGGAGTTCAGGGCTGAGGATAGCAGAAGCTTTACAGAACTGGGCTCCCAGAAAGCCATGGTAATGATGGAAGCCAGGTGGTGGCATTGAAGCTTCAGGAGCCGGGTGGGTGCAATTATGATAATGAACCGCACTGTAGAAGTGGCAATCATAAGAGCCTGAGCCACCAAGAGCTATGAACATGCTTAACAGTGCATGGTATTCCCAGGGCAAGATAAGTGGGCAGACAATAAAGGCGTCATTCTATCTAAACTATAAAAGAAATCAAGAATGGATAATCAGGAGAGTCAGCACAGAAATTAAAATGTCAGAGTCCCCAGTTTAGATTCCAGACCTAAGCCAATTTTCAGACCCAGAATTCATTGACTCATGGAGTGGCTTGGTCCCCATAAGGATGGATCACCATAATACCACAGCAAGGGGATACATTAATGATTCTTCCTCATTCCTTCTCGAAGGGATCTATAGCCATTTACACAGGCAACTATATTCTGAAGAAATGCATATACCTAGACGTTTTGAGAACTGTTTAACCTAAGGTCTACCTTGATATTGACAGCCAGAGACCTGAAGTCCCATCATGGCCACTCTAGCAGAGTAGGAGTGTATGGGAGGCCAAGCAATAGTGGAATGCTGACTCATGTCCAGCTTACCTGGAGCCCACGGATTGACAAAGTGTTCAGTTCTCCAGTCCCTGAATGCATGATTGGAGTGGACATACTTGGTAGTTATCAGAATACTCGTTGGGAGTTTTTGAACTGTGAAGTAAAAGCTATCATACAGTGGGAAGGCCAAGTGGAAGTCTCTGAAACTGCCTCCACCAGCAATATAGCACACATAAAACAATTTCACACACCAAGGGAATTGTGGAAGTTAGTGTCATCCTTAAAGATCCAAAGGATGCCTAGGTGGTGGTGCCTTTTATGTTCTTTAATTTACCAGCAAATGAAATACATGGCCCCTACATACACTGGACAGATCTTGGCAGATAGTAGCCCCAGTTGCAGCAGGAATTTTTATGTGGGAGTAGGCAGTAGTAGCTTCATGTGTGTATTAGTCCATTCTTGCACTGCCAATAAAGACATACTTGAGGCTGGGATAATTTATACAGGAAAGAGGTTTAATTGACTCACAGTTCAGCATGGTTGGGGAGGCCTCAGGAAACTTAAAATCATGGTGGAAGGGGAAGCAAACATGTCCTTCTTCACATGGCAGCAGGAAGGAGAAGTGCTGAGCAAAAGGGGGAAAGCCCCTTATAAAACCATCAGATCTTGTGAGAACTCACTATCATGAAAGCAGCAGTATGGGGGTCACTGCCCCCATGATTCAATTACCTCCTGCTGGGTCCCTCCCACAACACATGGGGGTTATGGGAACTATAATTCAAGATGAGATTTGGGTGGGGACACAACCAAACCATATCACTGTGCCTTGAAGGGAGTTGAGAAAGATCAGCACGGCTATAGTCAAAAAAGAGAAATGGAAGAGAATAGAAATATCTTCAAATACAGTTGGATGGTGTTAAAGATCCAGCTAAGTTGAAGGCCATGGGATTCTGATGACATCCATTCTCGGAGTACGTGAGTTTTCATGCTCAGAAGCCTAGATAGAGAGATTGGGCTGCTATATTAGTTTTCTAGGGCTGTGATAGAAAAGCACCCAAAACTGGGTATCTTAAAGTGACAGATGTTTATTCTCTCACTGTTTTGGGTGCTAGAAGTTCAAAATGAAGCTGTCAGAAGGGCCATGCTCTCTCTGGAGGCTCCAGGGGAGAATTGTTCCCTACTAGGTCCTAGTTTCTGGTGGCTCCCAGCAATCCTTCATGTTGCTTGGCTTGCAGCTGCATAGCCCCAACCACCATCTGCACTTGGAGTTCTTCCTCTATGTCTTCATATGATTTTCCCTCTGTGCATGTCTGACTTGTGTCTGTGTCCAAATTTCCCTTCTTTCATAAGCACAGCAGTCACTGGATTAGAGCCCACCCTAATACAACATGACTTCATTGACTTAATTAATCCCGTCTGTAAAGATTCAATTTCCAAATAAGGTCCTATTCAAATGTACTTAGGGTTAGAGTTTCAACATATCTTTTTGGGGAACACAATTTAAACCGTAACTACTGCGTAGGTCATGATGTTAAGACATGATGGAGCTGGGCATGGCAGTGAATGCCTGTCCCAGCTACATGGGAGGCTGAGGCAGGAGGATCAGTTGAGCCAGGAGTTTGAGGCCAGCCTGGGCAACATAGGGAGATCCCTGCCTCTTAAAAAAAAAAGCCACAATGGATGTTGGATGTGATAGACTTGGATAAAAGAAAAGAGTTCAGGATCATGTTAAAGAACAGGAGTAGTGGAAATGAGGGTTGGCTGAAAGAATAAGTGGCTCTGGTCAGAAACTAGAGTATTGAAGTTTATGTTTTCAGAGGATAGGCAGTTCCAGGTGGATATTAGATTCAGAGTGGAGCCATGACCTGCTGAGAAGGGTAAACAGAAAGATCATCAGATTTAGCAGGTAAAGGAACATCATGCCCATGAACATTGGCATTGCTCATGATCATGGTAGGAGTTAGAGTATGAAGAAATTCCCTGGGCAAGATATAAGTGATATCTGTGAATAATCAGCAGTGATCAGAAGAACACAAGAGAATAATCAGGAAAGAAGGAAAGGATGATATAACCTAAGGATTTCAGGAGTATGAAAAAGGAATAGTCCACAAAGCTCTTAACAGCTTGATCTACATCCATTTTAATGTCACATATCAAGTTTTCACCTAACGGTTTTAACAGTCACAGATGATCATTGTCTAGATCTGTTATTGCATTAGGGGTTGTAAACAGATGGTATTCCAATTCTATCACTCTTTTGTTATTTATTAGCTGAAATTTTGATACAAAGAATAATAGTCTCTCATCAATTATTTGGTTGTTCTTAGGTACTAGTCAAATAGGAAGAATAAGACAAATGCTTGATTTATTCCATTTATGTATCAATTCTCAGAATAATGCGTTTGTTTCTTACCATATTACAAAGGTGATAGATCAAAAAGATAAAAATTATTTTTGTTAATTTATGGATTTAAGGTGATCCAAGTCAAAATACTAACATGATATTTTAATTGCATCAGTTTATTCTAAGTTTGTATGGAAAAAAGAAAAGGTAAAACTCATTAGAAAAACTTCTGGAAGAGAATTATAATGAAGGAAGACTAGATATAGCATACGTTAAATATATTACAAAACTGTAATAATTAAACAATGTGGTTCAGTTATGTAAATATATCAGTAGAGAACCTCAAAATAGTCTTCAGTACAAATACAATTCAGTATATGATAAAAGAAATATATAATATTTTCCAAAGATGCTTGCAATTTTCTTCTTATGATGTGATTTTGACACTTCTCACTCCTATGAGTTAACCTTTTGTTTCCTTTTCTTGACTTTACATGGGCTTTGTGGCCAATGTGGAGGTGACATTATGTGACTTTAGAGGCTAAGTCTAAATGTGGTACCTATCACTTGACTCTTGTGGGAAGTGAACCCAGCCACCATGTTTTGAGGAAGCCCAAGCAGACACATTAGAGAGACCACAAATAAGCATTGCAGCTGATTGCCCAGCTCAGGTCTCAGATAATAGCCTGTATCAACTAATGGGTGAGACAGTCTTCAGATAATTCCATTCCCTGTCACCCCAGCTCTCAAGTATTCCCAGCTGAGGACGCAAATATCGTGGAGTAGAGATAGCCTTACCTGCTGTGATATTTCTAAATTCCTGACCCACAGAACTTGTGAGCATAATACAATCACCTGCTGCTTAACGATGGGGATATTCAGAGAAATGGGTCATTAGGTGATTTCATTGTTGTGCAAACATCATAGAGTGTACTTACACAAATCTAGATGGTACAACCTACTACACACGTAGGCTACAAACCTGTATAGCATGTTAGTGTACAGAATACTGTAGGCAATTGTAACATAATGACAAGTATTTGAGTATCTAAACTTAGAAAATGTACAGTAAAAACAGGGTATTATAATCTTCTAGGACAAGTGTCGGATATGCGGTCCATCATCCACCAAAACACCGCTATGTGGCATAAGCGACTATCTAATGGTTTTTCAGTTATGCCACTAATTTTGGGGTGGTTCGTTATGCAGCTCTGGTGACTGGAACAGGTAGGAAAAAGATATTCAATAGATGGTTTTAGAAAAAATAGGTGGCTGTTTGTAAAATAAAACCCATATCTAGAATTAAAAAGGACAAACAACTTAGAAGAAAGAATTTCAAGTATGACACAAAAACCTGAAACCATAGAAGATCAATAAATGTGACTACATAAAAACAAAATATTGCATAGAAAAAAAAAAACAGGAGCAAAAGTCATAAGTAAAGTCAAAAGGTCTTGACTGTATGATGACTCAGTAAGTAAAAGCCCAGCAGCCTGGTAGAAAAATGAACAAACCAAAAGGAATGGCCGATTCCCAGGAGGGGGCAAAGCAAATTACTATGTAAAGAATGTCAATCTTATTATCTGAGAAATAAATAAACCCTTCAATGAAGTTACCCTCTTTTCATCCATCGGATTGCAAAAATAAAACTTGAGCAGTATAACCATGGATTTAAAAGCACGAACCCTAAATCAAAAGCCTGCCTGTCTGACTAGTTGTGTCACCTTGGGCAAATGTGTTCATCTCTATTTGCCTCAGTTTCCTCATCTATAAGTGGTAATGAAATAATAGTACTTATCTCTTAGAGTTTTGTGAGCATTAAGTGACTTAATGTATATAAACCATTTAGAAGAGTGTCTAGAATGTAGTAGATACCAACATGTGGCTGCCATTATTGTTATCACTCTATATTGAGAAGTTGAGGCGGGGTGGGACAGGATCTGTCATGCATTGCTTGTCGGAGAGTAATTCCATTCACTCTACATAGAGAACTATTTGCAAGGATCTTTAGAGACTTAAAAAAGTGACCCAGCATTTTCACTTGTAAGTGTGAATCCTACAGATGTAGTCACACTGAGAGACACAGTATGTGCAAAGGTATTCTTTGTAACATTCTTGGAAGTTACAAGATTGGAAACAACCTCATATCCAACTCTATACAAAGAGAATTGGTTTAAAATGTAGTTCATTGGTAAAATGGACTGTAATGAAAGGACTGGAAACCTTTTAGGCTTCTAATGAAAAGAGATGGTGATCCCTGCCTCAGGCAGAGGACTGATAGAGGCACAGCTCTCCAGATGGTTCTGTTTTGCAAACGCAAGTGAAGTATTCCCAAGTGGAGACAATCTGCAATCACACAGCTCAGTGCCTAGTATATTTTAAATGCCCAATAAGTGGGAGCTGGTATGATCTTATTATTTATCATTATTTATTTTCTTGACATAATAGAGTCGCATGGCAACAAGGCTCTCTATGAGGCACCTTATAAATATAAAATGATTGTTTGTTTCAACGCCCACTGGAATCATCGTTAGCTTGAAGCCCAAATTTCCTCCACAAAAGCGACTCCACCTCTCGCAGTAGCTGCCAGACTGGACTGTCATCAGCAGCTGTGTCCCAGACGGCCCTAGTCATGGCTTACTGCCGAAGAGCATACTTGAGTGAATCCTTAAAGTCCTCTTGTCTCTGTGATTATTTCACTGTGTTTATAATACAGCAACTGCTGGAGAGCTGAGCTGCCCATTCATCTCTTGTGGCAGCCTTAACTCCGAGCTGGGGAGCCTACTGCTTCCTTGTGGACAGACTGATAACGGCCTCACATTGTGACCTACAGAGTCCCCATCCCCATTTTCAAAGATACATAATAATTTACTAAAATAAAAACTTGTTGCATTTCACAATTTGTGATTCACAAAGTTCAAATGTCTCTATTCTGAAGAAAGTGGAAAAATAACCAAAATGCATCTTTATATTTCACATTTTCTGTTTGCACAGAACTTATTCCTATGAAATGTCTACACAAGTTCAACTTTTTATGTTTGAGGAGAAAAAGCAAGACATTCATTTCCCTATTGCAGTCCTCAGTAGAATACTTGCTACTTACAGTATCTCAAAACTTAAGTTAAATCAAAACAAAAAATATCTTTACTGATTTCCTTCCTCAAAATCATTGTCTTGCTTTCTTTTCCAATCTCCTTTCAAAGGTATAGCTTTTAAAATTTACTGCAACTTCCATCATTTTCAAAATATACATATGAATCTATTTTCAAAAGTATATGACTTAATTTACTGCTTCTCTCCCTAATTTTCAAATGCAAATACCCAAATCATTTTTCAAGTGTATATTTTCATTGAAGTAGGTTTACTTATGAGTTCAAATGCCTTCCTCTTCTCTGATTTATAAAACTATATCTGGCAATGTTGGGGGACATTGAATTGTTCCCATCTATAAAAGGGAGCCCATAAAATTGGTGGCTTAAGAACTGATGTATGAATAGTCTCCAGGTGGTGACTCATGGCCAATCTGTCTCATTTCTTCCTATATACACATTTTACACAACCAACAAAAATCATGTTTCAAAATCATCTAGGTCTGTGGTCTTATTTCCACTTCCTTTAGTTCTAAGCCCTACTTATCACTCAAATCTTGGTTCAAGCATCACTTCCTCAGGGAAACTTTCTTTGACCACATCCTACTCCTGCCACAGATTGGTTCAGCTACTCCAGTTATATGTTCTCCTTGCCCCTGGTCCTTTCTCACCGGAGTGTTTATTACAATTTTTACAGTTATAATTCTCTGCACTTCATTTGATTCACATCTATGTCTCTTCACTAGACTAAATTTGAGGAGCCTGATGTTCTCTTACTCTTGGGTACTGTGCCTAGAATAATTCTTGCCTCATAGTAGGAACTCCATAAGTATTTGGTGAATAAATGAATTTTTTAAAAAGTCAGTGAATGACGAAGTGAAAAATGAATGGCTAAATTTCCCAGCACCATGATTAACACATGGTGGCACTTAATAAAATGATAGCTATCTTTATTCTTAGTTCCCATTCCTGATCAGATCAATTTGCTAAGTGTTTCAGTTTGTGGAAGATGTGATTATGCTTTCAGAAACTGGAAGTCGGCTGGGCACAGTGGCTCATGCCTGTAATCCCAGCACTTTGGGAGGCCGAGGCGGGTAGATCATCTGAAGTCAGGAGTTTGAGACCAGCCTGGCCAACCTGGTGAGACACTGTCTCTACTAAAAATACAAAAATTAGCTGAGCGTGGTGGCGCATGCCTGTAATCCCAGCTACTCAGGAAGCTGAGGCAGGAGAATTACTTGAACCCAGGAGATGGAGGTTGCAATGAGTGGAGATCATGCCACTGCACTCCAGCTAGGGAGAGAGACTCCATATATATATGTGTGTATATGTATATGTATATGTATATGTATATGTATATGTATATATGTATATGTATATTTTTTGCCTTGATTTTCTAAATCATTTTACTAAAACAGTTAATTTTTAATGTTCACTTTTTCCCTAGTCAGGAAATATATTACCAATAGTCAACAAAGTTATTGAAACATTTTTCAATCTTCAAATTTCATTTTAATTTGAATATTTTAATAAAATTATTGCAGTTTTAACACTTTCTAAAGAAAAAGTACAATCATCCAAATAAAATGGGAGATTTCTGGATATTTAATGTTTTTATGCTATAATAAAGTCAATCGTAATTTTTGATCCTCAGTTTGTTGATAACAAGATCTCAGAATTACTTGATTTTATGTCTACATGGAAAATTTGCAACTTGTGCATAATTACCATTCCATTCATCTTACATTAATTTCTTGAAATGATTTTACTTATAGCTCATTGACAATGAAGATATTTTTGGAAGCTGTTTTCTCCCATTGGAATAATTTTGTAAATAAAATATTTACATATAGTATTATTCCTGTAAATCTTTCTCTTCAAACCAAGTATCACAACTCATCCTGTCTTTAATTGGCTTGCCAAACTTTCCAGTAATCTTATTTATTTTTTTCTGAGTTGTAGAAAAGAATTTTCCAAGGTATGGGTGGGTGAAGAGTTCACTTAATCACCTCATTCATTCAGTGCCTAGATGTCGGCTGCACATTTCTGGCCTCTCTCTATCCAGCTGTGATGAGCTTCACTGCATTCGAGTGCTTGCATTGCAGGTCTTGGAGGAAGCAACACTGTCACGCCTATGAATCTGTGTACGTGGCTTCTTCATCCTGAAATATTATCTTCTTTCTCATTCTTTGCCTAAATCTTGCTGGTCCTTCAAGATTTGCTCAGGCACCACTTTCTTTAGGAAGTCTTTTTGTATGTAATAAAAGAAACCAACTAAAATTAGATCATGGCAAAAAGGAGGGACATTGTTTTAAGAATAAAGAAATATTTAAAACCCAAAGACAGTAAGTGAGGGAGAGTAGAGCCACGCAGGTCAGGACCGGGGCCCAACAATCAGGTCACTTCATATTCCCTCCTGTCTCTGTTTCTTTCCAAGAGCTTGCTCTGTGCTTGCCTTTCTGTGTATACCAGATTCCTCTGCTGACTCACTTTGTACACAGCACTGTATGGTCTCCCTCAGCCCCTTTTGCTATTAGGTTGGCGCAAAAGTAATCGTGGTTTTTGTCATTACTTGTAAAATTGTAAAAACCATTAATTGTAAAAACCATGATTACTTTTGCACCAGCCTAATACGTCATGATCTTCTAGCTATGTCTGCTGCAAAATTCTCAAGCAACAGAAAACCTCAAACCAAGCCAAGGAAACCTCAGTCCCAGCTGAGTCAACGAGTTGCTGGATTTCTGTGAGGCCTCCCTCTCTGTTCAAATTAGTCATGGGGCAGTGCCATGTCCCAGGATCTGTGGGGCTGCCCCTTCTACTGGCTGTCAGGAGAATAGGTTTTCCAAAGTGACTACAGGATAGGTGTAAACAATCATGGTCAAAAGGACTATCGCCCTCAATTTGGAATTGGTGCCTTTCCTATGGGCTCCAATACATTGTACTTTTCTTTCATAGCTGTTAACACACTGAATTGCAATTAACTGTTAATAAATTTCTCTGTCTTCCCCACTGGGCTAGAAGTTTCTTGTAAGAATGGCCCATTTGGCCGGGCGCGGTGGCTCAAGCCTGTAATCCCAGCACTTTGGGAGGCCGAGACAGGCGGATCATGAGGTCAGAAGATCAAGACCATCCTGGCTAACACGGTGAAACCCGGTCTCTACTAAAAATACAAGAAAATTAGCCAGGCGAGGTGGCGGGCGCCTGTAGTTCCAGCTACTCAGGAGGCTGAGGCAGGAGAATGGCGTGAACCCGGGGGGGCGGAGCTTGCAGTGAGCCGGGATCGCGCCACTGCACTCCAGCCTGGGGCACAGAGCAAGACTCCGTCTCAAAAAAAAAAAAAAAAAAAAGTGGGCCATCCTTTTTTTCTTTTCTTTGTCCCTATTGTTTCTAATACAGTCCTTGGTATACAATGTGTTCAAAGGGCAGATGTGTTATTATTCAGTATAAACATTTGCAATTGATCTTCCATATTATTATGGTAATGATATGTTAATCAATTAAATATATTAATAAGGTAATATTTTGCTTCTCTCTTCTGGAATCCTAGAGTCCAAGGGCTCTGGTTTTATTTTCTTCATAGACTAGACCTCACCTCCAGTTTTCTCTTGATAAAAGGGAAGAGACAGTCACCAGTTGCAAGGAGGCAGAAAAATAATCTGGCCTTCTAACGACTTCTTAAACAGATTTTCAACCAACTGTCCTGTTTTCTAGTCCTACCTTCATCCTTTAACGGAACTACCTGGTGCAGCCCAACCTGGTTTCATCTTTTTTTTTAGATGGAGTCTCACTCTGTCGCCCAGGCAGGAGAGCAGTGGCATGATCTCAGCTCACTGCAACCTCCACCTCACAGGTTCAAGCAATTCCCCGGCCTCAGCCTCCTGAGTAGATGGGATTACAGACACCTGCCACTACACCCATACAATTTTTGTGTTTTTAGTAGAGACAGGGTTTCACCATGTTGGCCAGGTTGGCCTCAAACTCCTGACCTCGTGATTTGCCCACCTCGGCTTCCCAAAGTGCTAGGATTACAGGTGTGAGCCACCGGGCCTGGCCGCTGGTTGCATCTTGACTGTCTCCACATCTGTTTTAGGGTTAAACTTTCTTGGGTCTACTAAAGCAATTACCAAGTGTCCATTTGTTTGCCCATCTAATATTCTATTAATCACCCTCTTTGTCTTTATGGATTTATGTCTTTAAAAAAATAAACAGATCTGGCATGGTGGCTCACACCTGTTATCCCAGCACATTGGGAAGCCAACACAGGAGGACTGCTTGAAGCTAGGGTAACAAAGCAAAACCCTGTCTGTACCAAAAATTAAAAAACTAGATAGGTACATTGGCTTCCACCTGCAGTTCCAACTACTTGGGAGGCTGGGGTGGGAGGATTGTTTGAGCCCAGGATTTGAAGGCTGTAGTGAGGATATGATTGTAACCACTGCACTCAAGAGTCTGGGTGACAAGAGAAAGATACTGTCTCAAAAAAAAAAAAAAAAATCAAGAAAGTGAATATAAATGTGTATGGTAGATCCATCCTCTTTTCCCAGAAGTCCGTTTGCATTAATTCATTTTTTATTTAAAAATTTTGCATTAGTGAGGTATATTTTATATACACCAAATGTTTTGATTTTAGGTGTACTATTCAATAGGTTTTGACCTATACATAGGCATTCAATGTTCCAGTTTCTCACTAGAGCCACTTATTCCTTCAACCTCCCTCCTTTCTACTACTCTTGTTCTTTGACGTTATCATGACCTTTTCTCCCAGTTTATCACATCCATCATTTCTTAACTTCATTTAGTAGTTGTGGTTGAATTGTGTTCCCCAAAAAGTGATGTTGAATTCCCAAATCTGTAGGATCTGTAGTGTTTGTGTCACCTGTTTCATTCATGAAGTCGGGAATTTGTGACTTCTTTTTTTCCTGATAGGAGTGATTAGAAGTTTATCAATTTTATTAAGCTTTTCAAAGAAACATCTTTTGCTGGGCATAGGGGCTCAGGCCTGTAATCCCAGCACTTTTGGAGGCCAAGGTGGGTGAATGACTTGAGCTCAGGAGTTTGTGATCAGCCTGGGCAATATAGTGGGACCCCACCTCTACAAAATTTTTTTAAAAATTAGCAGGGCATGGTGGTGAGTACCTTTGGTCCCAGTTACTTGGGAGGCTGAAGTGGGAGAATTGTTTGAGCCCAGGAGGTCAAGGCTGAAGCCACGATCTGTCCACTGTGCTTCAGCCTGGGTGACAGAATAAGATCCTATCTCAAACAAACACGAATCTTTTGATATTGATTTCTCTACTTTTTTTTTTTTGCTTTCAATTTCATTAATTTCTGCTCTTCTCTGGTATTATTTTCTTCCTTTTGCTTATCTGAATTTAATTTGTTCATCTCTTTTTTTTATTATTATTTTCTTCCCTTTGCTTATCTGAATTTAATGTGTTCATCTCTTTCTCTCTCTCTCTTTTTTTTTTTAATTTGAGACAGAGTCTTGCTCTGTTGCCCAGGCTTGAGTGCAGTGGCACGATCTCTGCTCACTGCAACCTCCGCCTTCTGGGCCCAAGTGATCCTTGTACCTCAGCCTCCCAAGTAGCTGGGACTACAGGCACGTGCCACCATGCCTGGCTAATTTTTTTGTATTTTTAGTAGAAACGGGGTCTCACCATGTTGCCCAGGCTGGTCTTCAACTCCTGAGCTTAAGCCATCCATCTTCCTCAGCCTCCCAAAGTGTTGGGATTACAAGCATGAGTCACCTCACCTGGCTTAACTGGAGTAGTTCTAATTCCATTTTACCCTCTCATGCTGTGTGTCTTACTTCTGTGTATATTACAAATCCCATGATAAATCGACATTAATTTGTCTCAATTGAATTATATTTTAAAGAGATAAAAATGAGAAAAATTATATTTATCCAAACATTTGTAATTTCTTTACTGTTTATTCTTTTTTATAGATCTAAATTTCAGCCTGGTATCATTTTCCTTCTGCCTGAAGAATCTCCTTTAATATTTTTCGTAGTGCAATTCCAGGGATATATTCTCTCAGTTTTGTTGGTCTGAATATGTCTTTATTGTATCTTTGTTTTTTTAAGACATTTTAACTGGGTGTGTAAGTCCATTCTCACACTGCTATAAAGAGCTACCTGAAACTAGGTAATTTATGAAGAAAAGAGGTTTAATTAACTCTCAGCTCCACAGGCTGTACAGGAAGCATAGCAGGAAGACCTCAGGAAACTTACAATCATTGCTGAAGGGCAAAGGGAAGCAAGCACCTTCTTCACATGGCGACAGGAGAGAGAGTGAAGGGGGAGGGGCCACACACTTTTAAGCAATCAGTCCTCATGAGAACTCACTTACTATCATGAGACCAGCAAGGGGGAAAATCTGCCCCCATGATTCAGTCACCTCCCACCAGGTCCCTTCCCCAACACTAGAAATTACAATTCAACAGGAGATATGGGTGGAGACACAGAGCCAAACTACATCACTGGGTAAAGAATTAAAGTTTGATAAACGTTTTCTGTCTGTCTGTACTTTAAAGATATCACTCCATTTTCTTCTGGCTCAAACACATTTGGACAAGAAGTCTTCAATAACTCTTATCTTTTTACCCTTTGTATACAATGTATCTTTTTGTTTAACTGCTTTTAAGATTTTAAAAAATACTCTTTTTCAGCAATTTGACTATGAGATGCCTTGGTGTGGTTTTTTGGTGTCTATTCTGCTTGGTATTTGTTAAAATTCTGGAATCCATAGGTTCATAGTTTTCTTCAAAATGGAAAAGTGTTATTCCATTATTCTTTCAGATATTATTTCTATCCATCGTTTTTGTAGAACCCTAATACACGTATGCTAATTATATGTCCCTTAGATACCTAATGCTCTGCTAATTTCTTTTTGGTCTTATTTTTCTCTGTGTGCTTATTTTGCATAGTTTCTTTGTAGCAAATATTCTCCTAGGTAGATGAAAAGGAAGGCCATGTTCTTGCCTCTGGCTTGGTTCTCTGCTTTCCATGACCATACATAACCAGCTTTGATGATTACATCAGTAGGAAAAAAATTGACATCCTATATTGGTGAATTTTAAAAAAATTGTTAAGATTTTTTATATATACATGTTAGATAAGGTCATATACTAGCAGGGGCATAAGTGAGTAATAATTTTTGACAAGAATGATGACGGTTTCTTTTGTTTTGTTTTCCTGTGTGGGTGATTTGATCCCTAATCAACCAGAATTATCCATTTGTCTCAGAGCATGGGGAGGGAGATAAGATAGGGAGGCTGGGCCTCATTATGCCAAATATACAAAGAAAAAGAAATGATTATTGTTAGCTTTCTGCTGCAAAAATATAACTTTTATTACCCAGCAAAGCAAGGTGCTGTTAAGAGAGAAAATGATTTCTAAACTTCTTAAACTCCCACAAGCATTATTAAGAGTACGGTCTGAAAGACTTGAATATTCAGTTTACTGTAAACCATGGTTAGAAACAAGTCAGGAGGTGATGTACAGGAAGTCTCTGCTACCCTGGAATGAGAGAAAGGTGACTCTTTTGACTCTGTGGAGTATGGAAAAGAGTGAAAAGAGTGAAAAGAGTTAAGGGGAGCTCCCAATCACACACCTTTATGATGCCTTTACTTTATGGTAAGCTGCCTTTATGATGCCTTTACTTATGGAGGAGACTGTTGGATGCGTGTTTCCGTCATCAATATGCAGGTGCTACTTCCAGTGTGTCTAAGCAGCATCCAAGGTAGTACTTTGAAGCTTCATTGACTCTCCTGTAGGAAGAGAGCAATCCAGAAGCTGCCCCATGACATTTGGGTCTATGGTGAGTACCTGAGTTGAGAGCCACTGGAGTAATACTGTGGACCTCACAGTTAAAGATGAAGTTATCCTAAACCAGAGAGCCAAAATTAAAGAGCTTAGACCATGGCTTTATGGAGAATGTGGCTGTATTCAGAGGTGTCTGCTGCTGTACCATGAACTGAGGTAGAGTTTAGCTATGAAAGACCTCTGAGCCTTGATGAAGTTAAGAAAACAAGTCAGAAATTTGCCAGCAGCATCTCAGAAGATACAAGTGGAAAGTTCCCAGGGACCATATCGGATGAGACACTGAGCACATAGATCAGCAAGGACATAATGAAGAACTCAAAGAGAAGCAAGCCAATGCAAGGCCCATCTCACACTGCCACAACAACCCTGTCCAACTCCTGCCAATAAACATCTAGACACAATCCTGGGAAAGATTAAAGGCAGGAGAGAAAACAGGAATAATGAACACATCTATCTCCAAGCACTGAGTTACCACAAAGATACTGAAAAGTATTGAGATGATATGATCTCATTTCCCCTCCCCTACCCCTACCATCTCAATCCCTTCTTACCCAGTGGGATGAAGGCTTATAAAGACACTAGACCATTGTATATACACATCTGACTAGAAACGTGTAGATTTTTGTCTTTTCCATACTTTCCTAAAATTCCGAGTAATATCTGAAAAACAGACATGATGCCCACAATAAAGCAGAAGGAGTGGTCCTTTAGAGCAATTTGTCTCAGAAGAAACTGCCCATGGAGACTTCATAATGTTTAGAAAATGTCAACAATAAATAGGAACCAGTGAAATTCTGGTGAACATTTGTTATCTTTGCTATCCAGCATGAAACTTCCTTTCTTCTGGAACAATATATCAGTTACACATTGAGGATCCAACCCCTTCTTAACCACCTTAAACCTTAACTCAGTTCAACACATGTTTTGGCTCTTTCTATACTACACCAATCACTGAGTTATTCTAAAGGATAGAAAGGGATTGAGATAATGTGATTTAGTATTTATAGAGTAGACATTGGCATAGATAGGGAATTCCTAGCCTACAGTTCAAATGACAGCTGAGGAAAAATTTTAATCCTTTGCAGACATAACTGCTACACCCTTACGACAGAGTTTGCAAATTAGAAGGCTAAGGATAAGTCAGTCTCATTGGTGCCTCTTTTTTTTTTTGGCTTTCATGGTGTTTTAAAAAATATTGACTCATTTGCCAATATTTAAAAATTGAAAAAAATCTAATTTCCGGTACTTATTTGAAAATCTGGGATAGAGTTTCAGATATGAAACTGAAAAGAGTGGCAAATTCATTTCACAAAATGCAAGTATTAAAATGAACAATACTCTCAACAACACCCATTTCAGGGTTTTGTAAACTGATCATAGGCAGTCAAGTTGGCCTTTTTTACTCCTGAAAAACTGCTAGAGCTTTAGATAACAACAGTGGGAGTTTGCAGCTTTTAGCCACTGTAGGGATAGACTAATTTGATAGAATCATGGTGCAGTGTGAAAACACTGCTTTGTAAAAGTGACAACACTGGTAAAAAGAAACAGAAAAATAATCAGAATTCGGAGTTGTTATAACATATATTTAAAAGTCAAGTTTTCAACTAAAACTACAATTCATACAAAGAAGATATTGTGACTCATACCCAGGGAAAAAATTAGTGTGTGTATGCAGCTCGATATATACGTGTGTGTATATATGTGTGTGTGTATATGTACATACACATACATATACATACCTACACTCAATTTCTTTAAAAAGCATAAGATTATTTAAAGCTATGATTGTACCACTGCAACACTGACTTTACAAGACATATAGATTAATATATGACAGTAATAACATAAAAGAGGGATGAATAAATGGATATGTATTACATGAAATGTGCTATATTTTACCAGAATTAAGTCAGTTTCAATCTGAAGTAGGTGGTAAGTTGAAAATACATATTGTAACTCCTAGAACAATGACTAAGAAAATAACTTTTAAAAAAGCTATAATTCAACAGAGAAATGAATATGGTATAAAAAGAGCATTTTTAGTATATTCAAAGAAGTAAAGGAGGAAGAGAAAGACAAAAAATTAGATACAACAAATAGCAAACTGGCAGGCATAAATTGGAACATCAATCATTACATTGAATATGAATGATTAAATACTCAATTTAAAAGGAAGAGATTGTCAGACTAACCAAAAGCAAGATTTTATATTTAAAGTAAAAGAATAAGAAAAGATATATTATGTAAATAGTAACCATAAGAGAGCTGGATAAGCTAAATTAAGATGAGAAAAAATCAGTTTTAAGACAAGAAATAGAACACTAGAAAATTTAGGGCTAAAAAATTATCAGCACAGAGATGAAGGATGGCATTTCATAATGATTAAATGGATGATACATCAGGAAGATATAACAATTATAAATATATACCCACCCAACAGTAAACAGCAAAATAAACCTAATTGAAAGGACAAATAGACACCTCAACAATTATAGTTAGAGATTCCAAGACTCCTCTCTCAGCAATTACTTTTTAAAAAACTAAAGAGAAAATTGCTAAGGATGTAGACCTACACAATGATATTGACCAACTTGACCTAATTAGCATACACAGGACATTCTACTCGACAACAGCAGAATGCACATTCCTTCCCGGAGTACCTAGAACATTATTTGGGAATAGAATATGCTAGCTATAAATATCTGTCTAATACTATATGTATAATATTGATTTCAGATCTATTATATATAATATCTATCTAACATATCTATTAATATATGACATTACATATTAGAAGGAAATGTATAGCTTTAAATGCTTACATTACAAAAGAATGAAGATCTGAAACCAGTCATATAAATTCTCACTTTGAGAAGCTAGAAAATTATTAGCATAGCAAACAAAGTAAGTAGAAGAGAGAGAAAAAAGAATAGAAACCAGCGAAATGAAAAATAAAAAATAATAGAAAATCCATTAAACTAAAAGTTGGTTCTTTGAAAAGGTTAACAAAACTGACAAACTTTTAGTTGGGCTTGCCAATATGAAAAGAGAGAAGACGGAAATCTCCATCAAAACCAGAAACAATGGAAGGGGCGTAAGTGTATACATCATAGAAGTTAAAAATATCATAAGAGAATATTATGAACAACTTTATGGACAAAAGGATGGAATGGAAAAATTCCTAGAAATTACAAAAAAACTGACCGAGGGGAAAAAAAAATACTATATCAAGTAAAGTAATTAATTTTTTTTTTTTTTTTTTTTTGAGATAGGATATCACTCTGTCACCCAGGCTGGAGTGCGGTAGTGTCATTTCAGCTCACTGTAGCCTTGACCACCTGGGCTCAGGCAATTTTTCCCACCTCAGCCTCCCGAATAGCTGGGACTACAGGCGGGTACCGACACACCCAGCTAATTATTTTTATTTACTGTAGAGATAGGGTTTCATCATGTTGCCCAGGCTAGTCTTGAACTCTGAGGCTCAAGCAATTCACTGGCCTTGGCCTCCCAAATTGCTGGGATTACAGGCATGAGCCACCATGCCTTACTACAATTGGCTTTATAATCAAAATCTTTCCACAAGGAAAGCCTGGGTCTGAATGGCTTCATCTCAATAACTCTAACAAACACTTAAGGAAGACTGAATGCCCGTCCTACGCAAACTCTTTTGGAAAGTAGAGAAGGGAAAAGAAACACTTTCTGAGCTAATTTTATATGGTCAGCATTGTAGCTGACACAAAAGGCAAATAAACATCATAATAAAAGGAAATTAAAGACCAAGGAAATATAGATTGGAAGGAAAAAAGTAAACCTGTCATGATTTGCAGATGACATGATCTTGCATTTGGAAAATTCTAAGGAATCTACCAAACCAAATCAAACCAAACTATTAGAACTAATAAGCAAGTTGAGCAAAGTCACAGGATACAAGATAAACATATAAAAAATTAATCGTATTACAGTATATTGATAATGAACAAACAATATGAAGTTAAGAAAATTATTCCATTCCTAATATCATCAAAAACATACTTAGGAGTAAATATGACAAAAGAAACCAAGACCTGTATGGTAAGAATACACACTGCTGAAAAAATTAAAGTCAATCTAAATAAATAAAGTGATATCCCATATTCATAGATTATAAGACTAAATATTGTTAAGATAGCAATTCTTCTCAATTTGATTTATAGGTTAAACATAATCCTATGAAAATATGTAGACTTTTTAAAATTAGAAATTGACAATGTAATTCTAACATTATATGGAAATACAAGGGTCTATAATAGTTAAAATAATTTTGAAAAGAAACAAAGTTGGAGGTATGCTAACTTATTTCAAAAATCACTATAAAGCCACAGCGATAAAAAATGTGGTATTTGCATAAGCATATACACATAAATTAGTGAAACACAACAGAGTTCAGAGATAATGTTAAGTGAAATAAGACAGGTACCTAAAGATGAATACCATATGATTTTACTTAAATGTGGACAGATTTGAACTTACAGACGTAGAAAGTAGAATGGTGGCAACCAGGAGCTCATGTGGGATGTGGTGTGATTGGGGAGATCCTCATCATAGGGCCAATCACAACAGGAATAAACTTCAACATTTATGGTAAATTAAATTTTGACATAGCTGCCAAGGTAATTCAATGGAGAAATGACAGTCTTCAAAAATTGGTGCTGGAACCATTGGGTATCCATGTGTACAACAATGAATTTAGACCCTTATCTCACACATTATGCAAAAATTAACTCAGAATGGTCCTAGACCCAAATATAAGGGCTAACATTACAACACTTTAGAAGAAAACATAGGAGAAATTTTTGTGGCTTTGGGTGAGTCAGAGATTTCCTGTATATGACACCAAAATCAGGTTCCATAAGAGAAAAGATTGATAAATTGGATTTTTATAAAAATAGTTTAAAAAAACTTGTTATTTAAAAGACAACAGTAAGAAAAAGAAATTGGATAAAATATTTGCAAATCATAAATATGATAAAAGACTTGTGTCCAGAATATATAAAGAACTTTATAACTTAATAATCAGATGAGAAGCAAATCTGATAAAAATGGGCAAGAGATTTGAGTAGGCATTTCATCAGAGAAGACATATAGATGGCAGATAAGCACATGAAAAGGTGTTCAACATAATTAGTCATTAGGGAAATGCAAATAAAAGCTACTTTGAGGTACCACCAAACACCTATTCAAATGGCTATTACAAAAGACTGAGAATAGGAAGTATGGCAAAGTATGTGGACTCTTTACACACTGATAATACTGAGAATAGTAAGTGTTGGAAGGTAGTATATGGGCTCCTTACAAGTTGCTGGCAGGAATGTACAATGGTACAGCCACATTGGGAAACAGTTTCCCTGTTTCTCAAAAACTTAAATATACGCTTTGCATATGACTTAACATTTATACTTCCAATTATCTACCCAAGGAAAATGAAAATGCAGATTCACACAGAGACATGCACATGAATGTTCATAGCAGCATTATTTATAATAGCTCAAGCTGGAAATAGTATGAATGTCCAGCAACTGGTGAAAAGATAAAATATGAAATATCCATACAATAAATTACTACTATGTATAAAAAGGGACTACTGATACTTGCATCAGCATGGATGAACTTCAAAATATTATGCTAAGTGAAAGAAGACGGACACAAAAGACAACTTAGTAGAATACCATTTAAATGAATTTTCTAGAAAAGGCAAAGCTACACACAGAAAACAGAGAAGTCTGTGGTTGGGACTGGAGTGGGAGCAGTTTTTGATTACACATGTGCAGAAACAAACTTTTTGAAGTGATTAAATTGTTCCAAAACTGGATTGTATTATTAGTTGCACAACTGTATAAATTACTAAAAATCACTGAACTGTATGCATATAATGGGTAGATATTATAATAGGTAAATTGTACTTTAATAAAACTTAAAATTCAGGTTACCTGGCAACCCTACATTTTGTTTGAAATAGAGGTGTAAGAGATAATGAAGGAGTGGCGGATACTGTGGTCAACCAAAACATGCAAGGACTGGACAGCAACTTCCTGTAGCAGGTAATCAGCGAAGGACCGAACTGGGGCCAGTGGTGTGGGGGTAAGAAGAATTTATGAAGATAATTGGAGGTAAAGAAAGTCATATTTATTAGAGCACGTATGAAAATGTGTTGCAAGGGAAAAATGGGCAGGCCAGCAAGAGAGGAGCTGACTGCAAGGAGACGAAGGCTTGCTGGGGATGTTATAGAATGGTGCTTGTGCTGTGTGCTGAAGAGGGCTTTGTGCAGTACTGATAACACCGAGGTTGCAGTGAATTAGCTTGCATTTTTTTTTTTAATCACTCGAGGGTCTGATGATAGCTGGGTGCAGGAAGATTGTGAGTTATTTGTGCAAGAAGGTTAACGTTCTGGACAACGAAGAAAGGCAGACTTATAGCTTATCTGCTTTATCTTTTTGCTTTCCCTCGGTCCCGCCATCCTGACTCCTTTTCCCTAATTAGAACCCCACACTCCCTTTGGGTGGTATATGCGTTTTCCATTTCCCAGTTTCTATTTCTCTCCTTTGGATCTTACACTTCTGAATTCTCTCTATTCATTTTGTTACCTAACTGATCCCTATAGGCATCTCTCCTTCATCCCAGAGCAGCAAATATCCCTTCCTTACCCTCTTTGTAGATGCAGGCCTAATAACAGGTCTCAAACCTTCCCAGAGATTATATATAAATCATGCATAATATAGGAGAACATTAAATCTTTTTATTCTCTCCCTTAGGGGTAGTGAGTGATTGATTTACAAATGGAAAGGATAGATTTAAACATTTATGTAAAGTTGAAATGTCAAACATTTTGTTGGCATTTAGAGATATTATCTGAAAGAGCATTTTGCAAATAAGGAAACTAAGGCTCAGAGGCTTCTGGTAATCTGTTCAAGGTCACATGGTTATCCAAGCTTCTTGCTCCAGAGGACATATTTTTATACTTTCAAAAAAAGAAAGAAAAATCAGGATGTCATACACATTCTTAAAAATAAATTCATGGCGGCCGGGCGCGGTGGCTCAAGCCTGTAATCCCAGCACTTTGGGAGGCCGAGGTGGGCGGATCACAAGGTCAGGAGATCGAGACCACAGTGAAACCCCGTCTCTACTAAAAATACAAAAAAAAAAATTAGCCGGGCGCGGTGGCGGGCGCCTGTAGTCCCAGCTACTCAGGAGGCTGAGGCAGGAGAATGGCGGGAACCCGGGAGGCGGAGCTTGCAGTGAGCCGAGATCGCGCCACTGCACTCCAGCCTGGGCAACAGCGTGAGACTCCGTCTCAAAAAAAAAAAAAAAAAAAAAATTCATGGCACAGAAAAATGTTTTCCCTAGGCCTCACAAAGATTAAAGAGGCTTGTAGGGTTTTTTTTCTGTTTAGATTTGGCCAGATGTCTTTCTTGTTTTACTGGCGAATTAGAAGAAAGCTGGAGAAGCTCTGGAACAGCTGCTAAAATAATTACCCTACAGCATATTTCATTGTTTAATAACTAAGAAAAGTTGTTTCCCAACCTCAAAGTAATAATTAAACATTGACAAATTGCTTTTGTTTGGTATTTTGGCCTTATCTACAACCAAAGCTTCAGGAACCAAGACAGAAATGTTTAAATATTTATGTGTTACAATAAAACTTAATAGAAAACTTACATAAAATCTTAAATGATCATCTTTACTGCTATACCAGATTAGAGTATGCAGTCCCTAAAACAGAGCGATTTAGGATTAAGGATGAAACATTCATTGTTCCCCTTTGCACTAACCCAAAAAGTTGTGTTGTGGCTTTATGTCTCATGACCTTACTGTACTTTGGAACGTGATGGTGAAACTGTCCCTCAGACCATTTAGAATAAAGAAGACTGAGGCAATATTTCACTATAGGCATTGCAATGTCTATAGCTAAACCTGAAAATGGCATACCTGACTCATTTTTTTTTTTGAGACAGATTCTTGCTCTGTTGCCCAGGCTGGAGTGCAGTGGCATGATCTTGGCTCACTGGAACCTCCGCCTCCCAGGTTCAAGCAATTCTCCTGCCTCAGCCTCCAGAGTCTCTGAGGCTACAGGCATGTACCACCATGCCCTGCTAATTATTGTATTTTTAGTGGAGACGGGGTTTCATCATGTTGGCCAGGCTGGTCTCAGACACCTGACCTCAAGGGACCCACCCACGTCAGCCTCCCAAAATGTTGGGATTACAGGCGTGAGCCACCGCGCCCGGCCTTGGCTCATTTTTCTTCCTCTGATTTTAGACTTCCAATTGGGTTTTTATAATTACCCATATAAGTCCCAACTGGCACAGATGAGGCATGAGCATTAGGTAGAGGCCACATCCTGGTGGTGCGTGTGCCAGGTCTATTCTGCAGATGTGCTACATTTTGTTTGGCTTTTAAATGTGCTACATTTTGTTTGTTTGAAGAAACTGTTACTCTGAATTTTGTAGACAACATTTTGTAACCTGGAGTATTCACACAAACATTTAAATTTCCTGCTTCTCTTGAAAAATCTGACCATCTGTCCACACTGGGCACACAATCCTGTGGAACAGATGCTGCAACCTTTAACACGACACATGGTTCGCCTTTTGCAGTGTGTATAGTGCTGCCTCAGTCAATATGGCTCCTGGCATATTGTGCTTTCAAAAAAAAAAAAAAAAAAAAAGAAAAACCAGGATGTCATTAAAAAAATCTTAAAAATAAACTAATGCCACAGAAAAATGTTTTCCCCAGGCCCTAAGATGTTTGTGACTCTGCAGACTGCACACTGTATTTTCCAAATGTTAAGTCTTTAAAGTGGTTCGTTGCCTTGAGATGCAGACAATACACTTCTTCCACTTGTTTTGTCAGGTTCAAAACCACTTTGGATAGCGTCTCTGTTGAGTTGCTTGTAGAAGTTTTGACACTCATTTGACCAGTCTCAGTGGAGCAAATCTGTGTCCTTGAATCTGATTTTTGGAAAGAGTCAAAGGAAAATTTGGAGCCAAGTTTGGGGCAGAAAAATATGTGTGACTATGAAACAGTGAAAACCTGTTTCTCTTGGGTGGTTTGTGAGCTGACTCAAAGGTAACTTTTTTTAAAAGTTCAATAATGCTTTGAGGGAAGGCTTTTACTTCTTCCAGATGTCAACTGCCCTTTCTACTAAGCTCTGGTAATATTGAAGCAGCTTTGTTGTCTGGGGTGACACCCGAGGTTCTTGGTCTCACGGCCACAGAGATCAAATACGTGGACACACACAAAGGGTGACGTTTAGAGCAGAATTTTTAACGGGCAAAAGAAAGAGAATAGCTCTCTGCTACAGAGGGGTCCCAGAAAAATGGGTTGCCAGTACCTGGTGAAATGCAGGGGTTTTTATACATGAGCTAGTGGGGAGGTGGTGTCTGATCTACATAAAGAGTGAAAAACCGGTTAGGACCAGGTGTGCCACCTGCATAGGGCTCAAATCTCTGGCAGCCCTGGTCCCAATCTTCTACTATATAGGCAGGTAGCTAATCCATGTTGCTTATTTCCTTCCTACTGTGCATGTGCTAAAAAAGAGGGGAGGTGGAACCCCCATGGTGGACATGCCTGGCCCCCAGTAGCCCCTTCTGTCTGTGCCGCTGCCGGCGTCTCCCGTGCAAGCTTCCAGTTTACTTACCTATGTTTGCAGCTCAATCTTCCAAGTTGCTCTTTGTTAGAAAGGAAGTGATTTCTTGGGCTGCTTTTTGTTAGAAGGTAAGCTGTGCCGAGGGCTCTTTTGCTCACACTATATGCCTAAATAATTTCTTTCTCGCTCCTGTATCAATATCGTATGTGTGACTCTATTGTGCATATACGACTTAGGTTTTAATTTTTTTGTTCACAAGTTGGTCCCACCCCCCCCCGCCCCCGCTTCCACCGACACTTGAGGAAAGATACATTTTAATTTATTTTTTTATATGGTATGCATAGTTAGAGGCCGAAAGATTGAGTTGAAGGATTCATTACTTGACGAATGAATGGATGGGTGGATGGATGAGTCAGTATAAATGAAGAGCATCCCAAGTCGACTATTTTAAAGGGAATAACATGCATTTTATATTTGTTACACATTCATTCTCATGTGTAAACATTTGTATGTATTCATGTATTCAAAATGTATTGAAAATTAATTGTTCCTTGGTCCCTGAAGTCAGTCCCGGGTACTGCAAAGTAGTTCGAAGTCACTGGTTTCCCTCTGTCTCACTTCACAAAACACTGGTGATTTTGCTCACCGACGAGCCAGAAAATGTACAAGTTCCAGAATCAAAGGTAAAACAAAACCCACCAAGAATCAGCTTACTGTTAGCGTCCTAGTTGAAAAATAAGGCTTATCAAAGTATTTCAGATTGCATTAACACTTTTGATATTGCTAGGTATCAGAGTCAACCTCAGGAGAGGGCAACACCAACTCCTGAAACCTTCAATGCAGAAAGTGTAGAAAAATAAGCAAATATACATAAAAACAATAGCGAGAAAACTCCAGAAACCACATACAACCGTGGAAAACGAAATATACCTTACACATGTGTACAGTATATATTAAACCCAAGTATTTTAAGTGGACGATTTCTCTCTCATAGTACCGTAGGTAGTGGGGGACAGGACTCAGAGGGGGAGAAACAGAATGTCGCCTTCCTCCATGGTGCATTTGCATTTCCAGCCAGAAACTCACATGTCGACCCCAAGACTCCACACTCTCCCGCCTTTGAGAAGCGGGACCGGTATCGGCGGCTGCATCCTTCTCCTCCTCCCCGCTCTATTTTGGGGCCCCATGATCTCATGCCCTCTGCAGACCACACGCTGCAATTCCAGTCCAGCCCGCGCCGTGAGGCCACGCAGGGCGATTCCTGCAAGTGTCGGGAGGGTGGCCGGGGCGCGGGGAGGGGACGGCTTGGGGGAAAGTTCAAGACACGCCCACGTAAGGGACCCAAAATAACCGACACGCAGAGTGCCCGAAATCAGACAGGAAGCCAAATAATCCGGGGCGTTGAGTCGCTTTACCCTGACTGCGAGAACCTGGTGCAGGGCGGGTAGTCAAGGATCTGACCGCGAGGGGCGGGCGCGGCGGGGCGGGGCGGCGCGGGGCCTATTAAAGGCGCGGCCGGGCGGCGGGGCCGGAGCGCCCGGGGCCACGATGGAGCGCGACGGCTGCGCGGGGGGCGGGAGCCGCGGCGGCGAGGGCAGGCGCGCTCCCCGGGAGGGCCCGGCGGGGAACAGCCGCGATCGGGGCCGCAGCCACGCCGCCGAGGCGCCCGGGGACCCGCAGGCGGCCGCGTCCTTGCTGGCCCCCATGGACGTAGGGGAGGAGCCGCTGGAGAAGGCGGCGCGCGCCCGCACTGCCAAGGACCCCAACACCTATAAAGTACTCTCGCTGGTAGGTCCGCGGCCAGGCCCCGGCGCCCGGGAGGGCTGGGAGGACGGGGAGGGCGGCGCCCAGCTCCTGCACTCGCAGCGCAGTCAGCACCGGGCCCCGGAGAGAGGCGTGACCCGGGAGTGCTTCTTCGCCCGCGCGCTCTCCTCCGCAGCCTTTACAAGTGCCCTACACCGCCGCCTCTGCCCGGTACCCTGGCAGGGCAGGATGGTTCACTCTCACTTGAATTACGGATGCCTGTGAAAGCAGGCTGTTCAAAATCGTCATCCGTAGCAATACTCGACCCCCTGCCCCAGGAGAGTACGAGTTTTTAGAGGAGAAAAATGACAAACGCGAACGTTGTTGGTCTTAAGAAGGTGCATCAATGTGTTGCTTCTTTTGGGGGTCTCTGGGTGCAGTATACATGACTTCACTTGGGTTAACTGATTCCAGCTGAAGAGTTCGCAGAGCTCTTTAAGTTTTATTAGGAACTTTAGGGAACACTTTTTCCCTTTGGCTCCGTTTTGGAATTTCCTTGCAGCTGCTCAGAAATTCCATGGATATTCACATTTATATGACTGTGAAGAAACCTTTATGATTCTTTGCCCACTCTTCTAACCATAGGCTACACGGTTTGTGTTGCTAACAAAAGCTACCTATTACTCCTCTGCTATTTTGCTATGACAGTTGCAGGACCCACAGTCAACTTTATGAAATGTGGGGGTTGGTTTTTATTCTGAATTCATGGTGGGAAGTGCTGATTGAGAGAAGGCCTAGATTCCTGGCTGTTATTAATTGCTGAGGCCTTGCGTAACTGTCCCCAAACCTCAATTTCTTCTGTGTGAAAATGGGACAACATCAGCTGCCTTGTGCATTGCATGGGATTATTGTGAAAATCAAGCTGAAGTATGTAGGGAAGTAAATTGTGAAAATCAAGCTGAAGTATGTAGGGAAGTAAATTGAAAACCACAAGGAAATAGAATCATTTTTATTGTATTATATGGAAATCACAGATTTCTATGTATACTGCACCCTAAAATATATCCCTTTACATATGATTGAACAATGCTTTGTAGAAAAATTTCTAATTTTTGAAGTCTCCTTTCATTTTGTATGCATTTCCATTTTCACCGTATTTGGGATATCATGGAGATGCTATAATACTTTGAGGAATCAATCAATCTTCCTAGACTTAAGAGATGGTGTCATATACTTAGTACTTAAAAAGAAGCCTAAGGTTCAAAGAATAAGTATCCCAAGCCACATGATGTTTGCATCTGAAGATAAAATTTTGCATCTTGTAACACTGTTTGAGTCTATAATAACACTATATTGATGATAACTTAGTCTCTTGAGTCACCTTTTTAAAATTTTGTTAATGGAAGACCTTAGCTTTTACAACCTGATCACTTAAATTGTTTAGTATCAATATCTTAGGGTGTTTCACACACGACGAGGTAGTCAGTAATCGTATATGGAATCTGTGTGTAACTCTAGTGTAAAACCATTTCTACGTGCCTACCAATCTTTACAGGTTTTCCAATTGCAAAATTCAGTTTTTAAATTTTTCTTGCTCATTTACTTATCCATCCACAACAGATATCAGCAAAGGTCTACTTTTGGAGCAAGTTGTCCAGTCTTTGAGACCTGCAGTCAGCTGGTCAAACAGCATTCTGTGTGATGATGCTACTGTCAGCATTTGACATGGAAGTGTCCTAGGACTTACTTCCACAAGTAGGACTATTATGGACCTTTTTTTTTTTATCGCATTAATTGGGGTCTTTTGCATCTATTGAATTGGAAAGAATTCTTACTTTGTATCTTTTGATGGAACACTCTGAGACATTAACATGCGAATGTTACCAAATACACCTGGTTTGTGATTCATACCTGTTATCTTGGCACTTTGGGAGGCTGAGGCAGTTCCACTGCTTGAGCCCAGGAGTTTGAGACCAGCTGGGCAACATGATGAAACCCCGTCTCTACAAAAGATACAAAAATTAGCTGGGTATGGTAGCATGCGTCTATAGTCCCAGCTACTTGGGAGGCTGACGTGGGAGATTCAGCTGAACCAGGGAAAGTTAAGGCTTCAGTGAGCCGTGATTGTGCCACCGCACTCCAGCTTGGGTGACACGGTGAGACCCTTTATTGTTGAAATTGCTATTTAGCGACTGAACATAAAGTGCAAACTCGTATTCTTCTTTCCCTTCCCTACTTCAATACCTTTTTTCCCCAACTCCCTCTCTCCCCAGAACTTCCCCAAACAATGGGCTTCTGAAGGGAAAAGGCCCCCAAAACAACCTGACAATTGTCAAAGAGCTCTGGGACATGTCTTCTAGAGAGGAGCTGCAATTACAGAATTCCTTTTTTTCAGACTAAACCTCAGCACACTTTTCATAAAGCTGCAGAAATGGACTGAACTAATTGCACCCTGGGGTTGGGATTGGGAGAGGCCCACCACTGTGACCCTCAGCTACACTGTTTTAATTTAGCAGGATAAATAGAAAAGTTGCCTTGCCTTGCAGAGGCAACTATGTTGCGGTGGCAATGTAATTTTTACATGATTCTGCAGTTTTCTCAGATAAACTAAAATGATGTAGATGTGTGAGAGTGGATGAAGAAGTGAGGATGCTGTCCTTCCCTGGCTTCTCCCCAGTGTGGTGTTTGATCTTAGGAGAGGGCTACCAAGCTCTGCTTTAGAGGCTTTTGGCCCTGGGCCCTGGAATGCTTATCTAGGTAATGCCTAGGTACTGAGCCAAACTGAGGAAAACAGCAAGAGGGAAAAACAAGTATTATTCTCTACATGCGTCAGTAGGTATGTTAAATATTAGATGCCTTTCCTTGCTTGTAAATGAAGTTTTGAACTGAAGTGTAGACTTCCACCGAGATGTATTGACTTGGAGATGTATTTAAATATCCCTTTTGTTTCTTGGCGTGGTTTTACAGGGTCATGTAATTCTCAACTGCATTGCAATACGTTTCTCCAGGTAGCTCCTCAAAAACATTTTTTTTGTGTCTTTGTGACCTTCTGCTATGCTTATGAATACATATATCTGTGTATCTGTGTATGTGTAAAGGGCTTGTGTATGGTGGTGGTCACTGAAGACTACTTTCATGTTTCAGTAAAAGAGTTCTTCCTCCTCCTCATCCTCCTCCTCCTCCTCCTCCTCCTCTTCTTCTTCTTCTTCTTGTTCTTCTTCTTCTTCTTCCTCTTCCTCTTCCTCTTCCTCTTCCTCTTCCTCTTCTTCTTCTTCTCCTTCTCCTTCTCTTTCTCCTTCTTCTTCTTCTTCTCTTTTCTTCTTTTCTTCTTCTTCTTCTTTTTTAAATAAAAGTAGAGAGTCTGGCCCAAGTTTGAGGACTGCAAGCCAGGAGCGTAGATTCAAGTTGCCCTGAGTATATGCTCCTATTAGCAGCAGTTACAAATGGTTTTTTAAAGGAAAAGAGAAGAGGCAGTTCCTAAGTTGTTTATCAAGCATTTATGTTACAATAACAAGCTATTAGTTGGCTATACATTGTTCTTTGTATCACAGATTCCAGGAACACTAGACAGTGGGTGAAGCAGCTGTCAGGAATAAAATGCTTTTAAATAATTGCCCCTGGGAATGGCTGCAGTGAGATGTGACAGAAGTCCCATGCTTGTGTCCCTCTGGGCCTGATACATTTTGCATAGTTCACATATCTCAGATGGCTCTGAGCAATTTTTCTTTCTCATTTCCTCCTTTTAATAAAAATCTTTCTCTTCTGAAAATACTGATCAGCATTTTGGATGTAAGTTTGTCCCACATGGCCAGTAAGGCTCATTTCCGGATAATCTTGTCCCATGTCAGAGGGAATGGGATGGGCAGAAGTATATAACTTAAGAACTTAGTGAGGCTCCAAGGCTAAATTGGTTGGCAACAATTCAGGGATTGGATTGAACAATAAGGGGACAGAGCAGTGGGGTCTCAGGCCATTCACTTACACTGGAGTTGAGGCGTGTTGGGTCATTTCTAAGCATCTAGCTATTGTGATAAGTTTTTTGTTATAGAATTTTGTGGTAGACTTTAGACATCTTGAAATACAAAGCATAATCAATTTAAGAATCAAAAAGATGACACAAATAAGGACAATTATCAACAAAACAACTTGAAATACAAATATGAAAAGTGTTTCTATTCCCGAAGGTAACCAAATGAATATTTTAATCCACTTCTTGTCGGGGTCTAAAGAACAAAGTGTTGAAGATCTCCACTGAGAAAGATGTCCACTTAGGAAGGGCAGCCTGATATTGGCCCTTCTAACATGGCTGGAGGGAGTCCTTTATTTGATGGCATTTTCCATTAAACAAAATCTCCAGGTTGGAGACCATGATCTTTGATGTTTTTCTCTCCTGAGAGCTTGCTGTTAAAAGAATCCTTAATTAATTTAGAATTTTCAGTGAGAAACTTATAAGGCCTTGGCAATAATGAAGAGTTATCACCTTGTTAATGGAAAAACCAAACTCTGTAAAATATTTTAAAGAGGTTTATCCTGAGCCAAGATGAGTGACTGTGGCTCAGGGAAACACTTTCTCGAGGAGTCCTGAGAACGTGCACCAGAGGCAGTTGGATTACTGTTTGTTTTTATATATTTTGGGGAGGCAGAAGTTACTGGCAGAGACATAAATCAGTACATGAAAGGTATACATTGATTCCATATGAAAAGGTGGGATGTCTTAGAGCAAGGGCTTACAGATTATTTATTCAGCGTGTTCAGAGATACTTTTTTTTTTTTTTTTTTTTTTTGAGACAGAGTCGTGCTCTGTTGCCCACGCTGGAGTGCAATAGCACGATCTCAGCCCACTGCAACCTCCCCCTCCTGGGTTCAAGTGATTCTCCTGTCTCAGCCTCCCAAGTAGCTGGGATTACATGCACACACTGCCACTCCTGGCTAATTTTTTGTATTTTAGTAGAGACAGGGTTTCACTGTGTTGCCTAGGCTGGTCTTGAACTCCTGAGCTCAGGCAATCCACCCCTGTCAGCCTCCCAAAGTGCTGTTATTATAGGTGTGAGCCACCGTGCCTGGTAATTCAGAGATTCTTTAATTTTCAGTTGATTAAAGGAGTAAGACTCTGTCTGAAACTTGGTATCAACAGAAAGGGATGTTATGGCCATGTGTGGTGGCTCAAGCCTGTAATCCCAGCACTTTGGGAGGCTGAGGCAGGCGGGATCATTTGAGGTCAGGTGTTCAAGACCAGAATGACCAACATGGTGAAACCCCATCTCTACTAAAAATACAAAAAACTAGCAGGGCATCGTATTACGTGCCTGTAGTCCCAACCACTTGGGAAGCTGAGGCAGGAGAATCGCTTGAGCCCGGGAGACTGAGGTTGCAGTGAGCAGAGATTGCACCATTGCACTCCAGCCCAGGTGACAGAGAGCAAGACTGTGTCTCAAAAAAAAAAAAAAAAAAAAAAAAAAAAAGTTATGTAAGTTAAGCATGCTATGTAGCAAGATTGATCGTTTGCAGACATGACTTAACCCTCTCCTGGCATAGCCTTAAGGTCTTTTTTATAACTTGATATCTTATTGCCACAGAGAACTGTTTTTGCAGTCTTATTTCTATTGTAACATTAATGCTGGTCAATTGTTGCATCTAATCTCCAAAAGGGAGGGAGTATAATGAGCTGTGTTTGACCTCTTTTCCTATTTTGACTGAGAACTCAGTTTTTGAGGTTTCTCTGGGGTCTCCTTGGCAAAGAGTGGGTCCACTCAGTTGGTCAAGGGCTTTGGATTTTATTTTTAGTTTACAACTTTTCAGGAGAGCTGGTTCATAGGCTCTTTCATCCAGGTGCATGGATCTTTCCATTCTTATTTCAAAAGGAGAAAGCTGATGTTTTCCAAGCAGGGTAGAATGTAAGTTAAGCAAATGGAAGAGCCTTAGGCCAGGGAAGGTTAAAGCTTTCTGTAAGCTTTGCCAATTAACTTTTCATTATTCTATTTATTTATTCTTCCACTCTGGAAGACTGAGTGTGGTTTGCACAATGGAAATGCCGATCCATCCAATCTCAATCAGCTTCAACCACACAAGATAAGATTTCTGGCGGAGCATAGTGGCTAATGCCTGAAATCCCAGAACTTTGGGAGGCTGGTGTGGGAGGATTGCTTGAGCTCAAGAGTTCACAACCAACCTGGGCAACATAGTGAGACCTCATCTCCACCACATGTGGTAGGACTTCAAGAATGGAGAATGCAGTGAGTTCATGCTGGTACCAAGCACTGATTTTAGAGAAAAACACCAGGGGGTGGTGGGAAGTCACTGTGAATCCTGCTGACCTAAAGAAAAAAAAAAAAAAAAAACCAGGGCTAAAGTAATATAATTAAAGAGTTTTATTTGGGCCAAGTTTGAGGAATGCAACCCAGGAGCATAGATTCAAGTTGCCCTGAGTGTGTGCTGTGAGAGTTCTTTCTAAGAGGCAGAAGCTGGTGTTATTTGAGATTTGGGTGTAAAAATTAAAATTCAGTTAGCTTCCTTTTCCTTCCCTTATAATCTATTATCTGAACTCTAGAATACAGAAGGAAGAATGTTCAAGCTAAGTCTCTGCTCTTAATCAGACTTGGAGTTGACATTGTTCCTTTGGTTTATAAAATTTGTCTGTCCAGCCATAGTTGAACATTTTATTTCAAAATTACCAGAGCATCTTAAGAGGCTAGAAAAGTGTCCACAGTGTCCTTTATGGTATTTGTTTCACATGTTCTAATAAAATACATAAAGGATTCCTAGGAACCCAAGACTGTTGTGTTTACTATTAGGCAGAAGATAGTACCTGACACTCAGTGTCAGCTTTTAATTGCTTGAATGAATGTACTGCATTTTTAGTTAGACTGAGCCCCACTTTGACTTGGAAACGAGGAAGGTGGGAAGACTGAATACACAAGCAGGGACCCATAGGGTCTGTGATGGTCAGGAATCCAAATAGAGATGACACTTGGATATAAATTCCGGGGTAAGATTAAAACTGGGATATAATTTTATTTGGGTATAGGGAAATGGAGGAGGTAGTGAAGGAACAGAAGTACCCAACTAAGGTGAGGGTGCCTAAGAAGAAGGCAGACAGGGCCTCTGATAACTTGGATTCAGAATCAGAAATCTAGTCAGTGAACCTTCTCTCAGGTCCAAACAGTCCAAGTGTGGCAGTGGCCATGTATGAAGGAGAGCCTCCTTCACTTACACCAAGGCCTCTTTGGTTTTGGTAACTTTGTTGCCACATCCTGAATTCGGTCTTTGTGATTCTTGTAGACAGCACGCTCTTCTTCAGCATTGCTTTCTGTCCCTTCTTTTCTTCTGCCTTGAATCTTGTTCTGGTATTTTTTTCTCACCATTTATAGCTCAGCTGTTTCCACTTCATGTTGTCTCTTTCTCAGGGATACAGAGCTACTGTTTCAAAAACACTTTGCTAATTTCTCTTCTGTTTCACTAGTTAACTTTGGACACTCAGTTTTGTCATGTCCTGTCCCTATCATATCCTAATCATGACTCTGAAGAAAATCCCTGGTGGACACATTGAGAGACCTTATGTGTTCTGTATAATAAAAAACTTGGGGCCATTAACCTTTCTTTTTTTTTTTTTTTTTTTTTTTTTTGAGACGGAGTCTCGCTCTGTCGCCCAGGCTGGAGTGCAGTGGCGCGATCTCGGCTCACTGCAAGCTCCGCCTCCCGGGTTCACACCATTCTCCTGCCTCAGCCTCCCGAGTAGCTGGGACTACAGGCGCCCGCCACCGCGCCCGGCTAATTTTTTGTATTTTTAGTAGAGACGGGGTTTCACCGTGGTCTCGATCTCCTGACCTTGTGATCCGCCCGCCTCGGCCTCCCAAAGTGCTGGGATTACAGGCGTGAGCCACCGTGCCCGGCCATTAACCTTTCTAGAACATTTACAGAAACTTTTATCTGTAAGCTTTTTTTTTTTTTTTTTTTGAGACGGAGTCTCACTCTGTTGCGCAGGCTGAAGTGCAGTGGCGTGAACTTGGCTCACTGGAACCTCTGTCCGGCTCCCGGGTTCAAGCGGTTCTCCTGCCTCAGCCTTCTGAGTAGCTGGGATTACAGTCGCGAACCACCACACTTGGCTAATTTTTTTTTTTTTTTTTTTTTTTGTATTTTTAGTAGAGACAGTGTTTCACCATGTTGGCCAGGCTGGTCTCGAACTCCTGACCTCAAGTGATCTGCCCACCCTGGCCTCCCAAAGTGCTGGGATTACAGGCGTGAGCCACTGCACCGGCTCTATCAGCTTTTCATCTTCATCCAGCTGACTCTTTTTATCTTAAGTAGCAATATTAAAGGTAAATGAAAATAGTTTCATATTCAATTTTGCTCTCAAGCTTGATGAATACCACTGTAAAATATTTGTGTGATAGTTAAGATACAGCAAATGTATTTCATCTATATTGTGGCCTTTTTGTACAAGCCAGAGAACTTTATCATGATTTATAACTTCTTATTTTTTCTTGCTATGGGGAGAGGCATTTTAAGTTCCAGACAACTTAGGAACAAATAAGCGTTTGGAATACAACTTGTAATTAGAGATCTGCTTTTGGTTAAAATAAGCATGCCTCCATCAACCATAAAATATCCCCCAAACAAGAAAAAATAAACAAGAAACCTTTTAGCAAATGAGCTCAGGGCCGAACATAGATTACTCTTCTAAGCATAAATCTTGTGCAGCAAAACCTGATACTCAGAATTCTGACCCAACTCGAAAATCCCTTGTCATCAGATAAAAACTAAGTTACACATTTACCAAGGAAAGACAGTGTAGTAACACATTTAAAGTTTTTCAAAAGAGTGACCAGAATGTTCAGTCAAATATTAACGAGAAGACTATTTTCTGAGTATTCTAGTTATCTGAGATTTAGTTATAACAATTAAGATAATATCTGTAGTGTCTTTGAAAAATTATTTTTACCTTTTCTTTTAGTTTTTAGAAGAGTTGGTAGAAATGTAGGTGGTAGAAGTTTAGATGGTTATAATCATTTTTGTAGCACTTGGCAGTTTTAAAAAGCATTTCCCATATATTTTTGATTGATCCTCAATACTCAATAACTGTGAAATAGGAAAGTATGATGACAGTCAATTCTGCTTTACAGATAAGGAAGCTGAGACTAAGTCAGGGAGTCAGTCAGGTTTCCATGCAAACAGTATTGTGCATAAAAACCACCTGGGAAGTGTTAAAGACAGAGATTCCTAGGCTCCAACCTCAGTGATTATGATTTATTAGATTTGGAATGGACCCAAAGAATCCTTACTTTTTAACAAGCACTTCAAGTTATTCAGATGTAGGTGGTTCAATTACTCTACTTCTAGCAACAATGGGCTAAATTTATAGGCAAAAGCCACACCATTAGTAAGTAATAGACTATGATGGTAACCGGAAGGACTTTTATCTACAGATTTTTATCATGGACTAATAGCTAAATGTTATATCCTATTCATCAAGCTTGGCCTGCTGTTGGGTTTCCAACTCTCCTTTGCCTGCTTCAGTATAGCAATATGTAATTAGAACCTAAGAAATTTCTGGTGTGGTGATGCTAAAGATTGCCTCTATATTGAGATATACATGTGTCTTTGGTAGTTCAGTGACTACATTTTCCTGGGTGGAAGCCAAAATTAGTGCACTTTATTAGTATGAAGTTAACAATCAGCTGTTTCTGTGAGCTTCCAAAGTAGGTATACTTTTGGGAAATTATGCTTTTCTTCTTAGAGTTTCCTTCTTGGCTTATTTTTAAGTGTAGTAGAATAGAAAAATAGAGAGCTTTGATAGAAAGTGATTTTGGGCTGTGTGAGGTGGCTCATGCCTCTAAAGGGGAGGCCGAGGCAGGAGAATCAGTTGAGGCCATAATTTAAGATCAGCCTGGGCAATATAATGAAACCCCATGTCTCGCTCTCTCTCTCTCAATCTCTCTCTGTCTCTCTTTGTCTCTCTCCATATATATATACACACACACACACACACACAGTGTGTATGTACATATCTCCATATTTTATATATGTAATATGTATAAGAAAGTCATTTTGGAGGAAGTAAATTGTCACAGCGAATTGTCACAAGTGTTTCTCATTTATGGATTAACCATTTTCTCACCGTATTTCAGGACTTTGCACAGACTTAACTGGCAAACATCCTATCACAGTTGTGATTTGAGAGTCTTAAAAAAAAATCACTCTATCTTGGTTTTCAGGTGAATATTTCTGAGAAAGTAGCTTGTTCCTAATGGTGTGTTTCCCGACCCCCCTCCTGCTTAGAAAAGTTTTTTTGACATTAGCAAGCATCTGGGGGTCTTGATGATTTTTTATGGTTAGACAGAGAGAACTGAAAAGAAACTCAGTAGATTAAGACATTATTTGCCCTTTCACTATGTTGACCTTTACACTGTGGTATTAAAGGAGTGATGGCACCTTAGTAGAAGGCATTGCAGTGGCACCAGGTGTACAAGTAGTCATGCCCTTGCAATAAAAAAAAAAAAAAAAAAGGCCATTTCACTAAAAAGAACACCTTAGATGAAGCAATAACAATGTCCTTGATGAGGCCGGGCATCAAGGACAAGTGACTTATGCCTGTAATCCCTGCACTTTGGGAGGCTGAGACAGGCAGACCACGAGGTCGGGAGATGGAGACCATCCTGGCTAACATGGTGAAACCCCGTCTCTACTAAAAATACAAAAAAACTTAGCTGGGCATGGTGGCGGGCACCTGTAGTCCCACCTACTTGGGAGGCTGAGGCAGGAGAATGGCATGAACCCGGAAGGCGGAGGTTGCAGTGAGCCGGGATTGCGCCACTGCACTCCAGCCTGGGCGACAGAGCAAGACTCATCTCAAAAAAATAAATGTCCTTGATGAAGCAGATTTAATAATCTCAAACCTAGATTGCCTGTCTTTTTGATATTCTATGTGACACAATTGGAAGTATGCATGTAGCATATCTGCTGCATACTGAAGTACTGTTTTCTAGAGGAAAAGCAGCTGTGCAGTTGTTTAAGTTGCAAGCTGAACTAATTTTTTTTTTCGAAGAACACCATTTTTATTTGAAAGAACTGACAAGCTTTTTATTTAGACTTAATCATTTGACATATTTTCTCAAAAATGAGTGATGTTAGCTTGTCCCTTCAAGGAAAACCTATGAAGCTATCAGTTGTCTATGATAAAATCTGAGCTTCCAAGCAAAAATTTGAATTTTGAAAAACTTGTATTTGCCATTTGAGTGTCACAGCTTATTGATCCTTATACAAAATTGATGAAGATAGCGAGGAATGTGTGGTTTTTTTTCATGTTGTTTAATGACATGCGTTAACATTTGGAAGAATGATAAAACTTAGTGAACCAATATTTTCCAAAGGACAAGTGGATGATGTTACAAAATTATGCATTGGTATAATTTCAATTCAAAGTGCAAGATACACTAATGGATTTTAATGTAACAGTATGAAAAGTTCAGTAATACCTTTTCTATTTTTATGCCATAATTTACTTTTTTAATAAGACAAATATAAGATAAAATTAATTCAAGAGCACAGATATATGCATACTATTGAAATAAATACAATGTGATTTATAAATGAGAACAAATTACCAATGAACAGTATTTCAGAAGTTGAAAAGGTGACACTAACAGTGTTAAATACACAGCCTTTTATTTATATTCTTCAGATTCAGGTTTTTTTGTGCATTTAATATAAAGATGAGGAGTTCATTTTGCAACCTAAAAATATTTACTTATTGAAACTGTATTAATACTTTAATAAACTATATAAAAAAGATAATGAGACAGATGTGCATTTGTGGAACTGCATGTCCGTCAGCCAGTTCCCTGCAGAGGGAATTCTCAACGTTACCTCATTCATCTGTGAGGACACAGAGCAGTCCCTATTTAGATACACACATTTGTCTACTGCTCCAGCATGGCCAGCCCCCCACTTCTTGATGGTTTTTTCCTGCTGTGAATGTGCATGTCCAGTTGTCTTCTTCGTAGAGCAGACATTTGCCTTCCTCATCCACCAGCCATTGGAGGACTGGGGCCACGCAAATGATTGATTCGACCCATTCTTTGGGGAGGATTTCCCTGTGGCCCTCTTCCATCATCATATCTGGAATCAGATGAGTTTCCATAGCTTCTTTTTTTTTTTTTCCCACATCTTGCTGAAGCAGGGTTTTGAAAAGCAAAACCACAAACTCTGCTATTCCCCAGAAGAAATCTGTTATCAAAGATAATCTCCATGGAGACTGACTCCAGCTGTCCAACACTTGTCAGTTCGAGATGTAAACCATCTTGCCCCCCTTCCCTGCTTCGGAGCAACTAACCACAGTTTAAGATATTACTACTTTTAGAATTTTGGTGTGGTTTTAAGGAAGAATGTCCATAATCATCTGAAAAGGCATCTCAGGGTTGTTAGTAACTTTTAGAAGTATAATGGGATCCTGATAAGAAAAATTTTGTGAATATATTTACAAATATTTAGGAAATAGGTGTATATTCAGTAATATTTTCAGTAATATTTTTAAAAACTAGGGGATGTGAGGGCGATCTGGCTGCGACATCTATCACCTCATTGATCACCAGGGCTGATTTGGCTGATGTGGCTGGCTAGGCGGGTGTCTCCTTCCTCCCTCACTACTCCACGCGTGTCCCTCCCGAAGATGTGCACTCGGTTGAAGAAAACGACCATCTTCCATAGACGAGGACCAGTCTTTGGCCAAGGGTATATGAGTAGCTGCACTCCCCTGCTAGAACCTCCAAACAAACTCTCAAGAACTGGGGAGAGGAGAGTGAAAATTAACCTAGTTACAATGATTGTATCTTTACATTCTTTTATAGATTTCAAAATACTTCTGCACCTCCTACCTCATTAGTCCAAACCACAGCGCTGCTGTTATCCATCCCCGTGTTAGAGATGAAAAACTCATGGCTCAGAGAAAGTTTGGAGACTTTCCAAGATCACAAAATTAATAATTCTGTTAATCTCATCTCTGTAGTTTACTGGTGAATAGTTTTGGAGTCAGACAAAGTCAGACTTAAATCCTGGTACTGTTACTAGCTGTTTGAATATAGACCAAAAAGTTTCCCAAATAGTACCACAACTGTAGCATAGAGACAAAATCAGATTAGAGTGTGTTAGGGTAAGTAAATTGTAATGTGTACAAAATGGTACATAATGGACCCCGAATAAGTGTTTTTTGTTGTTGTTGTTGTTGTTATTGATAAGCTTCAGTGTGACTGAGAATTTTTTATTTTTCCTTACTCAGAAGGCACTTTATATCCTTACTACCCAAAGTGTGGTCTGCAGACTGACATATCAGCATTATCCTCTTAGAATCTGTAAGAAATGCAGAATCTCGGGCCCCACCCCAGACCCACCAAACCAAGATCTGCATTTTCATAGATCCTCAGAGGTTTGTCCGCACAGTTAAGTTTGAGTATCAACACTCCATAAGGCTATGAGACAGCACAGAAGGCACCACATGTGGAATTTCCGTAGCTGGGAATTCTAATGAACCCTCGCTGTGCCACTGACTTCGTACGTGATGTTGTGATTAGAAACCTAAAACAAAATGAAAAAACTCAGTGGGCCTCCATGACCTCAACTGTAATTGCATTAGGTTGAATTGGTGCTACCGTGGTTTGCATTTGGCCCCTTCTGAGAACCTCAGTGGCACATGGATACAAGTAGCCTGATTGCTTTTGCACATATAGAACACGGCATAGTCTCCTCCCTCTGTATATGCAGTCTGCGTCTTTCAGGAATCTGCCTGTGCTCTCGTTTGTTGCTTATAATTTAATTACCTTCTTTTACTCTGCACTGGCTTGTCCTTTAATTGCTCTTTATTGCCCTTAGCTTTGCCAGTCTTCTATCTTTGCTGTTACCTGATAACATTCAGATGTTTTTCCAATTCAGCCATCCATCTATTAAAATATCATGTAGATGGTGCTTTTCATTGCACCATCAATGGAACTTTCCAATTCCAAGTTTCCACGGCAGTCCCCTCTCAACAACCGACAGTATACTTGACACAAAACCAAAACAAAGGAATCTTATACCAATGCTTTTTCAGGTGATGTAAAATGAGGTTAAATGTCCTTGACCCAGAGTTTATTCCATAATACTTTATCATCCAAACACACTAGCTTCCTATAAACTGCCACCCAGCACCATTTTGATTAGAATCTCTGGGATCCTAGGAAATGGGTGAATGAAATATTCATGTGGGAACGTGTGGTTTAGGAGCATTATGGATAGACTCTGTTGGTCTTATCTACTTTTGAATTAGTCAGGGAAATAAGCAGGAGACAACTCTACTTGGACACGATTTATTTGAATACCTTACTAATCAGCATAGAGGAGGTAAATGTGAAGAATATTGACATATATAAGTATTTATACATTTGTTATCTCTTAGAAACTTTCAAAGAAAAAGAATATTGACTATTATGGAATGATTCAAGCAAAGGTCTTCAGAGACAGGGATCATGTAAAGGGTCTAAACTTGAATCACAAGAATCATTTGCTATGTGACCTTTGAACAATTACTTTCTTTCTTTGACTTTCAGTTTCCTTAACTGTAATATGAGAGGTTGGATTAGATGGGTTCCTTCTAGTTCTAAACTATTTGTTTTGAGAACTTATAATATTTTCCCACTTGTTATAAAAATACTATCTATTGCAAAAAATTCAGAAAATATAAAAAAGTATAAAGAAGAAAATGAAAATTGCTTTTGGATTTTTTCCCCTCCAGGACTTTTCTGTGTGTATGTATCACTTTTTTTTTTTTTTAAAAAAAACAAAGATGAGATAACTTTGTGCATATTATTCTGTTGCCTTTTTTCATTTATAATCCACTATGAAAGTTTACTATTGATAGACAGCTTTCTAATGTACTTTTCATAAGTAGGATTTTGAGATTTTTATTTTAGTATCCTCAATTCAATAGGTAATCTTTGAAACTATTTCTATGCATACTTTAGACATTCTCAGTCCCCAAGAATTTTCAGCTTTTTGGTATGTGTTTATTTTCTGTTTTATTCATTCCTCAGCTCCACCTCTGTTGCTCATGTCTCTTTCTCATGGTTAGAGTATTAGGTTTTCTAAAATAATAACTTCTCTGCATTATGTTTCCACTCAGAATTTTTCTGGGACTGCCACAGCACACAATGAGAAAATATATACTCCTAAGCTGAGACTAGTTTTTATTTCCCACACTTGGGGTAAGAGTAGACGTTAATCACTGTGGGGCTCACCATGAATAGTTGCATCCATTCGTAGCAGTGCTGAAAGTCTGTGACATATGTGTTCAGTCATTTATGAGTTAATATTTGTCAACCTCTTAGAGTAGACCTTACTGGTAGTAAGTGCTATGTGTGTTCATTAAATACATACATACATATTTGTGTTTACTATTTGTCTGGCCCTATGCTAAGCACTTATCTCCTTTAATGGGTACAGTTCTGTGAGGTAGGAGGGAGCAAACCTGTTGGCTTGGGATTGTCTGTCTGGCCTAGCTGCCATACCTCAGTGGGACTCAGTATCCTGTATGTTGTATAGTATATGCATATATTATGTGCATACTTTGTATTTAGGAGTTTGTAGGGCTCAGATATGTTTCAGTCAACTGCTGCTCTGATGGCACTTTGCCAGTTTAGAGAGTCAAAAAAGGACTGAAGATGCATATCTCTGTTCAGCATTCCACACCTCTGAAGCATGCCTTCCATGACGTTCGGCTCAGCCTTGTACAGTTCTCCAAATACACTCTGTACAGATTATATCTGTTTTCTACCCCAGAGTGATTTGTTTGACCTCTCCTTTTCTCACCCAACATCAGGCACCCACCAAGACCCAACTCAATGTGTCCTCTCAAAACAAACATTCCTTAGATGCTCTTTGGCCCCATCTTCCTGTCCCAGAACCACTCAATTGCTACTGAATCCTGTTGAGGCCATAGAGCTTAGTGAGTAAGGGCCAGACCCTGGAGCCAGATTACTGGAGTGTAAATCACAACTCTGCCAATAATTGCTTTGGGTCTTTGGGCAGGTCCCTTAACTTCTCTGTGTTGTAGCTTCCTTGCCTATTAAATGGAGATAATAATAGTAGGTACCTCATAGGTTTGTTTTGAGGGTTAGATGGATTCGTATTTATAAACTAATGAGAAGAATGCCTGATAGTAGATGCTAGATCAGGGTTCAATATTGTTATTTCTGTAGCTTGTAACTTATTTAACAAATATGTAGAGTTTCTACTGTGTGGGCAGTCTGGTGCAAGAGGCTGGGGGCTAAATGGTCAAAGGGAAAGTTTACTTACTGTCTGTTTTTTGGGTTTTATCTGAGGGGACCAGATACTTATCAAAGAATTACACAAGAATATCTCAAGTTGCAGCTGAAATAATTGCAGCCCAGAAGCTGTGTACGGGTTAGAGAGGGAATAGTGAGGGGGAATTAGCCTTGTCCGGGAGGTCTGAGAAGGCATTTCTTAGGAAGTGACAGGCAAGCAGAAGAGGATTATGAGATAAGGCAGCAGCAGGGAAAAGGCCCTGGGAGAGGAGACGACATGGCCCATCCCAGAGCTTGGAGGAGGCCAGGATGGCTGGTATGCAGCGCTGAGTGGAGTGTAATGGGGGTGAGGTGGGAAATGTTGCCAGAGCCATCTAAAGGCAGGATTTTTGTTGTTGTTGTTGTTGTTGTTTTTTGAGACGGATTCTCGCTCTGTCACCCAGGCTGTAGTACAGTGGTGCCATCTTGGCTCACTGCCACCTCTGCCTCCCAGGTTCAAACGATTCTCCTGCCTCAGCCTCCCGAGTAGCTGGGATTACAGGCGCCCACCACCACGCCCAGCGAATTTTTGTATTTTTAGTAGAGATGGGGTTTCACTGTGATGGCCAGGCTGGTCTTGAACTCCTGACCTCGTGATCCACCCGCCTTGGCCTCCCAAAGTGCTGGGATTACAAGTGTGAGCCACTGCACCCAGCCGATTTTTGTTTTAAGAGCAATTGGAGGCCGGGCACAGTGACTCACGCCTGTAATCCCAACATTTTGGGAGGCCGAGGCAGGCGGATCACTTGAGCCAAGAGTTCAAGACCAGCCTGGGCAACATGGTGAAACCCCATGTCTACCAAAAATACAAGAATTAGCCCATCATGGTGGCACACACCTATAATCCCAGCTACTCGGGAGACTGAGGCACCAGAATTGCTTAAACCCGGGAGGTGGAGGTTGCAGTGAGCCGAGATGGTGCCACTACACTCCAGCCTGGGTGACAGAGCGAGACTATGTCTCAAAAAAAAAAAAAAAAGCAATTGAAAGCCATTGAAAATCACTGAAATATTTTTCTGTTTGGTTTCTTTTTACTTTTGTTCTTAATGACAAGACAGGCTCTGATTTACTTTTGGAAAAGTTATTTTATAATAGCTTTAGTGGCACAAACAAATCAACAGGAGCCTGAAAACTGTAATAGCTTTAGTGGCACTAGCAAATCAAAGGGAGCCTGAAAAAAAAAGAACACATTGTCTTTTTTTTTGTTGTTGTTAATTGACCACTTTGTAACTTTTTTTTTCCTGCCAGATTTTGAGTTCATAGATGTGTTCACTCCAAGATGATAACCACTAGCTACATGTGGCTATTTAAATTAAAATTTTATTTAATTAAAGTTTAATGAAGTAAAAAGTTTAGTTCCTCAATCACATTTGCCACATCCGTACTGCTGTGCAATGGCACATGGCTAGTCACTTTCATATTGACGATATAGATGTGTGGAACATTTTTAGCATCTTAAAATCTTATCTTGGATAGCATGTAAAAATTGTGATATTATAGTTTTTAAAAAATACCTTGATAGTTCTCCAATTAACACTGATGAAAATGTACATAGTACTTGTTCAAGAAACATTTACCAGAAGACAAATTAAAAGGGTTAACGTATCAATGTTCTTATAAATATTATTTTAAGATTCCTTATCCAAATGATTATTGAATATGATTAAGTTGATTTAAGCCTAAATATATACATGAAGAGGTGACACATTTCTAAAATTGTGTTCCCTTTCTAATTATAAACTCATGTATCAATTACTAATTTTTTTCATAATAGTCACCCATTTTTCATCTTTATTAACTTAGAAAATTTTACTTCTTGTTTAAAGCCCTGGAGCATACTTTTAAAAATGATTTTGAAACATGGGTCTCTTCATTAGGTCAACATTTGTCTAAGTACATCTATAAATATTCTGTTACAGGAAGAGGAAGAGTATTGAGCAAATTTTCTTCAACAATCAGACCGCTCTGTTTTAGGGACTGATATCCTTCTAGTTCAGGAGGAAGTGTTTCCAGGCAATTTCCAGTGAGCTCCAGATGAGTAAGGTTTGACAGCTTACCCACATGAGGGGACAAATTCATCAAGCTATTTTTCCCCAGAGGTAAACATTGCAGCTTTTTGCACTGAAACAGCCCATCTGGTAGCATCTCACTATTGCTGGTCACAGCACAGTACTGCAAATTACTCAGATACTGGATTTCTTCTGGAATGAAGGTCAAGTGGTTATAGCTTAGATTCAAATAATGTAGTTTGCTGCATAGGAAAATCTGCAAGGGCAGATTCTCAATATTAATAAGACCCCAAAAGAGCTGCTCTGGGTTAGATAATGCCCCAATTCATCCAGGAATATAAGTAATGTTATTGTGCCGTAACTTTAAGCAGGAAAGATTCTGAAGATGCTGACAGCTAATGATCTCTTCCACAGTTCTAAGGTTATTTTCCTTTAGGTCTAACTCATGCAAATTATTCAGGCTGAAAATGGAGTATGGAATGCGTTCCAGGTCACAGCTGATCAGTTCTGGACTTTTCTTATTGACCATGGTTTTGAAGTTGTTCAGCACAGCCAGTTTGCATCCATCATTGTCAAGGGACAATTTCTGCAGTGAAGGCAGGAGGTCTGCAATGACTTGTGGGATCTGGGAGAGGCTGCCCTTCAAGTAGAGGGTCCTTGGATGTTTTTCAGTCCCCAAAGCCCTCTAACTGCATAGTACTCAACTGTTCAGGGAGAACACAGCCTCCCTGTGTGGGAGAGAAAAGGTTCCCTCAGATTCTTCAGGTGAAATACCCAGCATAGGATTTTTCCCATTTCAGGATGCTTCAGGCAGAGGATTTTAAAATTCTGCTCCATAAAGCCAGTGCAGGATGGTCTACTACCAAAGATGAATGGTCCACATGAAGCTCCTTGAGGTTGATCAGCTGTGAGACGGTAGAGGGCAGCTGCACCTCCAGGATCTGCTCCAGGCTTAGCACCTCCATTTGTCTGGAAGACTGTTGAGCATGAAAAGATGCAGTTCTATCTTGTCTTGGGCATTTTCCGCAAGCTAATGTTTCAATTTCTCAACTGTCCATTTGGTATTGAGCTTGATCTGTTTCAGTTTGTTCTCACTGACCTCTGATAGGAATATGGAGAAGCGTCTGGAATAAAAAGGATCATACTGATTAGCCAGATGAAGGATGAAAGGAAAGTCATTCTTGACATCAGGGATGTCACTATAGTTGCTTTTGTCTCTTAACACCTCAAAGGAATATTGCTTCAGGGAACTCCTCAGCATCCACCACAGCCTGTAGGAGGAGGTCAGACTGTAGAGTATATCCAAAATGGCGTAAAATTAAGCCAGAAGCTTCAAGATTTCTGTGAAGGAATAGACACACTGGTAGGCTTATATTCTGTAAAAGCCTGCATGTCAACTGAACAGTCAATTTAAAGAGTGACATAGGTTAAAAAATACGGAACATAAGTTATGATGAGCACGAATAAAATGACTTTGACTGTTATCTGCTTCAGATACACGCTATAAATGATGTCCTGTTCCACGCGCATGCGGAATCTTCTCACTTTTTCAAAGATGGCTGTGGCCTGTTGCCCCTCCTTCTTGTCCAGGCGACTGGAAGTTGGGCTTTCTATACCAGCTGACTCCAAACCCGGCTGCGGGTAGGACAATGACTGCTTGCTGGAATCTATGTCAGTTAAACACCCTGAGGACAAAAGCAAAATCGAACTGGGAGAGTTTCAGAGGCATCACTGACTGCTCGGCCACTGTTTCTGACAGGACGCGGGTGGTCCATGGAGAATCAAAGCACTTGTAAAGATGGCCACAAAATGCTCAAGCCTGGATCTGGTAACTGGGGTAGTGAAGCCAAAAGTTGCTGCAGGCTGCAAAAAAGAGTGTGTGCAAGAGCACCAGGAAGGGGAAAAACTTTGCAAACCAATGGAGCTGTGTCTCGTAACAGACAGCATTGATGTAGGAGTGCTGCTGTCAGTGGAGGTCATTCTGGATTCCCAGTGGGAGCGGAAAGTAGTGTCCCAGGATTAGAGGATGTGTTTATGCTGGCTTTCAGGATGTCCCAAGGCATGGCGCAGTGATTGTCAAATTCCACTTTGTATGAAGACAGCACAGAACCCTGCTCTGTGTCAGCTGGAGAGCTCCAGCCAGCGTGTCCACGTGATCAACATGATGTAACACCAGAAGACATCCTACTATGATTTTAAGATGTGAGAAGATGACTGGGCATCTGCTAATAAACATTTTAGCTCAGTTAGTATAATCATGACTTTCCCTTGTAGGAGGACAGAAATATAATGAAAAAATATAAAATAAATCAGAAATGCTTCAATCAGGTGGTCTACACCTTTTGAAGTTTCTTAGACATACCATCTCTGTGTTTGTCTTCATTCCTATGAATGATGGCCAACTGAAACCCTGCAATCAGTCTCAAATTGAAAAATTTCCTGTCTTTAGCCACAGGGTCAATGGTGGACAAGGCTAATGAGTGTGGTATTGAAAACGTGGAGTTTTCAGTACCTGTGGGCCATCCAGGTAGTGAGGTCCAGTAGGCAGCTGGAAAATAAGCCGGAGCCTTTGTGTGACTCCAGCCCCGGCCCCGGGCCTGCACATTCCCTTCCATTACCAATTTTAAAATTCTGTCTTTAAGTTGTCACTGTAATTGTGATTGAGTAAATACTAGGCCTTTACAGAAATTAAGTGGTGGTTTGTGTCTGCCATTTCCTGTCCGCAGGAAGAATTACTAGAAATCCTTTGTTTAGTTGTCTTTTTGTTTGTTTCTACTGAGCCCATCTTTCAAGGATAAACACAAGGTGCCCAAATGACTATGTTCCAAAAATTATTTCAGATAAAAACAGCAAATAAATTACAGAAACTTAACTGCACATTATGTTCTTTCCACACTTTGTTTTTCGTCTCTGACCTACTATCTGCGTAGGCAAGATACTTGCCTAGGCAGGAAAAACTATGTTTTTTGGATAAGATTCATGAGGCTTCTCCTTTCGGTCCGTCTGTTGGGTCCTCTGCCTGAAAGCAGAAAGAGCTGTTCTGCACCATTAATAAAACTGCTTTCCTCCCTTTCCTATCTTATGAGCTGAACTAAACTTTATAATTATTTTCTAAACTAATTTAATACTACTTTTACTTAACGATATACCTTTCTTGATAGTTGCTGCAAAATAGACCAACGATTGGGGGACAATTTTTCTTTTTTTTTTTAAAACCAACTGAAGAAAGATCTAATTAAAATATGTTTTTGCATCAAAGAGATTTGAGAATTAGAAACCAAGATAACCCTCAAAATGGAGCGTTCTTTGCCTATGTTAAATTTAGTTTGGATTGTGCCTTGGGATGTGTGTCTGTCTGTCTGTCTATCCGTCCATCCATGTATTTATCTGTCTTGCTCTGATTATTTACTGTTAGTCAGAGTCCAATTAGAAAAACAAAGCTCATACTCAGTAGCTTAGTCAAAAGAATTTAATATAGGAAACAAATGCCAAAAGTGTTAGAAGAGCTAATGGTCAAACAGGGAATGGTGGGGCCCTTAGGCAACCCTGAGAAGAGTAACAGAAGGAAGCCACTACCACCTGGAGAGCAGGAAGGGCAACAGAAAAAGGTGATGAAACCAGAACTTGGGAGCTAGGACTTTGCTGTAGCAGCTGGGACCCTGGGGAGCTGCAGCCACTGCAGGGGTCCCACCTGGAGCAGGGAGGACAAGGTAGATACATTCTGATTGCTCCCTTCCTCCCACCCTCCAATGTTCTCTTTCCTGTTGACTTACCCTGGCCTGATGCTTGGAGTCTGGGAGCCTGGGAAATGTGGTAGTCAAACTTATTTCTCTGAGCTGGCAGATCAAAAGAAAGGCAGTAACACGACGTGGGTTTTTTGGGAAACAGACTATTAGATGGAAATGAGCATGCCTGGGATTTCACTGGAGTATGTTCTTGAGATCAGCACCTGTGAAAGGCAAGACGAGGAATTAGGGTTGTACAGAGAATGAATGTGAGCTGCAGTGCTCATTGGGTGTGATGCTCATTGGAGGCTCTGCACCTGTGGAAGGCAAGGCAGGAAAGTAGGGCTGTGCAGAGGGTGAAGGTGAACTGCAGTGCTCAGTGGATGTGATGCTTATTGGAGGCTATGTCCACTCTACGGATCTTCTTAAACTAGTCTGAGACCCTCTAGAGTGGTCCAGGAGGGAGCAAGATGCCCCAGGAAGGAGGAGAGACTTTGGGCAAAGTAGCTGTCTTTAGCTGAGATACTCCCTATAGGGGACCACTCCCAGCAGCCAGAGGAGCAGTGGTGCCTTTATCTCTGAAGGGGAGTCGAGGCACCTGACCAGAGTGTCCATCACAGGCAGGGAAAGGATGTGAAAGCACTGTCTGCACATTATTGATTTAAAAGAATCATACATGGATGAAATGTATAAAGTGAAAGTTCAGTTTGCCTTTTAAACTTAATTCTGTTTATGATTTACATATTTCCATGTCCCAGCCTGTAGATCTACCTGAATTAAAATATGTATATTTTAGAAGATTTGTTGATAAGAAAATATTTTAAAAATAGCATTACATGCAAAAAGATGAAACAAAAATTGCATATAGAATCATTTCTCAGTTATATACATATATGGGTTTGAGTGTGTAAATGCATTTAAAACAATAAAAAAAAAAAAAAAAAAATAAGGCCAGGCTGAGTGGCTCACGCCTGTAATCCCAGAATTCTGGAAAACTGAGGTGGGTGGATTGCTTGAGCTCAGGAGTTCAAGACCAGCCTTGGCAACATGATGAAACCACCGTCTCTACCAAAAATACAGAAAATTGGCTGGGCATGGTGGCATGTGCCTGTAGTCCCAGCTACTTGAGAGGCTGAGGTGGGAGGATCACCTGCGCCTGGGAGGTGGAGGTTGCAGTGAGCCAAGATCACGCCACTGCACTCCAGTCTGGGTGACAGAGTGACAGCCCATCTCTCAAAAAAAAAAAAAAAAAAAAAAAAAGAAAAGAAAAAAGAAAAAAAAAGAAAAAGAAAAATAGATCAAAAATTTAAAAAAATGAAATAGAAATTTTTTGGTAGAATAATATGGATTCATGCCTGTCTCTCTTTTCTCTTTTCTCTTTTTCCTTTCAATAAACATATTGTTTGAAACTAGTTTTAGAGTTACAGAAAAGCTGTGAGGCTTGTGCAGAGTTCCATATACTCCATACCCAATTCCTCTGTCATTAACATCTTACATTACTAAGGTACATTTGTTACAGCTCATGAATCAACAGTGATACATGATTATTAACTAAAGTCCATACTTTATTCAGAATTACTTATTTTTTCCCTAATGTCTTTTTTTGTTTTTTTGTTCCAGTACCCCATCCAGGAATACCACATTACATTGAGTTGTCAGGTTTACTTAGGCTTTTCTTGGTGAAGCGCCTCAGACTTTCCTTGTTTTTGATGATCTTGACAGTTTTAAAGAGTATGAGTCATGTATTTTGTGGAATGTCCTTCAACTGGGATTTGTCTGATGTTTTTCTCATGATTATACTTGATTGATGTATTTTTGGGAAGCACATGACAGATGGTAAAATGCCATTCTTAACACATCATGTCGAGAGTATCTGCTATTAATACATCTTGTCATTGATGATGTTAACCTTGACTACCGAGCTGAGGTAGTCTTTTTCAGGTTTCTTTGCTGTAAATATACTCTTTTTTGTCCCTTTCCATACTGTACCTTTGGAAAGAAGTCACCTTAAAGGGTAGAGAGTTACATTCCACCTCCTTGATGGTGGAGTATCTGCATACATTATTTGGAATTGTTCTGAATTAGAAATTTGTTCTCCCCCTTATATTTATTTATTCAGTCTTTTTCAGTATGGAGTCATTAATGTCTATTTTATACTTTGAATTATAACCTGGTACTCTGTTTTCCATGTTTTTGCTCAACTTGTTCCAGCCATGGCCAATTGGCAGTTAATTTCTGTGACCCTTTGATGTGTGTGTGTTTGTATGTGTTTGGTACTTCCTTACTTTCTGCCCCTACAGGATGTTCCAGGCTTTTAGGTTCTCTTGACTTGTTTTTTTTTGTTTTTTGTTTTTCTTACATAAAACTAGTGTGTATAATCAAAAGTCAATTTCTCCACCCTGAAAATTAGGAGTAGACTTACATAAACCATTGTGCCTGAACTCTGTGCATTTCCCAAAGGCGACATCACACCACCCATGCCTCCATTGCACCATATGTGTGGATTAGTTTTCAGACATCTCCCTTTCTCCAATGAAGTGATGAACAACCAGGTTATTACCTCAGAATGAAGCTGGCCAGATGTGCACTTTACCTTGGGAATGATTTAGGCATAAAATGTGGGAGAAGGAGAAAGGCAAGCATGCTTCCTCATGTGGGCAGGGAGCCATCTTGATTTGTGTGAACAACTTGATAAATTAATCTCTGTTCAGCACCTGGTCATCAGCTCTGTAGACTCAAAAATCTCTCATAGTTTTTGGTGTGTCAGGAGTCCCCAAAAGGCTTGATTGAACCTGTGTGAATCAGGGTCTCTCATGCAGCTGCAATTAGATGGTGACTTAGAGTTGGAACAGCAAGGGCTGGGCATTTGGGAGCTGGCCAGGCATCTTTCTCTCTCTTCATGCAGTCTTAGGGCCTCCTCATGTGGTCTCTATGCATGGAATGGTTGGGATTCCTCATAGCATGGTGGCCTCTGTGTAAGGGTAACTGCTTATGTGGAGGCTGAAGGCCTCCACAGCAAGTATTCCAGGGATGGATCTACATAACTTTAAAGGAATTGGATAGTATTTTGTGTTGTTTGGATTTACCACATTGTATTATATTTGCTCCATTATTTAGAAACAGAAATGTAGGTTATTTGCAAGTTTTTGCAGTTCCAAACACTGCTACAATAAATATCTCTGTGTGCATATCTTTGTGTGCTTATGTGAATATTTCTAGCAGATAATAGACATGGAATTGCAAGAGTGGTAAATGTGCACACTTTGAATTTAGATAGATTCATTGAAATGACCTTTTAGAAAGGAACTTACACTTCTGTGAAGACAGTGTGAAAGGGTCTATTTCTCCTCACGTGCTTGTCAGCACTGGTGATCATCAGTCTTTTTAATGTTTGTTCATTTTGTTGGGTAGAAAAGGGACTCATTGATTTTTAGTTCTTTGATTTTTTTAATGAAAGTGAATGTTTTATATGTTTATTAGCCATTTTCTTTAAATAGTTGGTTTATTACTTTTGGTATTTTTAAAAATTGGGTTTTTTTTTTCTACTTGATTTTTATACCCTATTGTCTACTGTCATATACCAAAAATGTCTTATCCTAGTTCCCCCATCCTAATGTGGTGGATTTTTTTTTTTTTTTGGCTTTACAGGAATTTTCAATTTTTATGAACTCAAATGTATCAACTTTTCCATTATAATTTTTGGATTTTGTGTCATACATGTAAAGCAAAATTGTAAAAATATTTGCTCATCTTTTCTTCTGGTGATTTTATTTTATACGTTTAAACACTTGCTCTATTTGCCATTTAATTTTGTTATCAAGCAAGAGATAGAAATTTTGTTTACTAAGCACTTTCCTCAAGATGTTTTTTCTCAATAGATTGCTTTTCTTTTTTTCTTTTCTTTTTTTTTTTTTTTTGAGACGGAGTCTCGCTCTGTCGCCCAAGCTGGAGTGCAGTGGCCGGATCTCAGCTCACTGCAAGCTCCGCCGCCCGAGTTTACGCCATTCTCCTGCCTCAGCCTCCCGAGTAGCTGGGACTACAGGCGCCCGCCACCTCGCCTGGCTAGTTTTTTTTTTTTGTATTTTTTAGTAGAGACGGGGTTTCACCGTGTTAGCCAGGATGGTCTTGATCTCCTGACCTCGTGATCCGCCCGTCTCGGCCTCCCAAAGTGCTGGGATTACAGGCTTGAGCCACCGCGCCCAGCCAATAGATTGCTTTTCTTAAGATGCTGAAGTAAATCAGTACCATAGATAAAGAAAAGCCACAAAGCCAGCATTTTGCTACAGTGACAGTCCTACTGAAGACAGGAGACAGTTAAACCATCGGACCAAGAACAGAAGAATGGATATTTGATAATTCTGTGATTACTTCTGGGGGTTAACTATTTGTGAATCTAAATAGAAGTTCCAGTGGCTGGAGGTGTATCCGAGGAGGGACCCATTAGCCTTTTGAAGAGTGATTCTGCTGTGCAGTTGAAGTGTTTTCTGTCACTCTCCTTATTGATGAGATGCTTGTGTCTTAAGATTCAATGTCGGTCTACAAGTCATGGAGTGAAGGTGAACATCAAAGCTCAATGAAACCATTACTTTATACTGTGAGATGGATGTTTTATTCTTTGACCTTTAACTTCAGAGAGAAATGACCTGTGAAAGCACTTGGTGAGATATTAGTAAAGAAGGGATTTGCCCACTGAGGCAGAAGTTATAGGTGCTGGTTATATTTTCTTTGAAAATGTTTGGAACTTACTGAAACAAAAATGAATGAGCATGGTAGGAGAGGAGAATAATTGCCCTAGAAATATCAGCTGTCTAAAGGGCTTGCAGAAACCCAGGAAAGATTTCAAATATAAAGGGCCTGCTGCAGGTGAGTTTCTGACCACTTTTCTCCTTTAACTGGGGAAGTGAGGCTCCTGGGCTGGTGTTTCAGGAGCTTCTCAAGACAAGCTTCTCCTTCTAATAGCCTGTGTTCAACCAAGAATTTTATGCATGTACATATTTGAGGTAATAGTCTTTTTTTTTTTTTTTCCTGAGACAGAGTCTCACTCTGTCACCAATGCTGGAGTGCAGTGGCATGATCTAAGCCCACTGCAATCTCTGCCTCCTGGGTTCAAGCAGTTCTCCTGCCTCAGCCTCCTGAGTAGCTAGGATTACAGGTGTGTGCCACCACGTCTGGCTAATTTTTTTTTTAGTAGAGGCAGGGTTTCACCATGTTGGCCAGGCTGTTCTTGAACTCCTGACCTCCTGATCTACCCTCCTTGGCCTTCCAAAGAGCTGGAATTACAGGCATGAGTCATCGCGCCCAGCCGAGGTAGTAGTCTTTAAGAGAAGAGGGTACAGGATGTAGGGTCAGGGTTTATCCAAATAAAGGTATAATTAGTTTCCAGAGAGAAGTAAATTTGTAGACATTTTACATTTATTAGGAACCACAGAAGATATTTAGTCCAACTCTTTATTTTTATTGGTAAAGGGACATAAATAATGTAACTTTCTCAAGATCACAAAGCTCCAAAAGTAATACATGTCTTAATTCAGATATGAAGTCATTGAGAGTTACTGGTCCCTTGTGATTATGGTCACAATTTCACCAAACTTAGTATTTTTAATTGAATATGGCTGGAATTTTAATGTATAATTTACTTACAGTTTAACCGGTAAAATATGAGTCATTCCTGCTTTCTTAAGCCATTCTTTTAATTTGGTATTTCATTTTAACTTTTCCTTCTAATAAAAATTATTTTGTCAATTGTCATTACCAGCTCCCATGAGTTACCGATAGGAGTTTTCTTTGAGTCTGTTCTTCAAATACTTATTTATCAGGATAATTAATTTAAAAGAGAAATGATGTAATGATTCTTTGCTTAAATATCAGAGGTACTAAAATACCTTTCCTGGATTACTAATTTTAGTTTAGAGAAGAATCTGATAGTTTTATTTGCCCAAGATACTAGTCCAACCAAATCTATACTGTGTTTATCTAAAATAATTGTTTATTGTTATTTTTATTATTTTTTTCTTCAAATTCTATTTTAAATTCAGGGGTTCATGTGCAGAATGTGCAGGTTTGTTTCATAGGTGAACATGTGCCATGGTGGTTTGCTGCACAGATCATCCCATCACCCAGATATTAAGCCCAGCATCTATTAGCTATTCTTCCTGATGCTCTCCCTCCCCACACCCCTGACAGGCCCAGTGTGTGTTGTTCCCCCATGTATCCATGTGTTCTCATAATTTAAATAATTGTTTTGAGCTGCATTTTCTATTACCAGTGACTCCTAACATTATATTAGATTTAGGGTATTGTGTTCTATTTTGTTTTTTTTTTTTTTTTGAAACGGAGTCTCACTCTGTCTCCCAGGCTGGAGTGCAGTGGCCTGATCTTGGCTCACTACAACCTCTGCCTCCCTGGTTCAAGCGATTCTCCTGCCTCAGCCTCCCGAGTAGCTGGGACTACAGGCATCCGCCACCACTCCCGGCTAATTTTTGTATTTTTAGTAGAGATGGTGTTTCACCATATTGGCCAGGCTGGTCTTGAACTCCTGACCTTGTGATCCGCCCACCTCGGCCTCCCAAAGTGCTGGGATTACAGGCGTGAGCCACCGTGCCTGGCCGGGGATTGTGTTCTTATCTTAATTTTTCATTTAAAGAAAGGTTAAAGGCCCAGAGCCCCTAAGTGACATATGGGGACCACTTAAGAATTTCTATTTCATGTCATAATCGTAAAACTTCTCAACCTTCTCTGACTTTATTTCTCTTGTCTTCTGTTCTTTTAAAAGAAAGATGTGACAAAAAGCACAAAAGATCCCCAAAAAGAGTGTGTGGTTTTCTTTTTTTTTTTTTGAGACGGAGTTTTGTTCTTGCTGCCCAGGCTGGAGTGCAATGGCGTGATCTCAGCTTACTGCAACCTCTGCCTCCTGGGTTCAAGCGATTCTCCTGCCTCAGCCTCCCTAGTAGCTGGGATCACGGGCACCCGCCACCATGCCTGGTTAATTTTTTGTATTTTTAGTAGAGACAAGGTTTCACCATGTTGGTTAGGCTGGTCTTGAACCCCTAACCTCAGGTGATCTGCCCGCCTCAGCCTCCCAGAGTGCTGGAATTACAGGAGTGAGACACCACGCCCAGCCGAGTGTGTTTTTTTATTTTTATTTTTTTATATGAATACTGTTCTCTTTATTCACAATAGGAATCCACTTAGATAAAATCTTATTGTTCTCTTTATTCACAATTAGAATCCACTTAGATAAAATCTATTAAACTCAGCCTGCTACCGGATTTTCCCCACTTACCAAATAATAAAAGAACTTGGCGTTTTTTTAAATGCACGAGATTCATGACACTGACACAAATTAGAAGCAAGTACTGTTTGACATGATGGCATGCGTCCAGCAATTTCATTAATCATTATTGTAAAAAAATGGGTTGATGGTGGATTCTTGGAAAGTCAAACAAAATTGCTGTGATATGTCTTTGAACCATGTTTTTGTGGACTCCTGTCTTAACATTACTCATTTTCAAGCCGATATTCTTCCTTTTATGTTTGTGGAAAGTGCAGTACTGGCTGGCATCCATAAGGCAGAGATTCTTTTTATCCATAGAGGCAGGAATCCCTTTTTAGGGAAAGTGCTTGTGATCTTAGCTTGCTTAGAACTCACACGGGGAGGTCCTAGACGTGCTTTAGCAGTTGGACTTGAGCAGGTAGTGGCAAGTACTACCTTATGTGTGGATCTGTGCAGAGCCAAAGGAAACCAGTAGGGTTCCCCTCTGTTACGTTGCCATTAGCCTACTGATTGCTCCTTGTCAATCTTTACAAGCAGCGGTTTGGTAATAAATGGCCTTGTCCACCAAGAACCAGAGTGAGTTTTCTAGCTTATTTGGGGTTCCTGTTGTCATTGTGTGTGTGTGTAGTTTAATAAATTGCTTAAAAGTTTATAAAGACCAGACACGGTGGCTCATGCCTGTAATCCCAGCACTTTGGGAGGCTGAGGTGGGCGGATTGCCTGGGGTCAGGAGTTTGAAGCCAGACTGGCCAACATGGTGAAACCCCGTCTCTACTAAAAATACAAAAATTAGCCGGGCATGGTGGCGCATGCCTGTAGTCCCAGCCACTCGGGAGGCTGAGGCAGGAGAATCATTTGAACCTGGGAGGCGGAGGTTGCAGTGAGCTCTTGCCACTGTATTCCAGCCTGGATGACAGGGTGAGACTCCGTCTCAAAAAAAAAAAAAAAAAAAAACCAACCAAACAAACAAACAAACAAAAGTTTATAAAATAACTCTTCCATTACTTCTTTACTACTTCCCCTTCCTTCTATCATTGTCTTTTTCAACCTATGATGGCTGTAAGTTGATAGATATTCCTATAATGATTTCTGTGAAACTTGAGACCTGTTAATGAGATAGTAAATATTACTATTCTCATAATTGCCAAGGCTGACGTGATTATGAGGATATAGGGCATTCTGCTCTAAGGCAATAATCATATTAGATGTTCCCAGGCATCATATAGTCAGGCATTAATATTTAATCTTTAGTGTCTTCTACCATGTCTCTTTTGCTCTTAAAACATTGAGTTAATTTTATTCATACTGTTTTCTGTTACTATTTTCTATCTTGCCTTATTTCTTATTTTGAACACTATTTGAAGAGATGACAATTCAGGAACTCGTGAATGACACCAATCTTTAGATTCATGTAGCTTATTGAATCTTAAGCAGAATAGATAAAATAAATATATGTTGACAACAGAATAACATTGTAGAACACAAAGTTGAAAATAAAAAAGTTTAAAGGTATTGGAGAAAATAAGACAGATTCACTTCAAATGTATGATATTCTGATGACTGGATTCTCAGTGGTGATGATTAAAGCATAAGGTAGTGTCATGATATCATCACTGTGCCAAAAGAAAATAATTGCCAAACTGGAATTTGTATATCCAGGAGAAATATCTTTCAAAAACATGAATAAACCAAAGACATGTACAGACTAACGAATACTGAGAGAGTCTGCCATCAGGAAAAATCTAAAAGATGTACTTTAGGCTGATGATTACAGATGAAAGCTGAGAAAAAAAAATGCATAAAGAAAATGGTAAATATTTGGTAAGTTTAAATGAACTTGTAAAACAATGATGTCTTAAGGGGTTTACGAGTTAGAATAATAGTAATATTAAAAGAAAAGTCTGAAAAGCAATAATCTAAGCATCCATATTAACAGTAAGAAAAAAATAAAAAACCAAACCCAGAACATTAAGCCTAGATATGGAAAGAAAGAAAAATAAGAGTGAGACCAGAAATTAATCAAATAACAGTAAGCATACAAAAGAGAAGATAAGATTACTCCTGGTTAGCCTGATTAAGCAAAAAACAGACAAAAATAGTGCGGCAGTACAAATAATATCAGGAATGAAAAAGAACATGAATAGAGGTGCTCCAGACATTGAAAGTATAACAAAGGGTTATTATAAACAACTTTATAACAATATGTTTGAAAATGTAGGTGAAATGAAAAATTACAAGAAAAAATACAACTCATCAAAATGACTCAAGAATAATTAGAAAATCTAAGTAATTCTGTAACCCATGAAGAGATTGAACCACAAATGAATAAACTTCTTACACAGATTTTTCTAGGCCCAGATACCTTTACCACTGAGTTCTTCTAAACCTCCAAGGAGAAGCGAACTCTAATCTTACCATCCTTACAGCCTAGTTTATGAAGTTAGTGTGGCCTTTCACCTGAAGATCTTTTTACTGTTGTTGTCCTGGAATTTTGCAATGATGTGAATTGGTATGAGCTTTCTTCTATGATTTATTATTTTGGATATTAGGACTCTTTGATGTGAAGTTTTGTATATGTCTTTTTGAATCCCATTGAATATACTTAGTAAGATGTCTTTTTATTTCTAATTTTTTTCTCTTCCCCTCTCCCCTTTACCCTTCTGTGTTGATCTTAGACTTTTGTTGTAGGCTTACCTCAAATGACTGGTGAATCATGGTGGTTCATTTATATTTAAGAATGAGAGATTAGGTAGATTTCATAGAGCTTTGAGTATTCAGGCAGAATTTGTTTATTGGAGTTTGCTTAAGGTAAATAGGCAGAGAAGGAGCTTACTGTTATGCTGAGAACCCCTGAAATGCCAGAATGAGGAAGAGTTTACTCTGCGTCACTAATACCCATACTAGCCCTGTGGTTGTCCTGTGTACTGATTCCAAAAGTACATGGGTTTATTGGAGAAACTTTGGAAAATAAATATAAACACTAAGAAGATGACAAAATAACTTGTAAGCCCATCCATCAACTGTAGATTTATATATAACCAAAAATTGGGACCGTATTACCCATTCTGTTTTACAATCTGTTCTTTGTACCCAATAATGTGTCATTTATCCATGTCAATTAAATATTCTTCTAAATCATCACTGTTAACGGCTGTATAACAGCCAGTTATATAAATGGTCTACATTTTCTTTAGCTATTTTCCTACTCTTGGATATTATGTGTATGTCTATTTTTTCTTATACATAGTACTATAATGTACAGTTAGATGTTTGTATCTAAATATTTGTACATGCTTTCTTAACCTTAGTATAAACTCCCAGAAGTGCAAATAATATGTTTTATGGCATTTGTTTTAGGATTTTTCACAGCTACTTGTACCCAAAATGCTTGGATCAGTCTAAGGCTGCAATATATTAAAAGTGCAGATAGATATGAATCTGTAGAAATCTCTAATATATTAATACAAATTGGTGTTTATATGGATTCCCTTTTCAGTAGCATGGGCTGCTTGGCCACTGTATACCTATAACTAAAATGTCTAGTACCATCATTTCCTGCAAAATAATATGTTGTATTTCTTCTCAGATTCCTTTCTCCTGCATGGTCTTCAGCTGCTGTTGAAAACAGATTACTGTAGAACTAAAACAAAAAGAGGAAAAGTGTTAATGCACTGGTTTATGGCATTTAAGAAAATAGGAACTAGGTTGTCCTACAGTTGACAAACATTGGTAAAGTTGTACTATCCCTTTGGAAGAACCTGTAGTGGGCCCAGTCCTTTCAGCGATTGGATATTTCTAGTGGGAACCACCATTTATTCAGTAACCCTGTGCCCCCATCACCAATCTAGGCATGTTTGGTACATTCCGCCGAAGGCTCCTGCCAACTTTGTGAGGTGGGTATTATCACCGCTTCATAGATTTAAAAATGAGGCTTAGTGAGGATTTGAAACATTCCCTACTTTCACAGCTGCTGGTTGTCTAGAAGTCAGAAGAATGCAAACCGCCTGAGACCTCTGCAGTTCTTTTGTGCACAGGTGTCTCTCTCGCACTAGATCAGTGCCTGAGATATAGTAGGTCTCAAGAAATATTTGTTCAATGCTGAATACATGAATCGAAAGGTGGGATTTGAACCAAAGTCATTTTGAACTTGAAGTTCTTTCTGCCAGACAGATGTCAATTTCTTCAGTTTTAGTGTTTCACTGAGAGATTGTGAGATTTGTCCCTATGTGCTGTGCTTGTTCACTGCTGGATGTCTCTTTTCCTGATTTTCATGTGACTAGTTACGTTGTAAGTGGCTTCACATCAAGTTTCACTGCAGTTTGAGAGGATCTTCTTCAGATAAGTCTAGCGTAACTAAAATGATACTGAGTGCATAAGAGACCAAGCATGCATGAACAACTGCTTGAGTGGACTTAGGAACTTTTTTTAGAAGATTCTAACTTCTGCTTTGAGCTTTTGTAATGCTCAAAAGTTCTTCAGGAATGTATTGTCTTTGAGTCTCCCTTTGAATCTCTAGTAGAAGTTTCTTGGCACTGGATTTACTCAATAGGATCGAATCCCCATCTTCCAGCAAACGAAATCCCTGGAAGACTCCCAGCACCATGCTGGTCCGAATCCTCACAGTTCTTTTTCAGAAAACACGCAACTTTGGTCAAAGGTCAGAGGACTGATAGGCAATGTAGTCAGCTAATTCATTTCAAATGGCATTTTCATACCATCCGTCACATTGGAATACCACGTCCAGCAATCTACCATTTCCCCAAAAAAATTTTGTTTGTATATTTGTTGTAGGTATGCTTTATGTAAAGCAGACACAATGTCACTTAACAAACTGACTTTGTCAGCTTAGATGAGGAAAATTAGGGGATTTAAGATTTCTCCCCAATTATGTTTAATTAAATCACAGCTTGCTGATGTTCAGCTTAACGATTATTTGTTGAATGTTTACTTTGTGCAAGGCACCGTGCTAGACATGGAAAACACAGGACTGAGTAAATAAATCCATGCCTCTCGGGAACTCACAGTGTAGTCAGAGACAGACAAATCTTATGGAGCGTGGTAAGAGCTGCAGTAACTAGAGGTGAGGAAAGACCTAGAGAAACACGGTGCTAGCATCTTCTGGGTGAAGAGGGGTCGGCAAGTCCAAGGCCTTATTTCCCACTGGACTCATAACATAGCCTTCCACAATGATCCAAAGGGATTGTTCTGGGATTTGGAAATCCAGTCCTGTCACTTTCATATTTCAGTGCCTGAACACACTCCACTGATCGCCCCCAGGCTGCCTCAGGACCCTTTTGTTCCCTCCCTTTTCCCTCCAGCCACTTCCCTTCCCACTCCTACCTGCCTCCTTTACACTCTGCCTGCCTATGTTCAAATCTTGCCATGGATGCTTATTAACCCCCGGTCCTTGGCAAGTTACTAACCTCCGTAGCGCACCTTCCTTAAACTGTGTTAATCATAATCTATCTTGTAATGTTATAGTGGGGAATAAATGATTTAATATAAAACTCTTAGAAAAGTGCCCGGCACGTAGGAATTACTAGAGAAGTGGCAGCCATGATTGTTATTGCTATTTTCTCCTTCCCAGGCTGGTGTTGTCTTCCCTACCTCTGTGGCTTTGCACGAAGCACCAGCGTATATGGTCACCACTATGTCATTTCTTAGGTTGTTTCTAACTATGTCATAGTCATCAGCCTATAGCATCATTCCAAAGTTGTTGTTGCCTTTATTAGATTTATAAACTCTGACATTAGGACTTTACCACAATTTTTTTTTTTTTTTTGGTATTTCCTCACAGAATCTAAATACATTGCATCTTGCAGATACTCAAACCTTTGTTTACTGATAGAGGGAAAGGTCCCTTTTTCTCCAAATCTCTTTCTGTAAAGCCTTTTGAAACCCTTTTCTTCTTTTCTGTTCTCCACTGTGTTGTTAGTGTGTTAGCATTTTTTACATGTTTCTACCAAAGTCCATTGCAATCATTTATTTTAATGCTCCCCGCACCCAACTTCTTTGTTTCTCTGTAAGGGTAGGAGTTGTTTTCTTTGTATCTCTGGTCTTTAGTACAGGGACTGCACACTGTAGACACTCATATTTCGATGAATGCCCGATACAGAAAGAATAATACACATAATATTAATGCCATTGTATTTGAGGGAATCGGTGAGGAAAAAAAATTTTTTTTTGAGTATTTCTTTTGACTCACTAAATGTCTAAGAACTAGTGATTTAGTTAACTAAAGAAGCAGGAAACTCCAAATATTCCAAAAACTTTGCTTTTACTTTCTGTCTCCCAGTTTCTTGTTTTCTAAGATAAGATGTTTTTCTATGGCTTCTTAGAAAATATTAAAATTTGAAAAATACCTAAATTGTTATGGAGATTAAAATGGATGGTAGATTATGACATTGATGAATTCAACTACTTTGACAAGAAAATTCAAACTAAATTAGATTTCACAGCTCTGAAAACTGTTGAAGGGGAATTTCCTACTAAAAATCATTCTGATTAGGTGTTTTGCAACAGAGTAGTAGATATTCTGAATTTCCTCTTTTATGGATGTGACTGTAAATGAGAAATGATCGTTTCTATCATCATACTTTTGTTTCAGTTCTATGCTATGCCTCATCTTATAAAAGATAAATCAAGAACTTCTTTTTAACAATGAAGAGGGGATTTTTAAAAGTCAGCATGTGTCTTCAGCTACTTAACAAAAGGATAAAGGGCTGTGTATAAACCATGTGTATTTTAAACCAATGATTACCATTGAAATGCTTGCTTACCACCTAGTCTTTCCACAGTAGTTTTCCTGTCTATCTAGTTCTCCTACTCAAATACCCATATCCAATTGGTCCTGCCCCTTTCAGCCATTCCACCCATGCCTTAATTCTCTTATCCCCTTTTGTATTCTGTTTTCGCCACCTTTCCCTCTCCCAGGGCATATCATCTTTTTTTTCCCCCCCATTTTCCCACTTCTACTCCTAGAATTTCAAGCCATTCAAGTTTGTTATATTCCATGATTTCAGATTAAGCTGGGCTCCCAGAGCTTGAGGGTCTTTTTACTCTTTCCTCGTTGACTTAGTCTTCATTGTCCCCACTGGTTTATTGCCATCTTTCACATGGGATGCCCTAAGCCCTCTCTATTCCTTCCACACTCCCACCCAGATGCTTCTTACTTGACCAAGAAGATTGAAGAGGTTCATCATCAGCTGTTTCTAGCTCCTATTGCTATACCTTAGTTTGTTTTGTGTGTGTATGTGGTGGGTTTTTTCTTGCATGTGTTTCTTAAACTTAAAATGTTTATCTTTTTAAAGATATCTTCCTTAAAATGAGCTTAGATTGTTCCTAATTTTTTTGTTTGTTTTATGAATATAGTTTTGAAATAAACACCCTTGGACAACTATTTTGGCCATTTGTGAGAGTACAGTTGGCACTAGCTTTGCATGATTCTCTGCATGCACAATTTCAGTTACTGTAGTTTAATTAAATAAAAGCAGCTCCCAGCAATGTAGTTCAAATTTCATTTACCAAGATATATTAACTGTGAGTAATTGCATAAAGTACAGACTTTGCTGCTAGCTCATCAATCCACAAATCGCTGTGCAAATAGCAAGTGCAAATTATGGTCAGTGACCAATTGCATCATTTCTTTCAAGGTCTGTCAGTGATTAGCCCTTAGGCATCTTTTAGTCAGTTCATGCACAGACAGCAAAGCATGTAGTTGCGTTGTTGCTTTGCCTCTCGGAGTTACGTAAACCTATATGACATTTTCAAAAAGTAGATAATTGAAAAAGTGAATGGACTGATAAAGAATGAAAGTAAAGTAAAGAAAAGAAAAGAGGTAATAATGCTGGAAGTGAAACTGAAGCCAAAGTAAATGGAGTTATGGAAGAAACAGCTAACCATGGGAATGGTAACACTGCCAGGTGTGATAGACTCCAGATATGAAGCCAGAGGAGTCTAGTGAAACTGAATTTTTTGAAACGAATGACGGGAGTGGTTGTGAGAAAAGGAATGAAGATATCCCAGAGGAAGTGACACTGGTACAAAACTTCCTCTTGGAGACATTTCATAGTGTTGAAGGTGCAAAGGTTATGTGAAAACATTGGAAACTGATCTAAACTTAGAAAGGAATATGGAATATGATAATTCTCCAAGGCATAGAAAATATTCTCACTCTGTATTGTGAGTTATGTGATAGATGAGACAAGGTAAGTACTGTTTAGACTATTCTAGATAAGTTGACAGATAAATTCAGTTTCAATTCTTCATTTTTTTTTTTTTTTTTTTTTTTAAAGACAGAGTCTCACTCTGTTGCCCAGGCTGGATCATGGCTCACTGCAACCTCTGCCTCTGCGAGTTCAAATGATTCTCCTGCCTCAGCCTCCCAAGTAGCTGGGATTACAGGAGCCTACCACTGCGACTGACAAATTTTTGTACTTTTAGTAGAGACGGGGTTTCACCATCTTGGCCAGGCTGGTCTTTAACTCCTGACTTCGTGATCCACCTGCCTTGGCCTCCCAGAGTGCTGGAATTACAAGCATGAGTCACTGTGCCTGGCCGATTCTTCATGTTTTAAATTATAATACACTAAATATAGATGTTTTACTATGTTTTATTTTCTTATACATTTATAATTGACAGTAAAACAGTATTTTTTGTTGTTGGTTTGTTTTAGGTTTTTCTTTTTGTTGTTGTTGTTGTTATTTTTGAGCATCTTGCTCTGTCGCCCAGGCTGGAGTGCAGTGGCACGATCTGTGCTCACTGCAACCTCCGCCTCCCGGGTTCAAGTGATTCTCCTTCCTCAGCACCGCCAAGCAGCGGGGATTATAGGCGTGCACCACCATACTGGGCTAATTTTTTTGTATTTTTAGTAGAGATGGGGTTTCACCGTGTTGACCAGGCAGGTCTCGAACTCCTGGCCTCAAGTGATCCACCCACCTCAGCCTCTCAAAGTGCTGGGATTATAGGCGTGAGCCACCACGCCTGGTCGTTTTTGATGTTTTTGATAGATATTTTTAGAGATTATCTTTCCATACAGTTGTGTCAGTTTACACCACCATCAGAGGTTTAGGAGAATCCATTACTACTCTCTTCTGATACCTTGTTCTGCTTATTTGCCCTTGTTAACTTATTTGTTCAAGCTCTTCCTCTGATACCTCCTTATTTTAATGAATACACACACACACACACACACACACACACACACACACACACACACGCAAACATACGTTTTTGTGTCCTTAAAGAAGGCTAACCTTTTGCTCTCTTTGCAAAAACTCTTCCTCTCTTTTATCCATTTTATTTTGAAGTAAGTTAGACCTGCGGCCTCACTTTCCTTACCATTCACTTCCTCTTAAGTCTTTGCGGTCACTTGACAGTAGACAAGTTGAGAGCAGAGGTCATGTCTGTTTTATTACTGAATGTCCAGTACATAGTCGGTACTCGATATTCTTCATCTGAAGGAATGAATTCATAAAAGCTTCCACCCACCATCCACTTGGTCCTATTCACCCATTCCTCCTGTCTCTTCACCTTAGCTTTCCGGAAATACTACACCATCTTTCCATACCTCCACCCATTGTCCATTCCCCTTTGCATTTTCTTGGTTCCAGCTAAGATAGGCTGCTCATTATTCATCTGCCACCTTCCATGTGCCTGCCTTCCTGGAACCCTTCTTTACGCTGCCCTTTCTCCTAGAAGTTTGCTGTGTTCTGTCCTCTCTTCCCTTCCTCCAGTTCCACCTGGCAACATCATGCCATCATTTCCCCCCATTCAGAGCCATGCCAAAAGCTTGCTCTAGGAAACTCTTTCTGATATCCCTCTCCCCAACCACCCCAACCTTTCTCCTTCTTTAAACAACTGTAGAACTTTGCAGGAGGTTTGTAGGGCCTACCAAATATGGGCCATTGATGTGCTGTTTTTAACTTCTTGTACCTAAATAGAAACTCCTTGAGCTATCTCTTATTTTTTCCTTCTGTGTATAACAGTCTTTGCACATCATTAGTACTCAATTAATATTTTATCAAGGTGCCCTATAATCTGACATTCCAGGGAGCTTTCAAGGAAACTTTGTCCCACTAAAAAAAATTTGAGGATTGTTTTGTGGGTTATTCTGCTCCTTTGTCTTCTAACTCATAGAAGTTCCGTCATGATTCTTAGGGGTTGTAGGGTGTGTCCACTTATTTTAAAATGTCAAAGACCAGAAGAGTGGAAAATGGGAAAGTGGCAAAGCGTTAGCACTGGAAAGATGTTTAGAGATCACGTAGTCCAACCCTTAAATTGTATAGATGAATAAACTGGTATCTAGAAAGCTTCAGTAACCTGCCTGAAATCACACAACTAGTTTGTGGTAACACTTGGTCTGGGAGGTTGTCAGTTGACCCTCTTCAGGGCTTGTTCCCACAAGGTGCCACAGTACATGTGAGGATGTTAGGTTTGGGTTTGTGTAGAACTGTTAAAGGAGGCATATAATATTCCATATATTGCCTTTAATGGATTAATACATGGGTAATCCAGACTCTAAATAGAGTTTTCTCTCTCCTTCCCTTAATAATTATAATTTTTATGACTAATTCATTTATACTAACTGGAAGAGTTTCTAATTACATTAACATAGGATGGTATAGAATGGTTGGTTGACATTTGAGTAAACTTCTTATTGAAGTACAAAATACTTACAGAAATGTATACAAATCACATGTGTATAGCTGGAATTTTCAAAAAGTGAACACATCTATGTGACTAGCCCCAGGTTGGAAAAAAGAACAGCACCAGCAAATTTAGAAACATTAAAAGCAATAAAAGGAGAAATAAAAGGATTTTGAAACTGTATAAGGCCAGGCATAGTGGCTCTTGCCTATAATCCCAGCACTTTGGGAGTCTGAGGCAGGAGGATCCCTTGATGCCAGGATTTCAAGGTTATAGTGAACTATGATCATGCCACTGTACCCTAGCCTGGGTAACAGAGTAAGACACTATCTCTAAAAATATAAAATAATAAAATATTTTTTAAAAAAGAAACCATATAATTTTCTCTTTTCTCCCTACAGGTATTGTCAGTATGTGTGTTAACAACAATACTTGGTTGTATATTTGGGTTGAAACCAAGCTGTGCCAAAGAAGGTAATTAGTCGTGTGTGTGTGTGTATGTGTGTGCACAGCCTTATTGAGAATGTGATTGAGGTAAACATTATCTCCTGTTTCTATGAGTACTCCATAGATATTGTCAAGTCAACACTGGTTTGAGCCTTCTTCTTGAAACTCTTGTATTATATTAGCCATGTAAAATTCTACTAACAAAACTTACAAAACTTTATCCCCAAACAGGGAGGAAGGGCTATGACCAATAAACAAACAAATATCTTCAAATAATAAAAAATTAAGAACGAATAAGCAGACACGGCCGAGGGTTCTGATGCAGTTGTCCTGGAGCTCACGCTCCTTAACTTCCTCCATGGACTCGGAGGGCATTCTTTACTGCTCTTGTCCCCTAAGGAGTTAGTTGCTGAAGCAACCCCGTAGGCTACTAGGTGACGGTTACCATCCCTGGGCAACCAGAAACTTATCAGTACGTGCTCTTAAGGTTCCAAAATTGCAGACATTGGTTGTTTCAAAGCCATAGTGATATTTTTTGAACTTCTAGATATATTTTTTTCTTTCCATCAATTGCAGAAATCTATCCAGCATTGATGAGATTACAATAAATAATTAAACTGGATCACAGTAAATTGTAGTGGTTATTATTTTGTCTTTGAGGTAGTTCCCCCCCGATCCCCTCGCAATAAAATCACTGATGGTCATCCTAGAGAATTCAGCTTTGAAAATTGAACAGGTTCTTCTGTTTGGCTATTCTGTGATTGTAGTATTAATTATTTAAAAAATTTTTAGTGATTATTAAGCTATCATGCACTGTTGAAAGGTAGTCATTTTATGTATTCAGTAAACTATTCAGAACACATGTATCTAAGTTTAACTGAAGTAAACAGTTACAGACTTTATTGTTTACCTATTTCATCTTTTAGCAGGAAGTGATTCACTCTTGAGTTGACACATACAAATGGAAAAATAGCAATTTTAATCCAAGCCCGACATAGTATATATCATATTTTAAAAAATTATTAGGTACATATTAATGAGCTCCAAGTAATAGCCATTATTCTAACAGACTTCCCCGAACCCCACTCCAGGTTAGGAAAGTTCGTATTTCTGACACTAGAAATTATTATTGTTACTTCATCTTCTTAAAATTGACTGATTTCCCAGTATCAAATGAGAGTTAAATTCCACGGCAGTGTCTTTTTGGGTCAGAACACCGTTAAAGTCAAGAACTAAGATTATTTCCTTTTCGTTGTTGTTGGATGTCCATTATTTTCCATGTGTTCCTTTTTTTCTTCTTTTTCTCATTGTCCTAATTTTCTCCTTCTCCACTGAAACCTGGCTTATTCAAGGTATCTAGTAATGAACTTCAACAGTTAAATTGTTGTTTGTCATGAAAAGTACTTTCCTCCCATGTCTACCATTTATTCATTTAGCAAAAATGTGCTAATCTTAACTACATGGCATGCACCTGGCTGGGTTTTAGAGGTACAGTATGCTGGGTAAAAGCCAGATGTGGTCTTGGTTTGCCGTCTAACTGGGATATTAACCAAATAACCTAGTTACAAGTAGAATTAAGTAATTGAGGGGAAGGACAAGGTTTTATATGAGCTTAAAAAGTGGAAATCAGGCCTAGCTGGGGAGTTAGGAAAGCTTTTGGAGGGAGCCAGGCTGGATCTAAAGGTGAAATGGGTGTTTCAGGTCAGGGAGGGAAGAGCTATGCCAGGGAGCATGTTCTGAACAAACCCACTACTTCTTTACACCAGGATTGAGAGTGAGGCAGGCTAGGTAATCTTTTCCTTTCTAAAATATTCGTAATCACTTCTAAAAAATTTTTTTCCCCACATTTTGAAATTTTAGGGAACCTCATGCCTGCTTAATCCAACTTTTTCATAGCATGAAATATTCAGAACAAGCCTTTATTCTGACTTTTATTTTATCATACCATAGGTATTTAAGTCTTATCAGACCCAGTAAGGTTTGTAATAATGATAATAATAAAGTTCCCTTTCTTTCCTACATCAAGATATAAAAATCACAAACCAGGTACATAAGGTTACTTTCTGTTTGTGTCACTTTTTGTGTGTATTTGTGAAAAGACTTTTGGGTCACTTTATTACTCCATCTGCATCTTCTAAAGTGGTATTTGAAACTAGTATACACCTTAGTTGTATTAGTTGATGTTTTCTTTGAATTATATAATGATTAGAAACATCTGACTTATTGTTCAATATTTTCAGTTAAAAGTTGCAAAGGTCGCTGTTTTGAGAGAACGTTTGGGAACTGTCGCTGTGATGCTGCCTGTGTTGAGCTTGGAAACTGCTGTTTAGATTACCAGGAGACATGTATAGAACCAGGTAAGGATGTGCAGGGAAAAAATGGAGTTATGGTCATTAGGAAAAGATCAAGGAAAGTTCTGTGTCTTTCAGGTATGTGATTTACCTAATTCATTTGAATGTTTTTTTATTTAGCATACATACACATTTTGACATTAGCTTTTATATTTTCTTTCAACAGTTCCTTAAGAGAAACAAATTTACAGAATTCTTTGTTAAACATTTTATGGATAGCAGAACTTTGCCTATTTTTAATGTATGCTGAAAACCTTTGTAATCTAATTTGCATTCAAATTCTAAAAGCCTGCTTGAAATATAGGAATATTTTCATTATGGTTCTCTGACAGCAAGAGGTCTTATATGTCCACCTATATTTTTAAAAATAAAACTATCAGAATATGAAAATTTTCTCAGTTAGATTTGGACTTCTCTGCATATGACATGGAATAATATTTAAATGAGAGAGATTTATCTATTTTTCATTAGTTTTTATTTTTTAAAGACAGGGACTTGTTCTGTCACCCAGGCTGGAGAGCAGTTGCTCGATCATGGCTCATTGCAACCTTGAACTCCTGGGCTCAAGAGATCCTCCTGCCTCAGCCTCCCAAGTAGCTGGAGCTACAGGCTTACACCATTGTGCCCAACTGATTTTTAAAATTTTTGTAGAGATGAGGTCTCACTACATTGCCCAGGTTGATCTGAAACTCCTGGCCTCAAGCAATCCTCTCACCTTGGCCTGAAAGTCAGACTTAGATTAAGTTTTAGGAAGTAGAAGAAGCCAAGTCTGCATATGAATTGCATAGTGGTAAGGCACATCTAAATTTGAAAATGACAAAATTCTGGAGTTTTAGTGAAATAATAATAATTGGTTCCTACATATTTTACCCCCCTTAGTTTGGCGTGGCCATGGTAGCGGCAGATTCTGTGAGTGACTAAGAGCTGTGAAATTGTTCATTGTTGCTCATGGATCACACTCAGGAAGACAGCAATTCTGTGTTCACTTTGCACATGTTGAATTTGAGACATAAAACACATTTTGCTGATGTTTGTTTCTAGAACATATATGGACTTGCAACAAATTCAGGTGTGGTGAGAAAAGGTTGACCAGAAGCCTCTGTGCCTGTTCAGATGACTGCAAGGACCAGGGTGACTGCTGCATCAACTACAGTTCTGTGTGTCAAGGTCAGGTGCTCGTTGGGCTCTGCAGCAGCTTGGCATCTTCCAGCGTCTTAGCTGGGCTTTACATAGGTGTTATCTTTTATACTAGGAGTCATGGCTATTGGCCAACTGTATTAGCTGAAAAAAATAATTTTAAAACTTTTTATTAAAGAAACTTTTAAACATACACATGAGGAGAGAAAGTATGTAATGAACATTGTACCCATCACCCAGCTTAATGATTATTATTATGTACACATGGCAAATCATATTTTATCTATAACCATGCATTCTCCTGCCACCACCCTCTCATGTTATTTTGATAATAGCAGCATACTTAATGCTGTATTTGTGGAAAGATCCTTCTTACAGTCCTGGCTGGCTTTTATGTCCCGGCTTCCCTCCTAGTAGATGGGGACACTGTCTGCTGTGCATTGAGAGAGTCGATGTGAAATTGTTTAGAAAGATTCGAGGGCATTTTGTAAGGTGATACTATTATGATGTCTTGTCCAGGTATTATTATTTTTTTCAAATTTCTTAACAGAACTTGACTCTATATGAGAGAGAACTAAGACACCAAAATACCAAGGATTTTGATGAGTGGATAGAAGGAGAGGGTTGTAAATTTTGACTGAAAATATTAAGAATTCGAAAATGGAAAAGATACCTTCAAGTTCTCACAAATACAGTAGTATGTTTTAGTCTTACAATTATGCATCCATTTTTAATTTCTGATATCAACTAACTCTTATTTTGAAACAGAATAATTATCTTTATTGATTATACACCTCCAGAATCATGTCCTGTGTTATCTATCAATCTGTTCGCATACTTTGTTTTTAGAGTCTGTCCTAATGTGTCTCACAAGCATCACAATTATTATTACTGTTAAGCGTGTTGAATTCATTTTATTTTCTTGAAAATATTTTAGGTGAGAAAAGTTGGGTAGAAGAACCATGTGAGAGCATTAATGAGCCACAGTGCCCAGCAGGGTAAGATTATATTCTGAGGTATTCATTTTTTCTTTTTTAGAAGTACAGCATCATTTTTTTCCTTTCCAAATTAAGATGATAAAAATAATAAAATCACTGATTTATTAAACATTACAGGTTGTGTATCCTTTATCCAAAATGTTTGGTATGAGAACTGTTTTGGATTTTGGATTTTTTTGGATTTTGGAATATTTGCGTTTTACCAGTTTGAGCATCTCAAATCTGAAAATCCCAAATGCTCCAGTGAGCATTGCCTTTGAGCATCATATCAGTGCTCAAAAGTTATGGATTTTGAAGCATTTGAGATATCAGATTTTCAGATTTGGGATGTCCAACCTGTGTTTTTAGCCAGATCTTGTGTTTGGCAATGGTGGAACAGAGATTATTATGGAGTTATCCCTATTCTGGAATTTTATAGAAAAAAGAGAGGTCGTGAATATTTAGTCTTTAGTATTGAAGAATGCTAGATAGAAATATTTGCATTTTCCTTTTCAGGAAGGAAGGATCTTTACTTTCATTTGGAGTTTTGAGAGCTGCTAAACTTGTAGAAAATTTAAGTTCTTTTTTTTTTTTTTTTTGTATTTTGGTCCATTTATACATTTTTGGGATAAACAACCTGTTTGTGAGAGATGATACATTTTTAAAAATAATTCATGTATTTTTTTTTTTTTTTGTCCTTCAAATATTTTGTACAGGGTCTTCCATATATGACACCGTCGAAAAGAGTGTGTGTGGAATTTAAAGGGTGAAGATTTTATAAAGGTGTTAGGTGTATTTATCTTTGTTCCATTTGAGGTCTACCATCTCATCCATTTGAATTATTCATCTTCAGAAATGTATTTTTACCTCTTTAAAATGATAGTTTTCTCAGACTATTAAAATTTTTAAGCTGTATTTTAGTTCATTTTGTTCATGTATATAATTTTTGTTATATGTCTTCTTTTTTTCTTTTGGAAGGAAGAGTACTTTTGATTTAAATATGCAGGAGCAACAGCAGCCAAAACTAAACCTCAACCAAATGATTTCAACAGAAGAAGCTTTTTTTAAGGAAAACTTTTCATGTACCCTAAACTGTCTTTTAAATCCAAGGAATACTAGGAATGTTAGACTTAGTGAATTTCGAATCTTTCTTTTTCTTCTAAATATTGCTTATAATTTTTCAATTGTAATATTGAATCTTTTAGTGGAAAACATAACCCTTTCTTTACAAGAAGATCGTAACTTAGGCCACTTATTATTACACTGGATAATTTACCAGTGTGTTTACCTGATGGCCCACTAACCTGCTTTTATGATTTCTGTTGATTGAATAAAACTAGTTTTATATAGTTTTATTTGGACCATTAAGACTATATACACTGGTTCTGTAGAGTCTCTCAGTGGAGCTATGTTACAGATAGTAGCTAGTGAAAATTGTATAAAAATTTTCTCCTTGTCGGGTTGCTTTTGTGTTTGTGTATGAGGGTAAGATGGGAGGAGGCAGAGTTGAAAAGGCAAGGTAAGATATTTGCTGTCAAATTTAAATTTTCTGAGTAAACTTTCAGTGGGAAGTCTTCTCACAGTTATCCAGTGTTAAACTGCCAAGAGCAACTCGGCTGGGGAGACCCAACCCAGCGGCGCTAGAGGAATTAAAGACACACACACAGAAATACTGAGGTGTGAAGTGGGAAATCAGGGGTCTCACAGCATTTAGAACTGAGAGCCCCGAACAGAGATTTACCCACATATTTATTAATAGCAAGCCAGTCATTAGCATTGTTGCTATAGATATTAAATTAACTAAAAGTATCCCTTATAGGAAATGAAGGAAGGGATGGGCCAAATTAAAGGAATAGGTTGGACTAGTTAACTGCAGCAGGAGCATGTCCTTAAGGCACAGATCGCTCATGCTATTGTTTGTGGCTTAAGAATGCCTTTAAGTGGGTTTTCTGCCCTGGGTGGGCCAGGTGTTCCTTGCCCTCATTCTGGTAAACCCACAACCTTCCAGCGTGGGTGTTATGGCCATCATGAACATGTCACAGTGCTGCAGAGATTTTGTTTATGGCCAGTTTTGGGGCCAGTTTATGGCCAGATTTTGGGGGGCCTGTTCCCAACATTATACAAGTTCCCTACCACCTACCATGTATCACTAGATGTTACAAAATGTCTGAGCCATGGCTGTTTGGGGGTAGCCACATAGCCACCGTCCATAGCTATTCTCATTTGTCAAGTATATTAGAATCCTCTGTGGTTTTTGGCCTCTTTGGAATTTCCACACTACATGTTAACTCTTTGTATATGTATGTATGTGTTGTTGAAACCTCATTGATCATTCCCAGCTTTGGAATCATTTCTTTGTTGTTTATATATTTAAATATAGTATCTTTCAAATTTTGTATTAAGTATTTATATCTTTTAAATATAATAAGCCTAAAAACTAAATACAGTATACATAGGCTTGGTGGGTGGCTCATACCTGTAATCCTAACACTTTGGGAGGCCGAGGAGGGAAGATTGCTTGAGCCTAGGAATTCGAGACCAGGCTGGGCAACATAGTGAGACCTCATCTCTACAAAAAATAAAAATAAAAATATTAACCAGGTGTGGTGGTATGTGTTTGTAGTCCCAGCTACTCAGGAGGGTGAGGCAGGAGGATCACTTGAGCCCAGGAGGTTAAGGCTGCAGTGAGCTGTGATAGCGCCACTGCACTGCAGCCTGAGCAACAGAGTGAGACCCTGTCTCAAAAATAAAATAAAAATAAAATAATAAAATAGTGTGTAATGTATATACTATATGAAGTACTGTTTACTATATTAGAGTCCATATCAGAAAGTGGTGGTTCAGGAAAAATATTTACGGAAATATTATATGCTGGTTTTTTTTATTGTTTATTTTCCTGCAAATTGGGAAAACAATATTGTATTTCAGTAGCAATTGGTTTAGCTTTTCGAACAGCAGGAACCATGAATGATGTTTCTGTATGGTGGCTCAAAATGATATGAATGCTTAATATATACTATTTGATGATGTACGTATTATGAAATGATAGAGCATGTATATAAATATAGATATAAATGCATGTAAAATATACTTTATCAGTATGCTTGCCGACTTTGTTAGTTTTCTTAAGATCACACAGACCTTAGTGGAAAATCTTCACTGGACCTGTGCCTAGAAGGTAGCATATCTTCATTGGATATGTCTTGTCTTTGCTTCTTTAAACATTTTTTTTTCTTTTTCATTACCCAGGTTTGAAACGCCTCCTACCCTCTTATTTTCTTTGGATGGATTCAGGGCAGAATATTTACACACTTGGGGTGGACTTCTTCCTGTTATTAGCAAACTAAGTGAGTAACTTCGGAGTCTACTGCTGGACTATCACGATTTCAGTGCGATCGACTAGGCAGGCAGTCTTTCTTGGAAAAGTACTGGCAGAACCTAATTGTTTCACTAAACTTTTCTACGGCAAAGTAGTTGAACCTGGTGATAAGGAACTTACCTTTAATAGTGTGATTACTCTGAAGCTGTCCTTCAAAAAAAATAAGTTAATATGGTTATCTTAGAATTTTAACCTTTGGCCATTTTTATATGTATTTATTCTTTCTCAGAATTTTGAATTCCTTGTGAAAAAGTCCCTTGTTTATTTATTTTACAAATATTATTATTATTATTTTTGAGACTGAGTCTCACTCTGTCACCCAGGCCGGAGTGCAGTGGCGTGATCTTGGCTCACTGCAACCTCTGCCTCCCAGGTTCAAGCGATTCTCATGCCACAGCCTCCCAAGTAGCTGGGATTACAAGCGCATGACACCACGCCTGGCTAATTTTTGTATTTTTAGTAGAGACAGGGTTTTGCCATGTTTCCCAGGCTGGTCTCGAACTCCTGGGCTCAAGCAATCCACCCACCTTGGCCTCCCAAAGTGCTGGGATTATAGGCATGAGCCACCACGCCCAGCCTTATTTTACAGATATTTTATTTCAGAAATAGAATTTCAAAAACTAAAGGTATTTCTGAGATATTACAAGTACAGACAGACTATTTGTCAGTTATTCTGTATTCTCCTTTGGATTGAATTGGATTCTTCCAATTTTTTTTTTTTTTTTTAAATCTCAATCAGGCCTTAATTAAGTGGTTTTTCTATAAATTCCCCATAAAATCGTAGAATGTTTTCTTAATATTGATGCTAAAGTTTTAAATCACGTTAACAACCTTTAAGCAGCTACAATGTAATACTGGACCAAAACAGAAGTAAGTAAATACAATTACTTTAGCTTTTTTCTGGAATTCTAAATTATTTTTTACCAGATTAGAGTATGTGAGGTGCTTTAAACATTAACATCACTCTCTGTATATTCATATGTATGTCACTATGCTTGTCTTATGAAGTGCCAAAATAATTTTGGGAGAGTTTTAAAAATGTTTAGTTTTTAATTTCTACATAGAAGAAGATGGTTTTATTTTGTTTTAATATTTTGCATAAAAAGTCTTTAGCTTTGCATGAACAAAGCTGTGTTCTTCCCAGCAGGCCCATGGCCTTTGAAGTTTAAATACAGCCCTTTGTTACCATTATCAGGAGAGCTTGTCTCTATGGTACCAAATGCGGCATTGTGAGTTTAGAGTTGAGAGGTGGAGGTGCCTGTATATGAAGTTTACAATAAATCATTAAACAATGAGCCCAAGCCCTAGCTTTGAATAATTAGGGAATGTAGCCTGTAATTCTGAACTGAGAGAAGGCAGTGAGATAATATAGACACATGCCAATTTGAGGGACGTTTTTGGGCGAATGGAGTATTGAATGCTAGAATCATTAGTTATGTGTTCCCTCCTCAATAGTAGAGGCAGGAGAAAAAGAACGAGGCACCAGAACTAGATCAGCAGGCCAACAGGAATAGTCGGACCTTGGCGCTTTCGTGGACTTGAAGCCACAAGATGCCTTTTGTCTTTAAAGCGGCTGAGTTTGTCCAAGGTTAGCTGGTTCTAGATCTATGGCCTGGGACACTGTCTTCCCAGCTACTCCTTCACCCTTGTTTTAATTTTTAGACTTAGTTCAGGGTTTTCTTTTTCTACGTCTTATGATTTAGGTATTTGACCACTAAGTAGTATCAAAGAACTTACAAGCATCATTTTATTATAACCTGTTCATCTTGAATGAAGTAATGTTATGGGTAATTGGCTTAATTATTTTAAAGTTTTTCTGACTAAGAGAAAAATGAAGTCATCTTTAACATTGGATTTGTATCCACAGTGTTGCTTTATAATTATATTCATACTGAATTTTTATCTGAGTAAAATCCCTCCTGGGCTAATTTTTTTTTTTATGTGATTTAGACTGTTGTGGTACCACCACTAAAAGAGGTAGGCCAATTGTCAGATGTGTTTAATAACAATGTTTATTTTTTTCCCTTCTAGAAAAATGTGGAACATATACTAAAAACATGAGACCAGTATATCCAACAAAAACTTTCCCCAATCACTACAGCATTGTCACCGTAAGCTCTGCATTTCAACTTCTATCTGTTTGCAGAAGTGAGATGGGATTGTAGCAGTTTTTGAGAGAATAGATTTAAGATAAAAGAAAAACAACTTATTTTCCAGTATGTAGTTAAGCAAGGAAACCCAGGTTCTGATCTTTGCTGTGCCACGAACTAGCTGTGGCTTTGGAAAGGTCACTTTACTGGCTGCGTCTCCATTTTCTCATCTGTGAAAAGAGATGACTCAAGACCTCAAGAAACGATTTCCTGGTTTCCTTTCAGTGTTAATATTCTGTGATTCTTGTATCTTAGTTTTGAGGCTTACTTTGTTTGAGCCAAAAAACTGTCCCAAACTCCTGTGTTCACAACTTGTCTTTCCAATCATCTTGATGATGAATTTAAGCAAGCCACTTCGCCTGACTCCGAATAGGATTACAATCCTGTTTTTGTTTCAACGTTTCCAGATTTAATTTGAGTCAAATAAAACAGCAGGACTCATTAAACTTTAGAATTGAAGCCAGAAAATTAGTATGTTAGCTTATATTGATTCAAGCTACTCTGGGACCTCACCAAAAAAGGAATTTGTTCTGCAGAAATGCTTTACTCAACAATTTAAAAAGATAACAGCATTGTTTTCAAAATTTGAGAGGCTACTTTTTTTTTTTTTTTTTTTTGAGATGGGCTCTCACTGTCACCAGGCTGGAGTGCAGTGGTGCAGTCTCGGCTCACTGCAACCTCCACTGCCCGAGTTCAAATACTTCCCCTGCCTCAGCCTCCCAAGTAGCTGGGACTACAGGTGCACACCACCACCCCCAGCTAATTTTTGTATTTTTAGTAGAGTCGGGGTTTTGTTGCCTGCATGGGCCTAGGGGGACTGAACAAAGTGGCAGAGGCAGGGCATGTGGGAATAAAAGACAAAGTCAAAGGAGTATATCTGGAAGAAGGGGTCAGGGGGTACCTTGCCTCTAGTGACAAGGACCCTGAGCTTTACACAGCCCTCCATATTTATTAGGCAAAAGAGATAGCGAGTGGGGGCTAATTGTCAGTTGGCCTTTTGGTTCACAGCAGGCTTGTGAGACTGCATTCTTCGAACAATAGGCTAGATTTTTCAGTAGATAACTTCAAGGATCCTGGCGCCAGGGAGTGAGGCCCTCAGCAAACCTTTTGGTGGCAGGGCAGTGTGAGTTTGCCCACATCCTGCATTCATGATAAACAGTTTGCTGTTTGATCATACAGCCTCCAGTGGAATGCTGAGTTGGTCATGTTCCACAGGCCTTCGGCTCCCTGCAGGGTTTCACCATATTGGCCAGAATGGTCTCCATCTCTTGACCTCGTGATCTGCCTGCCTCACCCTCCCAAAGTACTGAGATTACAAGTGTGAGCCACTGGGCCCGGCCAAGGCTGCCTTTTTTATATAGATCTTTATCCTTAGTATTACTGACTTATTTTCTCCTATTACATAATTTAAATCACAAATACTACATAAAATCTTAAGTGGTTGTGTTTTGCCGTTACCTGATTTTTTTGTTTTTCTTTCCTTAAACTTATTATAATTCCATGTGGCTTCAGTTATCGGTTTCTTTTTGATGATTTTTTTTTCTGTGAATTTATTTAACATTAAGTAAACACAACTTGCATATAATCTGTTTTATCTTTTTTAGGGGTTGTATCCAGAATCTCATGGCATAATTGACAATAAAATGTATGATCCCAAAATGAATGCTTCCTTTTCACTTAAAAGTAAAGAGAAATTTAATCCTGAGTGGTACAAAGGAGAACCAGTGAGTTCTTTGTTTTTCTACTGAAATAGTTTATTATTCTCATCTATTTCAATTAGAGTAAAATAACCAGTTCTCTGGAGCTTTTAATAACCGATTTCATTTAGTGTGTCTGTGGCCGTTCTTTTGTAAATGGAGATGAATGCTGATAATCCTAAACATAATTTGTATAATTGCGTAAAAGGAGAGTAGTTTATTTCAGAGGTGGATTTGGGTTGTGCTGGGCCATTTTTCTTTTCTGATCAATTCTTCTTCTACCAGTAGCATAAAGCAGTAGTGTGGGGGTAATAACTTTGATCTACACAAAACTCTGTTGCTTTTGAAAGTCTTGGTTCGATTTACGTGTGCTAATTTAGGAGGTTCTTTCCAATTGTGATTTAACTGTATTCTCCTTTTTACTTTTTAAAATTCTCCAATTCTCCAATTTACTTTTAAAAATTGCCACAATTTAAAAAAATTTTTTACAAAGTTGCCACAATATTTTAAATTGCCACAATAATTATATAAGGTCTATTTAAATAATCACGATATTCCTCTTAGAAGGACAGAGAGCATAAGAGTTTGCAGGTTATGAATTCAAATTTTAGCTCTGACATTTAAAGCTGTGTGACTTTGGGCAAATCATTCTGTTTCTGCCTCCGTTTTATCGTATCTATACTGTAGATAATATTGTTTACTACTTCGTAGGATTATTGTGGGATTATGTGAATTAATAATGTAGGATGCTTGTAGGAATACTATTTAGAACCATGATTGGCCATAATAAGTGCTTAATAAATGTTAGTTACATACACAAATATCTCAACAAGTTAAAGACATGTATATTTGTGATTTTTTTTTTCTTTTTAGAGAAAACAGTCAATTAGGGGAATAGCTCCAAAAGCTGCAGGAGTTAATCTCTGACTATTTAATATCTTGTTGCTGCTTAAGAGTCATATTACATGATTATTGTGATCTAAGTGCTGAAGCTTGTTGACCTTAAAATCATTCTAGCACTAGAGAGGAATTCATTGGTGTGTTGCATGAACACATACTTTCATGAGAGATGAATGTTTGCATGATTTCTTAATTTTCCTTCATTATCTGCTCCAGATTTGGGTCACAGCTAAGTATCAAGGCCTCAAGTCTGGCACGTTTTTCTGGCCAGGATCAGATGTGGAAATTAATGGAATTTTCCCAGACATCTATAAAATGTATAATGGGTATGTGAAATGAACTTTTTCTAGGATCTGTAACATAGAACAGCTTATTCTTATGTAATCTCCTTTTTATCAAATCCTAAGCTTTAGCATTTGAGTGATATGTTGACTGAAAAATGAGAACTGAAGAACTCTTTCTCAAAGAGTTTAGATAGATGGCAAATGGACAGTAAAACTAGAGAAGTGGGCCGGCCTTGGTGGCTCACACCTGTAATCCCAGCACTTTGGGAGACTGAGGCGAGTGGGTCACCTGAGGTCAGGAGTTCGAGACCAGCCTGGCCAACGTGGTAAAACCCCATCTCTACTAAAAATACAAAAATTTCCATTTCTAAAGTAGTAAATATGCTTTCTAGTGTAAGAAATGGATTGGAATTAACCTCTGTGTGATATTTGAGATCCATGATGCATTGAGAAAAAAACAAAAACTTTTTAATAGGAGAAACTCTTTGGCCCATTTGAGCAAGATTACTGAAATAATTTTATTTATTTTTAAATTATAAAATTTCTGTCACAATATCAATACAATGCATTTAGAAGGATGAACAGAAAATACCTTAAATCCCAGACACGAAATGCATAGCAGTTTTCCTTGTGATCTTATGCTAGTTTGTGTTCTTTATGGCTTCCGTGAGCACAGTGCAATGCCTCTTCTTCACCTTCTTATTTGCCACTGTTTTTATTCCATGGACAGTAATTAAGAGTTTATGGGCTGGGCATGGTGGCTCACACATGTAATCTCAGCACTTTGGGAGGCCTAGGCGGGCAGAGCACGAGGTCAGGAGATTACCTGGCTAACACGGTGAAACCCCGTCATTACTAAAATAAAAAAAAAAAAAAAGAAAAAAATAGCCAGGTGTAGTGGTGCACACCTGTAGTCCCAGCTGCTCAGGAGACTGAGGCAGGGGAATTGCTTGAACCTGGGAGGCAGAGATTGCAGTGAACCGAGATCGCGCTACTGCACTCCAACCTGGCAACACAGTGAGATTCCATCTCAAAAAAGAAAAGAAAAAAAAAAAGAGTTTATGTACTAAGAATAGGGGATTCAAAGATTAATAGTATATGGTCTGTTGGCTTTTTAACAGTACACAACTAATTGTACTTGGGTGTGGCAAGAACTCTGATTAGAAGTGTGTAAACAAAGCCTGAGAAAGGCATAAGGCATAGTCAATGCTGCTCAGGAAATACTGCCTAGAGAACTACTATCTGCTTCTCAGGTGCCTGCTTCACAGCTGTGCTGACTCATCAGTGAGTGAGTGCTTCGTGCTGGAGGCTTTGCAAAGTATATTAACACATGAGTTATTCATGTGGTATGCAGTGACTGTTTTCAGGCCCATGAATATTATCCTCAAGTAGAAGATAGCAAGCAAAGTTTTAAATCCAGTTGCAACTTTTATCTGTGTAAAACCTAACTTTCATTCCTTCACTGGGAAAATAAATTTTTCAAATAAAACTCCTACTTGATTTCCAACACAATAGATATGAAATAGCTTTTAGTAGTTCTTAATGACATTTTCAATGAAAAAAAAAAACCTGTATTTTAAACCCGAACAATTGTCAGACATCTTTTATTTTTGTTTGTTCTTAATTTTAGTTCAGTACCATTTGAAGAAAGGATTTTGGCTGTTCTTCAGTGGCTACAGCTTCCTAAAGATGAAAGGTCTGTAGGCAATTAATTTCTATTGTAAATACTTCATTTTGTAGAAACGATATATTATTTTAAAAATAGACTACAACAAAACTTTGCTATTTGCTGTGCTGTTTTATATCGAAATAAATTCTTTAATGATCATACCACATTTTGAAGAATTTCAAAGTTGTAAATTGTTTCTCAGTAGAACTGTTACCCCAGTGTTATAAAATTTAATCCCTATCAATTGATGAATTATTTTTTCCATTCTGTTTTTCAATGTGTTCGTAAAATATTACATTTTGATACTGTTTGATTTAGACCACACTTTTACACTCTGTATTTAGAAGAACCAGATTCTTCAGGTCATTCATATGGACCCGTCAGCAGTGAAGTAAGTACATTTTTATCAGTAATTATTTCATTAAACCCAGTCATCAAACTGAACCTTGCTTTGAAGGAGGCTGCTGGACCATTCTGTAGGATTCTGTGGTTTCTGGAAAAAGCAAGTATTATACACAATATTACTAAATAAAAGGATGTACTTTAAACACAATAAGAGTTGGGAGAATTGTTTAGCCTGTGTTTTCCACAGTGCTAAATTGAACTGATGATGAATTAGCTTCTATATTTTCAATGTGAAAGCCTTTATCCACTCCATCGCCCCCTACCTTGGCCTAAATACTAAGTGCTTTTTGAGAATGTTGTAAACAGCTAAACCTCCAGTAGAAAATACAGGGTAATAAGTCAAATAGTAGAGGAATCCTCCTCTGAACTCTCTTGCTTAGGAGATATGCTTTGGCCACCTGAGACCATGCTTACAACAGAGGTCCCATAGAAGGATGGGAGATTTTATCAAAATTATAGAGATATTTGAATAATTATTTTTGTTGAGTATTTCCTAGGAAACTAGAGGTATGAAACAGCTCATGGACTAACACTTTCAATGTAACATCTCGTTTGATCTGACACCCTTTCAGGAACTTAGCCAGCTCCTAGCTATGTTTTTAATCTGTATAGCACTTTAAAACAGCAAACACTGCTTTCAGTTTTCACGTGGCCATATCATTTTTGTTACCATTTTAATGGCAAAAAACCACAATTACTTTTGCACCAACCTAGTATTTTTTTTTTTTTTTTTTTTTTTTTGAGACGAAGTCTCGCTCTGTCGCCCAGGCTGGAGTGCAGTGGCCGGATCTCAGCTCACTGCAAGCTCTGCCTCCCGGGTTCACGCCATTCTCCTGCCTCAGCCTCCTGAGTAGCTGGGACTATAGGCGCCCGCCACTGCGCCCGGCTAATTTTTTTGTATCTTTAGTAGAGACGGGGTTTCACCGTGTTAGCCAGGATGGTCTCGATCTCCTGACCTCGTGATCCACCCGTCTCGGCCTCCCAGAGTGCTGGGATTACAGGTGCGAGCCACCGCGCCCGGCCAACCTAGTATTTTGGAACACGGGAAGCATTAGAACAGAAAATGATTTGAAGGCTGGGTACGGTGGCTAACACCTGTAATCCCAGCACTTTGGGAGGCCGAGATGGATGGATCACCTGAGGTCAGGAGTTTGACGCCAGCCTGGCCAACATGGCAAAACCCTATCTTTACTAAAAATACAAAAAAATTAGCCAGGCCTTGTGGTGTGTGTCCATAATCCCAGCTACTCAGGAGGCTGAGGCAAGAGAATCGCTTGAACCCAGAAGTGGGAGGTTGCAGTGAGCTGAGATTGCACCACTACACTCCAGCCTGGGCGACAGAGCGGGACTCTGTCTCAAAAAAAAAAAAAAAAAAAAAAAAAAAAAGAGAGAGAAAGAAAAAGATAATGATTTGAGCATATTTCCTTGTACCTCTAAGTTAACTTTCCTTCTGATATATATTTTGTCTGTGACCTAAGATATGAAAGGAAGTAAAAAGTAAGGATCTTGACTATTTTGGGTCATGATGAAAGTGGAAAGAGGTATTGCCAGGATCCCTCCTGTCTGAATCCTTGTGTAGTTATCTTGTGCCGCCTGTGATTCCAAGGAGGTCATAGACTATTTAAAAAAAAAACACTCTTTCTTAATTTCTAGGGCTTCACTCTCAAATTCCTATCAGTTCTCCTGCCCAGGTAGCCCAGGTTGGATAGTTGGTGAGCTTTAAGGACTCTTCAGCACAGAGTCGAGACTAAAGCCTAGCCTGACATGTCTGTCATGATCCCTGTTTTTGAGGGTGCTGCTTGCCTAATTCAGCAACAGCAGAGGGAGGAAAAAAAAGCATCCTTATTTTTCTCACTTGAATTTACAACAGCTGCCTAAACCATCTTCCCTTCATTTCCCTTTCCCTGATTCTGCCCTAGATTTGCCCCTCTTAAAAAGTAGGTACTGCCTGGATCACTATCACCTTGGATAAAAGAGAGTGAAGAGAGAAGGAAGTTGACCCTCACCTAGGTCCCTTTTTACCCTTTGTATTCTTTCCATCAAAATCCATCTCCAGCAGCTCCACTGTAGTTAGTAACTCCATTGTGCCTTCCTTTCATTCTGTCCTTCAACTTAGCAGAAATACTCCTGGCTTAGAGGGAGGATAAGGAAGATGCATGCCAACAACTTGGACATGTCATAATTGGTCAAAGGGAAACGTTTCTTGTAGCTGTTGTCTTGATTTGAACAATTGGCTACATGGTAGTTTGATTTTTGCTCTTTCACTAAAGTCACTGATACCCAAGACTTGTGTCTGGGTCAATTTGGCTACAGAAAAATCCAAGGATTGTTTTATACTTGTTTATAAGGTTACATACAGTTTAAAATCATTGCTACCTTTTCTAATTCACTAACAATGTGCCAAAGCATCTGCTTTTCTGACTCATCTTCATTTAAGGTTGAGCCCATTACTTTTCAAATCATATCCATCAATTTGCAAACTCTGTAAACTCCAGCATTACTGGCACAACAAAACCCACTTTATCTTAATGCTTAAAAATTCCAATTCATGTTGCTTGGATATCTTTAAATGAAAGACCTTGTCTTGTTTCATATTACAGTGAAAAAGCTTATCTCATATTACAGTGAAATATACTGACAATGAATGAAGATTAAACTGATTCCACACGTTACAGAAAACATACAAAACTGCACAAGAATTTTTCTCAAATGGTTTTGCAAGGAGAGAGGGTAAAATGAGTGCCAGAAAGCAATTTGCCAATATCATTTGTCATTCTGTGTTCTTGTAATATTCATACGTAAAATACATGCAGTTTGTAAGGAAATAATGAGTTGTAGTCCTATGAGTTCTAATTTAGAAAATTCAATACATTGAATTATAAGAAGCATTTCATGAATAATTTGAACATTTTTGAAAATTAGGAAACGTATTTATACAATGACCATTTGAATGATCAGAAAGTATAAGAAGAAATTAATTGAGGAAAATGAAGTGGTAATTAAGAACATGTTGGTTTCTGGCCAAACACTGTAGATTTGAGCTATTATTATTTTGGCTTAAGTTGGGTCTAATTTAAGTAGTAGCATTCTGACCTCAGGAAGGGAGAACTAGTAGATCAGCTAATCTCATTCACAAAACTTAAAATTGAACATGTATAGAATTAGGACTCTTGCATTGTTAATGATCTGCTGTTATTTACTGTTCTTTGTATCTCTGACCCTGACCTGTCTTAGTCTAATGTGAATCAGCTCATCCTAGTTGCATCCACTGGCCCTTATCTATCTATCTTTCTTTCTTTTTCTTCTTCTTCTTTTTTTTATTTTATTTTTATTTTTAACAGAGATAGCTTTATGTATAAATAGCCATTAGTGTGGAATGCATCGCATGAGGTTGTTGCTTCCCATTCTTAGGTCATCAAAGCCTTGCAGAGGGTTGACAATATGGTTGGTATGCTGATGGATGGTCTGAAAGAGCTGAACTTGCACAGGTGCCTGAACCTCATCCTTGTTTCGGATCATGGTAATCTGAATTTGCATTATTTGCTCTTCAGGATAAAGGGCTGAACAAAGTTTACTTGATTGTTTCCTAATTTCTTCTGAATGTTATAGTGAATTCTTTTTAAAAAATGTAGTTTCTTGTGGAAAGTCTTTAGGAAAAAAATACATTAAATATAAAATGTAAGTGAAACACAGAATTCACAGAAACCTAAGTGCTTGTCAAGCACAATGTACCAATCTTCTGATTTGAGAAAAAAGAATACACCAAGAATTTGAATAGTTAAAAAATATACATTTTCAACATTAAATTTTTATAACTCTACAATTTTAGATTTAATTGGAACTGATTATTATGTCTTCAATTGTCTTTTTTTGTTTTTGAGACAGTCTCACACTGTTACCCAGGCTGGAGTACAGTAGCATGATCACAGCTCACTGCAGCCTCAGCTTCCTGGGCTCAAGTGATTCTCCTGCCTCAGCCTCCTGAGTAGTGGAACTACAGGCATGTGCCTTGACTAATAAAGAGAATTTTTTTTGGTAGAGATGGGATCTTGCTATGTTGACCAGGCTGGTCTCGAACTCGTGGTCTCAAGCTCCCACCGCTGCCTCTCAAAGTGGTGGGATTACAGGGATTAGCCATCGTGCCCAGCCTTCAATTTTCTTTAGCATGATAAATGTGACTTTAGAAGCATTATGTATTAATTTTGATAGTATTTTAATTTCACTTGTACTTACTGTGATCTTTGTAACACACTTGTGTACAGTTTGGGGACTATAGGAGCAGTGTGCCTACAGAAAGTAGAAAATAGGTTCTTTTTGTTATTGTTCTTGTTGTTTGCTTCAGAAATAATTATAGAAATCTGTGTTTAGAAGCAGTCCTAAGAAGTTACATACTAAAGAAGGTCCAGTCTTGGAATGAGAGTGACTCATACACATCCACTCCCAGGTGGTTTGGGGCAAATAACTGGGCTTTCACATTCAGTCTAAAACTGTGATAAGACATTCTTCTTTACTCTCATGATGATATTGTAATATATAAATAAAAAGAAACATTAAACTAAATTTGGGTGATGGAAAAGATTTTGAAAAAAGTGAAGCGATAGGTACAACTGAAATTCTGTCTTACCTATCAGATGTTCAACTAATATGAGTGCTACACAACCTTGTTTAACGAATTTAACTCTGGAAGTGAAGGAAATTCTGCTCTGCATATTAAATTTTTTATTCAAGTTACAGCATGTTTTGGGATTTTTTTTTTTTCTCCTAGGCATGGAACAAGGCAGTTGTAAGAAATACATATATCTGAATAAATATTTGGGAGATGTTAAAAATATTAAAGTTATCTATGGACCTGCAGCTCGACTGAGACCCTCTGATGTCCCAGATAAATACTATTCATGTAAGTATATCTCTGTGATAACTTTGAATATGGTCATATTAAGAATACCTTCCTCTAGGCCAGGCATGGTGGCTCACGCTGTAATCACAGCACTTCGGGAGGCCGAAGTGGGCGGATCACCTGAGGTCAGGAGTTCGAGACCAGCCTAGCCAACGTAGTGAAACCCTGAAAATACATATATGATACTATACTATATCTATACTAAAAATATAAAAATTAGCCTGGCTTGGTGGTGGATGCCTGTAATCCCAACTACTCGGGGGGCGGAGGCACAAGAATCACTTGAACCCAGGAGGTGGAGGTTGCAGTGATCTAAGATCATGCCACTGTACTCCAGCCTGGGCAACAGAGTGAGACTTGGTCTCAAAAAAAAAAAAAAAAAAAAAAAAGAATACCTTCCTTTAAATCATTATATCTCTAAACTAAAGGGAATCAGAGTTAATTTTTTTCATGATTAAATCTCCAATGCAGATCTTTTGTACACAAATGGATTTTATGGGACTGGATGTGAGAACACAACTTACCTATTGGTTATTCATGGACTAAGCATAGTATTTGATGAGCTTAGTGCAATTTTATGTTGAAGTATGTGTTTTACTTGTGTATCAGAGTGAAGATTATACTAGAAAAAAAGTTTAAGAGAAAAATCCAACTACATTTATTCAAGTTTAATTAATTAATGACACTCCATTAAAATTACTTAGTATGGGAATAATATTCTATTGTGAGGAGGAATGCTGGCAGAAATGATTAATTCTATAGGCAATTGATTCCTGTCCTCCCTTAAACCATTTCAGAAACAATAAAGAATGTATCTTTTAAATAGGGAAGAATGAATTTCACATTCTCTCTTGACCACATATGGAACATAAACTGCCAAAAGATGTTTTAAAATATTTATTCTTTTGCCAGTCAAGTGTATTTCATAACTGTTTCCACCTCTGTTACCTCCCTCTCATTTTGATTACCATACATGATAACTTTCAGATGTGTAGAGCAAATTTTGTTTGTCTTTTTGATATAGTTAACTTTGAAACAGAAATAGAATAAGCTTTTCTGACAATTATCAGAATTGGGTTAGGTTGGGCTATTTGGTAAGATATGTTTCAATAGATAGATACTATTGACTATTAATGAGGAAAATATATTTCACTGCAGGAAAATGGTTATGCAGATATATTTACACAGTGTTACAAAGCACAGGCTGTGTATGCCTAATACCAAGTTTTAATTAGTATTTTTTTAATTTAGAAAAGTAGTACATGACTGTTATAAAACCTGTTCTAAAAATTATACAGATATGCTAGGCATGATGGTGGCTCACACCTGTAATTCCAGCACTTTGGGAGGCCAAGGCAGGCGGATCACAAGGTTAAGAGATCGAGACCATCCTGGCCAACATGGTGAAACCCTGTCTCTACTAAAAATATAAAAATTAGCCGGGCATGATGGCACGTGCCTGTAGTCCCAGCTACTGGGGAGGCTGAGGCAGGAGAATCGCTTGAACTTGGGAGGCAGAGGTTGTAGTGAGCTGAGATCGCGCTACTGCACTCCAGCCTGGTGACAGAGAGACTCCATCTAAAAAAAAAAAAAAAAAAAAAAAGTTTAGGGCAATAGCAGTCTCCAGAGATGTTTGGGATGGGATAGCTAAGCTGTGCCATACCCTTATCTCAGTTAGGCCCTCAAGTTTCCCAAATTAAAGCAAAAACTATATATGTATATCACTTTACATAAATATATAACATATATGTATATAAAATGTATACTCTTATCTGGATAATTTTCTCCAATTTGTGTAATGTTTGGCTAAAATAAAATCTGGGAAGCTAGACAGTTATTGATTTGTAGTAGAAAGTACCCTAAGTAAATCCATGGCCTTACTATGCAAATTCAGTTTTTAAATTAGTCTACTTGCCTTCTCTTTGAAGTTTCCTCATACCCCTCTTATTTGAAAATTCTAGAACTGACATTGAATATTGAAGTATACAAAGTAAAAAGTAACAGCTTCCCACCTGAAGTCCTCCTACTTGACAATTCATTTCCCCTGTTTAGAAACAACCGTTGTTAAGCTTGGATTATGTCTTCCCGGATAATTGTGATATTCGAATAATTATTTTTGTTGTTGAGTATTTCCTAGGGAACTAGAGGTACAAATCAGCTTTACAAAACACATACAGTTTTTATTTTTACCCAGTGAAACCATACCAGATCTAGATGGATAGATACTTTGAGGGATGGATGGATATTGGTTACTAACCGGATGGAAAGATGGTTGGACAGGTGGATGGATAGTTAGATGGATGAATGGACATGTGGGTTATCAGATGGATGGATACTTAGATGTTCTGTAACTTGTCTTTCCATTTAACAATATGATACCTGAAGGTCTGTCTAATTCCTTTCAGTGGCTACAATGTAATGACTTAAATGAACTCTTTAAAACCTGCCTTGGTGTTTAAATATAGAGTTTGGATCTGACATTCTACATTTTTGTATTATGTTTTAGTTATAGCATACAATCAACTATTAATTCTTATGTTTGTTCCCCTCCAGTTAACTATGAAGGCATTGCCCGAAATCTTTCTGTGAGTATCTTTATTTTCCATTATCTAGTTATTTTTAGTTTTGTATAATATATACAGAGAAAAGTTTCAGCATCTGTTATTGGGATTGAAGGATTAGAATATTTTAGGGCGGGCGCGGTGGCTCACGCCTGTAATCCCAGCACTTTGGGAGGCCGAGGCGGGCGGATCACAAGGTCAGGAGATCGAGACCATGGTGAAACCCCGTCTCTACTAAAAATAGAAAAAATTAGCCGGGCGCAGGGGCGGGCGCCTGTAGTCCCAGGTACTCGGGAGGCTGAGGCAGAGAATGGCGTGAACCCGGGAGGCGGAGCTTGCAGTGAGCTGAGATTGTGCCACTGCACTCCAGCCTGGGCAACAGAGCGAGACTCCGTCTCAAAAAAAAAAAAAAAAAAAATTTTAGTAACCTGGGCCAACATGGAAATGCTGTGTAGTTTAAAGATCTTTAAGGTTGTGTCCCAATAATGTAGATTTGAAAATTTTTAAAGAATTTATCTATTGGCATTATGAAATGTATATGAGAAGAAGAAATAATTTTAAAACTATTTACAAGAAATAATTTTTAAAGTAGAAGGAAAAACCATATGGCTGTACCACCATAAACACCATTAGCATTATGATATATTTCCTTCCAGTCTTTTTTTATGCCTTAAAAAATAAGTTTTTATACTAGTGCTGAGTTATCTATACTACATTTTATACTCACACATTTTAAATCTGCAAGAAAACTCTTAAATTGCAGTTATAAGGATGTTTGAAAATAGAACCATCAGTGGTAACTTAATATAATCTAGTGACACTGTCTGAGTTCTGGGGCTTTTATGCAGTAATAATTATGATTTCCTCTAAATGTTTCAAGTAGTTTGGAAGATTTACCTTTTACATTATACAAATAGTAAGAACTTTTAGCTGTTTTTTCATCTGACTTATTGGGCCGGCTGATTAAATGTTTGTGAAAAAAAATTTCATGTGAAGTTAGAAAGCAATTTCAAGAAAAGTTAACACTTTAGATAACAGGGAAATAATACTTTTTCTTTGCTGTTTGCAATTTCAGTGCCGGGAACCAAACCAACACTTCAAACCTTACCTGAAACATTTCTTACCTAAGCGTTTGCACTTTGCTAAGAGTGATAGAATTGAGCCCTTGACATTCTATTTGGACCCTCAGTGGCAACTTGCATTGTAAGTTCTGACAGTGTCCCAGGTAAACTTAACCTGATCGGTTAGTGATTCAGGGTAACCACTGGGCCCTTTCTAACAATATTGTTATGTGAAAACTGTAGAAGTATGATTCTCTTCACTCTAACTCAGGATTTCTATTGTCGGCCTATGGATGTTCGAGTTAGATAAGTCTTTGTTGTGGAGAGCTATCCTGCACATTGTGGGATATTTGACAAGGATCCTTTACTTCTCCCCACTGGATGAAAGTAGCACTTCTTCTCTAATGTGACAACCAAAAATGTCCCTCAGCATTGCCAAAAGTCCCCTGGGAAGGAGGAATCACCCAGACCATCCTTGGCTAAGAATCACTGGTCTGGCTTTTCATATCTATATTGATTACTTCTTATAATCTACATTTGTTACCACTTGCCATTGCATGTCTTCTACACATTACAGTATGTCTAATTGTGCCACCAAAGCCCAGCCAACAGTTGGTAAAAGCACTTTACTTTATAATAATCAGTAACTATCTTCATTATACACAGTTGTTTTTTCATTCTTCTCATACTAATCCATCAATAAACTTTAGTTTATTGGTGTGTTTGGCAAATTATTTGGATGGTTAATAGTGTTAATATCTCACAATTTGTTCATTAACTGTTTTGGTGGTTGCCAAGAAGCCAGTCATGATACATACCCCTGTCAAGCAAAACCTAGGCAGTGAACCACAATTCAGTAAACAGAATTATACTGTCTGCACTCTTATTGGAGAGCTGGGCTTTTAGTTTAAAAAAAAAAAAAAGACAGAATATGAAAGGAGAAATGGTCCTATCTTCGTGAGAGAACTAATATTTAGTAAATATCTAAACACCATGTTGGAAGCATTTCTTTAGGCTACATCATTGAATTTTTACAAATAACCAACATGAGAAATTGAAATCAAAGATGATAGTTAAATCTATCTAAATTCACGGGCAGTTAATCACACAGCCAATGTTCAAAACCACTTCTGTCCTGATGCTAGTGGTTTTTCTTCTGTCTACTATATTGCTTATAGTTTGTTTGTCCATGAAATAAAAGATAGAAGTGACTTCTTAATGCTTTTCAAAGCCAGGTGGTTTTATTTACCCGTTATGTTGGTTTAACAAAATAGTTACATACTTTTTATTAATGAAAATAATGTTATGTTTTATGAAAGGACTTTACATTTTTAATTCATATATGTCAACATTAGGAATCCCTCAGAACGGAAATATTGTGGAAGTGGATTTCATGGCTCTGACAATATATTTTCAAATATGCAAGTGAGTAAACCTATTATACTTAATTGAATTGAATCTAAAGAAAAAATGATATACAAAGTTTTACGTTTGAAAACAGACTGCGATTCTATGTCTTGAATGAGAATTAATGAAACATACTTTCATAAAGCAATTTTTATTTGAACATTAAAGACTTTTGTTAAAATTTTATATTCATTGGCTATTACTAAAAAGTCAAAAAACAACAGATGTGGTAAGGATGTGGAGAAAAGGGAATACTTATACACAGTCGAAGGGAATGTAAGTTAGTACAACTTCCGTGGATCACTGTATAGAGATTTCTCAAAGAAATAATAATGAAACTACGCCTAATCCAGCAATCCCACTACTGGGATTTCCGAAAGGAAAATAAATCATTTTATCAAACAGATACCTGCACTCATATGTTTATCACAGCACTGTTCACAGAAGTAAAGTCATGGAATCAACTTAAATATTTATCAGTGGATTATGGATTAAAAATGTGGTGTGTGTGTGTGTGTATATGTGTGTGTGTGTGTGTGTGTGTGTATATGTGTGTGTATGTGTGTGTGTGTATATATATATATATATATATATATATATATATATATATATCGTGGAATGCTGCTCAGCCATAAAAAGAAATGAAATCATGTCCTTTGCAGCAATGTGGATGGAATTGGAGGCCATTATCCTTAGTGAAATAACTCAAACAAAAAACTAAAAACCACATGTTCTCGCTTGTAAGTGGTAGCTAAACAGTAGGCACGCACGGACGTACAGAGTGGAATAATAGATATTGGAGACTCCCCAAAGGTGGGAAGGTGGGAGGAGTGTGAGGTATGAAATAACACTTATTGGGTTCAATGTACACTGTTCTGGTGATGGGTAACACTAAAAGCTCAGACTTCACCACTGTGCAATATATCCATGAAAGATAACTGTACACATACCCCTAAATCCATAAAAATTAAAAAATTAATAAAATTTTATATTCATGTTTCATAAGCATATGACATATCTCCTATTATATTTCTAATAATTATTTTTCATGTTTTTTGTGCTCTGTTAAGAATATTGCTTTACAGTTAAGAAAGCTAGTGATAGATAAGAAAGTATCATATTTACATTCTTAGAAGAGATAGTATCTTACATTTACCCAGCACTTTAATGTTTTCAAAATAAACTTATAGTAATTTTCTAATTTGATCCCTGCAGCACTGTGTAAGGTGGGCAGGGTGAAGTTTATATTCAATGTCATAGATGAAAAAAAAAATTATCATTCATTCTGTTCTGATTGTCAAGTCAAGAATTGTAATAAAACTAAGAGACATATCCTAGATGTTCTTAGATTATATGTGTGATAGAGTTAAAACTATATTTCCCACAAAGTCCACTCAGCATGGTAGTTTTCCTCTTATCTTATCATAACCAGTTTGTACGTGTACAATTTGGATAACAGAATTTTTTGGACTAACCTGCAGACAGCTGAAATGCACTGATAAACTTCCTTTTTTGGCCATCTAGGCCCTCTTTGTTGGCTATGGACCTGGATTCAAGCATGGCATTGAGGTTGACACCTTTGAAAACATTGAAGTCTATAACTTAATGTGTGGTAAGTGTGAACAGGTGGCTTTTTTCCCTTCTGAAAACAGACCTGAAATAAGATTGTCAAAAGCAGGTCACATTGTAGGCACCTTTGTGGAGAGGACGGTGAGGCAAGACAGATTTTTACCTTCTTCCTGACTCAGACTCACTGAAGAAATATGGGGAACATGTCATCTTATTACTTATCTGTTTGTTCCACTAGGCTGCTTACTGGTTAAAGTACACCACTCACAGCAGGGTGGTCTGCACACCCCCAGTGCTCAGCACTTTTCTAGACCCTCAGCTTAATTATTTGATTCTTGACTCAGAGCAGTGATAGAAGCCAGAGAAAAGACATTGAGGGCAGTGAAAGGTGGACAAAACTTGTGGAACTTCTGGTAGCCATAATGGTTGAATGTAAGTCAATGTCAAGGTTGTAGAAATGATGGAGGACACATTAGGGATATTCTTGGTTTACTTTGTACCTTCTGAAGTAGTCCTTTTATAGTGAAGCATTGTGTTTTAAATATTAATTTCTTATTCTCATAATGGTCCTAGGCATTTAAAAAACCTTAAATATGTCTTAACTATAATTCTTTTGGTGGGAGTCTATATAGTTTAAATGAGTTAATATATCCTAAAATACTTAAAACAGCACCTGGCATATAGTAAGTGCTTACTACATAAGTATTTGCTGTTATCACATTTAAGAGCATGAGTCTTAGACTCAGACAAAGATGGTTTTGAATTCTAGATCGTTCAGTTAGTAACTTCGAGACTTGGGCAAAACACTTTGATTACTCATCTACCAAATATTGATGATAACTTATAAAATTGTTTTGGGGAATAAATAAGAAAATATGTTAGCACCATGATTGGCAGAAAATATGCATTCAACAGGTGGTGACTAGTTATTGTACACTTTAAAAATCAGAAATTTTGTACTGAAATACAGCATATACATATCAGTACTTCTATTAAAAAGAAGCTAGTCTTAAATACTCTAAAACTCAAGAGAGTTTTATACTTTTCTTTTAGTTAAAGAGTAAAGGACTCATGTATTTGGTTTTAAAAAAGTAAAGATCATGGCACAAGTCTACTATTTGTTTGATTTGAAACATCTAAGTAACTCTACCATTCTTGAAATGATGCAGATTTACTGAATTTAACACCGGCTCCTAATAACGGAACTCATGGAAGTCTTAACCACCTTCTAAAGAATCCTGTTTACACACCAAAGCATCCCAAAGAGGTGCACCCCCTGATACAGTGCCCCTTCACAAGAAACCCCAGAGATAACCTTGGCTGCTCATGTAACCCTTCGGTAAGTATTGTCAGGAAGTTTGGTCCAGTATGTATGGTTTGATAGCACCCTCTGCACAGCATGTGCTGTAGAAATACTTAATAATCAAATTAGAATTTAGGAGTGGGGGTAGGTAAACATATATTTTAATCCTAGGGGGCACATGCAGATCTTTTGTAATATTTCTTTTTCTAGTTTTTGCATTTTATCCTCTTATTTTTAATTCCTTGGAGCTGTGACTTGACTTGGGTGCAGATGTGAAGAAGTCTAGTTCAGTTCTTGAGCCTCCTGTATTAGGGAATCTGTACTGTTACTCTAGCAGTGAGGTCATGAGCACATAGGAAACCAATCACAATGTACCTTTTTAAAAATACAATTCAGGTTGTTTAAGTGTAGGGAGGAAAAAAGATTTCTTGGTATGAAATGAATATATTACACTGTCCTTTTTTACTTCCATGTTAATATATCATTATTATAAAAAGATAAAAATGCTAGACAAGTTATGAACAAAATTGATAACATCCATAAGCAGGCACCTGTAATCCCAGCTACTTAGGAGGCTGAGGCAGGAGAATCGTTTGAACCTGGGAGGCAGAGGTGGCAGTGAGCCGAGATCGCACCACTGCATTGCAGACTGGGCAACAGGGTGAGACTCCGTCTCAAAAAAAAAATATATATATATACACACACACACGTGCACACATATATACAAAAACATATATAAATGTATATCTATAAAATATATTATAATATTAAAAATATAATATATAAATATAAATATATATAAATATATTTTGATATATATCAAAAATATACATATATACACTATATGTGTGTGTATATATACTATATATGTGTATATATAGCAATTTGGAGAGTAGTTTATTTTATGCTTTACATTTTGTTTTAGACTTGAGTTAGACTAGAAGAAAGACTTGGGGTACCGAGATAAGAATTACAAAGCAGCAATCATATTCTTATTTTTTAATTACTGGCGTAATGCTGGTATACTAACAATAATGTTAGTATACTAACAATTATGTTAGTATACTAACAATTATGTTAGTATACTAACAATTATGTTAGTATACTAACAATTATGTTAGTATACTAACAATTTTGTCTTTTGCAACTGTCATTCCTCTCCTCTGTCCTGTTCATCAAAAAAGTAACTTCTGTCCAGGCATGGTGTACCACACCTGTAATCCCAGTACTTTGGGAGGCCGAGGTGAGAGGATTGCTTGAGACCAGGAGTTCAAAACCAGACTGGGCAACATAGGGAGACCCCATCTGTACAAAAAGCTAAAAAAATTAGCTGGGCATGGTGGCATATGCCTGGAGTCCCATTTACTTGGGAACCTAGGTGGGAGGATTGCTTGAGCCCAGTAGGCCCAGGCTGCAGCGAGTCATGATTGCACCACTGCACGCCAGCCTGGGTGAAAGAGCAAGACTCTTGCCTTTAAAGAGAAAAAAAAAAAAAATCCACTCATATAAGACTATTGTAAATGATCTTTGTTCTATGTTGGGATAATCAATCTATAGCAGTTCTGTGTTACAAAAATTAAAACATGTCTCTCAGTTCTTAAAAATAGTTTTATAACCTTTTTTAGATTTTGCCAATTGAGGATTTTCAGACACAGTTTAATCTGACCGTGGCAGAAGGTAAGGCATGCTACCCTCAAGCTTGGAATGTGAAACAATTTTCTCATCAGTGTGAAATGCAGAGAACTGGTTTGGGGACATGATTTGAGAATAACCAATAAAATAAAGGGAGTTCTGGAGGACCACCTGATGAAACATAGAGGTTTCTTTGCTTGACAGTTTAGACTGTTAGACATAAGGAAAGAAGAGATATTTTGCAGTGGATATTGTATGTAACGTATTTAGTGGAAGCTGAATCACACTTTATGAACATAATGGAGGTGTTCTGAAATTTTTGACGATTTCTATAGGTTGATAGTAGAGACTCAGATTCCCATTTGAAATACCTAAGTTTCTATCTCACCTGGTTCTTAGTTAATCATACAAGGTTATATATTAATTTATTGATCTAAAGCTATTTCTTCATCACTTTTGACCAAAAATCAAGGATATACAGACAACTGATGAAATTTTTCAATTATGACTTGAATGTTTGGAGTCACTATAATACACTCTCTCATCCTTATGTTACCTGGCATACATTTTTTTTTCTTTCTACTAGAATAAAGAGGTAAATTCTGTGTTAATTCTGATATGAGCTTGTCTCTGTAAAATCCCTAGGATATCTTCAAGGTGGCAAAGTATTGTAGTGAATGGTGGCACTTTCAGAATTGAGTAGATCCAAGTTTGAATATGAGCTTAGGTACTATATGTTCATGGAAGGAGTATTCCCTGTCAGCTGCTGTTTCCGCATCTGTAAAATGGGCATATAACCTTAATTCATATGGAAATGTAAAAATTAGTTATATGATGTGTAGCAAGCACTTGACATTTGGGAAAAGGGCAATAAATAATATCTATATTGTTATTGTTTTATTTAGTTTAATCTCATAGTTTCATCTGAACTTTTGCTTTCCAAGTATACATATCATTAAAAAAATTTACTTTCTGGAGTGTGTCCTAGAGAATACGTAATTAAAATAATGCTTAAGAATTTTTGATAATATAACTTTGAATTAACTGGAATATTTAGCAATTTCATGTAGTGTCCTCATGGTATCTTGATATTACATTGATTTCAGAATCTTTATAGGCAAAAATTACAGTGAATCTCACGTGTCTTCTTAAGTGTTTATGCTTCTACCCTTTGTAATCAGTTTTTTTAATAGTTAAAAGTAAATCTTCAATATGGTTAAGTAGAAGAAAGGATTAGATGAGGGTATCACACTATATATTGTCATATAATACACACTAACTAAATTTATTTATTTTCATCCTGTGACCCAAGAGAAGAATATTAAGCATGAAACTTTACCCTATGGAAGACCCAGAGTTCTCCAGAAGAAAAACACCATCTGTCTTCTCTCCCAGCACCAGTTTATGAGTGGATACAGCCAAGACATCTTAATGCCGCTTTGGACATCCTATACCGTGGACAGAAATGCAAGTATTTGTCACCTCTTCATGTGTGGCTATTTCAAATTAATGATTAAGCAGAACATTGAATGCATAGTTTCTCACTGTTCACCTTGGCTTTATATCAGTTCCTGCATTAGAGGAACACTGAACAGGGAGTCAGAAAAATTCAGTTCCAGTTCAAGCTCTGCCACTGAGCTACTGCATGACTTTGAGAACTCAGACCAAATTTCTTCTGTGAAATGAGGGTTGTGCAGTAAAGAATTCTCTTTTGGGCCGGGCGCAGTGGCTCACGCTTGTAATCCCAGCAATTTGGGAGGCCGAGGCGGGTGGATCACAAGGTCAGGAGATCGAGACCATCCTGGCTAACATGGTGAAACCCCGTCTCTACTGAAAATACAGAAAAATTAGCCGGGCGTGGTGGCAGGCGCCTGTAGTCCCAGCTACTCGGGAGGCTGAGGCAGGAGACTCCAGCCTGGACTATAGAGTGAGACTCCGTCTCAAAAAAAACAAAAAAAAGAAAAAGAAAAAAGAAAAGAATTCTCTTTTGCCTCCCTGACCCCAATTTTAATATTTTATGATTCCAATTTATAATTGCATGAAATCAGCCTTAGGATCAGTCACAGTTACCCATTTCTAAATACATGGCTGTGTGAGGACAAGTATTTCCCTCAGCTGTTCAAATCTAAGGGAGCCCTCGCTGTTTGGCAAAGCCATTAAAGCTCAGTAACACCATTGCATGTACCATCTATAGGAAGACACGAGCCCAAACCAGGGAGAGGCCAGAATCCTGCCCACCACCAACACCAGAGGAGTTAGGCCTTGAAAAGAGTGAGGGCAAATATCCCAGAATAAAAGCAGCCTTCTCCCTCACTCATGGCCGCCTGGGTGCTCTGGTAGAAGAAGGAATGGTGAAGGAGATGGTGCTGGAAAGAGAGAAGAGGGAAGATGAGATTTTGGTCTTATATGGAATTGAAATTTTAAACTGGGATGAAACTGAAAGTGACTGGCAAGGTACAGGATGCCCTAAGGGAATGACAAAGGGATTTGAGAGAGCATAGTGGAGGGCAGCAATTTGATTTAAAAAATAAAATTATTTTTACTAATCAGTGAAATGGCCAAATAAAAAGATAGGGAAATGTCTGTTTATGTATAATTTCTATGTTCCAAATATATAATACACACATATATTTATATAAAGTTTCTTGAACGTTGATTTTAAAAATTTTTCAAGACTGTCTTCAAACACCAAACACTTAAAAAAATTTTTGACTTTCTGATTCATCAGTCTACACTACTTTTTATAGGCACCCCATCCTATTAATATTTATACCTTAATTATGGTGTTCCTTGATTGCATTTTCAGTTTTCTTATATAATTAAAATGCATGACTTTACAGTCATTGCGATGCTTGAGGTTTTTGCGTTGCTGTTCAGTGACTCTGCTCCCTTGCTCCAGCGACTTTTGGCAGTGTAGTTGGCTATGGAACATAGACTCAGATCTCTAAAAATCAGCGTTTTACTATATAAAAGCTTAAAATTGGCCAGGTATGGTGGCTCACACCTGTAATCCCGGCACGTTGGGAGGCCGAGGGGGGCGAGTCACGAGGTCAGGAGATCGAGACCATCCTGGCTAACACAGTGAAACCCGTCTCTACTAAAAATACAAAAAATGAGCCAGGCGTGGTGGGTCACACCTGTAATCCCAGCACTTTGTGGGGGCTGCCGCGGGTGGATCACCTGAGGTCAGGAGCTCAAGACCAGCCTTGCCAATATGGTGAAACCCCATCTCTACTAAAAACACACAAATTAGCTGGGTGTGGTGGCAGATGCCTATAGTCTCAGCTACTCGGGAGGCTGAGGCAGGAGAATCGCTTGCACCTGGGGAGCAGAGTTGCGGTGAGCCGAGATTGCGCCACGGCATTCCAGCCTGGGTGACAGAGAGAGACTCCGTCTTAAAAAATAAATAAATAAATAAAAATTTAAAATTGTAGATAAAGACATTCTAAACATTATTTCATATTAGCATAGCAGAATCTGAAAATATTTGCACAAATATGACCATTAGTATCTTTAATATTTTAAAGCGTTTTTACACTTTAGTTAGAAAAAAAGATGACTATACTAGTAGGAAAATGGGAAAATAGTCAAGGACATGAGCTGACAGCTAGAGCTTCATAATTTTATGATGTAGTTCACCTTTAAATATTAATAGAGCAATTTTCTTCTCTGTGCCTGATATCTGAGAGTTCTTTTCATTTCGTTCTTCAGGACAGTTTCTCTACGGAAGACTTTTCCAACTGTCTGTACCAGGACTTTAGAATTTCTCTTAGTCCTGTCCATAAATGTTCATTTTATAAAAATAACACCAAAGTGAGTTACGGGTTCCTCTCCCCACCACGTAAGTTTCTTCCTCTCCTGACCTTCCCTTTTCTTATCTTCTTCTCCTCCTTTTTGTTTTCTTTCTTGTTTATAAATCCTACCATACATTATTTATTGGTGCAAAATTGTGGATTTGGTCTATAACTGCCAAAGGAAAAATTTTAATCATCTAAAACGAATTTTATAAAATTTTCTTTTGGTTGGGGGGTAGTTGATTTAGTGCAGATGTGGTGGGCAGTACACTTCATGGTTCCTTATAACAGAATTTGAGAATACTGTGAAATTGGAATATATATATATATCAAGTTGGAAGAATATATCAAGGTTCTTAGGAAGGAGATCTAACTTTGTTGTTTATAAAGAAAATGAGATTGTCAGAGAAGTAGGTAAAGGTAGAGGCTTAAATAGTCTTGCTTTTTCACTGATCCAGAACCTCTAGGGAATGGCTTTTTTGAAGCTAAGTATACTATTTTTTGAAATGGCAAATTTGTATGTTGATGAGAAGCCATATTGCGGCCAGCCTTAAAAGGCAAAAATCGAAAGCTGCAGGTGCTCAACTACCATCAGCATCCAGTTCAGTTCCCAGAGTGTGTGTCTGAAGTCAGAACTTGGCTATTGCATTATAAAAATAGACTAGGTCCAAGCCTCAGATTCATACAGAGAAGCCTTGTATGGCGTTTCGAGACAGACGTCCTGTGATGTTTTTTCTGGGTAGCAGGTGTTGTTCTGGAGCCAGATGTTCTCTTTCTTCTTTCACTGTGAAAAAGTGTAAGGAAAGAAGATTGTCAACACAATTCCTTTTAGTTGAAATAAGGTCAATAAAGTTTGAATATGTTTAATTTGGGGCTCTTGTTATTAAAGTTTATGTTTCTTTGACATGCTCATCTTGAAAAGACTTAAATATTTTATTTTTGTAAAGGACTTGACCAAACACATTACATTTTCCCTTGACCCAGTACTTGGAAAAGTTTTTCAGGTTTAAGATGGTACTCAGCTAGTTTTTAAAAATGCTCGCCTCTGCCATGAGAAACTATAATTTCTTATGTCATTTGTGAAGAATGAAAAACTTGTCCTCTTTTCTCTTTGTAGAACTAAATAAAAATTCAAGTGGAATATATTCTGAAGCTTTGCTTACTACAAATATAGTGCCAATGTACCAGAGTTTTCAAGGTAAAAAAAAAGTTAACTCTATATTTGATAATTTTAATTAACTTCTGCACATATAGGCATAATTCATATGTAATAGGACTTACAGTCTAGATTAAATGAATTAATACCAAATACATTCTTAAAGATTTAACTATGAGCATACTAGTACACAAAAATTCTACAAATATTAGAATTATCGTATATTTCAGTATCCATTCTGCTTTGTATTTAATTGTTTGCAAACATTTTTGGTGAGAAAGTATATGATGCGCTTCCTAAAGTTATTCAGCTAATACAGTCTGCTATCGCTTATATTAACTTTCATTCGGCTTCCTTATTTAACTTTTTGGAAGTTCTTGATAATTGTCTGTGCTTTCAAATAAATAGATTTTACATCATCATTGACTTGCAGCATTTGACTTTTACAGGAATAAAAATATAGTTACTTATATTGATGTATAGAATATCAAAATATAAGCATAAAAGGGGTTTTTACTCTAATTTATATCTAGAATACTTGTGAATATTTCAAAGTTAATATTCAGATATTAATAGGAAATCTGAATAATATGCCTCGTTTGTGTCTGCAATGTTGCTATGCTTAATGATGACATATGATCACAATATGAACATGATGTACTTGTTCAGTGATGCCTCAAATAGAGTTGGGTTTAACGTTTGTCTGTGAGTCCTTTCAAAGGCCAAGGCTGAACGATGAAGTTTTGGCCTCACACTAAGATTGGAGCCAAGGCTGGGTGTGGTGACTCATGCTTGCAGTCCCAGCACTTTGGGGGAGGCCAACTCAGAAGGACTGCTTGAGGCCAGGAGTTCAAGATCAGCCTGGAAAACAGTGAGACCTGGTCTCTAGTCTCTACAAAAAATTTTAATTAACTGGGCATGGTGATGTGCACCTGTAGTCCTAGCTATTCTAGAGACTGAGGCAGCAGCATCTCTTGACCCCAAGAGTTTGAGGCTGCAGCGAGCTATGATTGTGCCACTGCACTCCAGCCTGGGTGATATAGCAAGACCCTGTCTCTAAACAAAAAACAAAACAAAGACTGAAGCCAAACTTGACTTTATCTTTATTTACTATAAATGCTAATTTTGAATCATGGTGTTAGTTTATTTCACATGACAACATGGTACCTTGTTCTTTTGAAACTACACTGTCTTCTATCTCGTTTCAGTTATATGGCGCTACTTTCATGACACCCTACTGCGAAAGTATGCTGAAGAAAGAAATGGTGTCAATGTCGTCAGTGGTCCTGTGTTTGACTTTGATTATGATGGACGTTATGATTCCTTAGAGATTCTGAGGCAGTAAGAACATATTTCATTTCTCTTAAAAATAGGAACCAAATGGGATTACCATCCAGTTGAGTCAACAGAACCCTTTTTACCCAGTGTCATATGTTTGTGTATGACATTTCTGACTACACAGGAATCCTTTTGAAATATCTGATCAATTTTGGCGTTTTGCTCAACATTCAGTAAAATATTTTTTAGGTAAAAGAAGTAGTGTTTCTCACCCATTCAGTTCAGTTGAGTAATTTTTGAGCTCAGTTTAAATGTTGAACTCATTTAAGATCTCTGTGTGGCTAATTGTTAAGGTATGATCTTAATATATTGTCATTCAGAAGATGAAGAACTCTATGGTGTGGCTACACATATCCTGAGTCTAGGAATGAATAGGGTTATAAAGCTGTAGTGCTTGGGAGTCTGGTGGCCTTGGGTGAATGTAACAGCTTTTACCCAACTCTGGCTGGAAGGGCATGATAAAAAGCAACTGTCTGAAGGAAACTATCGGTGGCGCTTTTTTAAAAAAAGAGAGGGAGAGAACATTTTGGAAACTGGTTGATCTTTATTAAAACAATAATTACAGTAGTTTGGGAAGCAATTTCGCTGTTAAGTCCGTAGGAAAAAGACTGAGATTCCACTGCGATTCATCCCCTCTCAGAACTTTCCTACTCTCCCAGGCTGACTTAGATATATGTGACTTACAAATACACGGGAGAGCACATCAATTTGTAAAGTTACAGTTTTTTACTTTCCCTTGAGGCATAAAGCCGCCTCAGAAACTGTAGCACTAGAGAGGATAAAGAAGAAAACTGCATATGCTTCCTACCCACGGCTTCACCCAGAGCCCCCTGTTTAAATAGTTTTAGAGATTATGATTCTACATAAGGTCATATTTGAAAACAATGATTCCACTACCTTAAGTTTTGGAAGATGTTAAAAAAACAAACAGCCTTAAAACAAAAAGAAATAGGAGAATGACTATGAGGTAAAGATATTTGGGACCTCTTTGATAATATACTGCAGTTTAAAAGATTAAGTTACTAAGATAAGGAAGAAAATCCAGTTAGAACAAACAATTCATGACAACATGTCCTCTCTGAAGGGGCTGAAATAAAAAATTCCTAACCAGTTCTTTCTCTGCCCACTATTTGTCTATAATGGCCTAGAAGTTAAGACTATCGATAATGGTTTATACTCTTGGTCGTAGGTGTTTAAAAATGGTATTTTCTTTTCTTTAGTGTTTCAATTTCAGTGTCTTTAAGTAGAACTAAAAGAATTCCAAAAGTCCATAAATTTCTACAGAAAACAAAAATTATTTGGACTGTGTTTATCTGCCTGTCTTCTAATTATTACTCTGAATCTGGCAGAATATGTTGAGGCATTGTGATTACTAGCTTCTTATATTTAATTATTTGTTTGAATTTGATTTTTATATGTATTAAAAGCATGCTCTACTGAAATAGTCATCAAAAGGAAGATAGTTATTTCTTTCTTAAAATGAATATTGGCATATTTTACAGAAAAAGAAGAGTCATCCGTAATCAAGAAATTTTGATTCCAACTCACTTCTTTATTGTGCTAACAAGCTGTAAAGATGCATCTCAGACTCCTTTGCACTGTGAAAACTTAGACACCTTAGCTTTCATTTTGCCTCACAGGACTGATAACAGTGAGAGCTGTGTTGTAAGTAGCTTTTGTATATTTTCTTTGCGTGTTGAAAATCTAGACATATGCATATTTGTTTGTGTCATACATCTGACATTACAGTGAGAGAAAGCACAACTCTTGAGTATATATGGACTTTGAAATTACAGGATGCTTTTAAATTTGATCTTTTAAGATGACATATCTTTGGGGAAGACTACCCTTGTCTGCTTTTATTTTTCATTTTCTTTTTTTTAGAGAGAGGGTCTTGCTATGTTGCCCAAGCAGGTCTTGAACTCCTGGCCTCAAATAATCCTCCTGCCTTGGCCTCCCAAAGTGCTGAGATTGCAGGCATGAGCCACCCTGCCTGGCCCCTTTGTCTGGTAAAGATACTAAAAATCAGATCAGAATCAAACTTTGTATGGCTTAACCACTAAAGTCTGGGTTTATCTGAAGTATGGATTTTCTCTTATTTCAGAACTGGATTTATAATTTCAAAGTGTCAGCACTGTTATACATTAGTCTTAAAGTTGTTAGACAACATTTCAAATTTTCTATGTATCACTTAATTATAAAAAATATTTTCCTTTCTTATCCTATTGTCATACCAGTGTATTTGGGAATAATTGTTTTATATTATCTTATTTGCTCAGAATTTTAAAAATCTACATTGTAGATTGGGACATCATGACTGCATAACATTTAAGCCTTTTTTTTTTTTTTTTTTTTTTTTGAGGCAGAGTCTCGCTTTGGCACCCAGGCTGGAGTGCAGTGGCGTGATCTCGGCTCACTGCCAGCTCCGCCTCCCGGGTTCACACCATTCTCCTGACTCAGCCTCCCGAGTAGCTGGGACTACAGGCACCCCCCTCCGCGCCCGGCTAATTGTTTTTGTATTTTTTTTTTTAGTAGAGACGGGATTTCACCGTGTCAGCCAGGATGGTCTCAGATCTCCTGACCTCGTGATCCGCCCACCTCGGCCTCCCGAAGTGCTGGGATTACAGTCATGAGCCACTGCACCCGGCCGTTTTTTTTTTTTTTTTTTTTTTTGAGATGGAGTCTCGCTCTGTCGCCTGGGCTGGAGGGCAGTGGCTTGATCTCCGCTCACTGCAACCTCCACTTCCCATGCTCAAGCGATTCTCCTGGCTCAGCCTCCCAAGTAGCTTGGATTACAGGCGCCTGCCACCATGCCTGGCTGATTTTTGTATTTTTAATGGCGATGGAGTTTCGCCGTGTTGGCCAGGCTGTTCTCGACCTTCTGACCTCAGGTGATCTGCCGGCCTCGGCCTCCCAAAGTGCAGGGGTTATAGTCGTGAGCCACTGCGCCCGGCCCATTTTAGCAATTTTTAAGTTTTCCCTTATGGTGAGCCAAAACATTTTCCTTTCAGAGTACTTCCCATATTTCCTGGTGTTTTTTTTTTTTTTCCCTTGAAGTGACACCAAGTAAGTCTTGACCTGAATCTGCAAAAAGATGTAACTTTCATACCAGTCCCAGTGAATGGGTGGTAGGTATACCTGGAGTTAGGATCTTGAGATCCAGTATGAGCTCATCAGGGAAGAGTGCTGCATTCACTCATTCATTCATTCACTACTACTTTGATTCAGCCATTCATTCCTTTGATATTTATAATCAGGTGCTCTAGGTACTGAGGACTCAGAAGTAAACAAAATAGTGAGCTCTTCTCTGGGCCCAGGAGTAGAATACAGTGGTCCATTTGCCATCCTTGATGGTAGTAGTCTTTCTATATATCGTTAAAATTCATGAAGATATGTCTCTCCTTGTTTCTATGATAAACTTTCAGAATTACTTGTTCCTATAGAGCACATTTCTCATTGAGTTATTTTTCCCCTTATTCTTCAGAATTAGATACAGAATAGCAAGACTTTAACTAGTTGGTTGCCTGATCTGACTCCGCTGAAATTTGTCAGTTTTGTGAGCATTCTTAGATACATGCAGCTATTGCCTGCTTCATTACTTTCTTTATTTTGAGAGATTATATCGTCATTGAATGTATCAATTAGAGTAGGGTTCTGCAGCAAATAACAGAAACCCCTTTGCAGTGGCTTAAGCAAGTCAGGGATTCCTCACAGAACAGGAAGTCCAGCTGTACACAGTCCTGGGATGGCGCTTTGGGTAAACTGCACCACTGGGGACCCAGAACTTTTCCCTCTTTCTGCTCCACCGTTCTTAGCATGTGGCTTTGGCCCATGTGGGCATCTTCATGCATCTTTGTAGATAACACATTCTCATAAAAACTAGTATTTTTGTAGTATGTTTGCACACATCATTATATTTGATTGTCAAAATAACCCAATGAGGAGGATACAGATAAAGGAATCAAGATTTATATGTTAAATAACTTTCCTTAGTTTACCCGATAAGATAGTCACAGAACCAGTCTCTTTTTAAAAAATTTCCAACTTTTATTTTAAGTTCGGGGTATGTATGCAGGATGTGCAGGTTTGTTGCATAGGTAAATGTGTGCCATGGTGGTTTGCTACACAGATCATCCCATCACCTAGGTATTAAGCCCAGCATCCATTAGCTGTTCTTTCTGATGCTCTCCCTCCTCCCACCCCCTGCCCTCCAACAGGCCCCAGTGTATGTTGTTCCCCCACACGTGTCTATGTGTTCTCATCCTTCAGCACGCTCTTACAATTGAGAACATGCAGTGTTTGGTTTTCTGTTCTCACATTAGTTTGCTAAGGATAATGGCCTCCAGCTCCAACCATGTCCCTGCAAAGGACATGATCTTTTATGGCTGCATAGTATTCCATGGTATACATGTACCACATTTTCTTTATTTAGTCTATCATTGACCACATACACCATAGTGTTCCATGGTGTATATGAACCACATTTTCTTGATCCAGTCTATCACTGATGGGCATTTAAGTTGATTCCTTGTCTTTCCTATTGTGACTAGTGCTGCACTGAACATATGTGTGCATGTATCTGTATAATAGAATGATTTATATTCCTGTGCTTATATACCCAGTAATGGGATTGCTGGATCAAATGGTGTTTTTGCCTCTAGGTCTTTGAGGAATTGCCACACTGTCTTCCACAGTGGTTGAACTAATTTACACTCCCCACCAGCAGTGTAAAAGCATTCCTTTTTCTCCACAACCTTGCCAGCATCTGTTATTTTTTGACTTTTTAATAATAGTCATTCTGACTGAGAACCAGATTCTTTATATTAATTCCCATATTCTTTCTACCATGCCATGTAATTTCTGTTTTCCGACTTTTTTTAACTCCACACCATTGAAGTTTCTTAAACCTATTTAATGCAGGACCGTCTTTTCCATGTATACTTTCTTTTCCCAAACTTGATGCATCTAATTAAACAAACATACATGGTATGTATTAGAAGGAAAGCTACTCGAGAGGAGAGATGATGCCTAACAAATCATATGGCATGTTCCACTTTAGGGCTGAAGTCTCATAAATGATTAAACTGGGAAGATGGAGCGCGTATAGAAGTGAACTGAGTGTTCTCTTGGTAACTTTTCTTTTATATTTCTTATTCTGCTAGCATGGGAAGCATGAATCCTCATGGGTTGAAGAATTGTTAATGTTACACAGAGCACGGATCACAGATGTTGAGCACATCACTGGACTCAGCTTCTATCAACAAAGAAAAGAGCCAGTTTCAGACATTTTAAAGTTGAAAACACATTTGCCAACCTTTAGCCAAGAAGACTGATATATTTTTTTATCCCCAAACACCATAAATCTTTTTGAGAGAACCTTATATTTTATATAGTCCTCTATCTACACTATCGCATTGTTCAGAAACTGTCGACCAGAGTTAGAACGGAGCCCTTGGTGATGCGGACATCTCAGGGAAACTTGCGTACTCAGCACGGCAGTGGGAGAGTGCTCCTGTTGAATCTTGCACATATTTGGATGTGTAAGCATTGTATACATTGATCAAGTTTGGGGGATAAAGACAGACCACACCTAAAACTGCCTTTCTGCTTCTCTTAAGGGAGAAGTAGCTGTGAACATTGTCTGGATACCAGATATTTGAATCTTACTATATAAACCTTGATGGCATTGGGCAAACAGTAGACTTAGTAGGATTGGGGTAGCCCATGTTACGTGACTATCTTTACGAGAATTTTAAAGTAGTTCTGGATTTCTTTTAAGTTGGAGTTTCATTTCTTTTCATTTTAATCAAAAAAAAAAAAAATTAACAGAAGCCAAAATACTTCTGAGATCTTGTTTCAGTCTTTGGTGTGTATCCCCTCAAAAGCCAAATTGTTAATCTTGTGTGTGTGTTTTTTTTTTTAATTTTTTGATTGGATTTCTTTAGATTTAATGGTTCAAACAAGTTCAACTTTGAGGGATGATCTTTGAACATACTTACCTATTACAAAATCTTACTTTGTATTTGTATAAAAAAAAGAGAAATATTCCCATCCTGCTCACTGGTAATTAACATAGGTTTACAATGGCTTTAAATGTGGCCCTTTGACTGTTAAAATTGTATCTTATCTTTGGCGAAACTTCAGAGCACCAGTCAGTACATGCAAGGTACCATTTTTTACTGAGATGGTAGGAATGTTTCTCTCTGTGCACAAGACTTATCCTACCAGCTGCAGAGCTGTTCTCTGTTAAGCAGTGCATTTTGAAGTTCCATAGATTGAAGAGAACATGTCACCTCACATCTTCTTGGTGGACATGATAAATGACACAGTGATCTTGATTTTTTACTACCTTGACTGTACCTTTTTGTCCCTATCTGTGAATCTTCAAAGACTGCATTAACTTTTAGGCTACCTAGGTCCAATTTAGGTATAATATCAGTACATACACCAAAGATTTTTATATGTCCTTCGTATGATCATTCTTTAACAGCCTAAGGGCCAGCTGCAAAGACCTTTGGAAAATCCAATTTGCAACTGAAAATTATTTAATAATTTAGGAAATTGTTTTTGTTTTTGTTTTTAAGTCCTGCAGTTTCCTGAGGCTCTGTATATGATATTTTTTTCAGCCTGCTTCTCTCTTGTTCAGATTAGGTAATTTCTATTCTTCTGTCTCGAAGTTCAGTGATTCTTTCTTCTGTCTAATCTGTTCTGCTGTAGAGCCCATTTATTCCTGATTTTTTATATTTTAGTTATTGTGTGTTTTATTTCTAAAATGTCCATTTGGTTTTTCTTTATATCTTCTATTTGCTGAGAATTTCTGTCTCTGCTGAGACTTTCTACATTTTCATTTGTTTCAAGTGCATTTATACTTGCTCGTTGAAGCATTTTTATAATGGCTGCTGTAAAATCCTTATCAGATAATTCCAACATCTGTCACCTCATTGTTTGCATCTACTGATGGTCTTTTTTCCATTCAGAAGCATTTTCCTGTTTCTTGGTGTGTGAAATGATTTTTTATTGAAACCTGGATATTTTTAGGTATTATGTTTTGAGACTATGCGTCTTATTTAAACCTTCTGCTTTAGGCAACTGTCTCTGATACCACCACAGCAGGGGAATTGGGAGTACTGCTTCAATATTACCAGGTGTGGCTGGGAGTCCAGGTTCCCCAGTCAGCCTCCCTTGACACTGAGTGACAGGGTCCGCTTGTTACTACTGAGCAAGGTGAGAATTCAGTTTCCCATTAGGCCTCTATTGATTCCTCCCTGACTGGGATGTGCAGGGCACCTTGTGCTGCACCCTGGGAATCTCCACTAATGCTATGGGACAGGAGTGACCAGGAAGGGCTTCATTACACCGGTGAGAATGAAATTCCCAGTGGCCTACACAGCCTTCTCCAACACCACTCTGGTGTTGTATTCTTCCAGCACACAAACATACACAATTTAACTCAAAGCATCTTAGCAGAGCTTAATTAAATGGATAGATGCCTGTTCCCTTTTGCTGGACACTAAGAATACAAAAATAGGGGAGCTGGGACACCTCTTTACAGCTTGGTGAGAGTGTAAGTCTTGACTCCCCACTCAGCATTTGCTGGTATGGGTGGGGCTGTGGTTTTTTCCATGGTGTTTGGTTGGAGTAGAACCATTTTTACCCTTGCTTGGCTACCCTTTTCTGGTCCTTTGGCAGGAGAGAGAGCGGGACTCTTTTAGGGTTTTTTCCCCCTGCATTTGTTGACATTTCCAGGTTGCTGACTTTTTCAGCTCCAAGTTGGAAATATATGAGCTGAAAAGAAAACGCAGGGAACTCATCACAGTGTTGTTCCTTGGGCCCCAATGTTCCCAGCCTGTCTGTTTTCTCTGTACTGTTCAGAGTCTTGCTGTGTTTTAATATAATATCCAGGATTTTTATATGCATTTAGCAGAAGGATATCTACTCTGTCTTTGTAGAAGTGTCTCACTGATTTTTATATATTCTTCCAGCACACAAACATACACAATTTAACTCAAAGCATCTTAGCAGAGCTTAATTAAATGGATAGATAGATGCCTATTCCCTTTGCTGGACACCAAGAATACAAAAAAGAACTAGTGACAGTTTTCTCTGTCTTAGGGAGAAGAGGCAGCAGAAGTGTAAATGATCCCTAAAGAGTGATAGATGTTATCATGAAGCCACAGGACGGGTGCCACGCAGCACAAAAGAGATTCTGGATTCTTCTTGGTAGTAGAGGCAGTGGCTTCCCAGCCTTGGGGCTAAGGCTTGTAGGGTGAATTGGAACTTTTCAGATGAGCAAGGCAAAGAAGGGACCTTCTAACATTCCTTGGATGGAACATTTTTGACATTTTCCCATTTACAGCTACTTATATCTTCTACAAGTGTCACTGTGACCAACTTATGTACAAATATGCTTTTTCTTGCTTTGTTATAATAATCTGCTCTTAAAGAAAATGTCACTCTCTACATTCTATGCTGACTCTTAAGGAAAGAGCACCCACATCTGCTCCTACTTAGCTTTTCTTCTGTGGTTCTTACACAGTAGTACTTTTTTCTTTTGTTTTCTTGGCAGAGATTCCTCCTTTCTTTTCTTTTCTTGAAAGAGTTTTAAACTGATAAAATGGCAAAAGTGACTGATCTCTACTCCCTAGTTTGAATGGTAAATTCAAATTTGAATGGTAAATTTAAATGGTAAATTCCCATGAACATATATGGAAATGTCTTTATCCTACTTTCTCCAATAAAGGCTGTTCTTAGCTTTTCAAATGCAAAGTGAAACCTTATCCTGATTTCTACTGCCATGCCTCAAGTCAGTACTTCTTTTTTTTTTTTTTTTTTTTTTTTTTTTTTTTTTTTTTAAGAAATGGAGTCTCACTCTGTAGCCCAGGCTGGAGTGCAGTGGCATGATCTTGACTCACCGCAACCTCCACCTCCCAGGTTCTAGCAATTCTCCTGCCTCAGCCTCCTGAGTAGCTGGGATTACAGGCGCACACCGCCACGCCTGGCCAAGTTTTTGTATTTTAGTAGAGACGGGGTTTCACCGTGTTGCCCAGGCTAGTCTCGAGCTCCTGAGCTCAGACAATCCCCCCACCTTGGCCTCCCAAAGTGCTAGGATTACAGGCGTGAGCCACTGTTACTTCTTAAGTGAGGTAAGTAACTTCCATAGAAAATTTCCATCAGTTTATTCATGAAAGAACAGAGAACCTGGCAGAACTTAAAAATGTTTCCAAGAATCAGAGAGAAGAGGACAAACCTTAGGGAGAAGAAGGCAGATGCTCATGTTCCAGCAAGGGAAGTAGCTGCATAGAGTTCAGGGACTGTTAGGCCTGTTGGCCATTCCTATTTAAGGAGACAAGATGGGCATGAAACAGGGACCATCCCCTCCTCTAGGAGAAGTTGTTTTTTTTTTTTTTTTTTGAGACTGAGTCTCGCTCTGTCGCCCAGGCTGGAGTGCTGTGGCCGGATCTCAGCTCACTGCAAGCTCCGCCTCCCGGGTTCCCGCCATTCTCCTGCCTCAGCCTCCCGAGTAGCTGGGACTACAGGCGCCTGCCACCTCGCCCGGCTAGTTTTTTGTATTTTTTAGTAGAGACGGAGTTTCACCGTGTTAGCCCAGATGGTCTCGATCTCCTGACCTCGTGATCCGCCCGTCTCGGCCTCCCAAAGTGCTGGGATTACAGGCTTGAGCCACCGCGCCCGGCCTCCTCTAGGAGAAGTTGTTACCCCCTTCACTTTTCCTCTGCCATTACCCACAGTCACTTTCCTTCTTTGTACTGTGGTAGGTGTTTACCCATCATAGGAATGGGCCTTTGAACTTTGAAACTGAATGTGGTGATTACACTTCACGCTGAAGCTTATGACAGGAGTGCTTTCATAAGCATTAAGTAAAATTTCATAATGACTGAAGCCAAGGACATTTTCCCTGGTTTTTGGCCAGTCTAAATATTGTAAGAGAGAGAGAAGAAAAGTGTACGGAATATAATTGTCTCTAAGCTAAGAAATGTGGATGTTCAAATAAAACATATATACGGAACCCTGGGTGCTTTCCTTTGTGGCTGTGTGTGTGTGGAGGATGGGTAGGGTCACGGCCGAGGGTGCTTCTCTGCAGGCGTGAAACTGAGTCCAAGGGTTGTTGACAGTTAACCACAGCTGTAATGTTAAAAGGCGAGTTCATTTCAGGTTCGTAGAGTAAACATTCCTGATCTGTGACCTATATCCTTGTTCTTGGTATTTTAATTCTATTTAATCATACTTCCAAGTAAAAATAAATGACAGGCATATATATTCTTTAGAATGGTCTGGAACCAAACTTGGCACTTCTGTAGATTCTTTTAATGTGAAATTTTTGTATTTATTCTCTCCATTATAGTGACTGAACAAAAAAATGTTTACTAGAAATCATATTCATACCAGAACCCATAGATACGTGAAGTACATTTTAGTCTACTTGAAATGGAAGAATCCCTGGAAGAGGCATTATGCTCATGGGACGTCAAAAGGAAGGAACATAGAAGAAATCTCTTTCATCCTACCCAATGCTATTGTTTTAAATTTAACTTTTTACTTGCCTGTAAATTCTCGATTCAAGGGATAGTTTTAGGATTTTAATTAAAATTACATATTTTAAATGATATATCAGAAATTCAGAACTCAGAATGGAATATACTTTGGCTTTCACATAGTAGAGATACAAAACAATTGAAGAAATATATAGGAAATAAATTTTTTACAGTGTCTCATACAGTGTCTCATAGTTTTGCCCCACAGTGTTGAGATATTTTTCACTGTCAAAAAATGTATGCATTTACTTAGATGGCATTGTACTGGCTGTGACATAAAGGAAATAAAACAGGGATCTCCGAACTGAAAGTTTATAACTTACTAAAAATTCTAAAGGATTTTAAATGAGACTGAAATTTTCTCAGTCCAATGAATGGATCTTGTTCAAATTTTTGTAGTAAATATCACTGGGCAGGCGCGGTGGCTCAACCTGTAATCCCAGCACTTTGGGAGGCCAAGGTGGGCAGATCACAAGGTCAGGAGATCGAGACCATCCTGGCTAACACAGTGAAACCCCATCTCTACTAAAAATACAAAAAAAAAAAAACAAAAAACACTAGCCGGGTGTGGTGGCAGGTGCCTGTAGTCCCTGCTACTGGGGAGGCTGAGGCAGGAGAATGGCTTGCACCTGGGAGGCGGAGCTTGCAGTGAGCTGAGATCACGCCACTGCACTGCAGCCTAGGCGACAGAGCGAGACTCCGTCTCAAAAAAAAAAAAAAAAAAAAAAAAAATCTGATGATACCTACAATTTTGGATTCTCTGTTATATTCTATATCTTGAGACAGTGTCACTGTCTGGAGAGTTAACCACTTGTATTAAGGTCCAAACAGAAACAAGATGGTAAATCTGTGGGTCTTTTGTCTGTGTACTTGTTCATAAGCTGTCTCTGCAGTTTTACTCAATAGCACACTTGAAGACATTGGCACTGGAATAGATTTTCCCAGCTCAGGGTTGACAGTAGATTTCAAAGCTGTGCTTACTCTGTGTCAGGCATTGGGTTAAGTTGGAGAACAGGGCAGACGGGATGCCTGCCCCTTTGGTGCTCTCATCAATGTGTTACCTCTATTTCAAGGTCCAGCCCAAAGCCATATCCTTAGGATCCATTGGTCATGTGGTCAGACTTTCCCAACATTGGAGGTAACAGACAGTACATGCACTCAGTCTAGTTCTTGTTATGTATTATGGTTGCAATACAACTACAGATGTGTAATGCAGTTGATTATTCCATAACCCCCACACTATGTTGTTAGATGGCACTGTGGCCTATTAAGAAATTTTACCCAGAACGCAGACTCCAAATCCAAATACACAACTTGCTAAAAGCAATCTTTGCAAGCTTAACATGAAATAAAATAATTTCAAGGTGGTGTGGTTATAGGTATAAGAGGATTGTTAGCTTCCACTTGGGGCTTCCAGGGACCTGGCAAGATCTTATCCTACAGAGTACACCAACCTCTTAAGGAAATTGGAAAGCCCAGAGAAACTGCGCCACCTAAACATTTCCCAGCCTGTGATCCTGTGAGAAAAGAAAAATAGCTCAGGGCAGCCTGAGCTGTGTGAGGCATGTAGAATTTATTAGGCCCAGAGAGATGCGAGTGCGAGACTTTATTCTTACCACCCACCTCCCCCCATGCCTGGGGGCAGTTGTTTAAAGTCATTTCATTACTCATTAGTTGCCTCACTCATTATCCTCACGTACCTGGAGTTTGTGATGCAAAGAACAATGTACAGCAAGTCAATAGCTTATGTTATTTTGATGTAACTAATTGGTAAACAATTTAAGAACAGTCTCTTTTGTCCTTCAAAAACCTACTTGTAACTGCTGCTAATTGGAGCACATATTCAGGGCAAACTTGAATCCATGTCCCTGGATTACAACTCTCAAAACTGGCCCAAATAAACTCTGCTTGTATTAAGTTTGTTTCAGTTTCTTCTTTTTTTTTTTTTTTTTTTTGAGACGGAGTCTTGCTCTGTCGCCCAGGCTGGAGTGCAGTGGCCGGATCTCAGCTCACTGCAAGCTCCGCCTCCCGGGTTCACGCCATTCTCCTGCCTCAGCCTCCCGAGTAGCTGGGACTACAGGCGCCCGCCACCTCGCCCGGCTAATTTTTTGTATTATTTAGTAGAGACGGGGTTTCACCGTGTTAGCCAGGATGGTCTCGATCTCCTGACCTCGTGATCCACCTGTCTCGGCCTCCCAAAGTGCTGGGATTACAGGCTTGAGCCACCGCGCCCGGCCCAGTTTCTTCTTTTAGGTCAACATCAGTTACATTTTCTTAGACTGCATACTGTGTGCATATTCCTGAAAACTGTAACCCTAATGAGATTTATGTGTCCCAAGAGTGCTGTTTCACAAGTGTAATCACCAGCTGGGTTCTTCCTGCCCAGTGACTAGACAAAACCAGTTTACTGAGATTGTGACATTGCAGTGAACAAAGCATTTAATTAATATTAGGCTTGCCACGTGGCTCAGAGATTAGGGTTTTTCAAGGACAGCTTAGTAAGCATGGGACTGGGGAATGGATACTGCTGATTGGTTGGGGAGGCAATCATAGGGGTGTGAAAATAGTCCTCATGCACTGAGTCCACCTCTGAGTGGGAGACCACAGGACTGGTTAAGTTATGAGTCATAGGTCCAGGTGAAGTCAGTTAGTTGCCAGAACACAAAAATCAGAAAAATTTATCAAAAGATCAATCTTAAGTTCTACAATAGTGACGTTATCTATAGGGACAATTGAGGAAGTCACAAATTTGCTTCACTGAATTGAGTGAAGACAGCCAGCCTGTGAGGCTAGAAACAAGATAGAGTCAGCCACATTAGATTTCTCTCACTGTCATAATCTTTGCAAAGGCAGTTTCACAGGGCGATAGCTCAATACTGTGGGATTTTTTTTTTCAGTGACTGTAACTCTCATTTAGCATTTTAGAATCTGTATTAGTCCATTCTCACACTGCTATAAAGATATACCTGAGACTGGGTAATTTATAAAGAAAAGAGGTTGTTTAATTGGCTCACAGTTCTGCAGGCTGCACAGGCTTCTGCTTCTCGAAAGGCCTCAGGAAACTTACAATCATGGCAGAAGGTGAAGGGGAAGGAAGCACATATTCACATGGCCAGCAGGAGAGAGCAAGAGCATAAGGGGATGGGCTACATACTTTAAAACCAGATGTCATAAGAACTCACTCATTATCAGGAGAACAAGAAATGGAAGTCTGCCCCCATGATCCAGTCACCTCCTCCCAGGGCCTTCCTCTAACAGTGAGAATTACAATTTGACATGAGAGTTGGGTGGGGACACAGACCCAAACCATATTGGCATATATTTCTTCAGAGATAGATTCCTTTTCGTGTGTTTATCGTCACTGTGTTTGTCTATTTGCATTGCTATACAGGAATACCCACAACTGGGTAATTTAAAAAGAAAAGAGGTTTATTTGCTTCACAGCTCTGCAGGCTATGTAAGCATGGTGCCAGCATCTGCTTGGCTTCTTGTGAGGCCCGGAGAGCTTCCAATCATAGCAGAAGGCAAAGGGTGAGCCAGCATGTCACGTGGCAAGAGAGGGAGTAAGAGAGACAGGGAGGTGTCAAGCTCTTTTAAACGGTAGGTCTTGTGTGAGCTCATAAGGTGAGAATTCATTATCGCAAGGACAGAGCCATTCATGAGGGATCCACCTCCATGACCAAAACACCTCCCACCAGGCCCATCTCTGGCATCGAATGTCGTATTTCAACATGAGATCTGGAGGGGGGAAAACATCCAAACCATATCAGTCATGTCTCCAAATCCATCTGTTATTTCTAGCATAATGTCTGGCACATAGGAGTTGCTCAGTAAAAAATGTCCAGATGAATGAAAACCAAAGGTACAATCATAGCAAACATCCACTTGAGATAGCTAAGGAACTCCAGCCTGGGCGACAGAGCGAGACTCCATCTCATTAAAAAACAAACAAAAAAACAAAACAAAACAAAAAAAAAACAAAAAAAAAGATAGCTAAGGAATAAGAGGTTATAGAAATACAGCCAGAGGACAATTTCACAGTAATTATTCCTTGCCTCCCTAGCTGTTAAGTGCTAGTTGACACTTTCAATGGGATATTTTTTGAAAGAGTTCCTTTATAGATATCATCCCAGTGCACAAAGCAGAATTTTTAAAAATAATAATAAAAGAATAAGAATACTTTTCAAGAGCCATTCACAATTGTTTCAGTTAATCTGTCCTGTGGAAAGTCTGCTGCCTGGTGAGCTGAAGGGAAAGCACGAGCTTTTCAGCTTTGACATCTCAAATGAAAACCTCTCTACAAAGCACGTGGTGTTTCTCCAGCGACCAGCTATCACAGACATTCACCGGCAAAGGTGGAGATGCAGGGGAGTGCCTCTTGGTTCTCACATCCCTCAACTCCAGGTACCACCTTCTGCTGTGAGGAAAAGAACGTCGGTGTTACCGGTGTTAGCACCCCAGTAGCAAACACACCGGGGCATCTGGAACAAATCGATTTTGGGCAATTTTCACACACTTTACCAAAGAGGAGAGACATTTTTTCACCCTCCCTCCTGTCTTTGAAATTCAGGGCAATGGAGTTTAGCATTGGCTAAGATAGTAGTGAAGTGAATTAGAGGTAAACAAATCATCCCATCCATCAGGTGTCTGATGGAAAGTTGACAGTGAAACTAAAATATGGAACATAAATTTTCATAGACCCAATGAATCAGTAATACTGTGATAACCAAGATATCTCTGAAATAGATCAAATACAAACATGAAAATAATCATAGCTATCATTTACTGGGTGCCTGTTTTGTTCCAGACATTGTGCTAAATGATTTACATTATCCAAGAGAGAATTTGAACGCAGGACTTGGCAAAGCTTATATATTTAAATAATACATTATATTGTCTCCTTTGAAAGCACATTGAAAATGCTGCTGTTCTTTCGTTAAATTCTATACCATCAGTAGTTGCATTCTAAACCAGTTATTGAAATAAATTTATTAATAGTGTGCTAACAACATGAAATATTATCAGTAAAAAAGAACACTTGAAAACAAAATCAATAAAAGTTAACTCTTTTAACTTTTAACTAAATGAAAAATGGGCACAAGATGAAATTAAGATGTTCACAGGAAACAAATGCAAAGAGCTAACAGATACATAAAAATGTTTTAGTTTATTAATTGAATCAGAGATAAACAAGTGACATATTTTTGTGCTTACCACATGGGAAAAGATTTAAAAGATGCAGATCTCCAGTGTCGTGAAGGTGCAATTATAGACAGTCATACTTTGGGGACATCTTGTGTCATAAGGTGCTGTGACATATCTGAGGGCGATTTGATAATTGTGTTCCAAAACTCTAATGCTTGTTCAACTATGACTCATATTTCAGTTCTTCACATTTATTCAGAAGAAACTATTGTATATTTTTACAAAAATACAAAGTGAAGTTTAATCAAAATGGTTTATTTTTATTGGTGAAATGGTAACAATACAGTATATTTATGTGACAATACATTAAAACAATTTGATGTTTAATTTACTAATGATAAAAAATTTGATGTTTATTTAATTTTGTAAAGTAGAAAACTTCACAATATCTTAATTGAAAATGACAGCTCTTATTTATGATAATATATCCATTTTGATGAGTGAAAAAATGGAATCTCTTTTTCTTCCTTTCTTCCTTCCACTCCTCTTTCTCTGCTTCCTTATCTCCCGTCTTCAGTTTCTTCCCTCTTATTCTTCTCTCTGGAACTTAATGCACTAAAATGCTCACAGTTACTACATCTGAGTGGTGGGATTTAGGATGATTCTCACATTCTTATTCCTCTATAATGAACTACTTTTATAACCTGGAAGAAGTGATCAGTAAAATTCATTTAGGCAAAAGATATTTTTAAATGTCCTAAAGTTCTTGAAGTATCTTTACCCATCTCTATATATACGATAGTAAGTGTACAAACAGCAGAAAGTATCCAGTACCTAATGACATTGATTAGGTGCAGTTTCATGGTGAATACGTGATATCCCCTCATTGTATTGCTGTTTGCGACAGCGATGTTAACAGATTTCCAAAAGACTCGCTCTGGCTTGAATTCTGCTGCACTGCACAAGACATTTGTATTTTATCATCTTCTTTTCCACTTTCTTTCTTTCTTTTTTTTTTTTTTTTTTTTTTGAGAGGGAGTCTCGCTCTGTCGCCCAGGCTGGGATGCAGTGGCCGGATCTCAGCTCACTGCAAGCTCCGCCTCCCGGGTTTACGCCATTCTCCTGCCTCAGCCTCCCGAGTAGCTGGGACTACAGGCGCCCGCCACCTCGCCCGGCTAGTAATTTTTTTGTATTTTTTAGTTGAGATGGGGTTTCACCTTGTTAGCCAGGATGGTCTCGATCTCCTGACCTCGTGATCCGCCCGTCTCGGCCTCCCAAAGTGCTGGGATTACAGGCTTGAGCCACCGCGCCCGGCCTTCTTTTCCACTTTCAAGCATTTCTGAGTTCACACCTGCTGACCTTCTTTCTAGTTCTTCATAGAGGAAGTGTGACTCTTTTTCTTTCACACCTGACACCTCACTTCCTTCAAGGCTTTGTTTCTCATACACACACACACACACACACACACACACACACACACACACACAGAGCCCTGTAATTCCCACCTCTGCACTGCTTCCGTCTCTCTTCTTGAATATGCTCTTTTCCTTCCATTTTTCTATTGTCTTTACCTCATTCCTTTTGTTCCCTCTGGCTCTCTCAGGCTTCTCTTCTTACTGTGGGACAGGACTAATAAGTGCTTGGTTTATATTTTCTGTGCTTATTTCCTTACTAAGCTCTCCCTTTTTTATATGTCTGTTTTTGACCCCCTCCCAACACCTCCCCACCTCCCATAACCTCCCTTTAAAAAATAATAGTGATTTTCCAATGGACAGATTTTATTTTTATTTTGAAAATTAAAAAATAATACTGTAAAGTATAAGGAAGAAAATAACAAGCATCCATGCAACCCACGACAGTTAACGTTCTGTCTTTTTTGTTAGCTTCTTGATTATTGCATTAATCTCTTTTAAAAATATTTTTCATCACTGTGATTATCTCAAACATTCCTATATATCCCATTGCTTTCATTTTTTATCAACACTTATTGTCTTACCTGCTATTTGTAGTTTATTATTTCTATATTTTTATTTTTTGGGACCTGCTATTCCCTGTTTTAAAATCTCCTTCTGTTGTTTTATCATTTCTTCTTTGAGCTTATTTTTATTTATTGGATTTATGTTCCTTCCTATCAACCTGTTATATAACATGAAGCAGTTTTTTCAGTGTTTATTCTTATTTTTTATCCCCTATATTTTCCCCTATATTTTCTTGTAAGTGGAGCAGGTGGAATGAGCCTTTCCTTTCTCCCTTCCTCTCTCCCTCCATTTCTTTCTTCCCTTCTTCCTTCTTTTATTCCATCCTTCCTTGTTCCCTCTCTTCCTTTCTTTGTTTCCTTGTTTTAACCCTATAGTATATTTACTGAGTTTAATGCCATTTCTTTTTATGCCATTCATGATCGACATCCTATTTCACTCTGAGACGGATAAGTGACCATCTTCCAAATTGTGTCTGAGTTGTTTGTTTCTTCTTTTAAACTACAGTGTCAGGGAGGAACATTTTGTAACTTATCAACTTTTCTGAAGCCCAAAGGAAGGTTAGGGGTAGAAGAAAGGATGGATTGAGGTTGTCCTCAGACTTTCCGTGATATCTGGGCTGTTTTACTCTTCTGAAATTGTGTCTCATATGAAGTTTCTCTTCATTTGAGGTATAAATAATTCCTGTGTTGAGTGCTCTTGTACTTTGGCCCATTTATTTATCACCTACCCAGGAGATATCACATCTCTGTCAACTCTGTTTTCTATTACTTTTTTCTTGTGCTCAAGTCATCCTCCTGCCTCAGCCTCCCAAGTAGCTGGGACTACAGGTGCATGCCACTGTCCCTGGCCTGTGTTTTCCCTTTCCTTGTTTCACCAGTTTTCCCATCATGTTACCATTTTCCGTAGTGCTTGTTTTATCTTTCCATCCTGCATGCTCCTTTGCAGTGACTTTGCTGCTCCCCCATCAATAGGCAGAGCCTGTTTCCACATCCTCTGAATGTAGGCTAGCCTTGGGACTTGCTTTGGCCAATAGAATATGGCAGAAGTGACATTTTGCATTTTATAAGGCATCCTTAGGAGGTTTTGCAGCTTCTGCTTTAGGTTCCAAAAATGGAACTCCTACCACTATGAAAAAAAGCTCAGGTTAAACTACTTGAATGATGAGAGACCACCCAGTAGAGAGGCCCAGGCTCACAGCCAGCACCAAGGCCCCACATGAGAGAGTAAGGCCATTTTATGCCCTCCGGTCCCAATAGAGCTGCCAGATGACTGCTGCGGCACAAGTGACCCCAGAAAAGCCCATAAGAAGGACAACCTATATGAGCCTAGACAAGCCACAGAATCGTGAAAAATAGGAACTTGTGCAAAGCCAATAAATAGACATATGATTTGTTATGTAGCATTAGCTAAATAAGACAACTGATTTCCATCCCAAAGTATTCAGGAAAAGGAACAGGTAAACCTATATAGTCAATTTGCTTTTCTTCATATTTGAGGGAATTAGTGAGAAAAATCAGGATTCTGAAAGGCTGGGGCAGAATTCAGAGCCAATTCTGGCTCTACTTCTCACATTCAGAATCTCCTGTTTATTTCAGGAGGTTTAGCTGTTTCTCCAATTAAGAGGGAGTATAAGCCACTCTTCTGCTATGCTCATTCTTATAATACAATGTGTCATTTTAAAGCCACTTTGGCCTCTCTCCCTTGGATTGGGTGAACCTAATTACGGTCTGCTTGGGGAAACTTGGCTTGAGGCTGTGGTTCTCTACCATTACAGTCTGTAAAACTCAGTAAACCCTACTGATGGATAGAATCCTGCCCATCACTCTCACAGCAGTCTGTAGCTCTTCCTTGTAAATACACACGAGGTAATTCTGAGGCTAGTGATCTACACTTTGAGAAATACAATTGACATAAATCTAACATTTCAGAGAATAATAGGTCCAGTTTTACTTCTTTCCATCAGTTGTTTGTGAATTTTAATAATTGAGACACAGCCTAAGTGCCAAAGCAAGATTCCATGTCTACAAAAGATACAAAAACAAATTAGCCATACATAGAGTGGTGTGCACCTATAGTCCCAGCTACTTAGGAGGCTGAGGTGGGAGGATCCCTTGAGCCCAGGAGTTTGAGGCTGTAGTGAGCCATGATCATACCACTGCACTCCAGTTTGGAAACAGAGTAAGACCCTGTCTCAAAAAAATAAAGAATTGAGGCAGGGCGCGGTGGCTCTCGCCTGTAATCCCAGCACTTTGAGAGGCTGAGGTGGGTGGATCATCTGAGGTTGGCAGTTCAAGACCAGCCTGACCAACATGGAGAAACCCCATCTGTACTAAAAATACAAAATTAGCTGGGCGTGGTGGCTCATGCCTGTAATCCCAGCTACTTAGGAGGCTGAGGCAGGAGAATTGCTTGAACCCGGGAGGCAGAGGTTGCGGTGAGACAAGATCGCACCACTGCAATCCAGCCTGGGCGAAAAGAGTGAAACTCCATCTCAAAAAAAAAAAAAAGTAGAATTGGGGCAAGTCATTTGAGTGAGCATATTGCTTCCATACTTCAAAGGACATAGTAGATGCATACCCATGTTCACAGCATTGTTCACAGTAGCCAGAGGGTGGAGACAACCCAAGTGGCCATTGACAGATAAATGAAGAAATAAAATGTGGGATATTTATAGAATATTATTCAGCCTTATAAAAGAAGGAAGTTCTCACACATGCTACAACATGGATGAACCTTGAGGACATTATGCTAAGTAAAATAAGCCATTCACAAAAAGACAAAGTATGATTCTACTTACATAAGGCATCCAAAGGAGTCAAATTTCTAGAAATGGAAAGTAGAATAGTGCTTATAAGGAACTGGGAGAATGGGGAGCTAATGGGTGTAGATTTTCACTTTTACAAGATGAAAGAGTTCTACAGATCTGTTGCACAACAATGTTAACACTTCTAAACCACATCATTACAAGTGTTTACGATGGCAAATTTTATTTTATGTGGGTTTTTAAAAAATTGTGGTTAACCACAATTTTTTTTTTAATGAGGTGGAAGAGGAGGACGTGTTGACAGCATAAAATGGTAAATCCTGACTGGAGATGGAGAATTTGCAAGTTTGTTATGACTATGTTTCGTAGCAATACTAAAAACAACAGCAATAAATACAATTGTCACTTCAGAAACATTGTTAACTCTATACATTAGATAAAATTGAACATAGGAATTTCAATGTTATATATATGCAGGGTAGTATGTAGTTAGAGGCCAATTCTAAGGAGTTGCTCTCCCCCTGCTGGCAAGTCTTGGAATTGTTCAGTTTGGGGAAGGAACCAGGACAGCTAGCGTGAGAACGTTCTCAGTAAGATACTCTGGTCATTAAAACGTGGGTGCTTTCATTCATCAAAATATTTCCTAGAAAGATACCAAACTCCCATAGCTATTATCTGAAGTTATTCACTAATACATTCTTCCAGTTATTTCTTTTAAATATTTTAATTGACAAATGACAGATTATATATATTTACGGTGTACAATGTAAACTTTTGATATGTGTATACATTGCGGAATGATTAAATCCAATTCTTCCACTTCTTAAAATGAATGTACAATTTATTGGAGTATAGCTCATCCATTCACCGACCTGTATTTAACTCTTAATATGCACTGTTGTGCTAAACACTGGGATTTCACAGATGACATTGGTGCGGACCCAGGTTTGATATCTGATGGAGTTGTAACTGTAATAGAAACCATCTATGTGCTAGAGTATGAGAATTGGGGCATAAAGGAAGCAGTAAACGGATCCAGCAGGGGTATAATTAATATATCGGATTCCTGCCCTTTTAAAAATTATTATTATTATTTTTGAGACTGAATCTCGCTCTGTTGCCCAGGCTGGAGTGCAGGGGCATGTCGGGTCACTGCAAACCTCCCCCTTCTGGGTTCAAGCCATTCTCCTGCCTCAGTCTCCTGAGTAGCTGGATTACAGGCACACACCACATTCTCTCTCTGTTTTTGTTAGCTGGATTTTTTTTTAAGACTTTCATTTTGAAATAATTACAAATTCACAGGAAATTGCAGAGGTGGATAGTGCGGAGGTGGATAGTACAGAGGTTATGTGTATCCTTTACCTGGTTTCCCCAGCGATTGCATCATCAAAACTAAGGAGTTGATTGACAACGATAAAAAATGTATACATAATTCTATGTCCTTTTACCATATGTTTAGATTTGATAAGCACCACTTCAATCAAGATATAGGACTATTTCATTACCACACGGATCTCCCAGGGCTACCCCTTTACAATACTACTAACCTCCTCCCTCTAGCATCGTTAAACCCTGGCAACTGTTCATTTATTAGAGGATGACATTGGCACTGGAGATGACATCGAACAGAGACACAGACAAGTAAATCATGCAAATCTAATGCAGAGAATAAACCAAGCTTGTAACCTGTAATAGCTTGTAACTTCAATGTTATATAAATGAAACCATGCAGTATGTGACTCTTTGAGATTGACTTTATTCCCCCTAATCAGTGCACTTTCCTGTAATCAAGCCAAGTTGCTGCGTGTATCAATAGTTTGTTGCTTTTTTACTGCCAAGTTATGTTTCTAGTTTGGAGGTACACAGTTTGTTGAATCACTCACCTATTGTAGGACATTTTCAGTTATTTCCAGTTCTTATCGGTTACATATAACACCGCTATGAACAACTGTATGCAGGTTCCTTTGTGGACATAAAGTTGCATTTCTCTGAGTTAAATATCCAGGAGGATGATTGCTAGGTTGATTAGTAAGTGAATGTTTAGTTCTTTTTGAGAATCTGCAAACTATTTTTCAGAGTGACCATAACACTTAACATCACCACCTGTGATGTGTGAAACATCTAGTATTTCCATATTCTTACTGGCATTATTTTTCATTATTGTCATTATTTTTCATTGATTTGATTTGATAGGCATGCCATGATAGCTCATAGTGATCCTAATTTGCATTTCACAATTGGATTATGATGTTGCATATGTCTTCATGTGCTTATTTGACATTTATATATGCTTTCTGGTGAAATACCTCATCATGTCTTTTGCCTATTTTCTAAGTGAATAGGTTAACTTTTTACTGTTGCAGTTTGAGAGTTCTTATAAATTCCACACGTGACCCCTTTATCAGATATGTGTTTTGCAAATATTTTCTCTTAGTCTTCAGCTTGTATTTTCACACCTTTACTGAGTCTTCTGCAAGACAAACACTTTTAATTTGGATGAAGTTTAATTTATCATTTTTTTTTTCTTTTATGAAGCAGGTTTTAGTGTCAGGTCTAAGAACTCTTCCTCATACTCCAGGTCCTGAAAATGTTTGCCTATGATTTCTTCTAAAGTTTTATAGTTTATATTTTATTTTTAAATCTATGATTCAAAAATCTGAGTTAATTTTTAAATAATGTGTGAGATTTAGGTCAAGGTTCACATTACCCAGTCTCAGGTAGTTATTTATAGCAATGTGAAAACAGACTAATACACCATCAATCCCCAAACCTCTCATTATCTCACTCTGCAAAGCTCTGTCCAAATTCTTCCCCTGCAGTGACACTGAACTTGGCCACTCTCCCACCATCACCTCTTCTTCCCTTGCCTCTGGTTTCCTAAAGCTCTTTGCTTATGTCACAGGGTAAAATACTCTTATTTTATAACATGTGTTTCTCAACAACTTAGTGGCTAGACATTAGCCTCTGTGTTCTTAGAGGGGACTTTGAGGTCCGTGTGACTTCATGGTAACCTCGGTGGCTATGGTAGATCTTGGCACATGGTAGATAGATGCTCATTAAATGGTTGTGGTTTTTGTTTTTACCACAGAATAACTTTTCAATTCTTTTTTGTTCCATGATCTGACCCCAACCAACCTATAACATTATTTTTTTATTATTCATCTTCATGATATTTGCTAGATTTTTCTTAAGCTGTGGCCCTTGGTTTGCCCCATATCCACCTCACATCTTCTCTCTCCATCTTTGTGTGTGCTCTTCCCTCCTCATGGGCAGCCTTTCATGTTTCCTTTAGGGTCTTGCTCAAATGCCGTTTTCTCTGTGAAGCTATTTTCTCCTTTTCTTTTTGATTCTGCCACTCTCAGTAATCAGATCTCTACAGTGTTGCATCTGTCCACTAACTTCTAAAATTCCATGAAAAGGGGAAACTAAACTCATCCACTGTGGTTAACCAGACCACAAAGAGGAATGCTGGCGTTCATGAAGATTATTCTGAGAGCCTTGTCAAAGTCACTCCCTTGTCCAGACCAAACAGAGGAGTGTGGATGATAGAGATTTCGGATGTGGGTTGTGAAGGGGAGGAGAGCAAGGCTGGCAGAGGTGGAGTTCTGTCTATTTAAAGTAGCTGTCTGTTTGGCAGTGCTCCCTGGAGGAGACTGGGCTGTCTGTGCTCTGGGCCATATCAAAGGTGCCCTCAACACCCCACAGTTCAGGTCTGTTAGCTTTCTTCATAAAACCATGTTTGGAGAGAGAGCTTTTCAGAGGGAATTTTGGCTTGAAACTGGAAGAAAGCATGCCTGAAGTTTAATTGGGAAGTAAGGGCTATATCAAGGGGGGAAAGGCAGCAGCTTTGAAGTGGAAAATATCTTGCAAAGAGTAAAAATAGTGGCTTTTAAGTGGCATATGAGGAGGTTCGGTGGCCAGCCCTTTCATTAGCTGACTTCCTGTGCCCCACTGGGACTGTCCTCTGAGGGCTGATTGCTGCCTTTGATGCCTCTAACCAGCTGGTGTCACTACTCAGGCCAAGAATTTCAGGAAGACAGGTAACTTAGCAAAGAGGAAGAGAAGGTTTGTTTCATGAAAGCTGATCTACCAATCACCATCTGGCAAGAGATTAATAACCAGAATACATAAGGAGCTCAAACGACTCTATAGGAAAAAAAAATAATAATTTGATTAAAATAAAGGGCAAAAGATCTAAATAGACATTTCTTAAAAGAAGACATACAGATATGGGGGCAAGTGGGGGGAATGCAAAATAGCTGGCTAGACATAGCCAGATAGACACAGCCAGGTGGAACATCTCCCACAGAGGGACCCAGATGACTGGCATGCTTATAACAGATCCTCCGAGGGAAGGCACTGAGAGTGGATGGAGGGAAGACACAGAAGCTGGGTTGGAGGGGAAGAGACCCGGGAACGCTGCCTGGGGATACTGCTCACAGGTACTGATTTTTGGACCACAGCAGCTCCAGGAGAATGGGTGAATTGAACTGGCAAGGAGCAACCTTATCTCTCCACAGGCCTCTGGAACCCCGGTAGGAGAAGATCCCTTGATCACTGTGGACACTCAAGTTGGCAGGAAATGCTCCTTAGAGAAGTCGTGGGAGGGCAAGCAAGCTGTCAGCCAGGAGGGTTTGATGTGGGAGCGCCTGAAGTGGAGCACAGCCAGGGATGGCCATCTCCCCAGGCCTGACTTGCTCCCATAGGAGACTTTAGCCCTAAGGGAACTGTCCCTCCTGAACTCTGCAGGGTGGTCTTGTCCATCAGACAGGGCTTATTCGACCTGAGCACCCCTTGGTCTGCTGGCCTTTCTGGGGTCCCAGCCTGGCCAGACCTGCTTGCAGGGCAGTCTTGGGTGCCCTGGAGGCCACAATGTAGCTTCTGTGCTGGCAGACGGTATCCGACTGGTGGAGACTCCAGCAAGGCTGCCCCTAGGCAACACGCCAGCCCATCCACCCCTTCCCCATACTGCAGCTTCCCTAGGCCCAGGAAACTCCTCATATCTCTTTGCTGGCACAAGTCTGCACAGGTAGGTTTTGCCTTCCTTGCCCTGCCAGTGCATGGGAGTGTAGTCTGCCCCCTGCCCCTTCTGGCCGCCATTGAAGACAGAGCCTTGGTGGGCACAGAGCCAGCCAACTCCCCCCAACCCCCGCCCCAGCACCTGGCCCTTGTGCTAACACTGTGCAGAGAACAGTGGATCCTCCTCCCACCCTGAGTGATCACTCCTGCTTGCGGGGCACAGAGAAGGTGTCCAGACCTGCTCACACCAGTGCCCTGCCCCCAAGCCAACACCACATCTGGCAGTACCCTGCACCCAGTCTTCAGCATAGAAGTGAAAGATCTCTACGAGGAGAACTACAAAACACTGCTCAAAATAATCAAAGATGACACAAACAAATGGAAAAACATGCAATGCTCATGGATAGGGAGAATCAATATAAAAATCAATATCATAAAAAGCAATTTATAGATTCAATGCTATTCCTATTAAACTACCATTTATATTCTTCACCAAACTAGAGAAAATTATTTTAAAGTGCATATGGAACCAAAAAAAGAGCCTGAATAGCCAAGGAAATTCTAAGCAAAAAGAACAAAGCTGGAAGCATCATGCTATCCAACTTCAAATTATACTACAGGAGTACAGTAACCAAAACAGCATGGTATTGGTACAAAAACAGACACATAGACCAATGGAACAGAATAGAGAACCCAGAAATGATGACATACACCTACAACTATCTGATCTTCAATAAACCTGACAAAAATAAACAATGGGGAAATGATTCTGTATTCACTAAATGGTGCTGGAATAACTGGCTAGCCATATGCAGAAGATTAAAACTGGACCCCTTCCTCATACCATACACAAAAATCAACTCAAGATGGATGAAAGACTTAAATGTAAAACCCCAAACTATAAGAACAATAGAAGACAACCTAGGCAATACCATCTTGGATATAGGAACAGGCAAAAATTTCGTGACAAAGACACCAAAAGCAATTGAAACAAAAGCAAAAATTGACAAATAGGATCTAAATAAAACTAAGGAGCTTCTGCCCAGCAAAGAAAATATCAACAGAGTGAACAGGCAACCTACAGAATGACAGTATTTGCAAACTATACATCCAACAAAGGTCTAATATTCAGCATCTCTAAGAAACGTAAACAAATTTCCAAAAACAACCCCATTAAAAAGTGGGCAAAGAGTATGAACAGACACTTTTCAAAAGAAGACATACATGCAGTCAACAAACATGAAAAAGGCTCAACACCACAAATCATTAGAGAAATGCAAATCAAAACCACAATGAAATACCATCTCAAACTAGTCAGAACAGCTGATGGCTGTTATTAAAAAGTCAAAAAATAACATGCTGGCAAGGTTGTGGAGAAAAGGGAATGCTTATACACTGTTGGTGGGAGTGTAAATTAGTTCAATTGTTGTGGTTAACAGTGTGGTGATTCCTCAAAGACCTGAAAACAGAAATATAATTCTACCCAGCAATGCCATTACTGGGTATATACCAGATATATATAAATCATTCTATTATAAAGACACCTGTACTTGCATGTTCATTGCAGCACTATTTACAATAACAAAGACATAAAATCAATTTAAATACCCATCAATGATAGACTGGGTAAAGAAAATGTAGTGCATATACACCATAGAATACATGGTATTCCACAGCCATAAAAAAGAACGAGATCATGTCCTTTTCAGGAACGTGGATGGAGCTGGAGGCCATTACCCTTAGCAAACAAAGGCAGGAACAGAAAACCAAATACTGCATGTTCTTACTTATAAGTGATGAGAACACATGGACACATGTGAAGGAACAATATTTATTGGGGCCTGTCAAAGGGAAGGGGGTGGGAGGAGGGAAAGAATCAGGAATAATAGCTAATGAGTACTACGTTCAATACTTGAGTGACTAAACAATCTGTACAATAAATCCCCATGACACAAGTTTACCTGTGTAACAAACCTACACATATACTCCTGGACTTAAAATAAAAGTTATAAAAAGACACATAAATGGCAAACAGGCATATGAAAAGGTGCTCAACATTGATCATCAGATAAATACAAGTCAAAACTACAATCAGGTATCATCTCACCCTAGTTAAAATGGCTTATATCTAAAAGACAGGCAATACAAAATGCTGGTGAGGACGTAGAGAAAAGGGAACCTTTGTGTACTGTTGATGGGAATGTAAATTAGTGCATACAGTATGGAGAACAGTTTACAGTTTCCACAAAAAAACTAGAAATTGAGTTACCATATGATCCAGCAATCCCACTTTTGCTGGATATACATGCAAAAGAAAGGAAATCAGTATGCTGAAGAGATATTTGCACTTCTATGTTTGTTGCAGCACTGTTTACAATAGCTAAGATTTGAGAGCAACCTAAGTGTCCATCAACAGATGAATGGATAAAGAAAATGTGGTACAGATACACAAGGGAATACTATTTAGCCATAAAAAAAAGAACGAGATCCAGTTGTTTGAAACAACATGAATGAAACTGGAGATCATTATATTATGTGAAAGAAGTCAGGCACAGAAAGATAAACATCACATGTTCTTATTCATTTGTGGGATCTAAAAATCAAAACAATTGAACTCATGAACATAGAGAGTAGAAGAATGGTTACCAGAGGCTGGGAACGGTAGTAGGGGGCTGGCAGGGAGGTGGGGATACTTAATGGGTACAAAAAAAATAGAAAGAAAGAAAATGAATAAGACCTACTATATGATAGCATAATAGGGTGACTATAGTCAATAATAACTTAATTGTACATTTTAAAATAGCTTAAAGAGTGTAACTGGATGATTTGTTACTCAACAGATAAATGCTTGAGGGGATGGATAACCCATTCTCCATTATGTGTTTAGTTACCATTGAATGCCTGTATCAAAACAGCTCATGAACCTCATCAGTATGTACACCTACTATGTGCCCACAAAAATTAAAAATAAAAATCAGGTGAGTGCCTTCTATGTGTTACAGTCACAGGTTCTGGTGAGGGCGGGAGGGAAGACATAGATAAATATATGTATATATGTGTCTATTTTTTTTTTTTAGTGCTTTGGGTAAAGTGAATTGTTTTCATTTGTCTGAGAAGATTGACAAATAAAGAAAGAGAGAAAATAAACACACTTTTCCAATAGGAAGAGAACACTAAATATGGCAATGAAGCTTTCCCATGGAGCCCGGACATGGCCTCAGGACATTCTCAACACAGAGCTCGCGAGAGCCACTGGCAGCCATTTTCCACTTGCATGGAGTGGAGGCCTATTCTTTATCCCGTCCCCATCCCTAACTGATGTTCTGCTTTTCCTCTCTGTTAACTCGTGGCGTGTGGTCTATCATTCCTGCTTTTGTATCCCAACCTTCTCTTACAAATGATTACGTTAAATCATGTTTTGTAATTTTGAATAGAGAACTCATCTTAGGCTTCATCTGTGGAAATCCTCTACAACGTGACTTGGAAATATCCCCCTCTGAAGAGGTTTCCAGTGTGCTTTAGTCAGACACCCTGGAGATATTAGTATCTTGAGACTAACATTATATTAATCTCCTGTCTTGGGGGTTCTCAGACTACATAGGTAGTGCTACTTCAAACCTCAAGCAGTTTTATGGGAAGACTCACAGATATAAATGGTGGGGAAAATTGTTTTCCTATCCAGACAGATCGAACCGTTTCTCCTTGTGCTAGTGGGTGGATTTTTTCTAAGCCACCCCTTCAATAAGGTTTTGGTTCAATAAGTGTTCTGGCTTTATGGGGGGATGGTCACGGGGAGGTGATTGTAGTTTCAGCTTCATCTGCTGGGTTCAGAGTTTACATTCTGTGCTCATGTGGATGCTAAGACTGCAGACTTTTGGTGACTGGGACTGGAAACCTTCCTCCCTCCCAGGGTGGCCGCCGTGTTATTTGGCACTCATAGCCATAGTTTTAAGTTTATTATTATTTGAAGACCATGTAGAATTCCTCTTTTTCCTTGAGAGCGCAACAATGCATTTAAAATAATGTTGGCTATATTTTACCCAGCATTTCTAGGTTTGTAGTGGGAGAATGTTCAGTTTATCTACAGCTCAGAAACATAAATCCATCCAGCGAATTCTGAACACCTGAGGTCATTCATTCAAGCAGTCCTCAGCATCCATAGATACATTTAGCAACAAAGTAGGACCAGTGACAACTGCTCCTTCTTTGATTATCTGAGTCCTTTGCAGATCTAGATATAGAAGACTGAGCCCTTCTTCACTCTCCAATGGCAGAAACAAATATATTACAGGCATGACCCATATTACTGATTTTTAATACACAAATGTGGTCACAATTTTTCTGTGTAATTTTAAAAAATCCAGATGCCTGGATTTTATTCTTTATGCAATAATCCAGTGTCTCTCTTTTGAGGTCTTACTGTCTCCCCTAAATTATTGAAGAACTCCTAAGGATTATTCAATACAAGGGAGGTGGTCCTCTTCCAAGTCCCAGACAGAGAGCAATGGAGTCTGTTACCCCTCAGTGCAGCTATCTCAGACATTGCCACAAGGTGTCGCTGTTGGACATGGGTCTTGCTGGGTTCAGAGGCCACTTGTCTGCCACTGCGATATCATCTGTGCTGGTACTCTCATTTGTACGATAAGGTTACAGTCTTTAGTTCACTCCAGATTTTTAGCAATTGTATTCTGATGCTATGGCAGAGTAGTTGGTCCTGAGGGTCTTTTAGCCTTAGCTAATGCTGTGTCAAACCAGTTCTCACTTAGGTTTTCCTGTTCTCTTGCATTGTGTTAGTGTTTAGACTGCATATATTTATTTCAAGAATATTATGCTTCCACATTCTTTTCACTTCTCACTTAATACAGATAAAGTAATAACTCTCATGGATACAGTGCCCTGCTATCTCATAATTTTTTGATCCTCAAAACTCACTCTATGCAGGCAGTACTGAACCCCAAAGAGGGGCAATGACCTTCCCAGGGGAATCTACAAATTAATAGAAGAGCTGGAAATTCACTGCCCACTGCACCACCACCAAGTCTTTTGGACAGTATCTCTTGCTGCATGGTAAGCAGTTTGAGGTAAAAACCAAATATCTCCTATACAGCTGCACATACCCTTGCTCCTCTAAGTGGAATTCGCCTCACTCATGGTCTGCTCTGAATTCTAGCAGTTGCAAACACAACACCAGTGGTTTTCTCAAATGTAGTGCTGGGACCAGGAGTATCAGCATCACCAGGAAATTTGTTAGAAATGCAAATTTTCAGATCCCACCTCAGACCTACAGAGTCAAAAACTCTGGAGATGGAGACCACCAATCTTTGTTTTAACAAATCTTATGCCAAGGATTTTGATGATTTGGATTAAAGTTTGGGAAGCCTTGTCATAAAACAATATTTCATCTATTAGGAACTCCAGATGGAGTGCTTATGGACATAAAGTTTTAAAGGCCTACAAAAATGTTTGTAAAGTTTTGTCTCCAAATCACAAAAGAAAAATACTAAAGTGTAAATCAGGACTAATGGGCCAACAGCAGTGGCTCACATCTATAATCCCAGTGCTTTTGGAGGCTGGCTCGAGGATTTCTTGAGGCCAGGAGTTTGAGACCAGTCTGGGGCAACATAGCAAGACCCTGTCTCAACCAAAAAAAAAAAAAAGAAAATAGCCAGGCATGATGGTATGTGCCTGTAGTCCTAGCTAGTTCAGAGACTGAGGCAGGAGGATAACTTAAGCCCAAGAATTTGGGGTTGTGGTAACCTATGATCCCGCTATTGCACTCCAGTCTGGGTGGCAGAGTGAAACCTTGTCTCCCTAAAACTTACAAACAAACTATAACTATTTTATTAACTATCTAAAGCACAAAAGAATAATATGTCAAATTATTCAACTAATCTGAATTCTTAGAATTATCCATGTGTATAGTATGTTTAAAGCCTCCAAAAGGGACTTGTTTTGTCATTTGGTTCTTAAATATAGAGATTCAACTACTCATGCGGCATCTCTGCAGCTGAAGGTTAAAAATCTGGGAATGACAGTTGTCAATTTCTAGAGACGTCTTCAGATGGCCACACGATGTCAGTGTAATACAAAAGAAAGCGCAAATGACTCTATTGCAGTGGACTTCCATTGCAACGTCTTTTGAAACAAAATCATTAGGGGCAAGTGAAATGAGGGGGAAAAAAACCCAAACTGTATATAATCCTATTAGTCTTTTATGGCAGGGTGTCATGTTTTATTTTTATTTTCTTCCTATCTCTGCTCTTTTACCTGTGTGTTCTCCAATGTAGCTGGGTTAGATGGTTAAGTAACATAAAGGGGAAAAGAAAAAAAAAAAAAGAATGTTTACTTAGCACTTATATATGAGCTACTATGTACCTAGCACAAAATAAATGCTTCAAAGGATCCATTGAATGAAATACTAAATTTTGATATTTACATTGACATACAGGGCATTTATTACTGCTTCCTTTTAAGATGGGGAAAGGTTTAGGAAGATTAAATTACATTCTAAGGCCACACAACTGGTAAATGGGGATCCAGGATTTAAATGCAGGTTGTTGAAACACTAGAAACACGTAATTTTTTTCCCAATACCATGCTGCATCTCTGAGAAGTAGCATTGATGATGAATATTGTCTCTAGACAATTTTTATTGTGCAAGGAGTATTGGTGCCATTAACAATTCCTTTGGGATCTGAAAATTTGTGAAATAATTTAGCCTTTTTGTGCCAGTATATTCAATATATCAAATACAGTATATTTCCATCTAAGAATAATTATTCTTTAAGTATGAGAAGTCCAGATTTGCTATAGTTGAGCTGAAATTCAAAAGTTGACATTTAAGGAAAATTTTTCTTATTAGAGAATCTATTTTGAGACTTTATTACTCCCTGTTCTCTTACAAGACTTTAAGTATAGCAAGTCTCGTCAATCTGTTTTGTATTGGTTGCTTAGAGGCACTCTGTGGGTACTGTATGGTTTGTCAACTATACAGTCACCTCCTAAAAATGGTATTTATTGCTTGATCATAATCCTGAATGAGAGAATAGCCTGTAGAAACTATTGACAGATGATTGTCTGTTATTGTTACTACAACGAGGGCAGATGTATTATGAAAAGTTTAGTTCGTAAATACTCCTTTCATCCAAGTCCGTACTTAGATTCTTGGAAATACATCTCATTGCATGGTCCAGGGCTCCCCTACCTGCTACCTCTCTGCTCTGCCCTCAGTGTTTTGGGAGGAGGTCTAATTGAGGAATGGAGGTCCAATACAAATAATTTGCTTAGCAGTAAGTTCATGCCGGCAGATAAGGATATCTCATTCATTTTAGTCTTTGCAAGGTTGTAGATGAATATTGCTATGGCAACATGTTCTTGACATATTGAGAAGTGGAAAAAATAGTTATCAAATAGTTTGTACAGTATTTAACCATTAAAATTACATTTATTGAACAATTTAGATGGATATACACACCAACATGCAATAGAGTAGTGCTGTTCAATAGAAATACATGAGTCAGGCCAGGCACGGTGGCTCACGCCTATAATCCCAGCACTTTGGGAGGCTGAGGCGGGCAGATCACCTGAGGTCAAGAGTTCAAGACCAGCCTGGCCAACATGGTGAAACCCCGTCTCTACTAAAAACACAAAATAAATTAGCTGGGTGTGGTGGCAGATGCCTGTAATCCCAGCTACTCAGGAGGCTGAGGCAGGAGAATTGTTTGAACCCGGGAGGCAGAGGTTGCGGTGAGCCGAGATCATGCCATTGTACTCCAGCTGAGCAACAAGAGCAAAACTCTGTCTCAAAAAAAAAAAAAGAAGAAGAAGAAATACATGAGTCATATATGTAATTGAAAAATTTTCAGGAGTCCCATTAAAAAATAAAAAGAAACAGGTAAAACTAGTTTCAATGTTACGTTAATATATTCTTAAATATATTACTTTATACATTTATATAGTTACATATTTTACATAAAATATACAAATGTTTAGTATATTTATATTTAAATATATATTAAATTAGTCTATTAATAATACGTTAATGCCACATAGTGAAAGTGATATATTTTATTTAAGCCCAATACAATGTTGTTATTTCAATGCATATTCATTATAAAATTGATATATTTTACACTTTTTAATACTTAGTCTTTGAAAGCACATCTCAACTCAGACACTAAATTTCCATTGAAAATATCTGATTTGTGTACAGATTTTATAAAATTAATGACTGAAACATAGAGTCATATACTTAAATTATTCTAGTCATATATTAAACTTTTTCAATAACTGAACAGAGTATTGCTTTTTAAAGTTAAATACATTCAAGTTAAATAAAGTTTAAAAATTAGTTCCTTAGTTGCACTAGACACGTTTCAAATGCTCAGTAACAATGTGTGGCTAGTGGCGACAGCTCTGGACAGTGCAGTGGTAAAGGATTTCCATAGCATCTCACCTGCATTTTCACATATAGACCTAGAGGATAGCTTTTCCGGTTCCTGCCAGCTTGTCCTGCTTTCAACATCATTTCTGTTACCAGGCTCAGCTCCCTGTGTCAGGCCCCTTGTGGGCAATGACACATATGGCACACGCTGTAATTCTAGGGATGGCACTCACACCGTCGTGCACTGCTAGTGGCCTCCAGCTGATACCATCAGGTCAGATGTGGGTGGGTGTCCGGGGCATCCAGCACACTCAACTCCAGGCCTCTTTCTCCATCAGCCTCCTTCGTGATGTGCTCTGCTCAATCACCTCAACTTCCCTCCTAACCCACCCGAGATTAGGGCAGGCAGCCACAGCTCCACTGGTGATACTTCCTTCCCCAAGAACTCTTTACCATGAACGAGCAACTTCTCAATGGCTCCATGATCAGAGACTGCTTGTGTCTTGCTTGCTCATTCCATGAAGAAGATGGGATGAGGTTAGGCTTGAGGGTCAGACTTACACTCTTGCTTCTCATCAATCAGGGCATTATTACTAAAAGTAAAACAACAACAAGAGCAACAATGAAACTGAAAAAAAGGTAGTAATTAGATTCCAGAAGTTCTCTTTCTGAGATTGAGTGAAGAGACATCTGATTTTATCATTAGAATCTATGGAAATAATTTTACTTATGGTATAACAATTGTCTCTGCTTCAAAACCTGAAACTTAGTGGTCTTCAGACTGGAAACATGAATTCAGTGGGAAATGGGAAGTCAGAGGACTGAGATGCTCCATCACAGTCAGAGAAATCCTTTAATCACTGAGATCACCTGACTCTAAGAGTAATGGGGTTAGAAGTATAAGTATAAAAGAGTGATAGCAAGACTTCCTTTTGAGTCTTGGGAACAGAAGTGCAACTTGCCTTAAGGAAGGAATCTGCCTTAACAACTGGGGTGACAATTTGCTTTAGACAAATCAAATCAAGAGGAGAAAAACATCCAAAAAAATATAGGCTTTTCTGGGATAAGAGTCAGAGACTCTTAATTGAAAGATCAGTTCAGGATAGCCCAGTGTCTAAGGAGGAACCACTAGGGCCCACTGAGGGAAAGCATCATGCAAGGACCCTGGAATGGGAGCTAAGAGGCCTCTCAGAAAACTAGAGAAAGAATGGTGTCAGGGCAGGAGTTCTGGAGTCAGGGGGAGTAGTTATTTGGAGCGAGAAAATGAAGGCATATTTTTGGCTCCAGATCATCATAAAAATGTAATATACTTAAAAGCAAGCTCTTCAACAGGCCCTACTTCCATGAGGCCACTGGGGTGCAATGTCTACAGCTTACTACTTAAGCATCCTTCCCTCCACTTCCTCCCCTTCACTCCCGTTCCTCAGTTTTAATTTCAAGTTTCTAGCTTTTGTGCTGCTGTCTCACACATAGCTTCTATTCTTTGACCTTTGCAAAATGACTTTTTATTTTAGTTTCTTCTTAAGGTTCTATTTCTGAGATCCACTTTTGGGATGCATTTTTTTCTTATCCAGAATAGTTTTGGGATAATGCATCTTTGGGGCTATTTTATTCCTTGGGCAGCATAGGCACAGAGACTTTTCAGAGGGCCATGAAATGACTGAGTCCTGAAAAAATACGCATAGGCTCAAAATAATATTAGAAATGGGAAAATTGAAAGTAATAAATATTAAAGTCTTATGACTATAACACTATGTCAACTGTATTAATTGTAAAATTTAGGATGCATACGAATTTCATTACATTCAAAAATAATTTTGGAAGTTGGGATTTCTTACTTTGAAAGAATTCCTAAGTATACGGGGTGATGATAGCTAATAAATCATAGCCAATCATAAATCAAATGCCACTTGGAGGCAAATGATTTCAAAAGCAAAATTATAAACATCCCTTCAAAAATGTACAGTCCTGAATTATATTTAATGTGGGATGAGGGTTTGTTTTGATTTTTTAATATGCTATAGAGAGGAACCTCCACAGTAAGAATTCTCAGAGTTTATTAAGGCCTTAAAATGACACTGAAAACCCCTTTCCACCCAGACCATACCTGGCCTTTCCATTTCCCTGACAGGACAATTGCACATAGTAGGTAGCGTGGTGTGTCAAAAAGAGTCAGTGGAACATGTAAATTTCTAGCAGTAAGAATTTTGGCAGTGGCTGGATGCGGTGGCTCAGTCCTGTAATCCTAGCACTTTGGGAGGCTGAGGCAGACAAATTACTTGAGGTCTGGAGTTCAAGACCAGCCTGGCCAACATGGTGAAACCCTGTTTCTACTAAAAATACAAAAACTAGCTGGGCGTGGTGCATGCCTGTAATCCCAGCTACTCGGTATGCTGAGGCAGGAGAATCGCTTGAGCCCAAGGGGCAGAGGTTGCACTGAGCCGAGATGGTGCCACTGCACTCCAGCCTGGGGACAAGAGCAAAATTCCATTAAAAAAAAAAAGAAGAAGAATTTTGGCAGCTTCATTAGCCTTTCTGTTCTTTCGTTTATTTGAATATGCAGATATTTCTTATTTCTGGGAGGATTACAGATGATGCTACCCAGTGGGTTGGTTGTATAGTCTGGGAAAAAGAGGACAGGGGCTAAGTCTTTGTATACAATGAAGAATAGGCTGTTCAATTCTCCGTAAGAGTAGAATTGAACATAGGATCAAATACTTATCCTTATAAAATTTGGTGTGTCCAGGAGCGGTGGCTCACCTTTGTAATCCAGCAATCTGGGAGGCCAAGGCAGGAAGATGACTTGAGCCCAGGAGCTTGAGACCAGCCTGAGCAATACAGCAAAACCCTGTGTGAATTTAAACTTTAAAAAGATGAAATTTGGTATTGTCTATTGCAGGAAGGATACAGTTAAGGTGGTTGTACACATTTGGTCTTGTGGTAGATTGCATTGCTGTTCCAAGGATTCATTCTCGGCCCTGTGAGATAATTATGCATTTTCACCTCTTACCATGTTCCTTGCAGAGCCCCTCTTTGGCAGCATACACTTCCTGCACCAGGTCAGGTTCGCCGTGTAACTTGCTTCAGCCATTGGAAGTGTACAATGCTACAGCCAAGCAGCGGCTTGAAGGGGGAATTGTGTGATTTGGCTCTGCCTCTTACTTTCTTCCCTCTGCCTCAGGAAAGATGGTATGTCCCCAGTAGGGGCTACTCTTTTAGCTTGGTTCCTGGAATGAGAAGGTGCAAAGAGCAAAGCCACAGCAACAGAGGTACAGCTGCCAAAATGTAATTGTGCAAAAAAATAAACATTTGTTGTTACAAGTCACTGTGATTTGGGGGCCGTTTGTTTCTACAGGAACGCTGACTGATAGAGTTGTTCAGGAGGAAAGCTCCCTAGTAGTTCTTCTATGATTCAATTTGAAAAATGGGGCTTTTTGCATTAATCGGTAAAACAACAACAACAACAACAGAACAGTATGTTCCACTCTCCTAGAATAGTGTTGTACATACCTTACAGTAACTAGCACTTTAACAGAATTAGAGAGTTAACATGAAGTGAATCCTTGTCATGGTGTCACTAGGTTCCACGTCAGGATGCTGGGAGTGAAGTCATAGATGTATTTGAGCGTCCAATAACGTTACTTGTCTCTAATGACACCTCCTAGGATTTACTGAGGTAGGCAATTCGCTTTTTTCAACTACAAGTGTGAAATATTCTTGTTGCCAATTTTGCTAGTGTTAGGAATTCTTTGCAAGGTACTTTCTGCACTTCATGGAAAATCAGCATTAAATAAATCAATTCAGCTCCCAACGGCTTCATTTAACACACTGCTTATTTCCATATGGTGTGAATCTGTTCTTTCTTCTCTGAGCTTAAATGAGGTACCTTGACTCAGAAGAACATAACCTTTTATTAATTATAGAAAAGTAGAAACTGCTAAGATTCTGGTGTTGCTGTTGTTGTTTCTGGTTTATTTTGATTGATTGATTGATTGACTGATTGAATGCTACTTTTAAGTGTTCTTGTGCAACCATCTGACCAGGCAATGAAACTTTAAACGGAGAGATTGTCTTTCTTTGGAAGCTTGGGATTATTGCATTATTCTGAACATTTCTGTATTATCCCATGTGGAGGAGGCTTAAAGTAATTTCAATAAACAACCAGAATAGGCCAGGCGCAGTGCTCACGCCTGTGATCCCAGCACTTTGGGAGGCCAAGGTGGGCTGATCGTTTAACGTCAGGAGTTCGAGATCAGTCTGGCCAACATGGTGAAATTCCGTCTCTACTAAAAATACAAAAGGTAGTTGGGCATGGTGGTGGGTGCCTGTAATCCCAGCTACTGGGGAGGCTGAGGCATGAGAAGTGCTTGAACCTGGGAGGCAGAAATTGCAGTGAGCCGAGATCATGCCACTGTACTCCAGCCTGGGCAACAGGGCTAGACTCTTGTCTCTCAAAAAAAAAAAAAAAAAAAAAAAAAAGTAATAATAAAATAAACAACCAGAACAGTGCTTTCAAATCTCACTTTTGGTGATGGAAATGTTCTATATTTGTGCTGTCTAGAATGGAAGCCACTAGCCACATGTCACTACTGAGTGCTTGAAATATTGCTACTGTGACAGAGAGGGATAAAGAAGCTGAAAACATATCACCAGGATTTAGTACTTTCTATATCTCTGCATTAACTCTTCTTTCTTCTTTACGGTACCTTCAGCCTCAGATAAGCTGTTCCAAGGTGGCTATTGGCACTTCCAGAGCTAGATTTTTCTGGACTCAGAACCAGCACAAAAAGCTACAATCTTTGTCACAGAAGTCCCAACAAAATTCTTGAGCTTTCATGGTTTAGGCAGGCAGAGGCTAACACTTACCTCTGAAGCCATCACTCATGACAGTGGCAGTGAATGTGCAGGCTGATTTAGCCCAGGCAAGCCTTAGAGACCATGAGTGGGGTCAGCTTTACCCAAAGCACATGGGCTGAAACTTGGGTAATAATGGTTCCACCAGAGCAAAGATCAGCAATTTTTGTTTTCTGAAAAGGGCCTCACAGTAAATATTTTTAGCCTTTGTGGGCCGTACAATCTGTCACTCAATTCTGCCACTGTAGCTCAAAAGCAGCCATGGATACTACATTTTTTTTTTTTTAAAAAGGGCATGACTGTGTACCAATAAAACTTTATTTACAAAATCAGAGAGTAGGCCAGATTCAGATGACAGGCCATAGTTTGCAAACTCCTGCACTAGAGAGAGATTAAGTACACTTATCAGACTGGAAGTCAGGCTATAAAAGCAAGTAACAAATGTCCACCACATGCATAGAATAATATAGACATCCTGCTTCTCTGGGTCTTTAGCTTTTCTCTCTCTTTGTAATAAGAGCCATAACAGATGACTTTAGGAAGCTCTTTTTCTTCCGAAGTTCACCTGACCTCAAATTAAAATGGTCTACTGAGTGTCCAGGTGGTGGCTTTTGCAAATGCTTGGGATCCAGGTAGAAAGGTAGCAGCCTTCATGGTAGCAAGCCTATGGACAGTAGCAGCCCCAGAATCAAATGATTTGCTTCTAGATATAACACATGCTAAAATATAAAACCTCTCTCCTCAGAAAAATTAATCTACTTCTTCCTTAGTCTTTCCAATGCCAGGTAATAGCACCACAGTTTATCCATTCATTTAGGCAAAAGGCTGGGGTGATATTTTTTTTTTCCTGTTAATATCCCCCAGCCAACCTATCAGCAAGTCCCAAGTGCAGAATATGCACTAAATCTGACCACTGCGTTTACCTCCACCAACATAGCTCCCACCCGTGTCACCATGTGCCTCTCCTGGACTTCTCCAGTAGCCTCCCCACTCTCCCTCCTCCCTCTTGCTCCTGTCCTTTCTCAATTCAGCAGCCAGAATGATCTTTCTAACATCTAAATCCTCCCATGACCTCTAATTATGTCATGTTATGTTATGTTATATGTTATGTTATTCATTTATTTATTGAGATGGAGTCTCCCTCTGTCACCCAGACTGGAGTGCAGTGGCATGATTTCGGCTCATTGCAACCTCTGCCTCCCAGGTTCAAGCAGTTCTCCTGCCTCAGCCTCCCAAGTAGCTGGGACTACAGGTATGCATCACCACACCTGGCTAATTTTTTTATTTTTAGTAGAGAAGAGGTTTTACCATGTCAGCCAGGCTGGTCTCGAACTCCTGACCTCAGGTGGTCTGCCCTCCTCGGCCTCCCAAAGTGCAAAGATTACAGGTGGTGAGCCACCATGCACAGCCTCCTTGTGTTTAAAACGAAACCTCAGCATAGTTTACAAGGTCTCTATGACCTAGACTTCCTCAACCCTCCCAGCCTCATCTCCGAACACTCTCTCCTTTTTAATTGGAGCTGAAAGGAGAAGGAATAAAGTAACTTCAATAAACAACCAGAACAGTGCTTTCCAATGTCACTTTTGGTGATGATGGAAATGTTCTATATCTGTGCTGTCTAGTGTGGAAGCCATTAGCCACATGTCACTACTGAGGGTTTGAAATATTGCTACTGTGACACAGAGGCTGACTTTTACACTGTATTTAATTTTAATTCATTTAAATGCAATAGCCACATTTGTCTATTGGCTACTATGGACAGAAAAAAACTAGAATATGGGTAAAACTGATATAAATGATAAAGTTATGAACAGTATTTGTTAGGGCATCTTAAAGGAAAGAGAACTGCCAGGAGGTTATGGGATTCAGGGTAGTATTCAAAGATCATGGAATTGACTTCTGGGAAGGGCTTTAAATCCTAAGTGAAGTTGACTTAAATATAAATGTATATGTGCTTATATATATACATATACACACATACATTATGAAAAGATCAAGGAGAGAATTCTTCAGGCAGAGACACTAGATTAAGTGAAGTTACATGTGGAAACTATTTAGGAAATACGAGTAAGTCCAGTTTGGTTTTTGCATAAAAGGTATGTCCAAGAGTAATTTGAGATTCTTGTCGTTCCTTCGAGGCTATTTTGCAGAAAATCTTTGATACCATACAGAAAAGTTAGTATTTATCTTGATAATAGTTAAGAAGCTACTTAATTTTTTTTCTTTTTTTTCTTTTTTTTTTTTTGAGCAACAAACTTATGTGACCAGAGATATTAATCTGGCATCAGTAATTAAGAAGGAGAATGAGGGTGGAACAGCAAAACTAATTAGCCGACTCATACACACATTGCCGTCAAAAATAGTGAGGCCTGTAATGAGAACTATGGAAATGGAAAGTTGGAGATGATTTAGAAGAGATTTTCTGAGTTTGGAGTTATGTGAATATGTGAATAGAGATTGGCAATTGCTTCTTGTCTAGAAATTTCTGAAGATAGGATGGCCTGCAGTGTTGACTTCCATCATCAGGGCAAGAAGGGACCTCGTGCCTGGGAATAAGATGGGGAAAGCCCAACTCAGTCTCACTTTTAGGAAGCTTTCTGAGAAAAAAGGAAAGAAGACTTTGGTATCCACTGCTCACTGAAGCATATGAGGGGTTAGAGGAAGAGCAGGAGTGATAGGACTAGCCAGTGATCAGCCCCCTTAGGAAGCCGCACTTAGGCTTGGCAGTGTGGATAGATTGTGGGGCTAAAGAGAGGCGTCATTGTCTCTCTGGGAATGGTTTCCCAATGACTGAAGAGGCAGGAAGAAAGCTGATCACCAACCCGAGGAAACCAGGCCCAATATTTTCACAGTCTCATTGGTAGGAGCTGTTAGCAGCAGCTGCATCATCCCAAGTGAAACCAGGGATGCCTTCCTTCCCAGTTACATGTGACCGGATATGTAAGAGAAACCTGCTTCTGTATCCTTCCAGGAGCTCCCTTCAACCCTTAGGAACTAGATGTACAAGAGGAATGAGGTGGGATGTGAGATGAGGGTGTGTTCCTCCAGAGACTGTTTGCATTTTTTGTATATCCTCCCACCAGTTGCCTTGCTGGTACTACAGCCTGAGACTACTTTTTAATTAATAAACTGTATTTTTTAGAGAAGTTATGTACATTTATGTATATCTCTGTGTGTGTACATGTGTATATATGCATGTTTATGTATAAGTGAAATGAATGACAACAATGATACAAGGGACAGGAGGGAGGAATTCGGGTTACTTGTTATTGTAAAGTACTTGTATTATCCATGAAGCTGTATAGTGTTATATGAAAGTGAACCTGGCTGGGCCGGGTGCAGTGGCTCAAGCCTGTAATCCCAGCACTTTGGGAGGCCGAGGTGGGTGGATCACAAGGTCAGGAGTTCGAGACCAGCCTGGCCAATATGGTGAAACCCCGTCTCTACTAAAAATACAAAAATTAGCAGGGCTTGGTGGCAGGTGCCTGTAGTCCCTGCTACTCAGGAGTCTGAGGCAGGAGAATTGCTTGAACTCGGGAGGCAGAGGTTGCAGTGAGCTGAGATTGCACCACTGCACTCCAGCCTAGGTGACAGAGTGAGATTCCATCTCAAAAAAACAAACAAACAAACAAACAAACAAAAAAACAAAAAAAGGAAGTGAACCTGGGTTCGTTGTAAATGTGTATTGCAAATTCTAGGGCAACCGTTAAAAAGAAAACTTTTTAAAAAAGTAGAATTGATTTGCTAAGAAAGGAGAGAAAATGGAATCATGTAAAATGCTCAGTTAATGCCACAAAAGACAAAAGCCCTGTGGAACACAAGAAGAAACAAAGAACAAGGGCAACACATAGAAAACAGTAACAAATATGGTAGATATTAAGCCAACTATATCAATAATCACTTTAGAGGTCAGTGGTCCAAATATGCCAATTAAAAGACAGAGCATGTTAGAGTAGATTAAAAACACACCAGCCGTGGTGGTGCACTTGTGTAACCCCAGCTACCTGGGAGACTGCACGGAGGATACTGAGCGTAGGAGTTCACGACCAGCCTGTGCAACATACGGAGACCTTGTCTCAAAGAAAAACAAACAAACAAAAAATCAGACCCAACTAATTATTGTCTGTAAGAATCTCGTGTTAAATTGGTTAGACTCTGACAAAACACCCACAGGTTAAATTCTAGTAAAATACTTTCTCCCGAGGGTAGTCCCTGCTCAGAAGGGTACTCTGATGTATTTCAAAAGGGTTACTTTCCTCCTCCCACTGCTGGAAGTGCAAGGAAATTTTTCTCCAATATTTTGGGAGATAAAACTCCCCAAAACATGTGTGGGTGGAGGGACAGGGGGCCCATGACTGTATCTGGAACCACTTTTTATATAAATGAATCTCTAAATTGAAGTTCAAATATTTGAGTGTTGGTGAAAAAGAAATGGAGTTATTCTGGTACTTGTGACTCATTACTTTTTTTTTTTTTTTTTTTTGCTTAAATTGCCTCAGGTTTAATTATTGGGAGCTCCTTCAAGGTGTCTTTTCAGTATAAAACTAACATTTTTTCAGCAATTTCTTACTTGCTGGTGCCACAGATTTTTGCAGGTTTATCTTGTATTTTCTTTGCCTGAGCCATGAAATCAGCCATTTTTCCAAAAAACCCTAGTTCCTTTTATTGGACATTATTAAAATTTGGATTCTACATATGTTAATTGTTCTGGGGTGTCACAGCTCTTAGGATTGATCACAGTTCACTTGACAGAAAATACACATACACCTACGTGCATATAGAAACCCATTCTATATTTATGTCTGTGTATACATATACATACGTTGAAACTGTGAGTTGTGCTATGCTCAAGCCTCACAATTGCTCATTGACTTGGCTTGACCAAATGTTAGTCAGGCTTCTCCCTACAGGCCCCAGAACTTTATCTTATACCCAAGCTTTTAAGCAAATGCTAAGATACAGAATATCTTCTCAGTGGCTCGCTCCAAGAATCCGGTGACCAAAGAGAGTAAAAATTTACTGTCAAATGCCACTCTCATGCCATCTGTCTACCCCCATTCGCTTGCCCCACTCTGTCACAAACCACAAACTTCCTGCTAGCCCTATTTACTTCTCCTTATAAAAGAAAGGCCTTTTTCTGTTCAAACTTTAGACTTTGCCGCTCCTGCAATTAGAGTGTTCTCCCTATTGCAAAGTCCCCTTCCCCATACTGCAGTGCGGTTGATCCTTGAAAAACACAGCGGTTAGGGGTGCTGACCCCTTGCGCAGTTAAAAATTCACGTAAAATTTTTGACTCACCGTAAACTTAACTACTACTGGCCGACTGTTGACTGGAAGCTTTACCAGTAACACAAACAATAGATTAACACATATTTTGTGTGTTGTATATATTTGACACTGAATTCTTATAATAAAGTAAGAGAAAATAAAACGAAAAAAATACTATTACGAAAATTATATGGAAGATAAAATATATTTAATACTTATTAAATGGGAGTAGATCATCATAGAGGTCCTCATCCTCGCTGTCTTCATGACGCGCAGGCTGAGGAGAAGGGAAAAGAGTACGAGTTGGTTTTGCTGTCCCTCGGCATAGCTATTATTGAAAAAAATTCATGTATAAGTGGATTTGTGCAGTTCAAACCCATGTTCTTCAAGGGCCAACTGTAGCCTTTTTGAATAAAATTTCTATTTTAATCTGGCTTTTAAAAAATTTGACCACTGGTACTACTAATGGCAACCCAATACCACAGGGGTTTGAATTAATCAGTTAATTGCTTTTATTGAAAGAATGTCTCTGATCTTTTATCATTTATATTTTCCTCAAGATAGATGTGTAATGAAATAAAATCTAACTATTATTAAAACCGAAAAAGGGGAAATGGAGGATTCATTGACAATGGGGTGTTTCTGTCTGGGTAACAAGTAGATTCGTACTTCTGGTAATAGAAATACAGAATCACACAGAAAAGCTGGTTTTGAGGGAAATTATGATGCTGTCTTAGTGTGGAGGGTAATAAGACCAATAGTCTTTTTCTTTTTCTCCAAAATCAAAGATGATTCACCTAAGCATGTTTCAACAGAACCAAAACAACACCCTCCACCCTAAAGATTCTTCAAGCAGATGATCCCCTGACTGAGCTCTTTTAGATACACCCAATGGTGCTCTCAAACATCTCCCAGTAGAGCCTCTTGGCTGTTGCTCCTGGCCATGGCAGCTTCCATTGGTTGCTCCTTTCAACAGTAATTAGCATGGGTTTCCATAGCAGCAGCTTCTAGCAGCCACTCCTTTTGGCCTGAGTCCTTACCACCAGCAGCACCTCCCTGCAGATCTTCCTGCTGGTGAATGCTGCTCCAAGTGATTAATGACTTCCATTCCCCTAGAATCTCATTCAGTGAATCCTAAAATGTTCAATTTTAAAGGACCTCAATCCCAAACATCTCTACAAAACGTCGGATTTCTTCAATAGCTAGAGGGAGCATTTGATTTCTAGCAGCACCCCCAAGCCAGGTCTCAATAGGCTCCTTACGAAGCCCTAGGGGGCAGTTAGAATGCCACACTGTTTTTTCAAAGTCCTTTATTATCTCCATTGGCTACTATACATACCTCTGATAGAAGAGTCCCATAGACAGACATTCTGGGCTTCAGGCTTGAAATATTGGTGAATGTTTTCTCATCAAACGGATCCTCTATGTACTCCGGTTAGCTGAGCATCTTCTGCATATGTGTGGTCACTAAACTACCATGTTAGGGAAAGACTAAAACCACAGATAGAAAATTGACAGACTCAAATTAAAAAGGATGAATGCCAACAAGAAATGTTATGAGTGAACTACGAGTGTGTTTCATACCATCCAGGATCCCATTCCTAGTTGCCTTTCCCACTTTCTTTTGCTGTTCACCGAGGCCAAACACAGGAACATACATTCCCAGTGCTCAGGCAGAGCTCCTGTCCTCCCTAGAAATTGTCTCCTAAAGTTCACACTAGAAAGCATATAACTTCTTCCCCCAAATAGCAAAAGCAAGAGAAGCATGGCATTGGCTGATGCTCTACATGCCTCCTTTCTCTAACCACATCCGGATATGATATTGAGGCATCTATGTAAACAGAGTCCTGGCAAATAGCCCAGACCTCCCAGGGCTCCTTAACATAAATATGCAAGCTTGCCTAATAACCCTGAGTTTAAAATTATGAATGACATAAAATAATCTTCACACTGGGAGTCTTCAGCTCAAATTATGGTTAAAGGTTAAAAACAAACAAATAAATAAAATGCAAGAAAACCCACACACAAACCAGTCTTACGTTGTAGAAAATATTTCCTAAGCTCTTGGATTTAATGTCATTTTTAGAGTTTGATCATACCTCCCTAGAGAGGGTATAACAAATACTGAACAAGGATGACACAGATCAGAAAGAATTTAGCTGGGGAGGAATTCAGATTGGGGAGAAAAATAAGGAGTTGGGCCTATTCTCATTTAAAAATAAATCCCTCTGGAATGACATAAAAGAACATTTTTAAAAAGACTGAAAGAATGGCAGTTTATCTTTTCCTTTTTAATGCTAAGTGTTTCCATTTTAAAGGACTTCAATCCCAAGTACATATATGGGATTGAAAAATGGAGAACAGTCAACATTGTTGGTGAATGAAGATTTTTAAGTTCAAAATGTTGATCAAAATTTCCCAATTCAAATTGCTTTTTTGACTCTTGGATTACATATGGTTTGTGTTACATGTCTGTATTTTCTAAACTCCAACTTTTTCGTGGAGCACAGGAGCAGTTAAACTGAAACACTTTACATGTTTTTGTGCATTGTTTTTATAAAGATGATGGTAGACTGAAGGTTATTTGAAAATACAAGATAATGAATACAAAATGGTTTTCAGTCAATTAGATTCATGGGCCTTATTATCATTCTCTTTGTCTTTATTGTATTTTGGACTAAAAATGTAATTACTACAGTATTTATTTATAGCCCAGCTTTTGCAGGGAAGGGACCTAGATGCCCTTCATCAAACCTGGTTTCTTGTATGAAAGTGAGTCTATGTAGAGTAACTTAAAAACAAAAGCTGAATTTGCTTTAAAATATCTATTCACATGTAAGTAAAAATGACTGACAGTGTTATCTCTTCCCTTCTTTTGGCTTCTCCTGCCAGTTCCAAGATATTTCATGAACTAGTGTCTCTAATTTTTGGTTTTGTTAGTTTTTGTATTTTTTTAAAAATAGATAAAGGCAGAGTAAATAAGAGCAATTTTTGTTTTTCATAAAAGTGGTATTTTCTATTTATTTGCCTGTCAGTATCCTACTGTAGTGCACACACACGTGATGTAATGTGTTGATAACCCTTATTGCTGAAGTGGAACACACATAGTGAGATGTTATTTTCCTCATGGGACTCCAGAAACCTTAAAATCTTGTCATGCTCTATACTTAAATGATGTTGATTCCGTCCCATTATATATACATAAACATATAGTTTCAGCAGTTTCTATTCATTAGTTTTATTTTGGAATTATGACTCAATGAATAAGCCTGCTGATAAGTTAATAAAAATATGAATGTTGAAAGAGAGCAACCCATCCTCTGAGACTTAAATAAAAATTGATATGCCTACACATGGGATGTTAAAAGGGAAATTCAGTGACTCCCTAAGACATTTATACCTTTTGAGGGAATTTCTTCTTATAGGTACTTCTATCTTTGAGTTTCTATCCTCATTAAATAGTCCTTCCAATCTCGCATTTATATGGTGCTGTAGAAATTTAATTATGCAGTGAAACTTGTTATGAGCATTATTTTTCAGGAATTCATCTTAAATATTTAAAAATAAGACTTTTTTTTTTTCTAATTACAAGGAATAACTACTCTTTGTAAGTGATTTGGAAAGTGTGGAATATAATACAGATGAAAAAAGTAACCCCTAAATAATCACTTTTAATATTTTGGCAAAATTCTTTTTAAAAAGTGCTAAAGAAAATGTGGCACATATGCATCATGGGAACACTATGCAGCCGTAAAAAAAGAATGAGTTCATGTCCTTTGGAGGGACATGAATGAAGCTAGAAGCCATCATTCTCAGCCAATTAACCCAGGAACAGAAAACCAAACAGTGTATGTTCTCACTCATAAGTGGGAGTTGAACAATGAGAACACATGGACACAGGGAGGGGAACATCACACACTAGAGCCTGTTAGGGGGTGGGAGCGAAGGAAGGGAAAGCATTAGGACAAATACTTAATGTATGCAGGGCTTCAAATCTAGATGATGGCTTGATAGGTGCAGCAAACCACCGTGGCACATGTATACATAAGTAACAAACCTGCACGTTCTGCACATGTATCCCAGAACTTAAAGTAAAAAAAAGAAAAAGTTATTGAATATATTTATTTAATTTTTAAACTTTTTAATTGAAATATATTATAGATTTAATAATGTGAGCCAAGTTCTCTCATGCCCCCACCTCCAAAGTAACCACTGCCCTGACTTTATCACTACTTAGTTTTGCTTCCTCTTCAATCTCATATAGATGACATTATGCACTGTGTATGCTTTTGTGCCTGACTTCTTTCATTCACCATAATAGTGCTTTTTTTCTTTTTGTTTTTTGTAAGAGATTTATTCTGAGCCAAATATGAGTGACCATGGCCCAGGACACAGCCCTCAGGAGGTCCTGGGAACATGTGGCCAAGGTGGTCCGGGCACAGCTTGGTTTTATACATTTTAGAGAAGCATGAAACATCAATCAAATTCATTTTAAGAAATACATTAGTTTGGTCCAGATGTGGGGCGGGTGGTAGGGGGAAGGGGAGGCTTCCAGGTTGGAGGTGAATTTAAACATTTTCTGATTGACAATTGGTTGAGTTTGTCTAAAGACTTGGGATAGAGGCCGGGTGCGGTGGCTCATGCCTATAATCCCAGCACTTTGGGGGGCCGAGGCGGGCGGATCACCTGAGCTCAGAAGTTCAAGACCAGTCTGGGCAACACGGTGAAACCCCGTCTCTATTAAAAATACATGTGGTAGTGCACGCCTGTAATCCCAGCTACTCGGAAGGCTGAGGCAGGAGAATCGCTTGAGCCCGCGAGGCGGAGGTTGCAGTGAGTCGAGATCGTGCCGCTGCACTCCATCCTGGGAGACAGACAGAGACTTTGTATCAAAAAAAAAACCAAAAAACAAAAACCTGGGATAGATAGGGAATAAGGGAATGTTCAGGTTAAGATAAACATTGTGGAAACCCAAGTTCTTTTGAAGTCTTACAGTGGCTGCCCTTAGAGACAAGAAGTGACAAATGTTTCCTATTCAAATCATAGTTCATCTCTTTAGGATTGGGAGAGTCTGGAAGAAAAAGATCTAGCTATATTAAGAGAGATTCTTTAGAGGTGCAAATTTTCCCCCACAAAGAACAACTTTGCAGGGCCATTTCAAAATATGGCAAAGAAACATGTTTTGGGGAAATGCACTTTTTAATTGATGGATATTGTTCCGTTATATAAATATTCTACACTCTATCAATTTTTCTGTTTACAGAATTCAGATTTTTACTTTCAGTTTTTGAATGGACGAAACTGCTTTGAGAATTTTGTATGTCTTTTGTTCATTTCTCTTGAATATATACCAAAGACTAAAAGTTATTGTAGTTATCTAAATTATACATGTTAACTGTGCTGACAAAAATTGTGTTAGAATTTGTTGACCTAATATAAATGTTTTATATTATTGAGATAGAAATTCGAATTAATCAATGATGCTCCTCATTTCTTACTAACCCTTCTTTGACTATCTTTTAAACATCTAATATAGAAGATGGGTCTACATATCTATTGCTTTGAATCCTATATTTAGGTTTAGAATCTGACAGTATTTTAAGAATATATTTTATTTTGCTTATTTTATTCTTAGTCTTAGGAACAGTCTATATATAATTAGTATGATTCATGAGGTAAGGGATAGCTATACAGAGGAAAATCGTTCACCATTTTATTTATGGCATAGAGAAATGGAGTTAAACACTGAATATACAATGAATATGTGCATTCCCTAGAGATTCTATGTGTGTTGCATGTACTCTTAGGCACGTGGCTAATTAAGATATAGTGGTTTGAATAGCTAAGTTATTTACTTATTTATGTATTGTGGATTGTTTCATCTAAATGAAAATCATAAAATACTTGAACACTTTTCCTTGCTGTTTTTTTGAGATGGAATATTTGTTTTTTCAAAAATCTCTCTCCTATAATGTGTATTCATTTCAGAAAATTTGAAAAAGTTTAAAAATTATTAAAAGAAATAGAAAATTACTTTAAACTAACCATCATGAGATGAGCACTATTGACTAAAAGATTATTTATTTTTTTAAAAAAGCCATCTTTAGGTGATGTTGGGGGTTGGCAAAGATTCAGCCTGTCTTTTCTGAGGCACTGAGAGATGTGTAATACACACACACACAAAATGATACTGAAGTCATCAGAAAAAATTATATTTTGTGTATATTGAATCAGTTCCTTATCACTCCCAGAAGGTGAGCAATTAGTTCTTCTTTTTTTTACTTTTTATTTTTAATTTATTGTTGTTATTATTTTTGAGACGGAGTCTTGCTCTGTCACCCAGGCTGGAGTGCAGTGGCGTGATCTTGGCTCACTGCAACCTCCATCTCCCGGGTTTAAGCTATATTCAATTCTCACTACAGTCCTTAGGTTAATATCTCTCAGACATTTGTGGTGTTTGAGCTTGTTTGCTAGTAGGTTCCTCAGGAAGGGCTCACAGGAACAATATGCCCTGAATTCTTGTATGTTTTTAACATACAAGATTTTGTATGTGTCCTTCACATACAGTTTGTCTGTATCCTTGATTCTTGAAAGTCAGTTTTAGAGGATAAAAGTTTCTTGACTCTCATTTTCTTTCCTTAAGTATCTTAAATAAGTTATTCCATTTTTTTTTTCTGGCATAAAGTATTGCTATTAAAAAAATCTAACGATGAGCTAATTTTCTTTTTATTTATAAGGCTCATGTTCTTTTTGTCTTCATGTTTAAATAGCGTTTCCCTTTTCTTTAAACTCCAGCAGTTTTACTAGAATGTGTTTTGGTGTTGGTTGATTTGTTTAGGCATATGGCACGCCCTTTCAACACTTGCTTTCAAATATTTTTTTATTCTAGTAAAGTTTTTTTTTTACTTATAGCTTTTAGGATTTTTTTTTTTTCCTTCTTTAAGAATTTCTACCCTCCACATACTGGATTTTCTTTGCCTATCCACAATATTTATTGCTTTTTATTAAACATTTTTATTTCTTCTTTTATATATAAACATTTTTTCTTCTTATCTGTTAGAGTTTATTCACTCTTATGTTCCTTCTAGTTTGATATAGTTCCTTTATTTCTAAATCTCTATTGATTTCTGACACTATATTTTTAAGTTATGGTAATTCTGATTTATGTTGCTATTTTATGTCATTAGTCATTTCCTTACTATTAATATCATTTATGTCCAACATCATTTTCTTAATGTTCTTTTGAAATAGTAGTTCATATTTTGCTATGTTTTATAGGTATGTATTTCTCACATTTTTTATTATCTGCAGAGAAGTTATTCTATTCTTTATTTTCTTTTTTTAAATATAGTGACTTCGTAGGGATTTGGCTTCAGTAATTTTGTTTTACTAATTTATATAAAATTAGTTTTACTAAACTTGGCTCAAGAAGGAGGTTTGGTTTAATTTTCTAAATTCACAGACCTCCCTCTTTTATTGTTTTCATGCAGCATTAAAAATATTGCAGTTTACTTTCTGAGATTTTGAACCTCTGTTTCCCTCCTCATTTTAATCCAAATCCTTTAATGTCTCTGTTGTCCCTGACGCACTCAATTTTTATTTTATATTGACAGATAAAGTCATAATTTACCATGTAAAACATAATGTTTTGAAGTATATATACATTGTGGCATGACTAAATCTAGTTAATTAACGTATGCGTTACCTCATATAGTTAGAGTTTTGTGCTAAGAACACTTTACAACCATTCTCTTAGCATTTTTAAAGAATAGAACGTATTATTAACTAGAGTCATCACATTGTAAAATAGATCTCTTGAACTTATTCTTATTGCTTAAGTGAGATTTTATATTTTTTGACTAACTTTCTTCCCCAACCCCAATCCCCTCGTAACCATCATTCTACTCTCTACTTCTATGAGGTCAACCTTTCAGATTCCACACGTAAGTGAGATAGTGCTATATTTCTCTTTCTGTAACCTGGCTTATTTCACTTAACACAATGTACTCTAGGTTCCTCCATGTTGTCACAAATGACAGGGTTCTCTTCTTTTTTAATGAAGAGCACTCCATTGTGTATATATGCCTCATCTTCTTTATCCATCCATCTGTTGATGGACACTTAGGTTGATTCCATAACTTAGCTATTGTGGATAGTGCTGCAGTGAACATGGAAGTGCAGATACCTTTTCAACATACTGACTTCTTTTTCATTGCGTATATACCCAGTAGTGGGATTACTAGATCATGTAGTAATTGTATTCTTAATTTTTTATGGAACTTTCTTTCTGTTTTTCATAATGGCTGTACTAATTTACATTCCTGCCAACAATGCACAAGAGTTTTTTTTCCTCCACATCCTTGCTGACAATTTTGTTATCTTTTGGTTTTTTTTCGATAGTAGTCATTTTAACAAGTGCGAAGTGATAGCTCATTGTGGTTTTGATTTGCATTTCCCTGATGGTTAGTAATGTTGAACATCTTTTCATATACTTGTTGGCCATTTGTGTGTCTTCTTTTGAGAAATATCTGTCTGGTGACCTGCTCAATTTAGATTCCACTTCCAAGAGTGTGGGGGTCTTCTCCTGGGAGGGGAGCCCTGGCTTGTAAGTTTTGTTGGAGTGCTAGGCCAAACCCCTACTAGGTTCAACAGCTGCTCTCACCCTGGCCTTCTATATATCTAGTGACTACCTGCTGGCTGTTTGAGAGCTCTCGGGTTCTCAGAAGCATCAGATACCTTGTTGTTTCTCTGCTTTTCTCACACACGTGCTGACACAGTGCAGATCTTATGGTGGTTGATGATTTGGCACTCCCTACCTCTGATATTTGGGGGGTGAAAGTGTGCATTACCATCTAATTTTCTTACAAATATTGCCTGTGGGACTTTTATTTTGCAATCTAGTGACTCTTTTTTTTTTTAATGTGGGTATTTGGAAACTGTGAAATCTATGCTTTTCCTGCTACTTCTGTATTTCCAGAATGCTCTCATTCAGCACAGTCAGGCTCGTTCATCATGTATGGCCCTTCATCTTTGCAGTTAGGAATTGACAGAGAGGAAGTGTGAACTAACAGTGTACTCTGTGTGCATGCCTAGGTGTATGTGTACATGTGCATTTATTTGGGGAGGTGGGGTGCTGCTCCTGGCAGCACTGCTGTATACAGATGTGAGTGTATCCTTAAAGCCCCGTGCTTTGACTATAAATTCTCTTCACATTCTGAACACGGGAAGTTTCCCCTTTGGTTTGTGGTGTGGACATTTGTTTGTAGAGCTAGTCTTTATTTTCAGGTGTATTTTTGTCTGTCCAAATGACACTGGCACTACAACATTGCTAATTACCTTGGGAAAGGTTATTCTGTCTGCAATCTTTTTTTCCCCTAGAATCCCCAGCTACCCTCGTGTGGAGAAGACTCTAGTTGCCTTTGGTGTGTTTCTTTTGTTTACCATTCACTTTGGTTCACTCTTTAGTCAAAACCTACCTGGGTAGGTACAATATTGTTTCCACACCAGTGTTCTTGAACAATTCCATTTTCTCATGTATAAACCACTTGGTAAGTTAGGATCCATTAATCTGGAGGTCTGATAAAGTCAAAGATTTGGGCAAATGGAGGAATTACTTTCAAAACAAATTTCTATTAATGTTAATGAATGGCAGATTTGCTCATCCTCCCTTTTCTATTTATGCCATCTATTTGTCATTGGTTATCATGGCAACTGAAAACAGAATTATACACAACAAGACTTATGACATAGCTCCATTTAAATGAGGACTTCATTTCATAATTTTCAGATTTAACAGCCAGGTAATGAGGTTCAGAAATAGACCTAGAGCATAAAATTTTTTTTAAAAATTTAAACATTTTCCACATACAAGGCACATAGACTAGTTTGTGATGTGAAGGGTTGGAAATTAACCTATAATGGCCAGAGAGATACTAAATGCCAAAAGGACCAAGTATAATACAGCAGGGTTAATGGAGACTGAAGAATTCTAGATAGAACTGAATTTAAAATGTCTATAAAGTTCTGTGAAGATAACACATTTTTTTGTTAAAAAAATGACTGTGTAGTCAATGTGGTGTTTGTACCTGCAAGTCTGTGATACTTGATTCAGTGTGAAGTATGTTTACATAAAAATTCTATGGAATAATCAATTTATTAATATATAGAATAAAAAATATTTAGAAAACTATTGGTGAATTACCTTACGATTAACAAGAGTTTCCTATTTATGCTCAAGAAAACTCAGAAATGTTTAGAAGGATAATTGAATAACCAAGCCATTTATAGAAAAAATATATACTTTATTTTCAACTAGAAAGGTGCAAACATGTAACTTTTGGTCACACTCTCAACAAATAAACTGTCCGGAAAACAGTCATATCAAAGTAGAAACAAATGCTTCTAGGTGAGAAAACTGATCAGCTATATAGAGCCGCTCGGTTTTTAATAAAGGCCATTTGTTCATTAAAAGTGAGGCTACCACATTTCCTACCTAGAAATCAGCCTTCCAAGGTCACTAATGCCTCGCTTTTGCAAACAATCTGTTTTGACGGACTGTCATTCTATCTGAGCAGAATTTCCATATAAGTATCCATTTCACGCTTTGAATGATCAGACAAGCTTTACATTCTACCTATGGTGTTCAGAAATTGAGGCTAACATTGAAATATCAAAGCATTAAAAACAAAAATAAAAAGGCACAAACAACTTTAAATTAACTTAGATAACTGTACATATATATATATATATATACACACACACACACGCACACAATATTTACAATATAAATTTTTAAAAATGTGGCTTGTTACAGGCAAATTCACTTGCCACAAGCTGTCCAGTCTAATCGACAGGATTCCGATTCCTGAACAGTGTCATTCCAATCAGAATGTCAGAGCTGAATCTGCTGTTCTGACTTAAGGAACAACTAGACTCAGTCTCTTGATGACTAGAGAATGCACATCCTCGCTGTCACTGGGGCTACCGGCATGTCAGTGAGCACGCTAACATTTTCCTTCTCAATTACACTTCAAATAGCAGGCACATTACTCGTATAAGACGCTATCTGATGATACCAACCTTTCTGTTGGTACCCTCCCACTGCTCCTAAAGTCACACCTTAATATACATTCTGGTGCTGTGTACTAATGCAGTTCCACTGTCAAGTCTTAACATTCTTCAAACCAGTGTCTGGGGTTGATAGACTGTTTGACATGGCACAATGTTTCGAATTGGGTCGGAATCTTTTCCCCCAGTTAGAAAAACAGATTTAAATAACTTGTGCTACTGAAATCATTTTTACATAAAAATGAGATGTGAATCATTTCAAGTTCCAGTCTAATGAGTTAATGTCTCACTCTCTGGCTTCACGCCATGTCTCCGTACATCTTCCTGTAGTACAGTGACTCAAAGATGTCATTGTCTCCGGGACAGTTGTAATGGCAGGCACAGGTCTTGATGAACATCATGTTCTTCTTCATGACCTCGCCGTCAGGGCACTTGAACTCCACCGGCAGGGTGGTGGTTCTGTGGGGGGTGCAGCATCGGCCGTCGGTACATACTCCGCAGAATTTAGCTCGGTATGTCTTCACGCTGGTGCAGCCAGAAAGCTCAAACTTGATAGGCTTGGAGATTTTGGGGGTACGGATGCACTTTTTGCCCTTCTAAGATAGACAAGGGAAAAGAAAGAGGAAAAAAAAAAATCAACAACTCTACAAGGGGAGTGGCTTTCTTCAACCCTCTGTGTTTTAGTCTTCTGTTGTCTGACTTCTGTTTATATTTTGAGGGGAGGAAGTTTGAGTCTCATTTGCTATGTCCAAAAATAGCCAGGGCCTCTCTTGGAATGTCTTGAATTAACTAACCCTGCAGAAGATTTCGTAGTGGAAAACTTGTGGTTGCTATTACACAAGCTCTCATTCCAGCAAAACAGCTCAATGGCTAGATAGTTTTGGAGATAACGGAGTTATACTAACAAGGGTGGCAAGAGCCCTAAGTTGGGTCCTATCCACTGTTTTTCCTGTGAAAAATAGTTAATAGGAGCAGAACATGTACCTTAATGTTCTCTTCCAGGTCAGCTTCGCAAGGCCTGACCATGCACAGGCGGCTCTGCTTCTCTAGCCTGCAAGAGGCGTTGTCATTGGTAACCCGGGTGGAGATGCCCATCCCACAGGTCTTGGAACAGGCGCTCCACTCTGTGGTCTGGACCAGGCAGTTGGCTCTAATCATAGTTGGGTCTGGGCCAAACGTGTCTTCCAGTCGGTAAGCTGCGAGAGCAGAGCACAAAAACACCATGTAAAACGCCTGGATAAGATATTTACCCCCTTCACTTGGCACAATTAGGACTCCCTCCCTGGGAGAGAATCACGACCCTGACTTAGAGGAAGACTCGACTCACCCGCGAGGGCAGGCCCAACCACGGTTTGGTCCTTGGGCTCGTCACACACCCACTCCTCACAGCATTTCCCGGGCAGCTTGACCCTCCTCGGGAAGGGGCAGTCAGGGCTGGGCAGGCGAACGTCCATGCTGCACAGGGGCATGCAGCCCACCGCCCCGTCCAGGCACGTGCACTGGTACTTGCAGCTGCTCTGGAAGGACTCACCGCTGCGGTACACCGTGCCACCGAAGATGCAGGGAGCACCATCTTTGGCTGGAGAAGAGGAAGGGAAGAGAGGGGTGGGGGATGCAGAGGTCAGGCATTGGGGCGCTCACATCCAGAGTGTCAGAGATGCGAGTTGGGATCTGGGCTGCAGGGGGCGGGCTGGCAGCAGCTGGTGAAAGAAACTCAGTACGAGCAGTTTCTTTTTCCAGCGGGCCGGTAGGTGTGAGGGAGGAGGCGGCCGGACACCTAGAGGCGGGGGCTGAGTGTCTTACCGGTGCACACGCCGATCTTGCGGTTGGCCGGGGAGCCGAAGTCGCAGAAGAGGCCCTTGTGCGGGTCGCAGGGGTCGCGCTCGGTGCACAGCTCGCCCAGCTGCTTGGCGCAGACGCGGCAGCAGCCGCAACCGTCCAGCACGAGGCTCACGCCCGCCGGGCAGCGCGGCTCCTGTTCGGCCGGGCATCGGCACGGCCCGCTGCAGTTCTGGCCGACGGCCGGCTGCGGGGAGGACCAAGCGGTCAGCGGCGCTCGGTCGGCTCGCACGCCCTCCCCGGCCGGCCCCGAGTCCCTCCCTGGCAGCCGCCGGCCGCAGCGGGAGCTCCCGGCACTTACCCGGCTGCAGAAGGCGAGGAAGAGCACGAAGGCGACGCGGACGGGGCCCACGCCGGCGGCGGTCATGGTTGGCGCTGCGGGCGGAACTGAGGGCGCGGTGGCGGCGAGCGGGTAGTGGCGAGGCCGGGAGCGCTGGCGGTGGTCGGAGGTGGGGACCGGGACGCGCCGGGCTGTCCTCTCGGGGCTGTCGGCCGGGGCGGCTGCCGTCGAGCTGGAGGGTGGAGTCGCACTGGCTGCCTCCTCTCAGCAGGGAAGAGTTGTTGTGTGAGACTGGGGCGGGCGGCCCGAGGCTTTTATACGCTCTGGGCGGCCGCGGCTCGCCAATGAGCTGAATGGAGTCCTACACAAACAGGGACATTCCTCGCATTCCTCCCCACCTTCCTGCCTCATCAACTCACACCGGATTGATCCTGACCCCTTGACACTCAGCATTCCTCCGTCTGAAAAAGCTGGCACACTCCAACTCACAGAAAAAAAAAAAAAAAAAAAAAAAAGAAAGAAAGAAAGAAAAAAAAGCGCAGTATTTCCAGCACCAAATAGAATTTTTTTACCCTATCCTCTTCGCACCACTCTTGATTCATATCATTTAAAAACACACTGGCAATTATTTCTTATATCGTTTCTTTTTCGAATAAATGTGCCCTGTTCTATCCACTGACATACATCCTTTTTAGGAAGTAGGTAGCTGAAGAGGCAAACAGCAGGAATTCCTAAAAAATTCGAAAAGATTTCTCCCCCCTCCTTAGCAATGATTCCGTTTTAGAGGCTATAGGCTCTTGAAACTCTCCAAAGAGCAGAAAAAGAGTGAGTTGCTTTTGACCATTTGAAATCCTCAAGATGCCTACCTGAAAACCCCGAATTCTATATTTGAGATTTGATCCTTTGTCACTTGAGGTAACGGGTTTGGGACAAAAAAGAGAACAAAGCCGGGGGTCTGACTCAGGATGCAGTCTCCTGGAGCAGATTTCCAGAACTCTTGCTTAGTTTTCTCTTAATATATGTAGGAGTTTTATATAGGGAAGGACAAGGGACGAGTGGCCATGAATGTTTCCAGAAAAATGGATCCATTGTTCTACCAGAGCAAATGATTCTTTGTTGGGTAGGTAGGGGCTCTGGGTGTCAGGGTGGGAACACTGGGATTCAAAGGGGGTTCACCTAGGGGCATTTAAACACAGCTTCACTAGGGTCTTTGAGAAATGAGTGCATTTTCTTATATTAAAACGTATAATCTTCAAATGTGGATTGGATTTGGTTTGTCTTGTTAAAATAAGAGCCTAATTCCATAACAAGAGCAGTGTACCCCGTTGTATGTGGATATAAACTAAGACTGACAGTGAATAATATATTTTTAGTGACTCCCCACACATCTATGAATAGTGATTGTGACTTCTCATTACTTGACTTCTCATTACCCAAGGAGCGTGCAGCCTGAGGGAGTGAGGTCAGGACAAGGAAAGAATAGGTTTTATTCTCCCTTGGTGTGTGCAGATGTCGAATATGGCCAATAAACCTAAGCATATCTCCATTTCTTAATATAGTGCTACTTAGCTTCACTAAGGACCCAATTAGTTCACTGTGCTTTCATTTGGAATCTATATTGTTTAGTGGCTTTTATTAATAACTCCAGTTCCCATTTTATATAAGGAGAGTGATTCTAGGGCCATACCATTTTCGTATTCTGTAATACCGCATCATTTGACATTGGTGTTACCAATGAGTAGATTCCTTTAAGTTGTTGATGCTTCAGAGCATGGGTTCAAGATAAGCATGTCTATTTCTGGTGCAAAGATCAGCTTTAGAAACAACGTATTATAGATTTATCATTTGAAAACAGCCTGTTTAAGCTGATCAAATTTTTAAAGTTTCAGTACATTCTATTGAAAAATAGCCAAGAAGAAATAGAACCACTCCAACTTCAGCACAGAGCATATCATCTGTGCACAATTACTTCATTAAGCCAGCCACATGTTGTACAGTGTAGTTGCATGTCAGTAGTGTGAATGGCCAGCAAGGGGGCGGGGGTGCCCTCTGAAGCTCAGGAAGAATTTTTATCATTGTTATTTAATGTCCTTTCCAAGCATTCCTCAAAAAGAAGAGGCCTAAGAGTTCCTATTTAAAGAAGGAACATTCCAAGTTAACTTAATAGCCACATGTGTATTAAAGGCGACTTGGCCCTCAACTTTTTCTTCCCTTGTGGATGATTTTAAAAGTCCAAAATATGTGGGAAGCCACAGTGAAACCTTTCAAGACCTAAACCCCCAATTACATCTACCACTAATGGTTGGAAAGGTGTGGTGGCTGGGGAAGGGTAGGGATGTGCAGTACAAGTCTCACCTAAGGTGGGATGTGGGCTTGGTGGTGAGCTCGCCTAACTTGCAGAATGAGGTAGATGGGAGAAGGGTTGGGGAATTTCTGAATCCTCAGGAAAGTCTGAAAGCTACCACCAACATCTTCACTTATGTAGCAGGAAGACTCATTCATGGAGGGGATAAATTGTTGTACTGGGTTATAGTTGGATGACCTAGGTTGTATTCTTGGAACTGCCTTTCACAGATCTCAGGGAAGTCACACGTAGGAGCCATATTCCCATTTCCATTTAAAAAATGGAGGTAATCATAATTTTTTTAATTTAATAGGGTTCAGTGAGAGCTGAGTAGATGAAAATTCTTAGGGAATTGGTGCTTTATTGTTTTGTCTTTCTTGATTTTTTTTTCATTGTCTGTGTATAGTAAGTATATTACCATTCTGCTCTGTTGTTAAAAATGTCAAGAGAAAGAATTTGGTTTTACTATAAAATTCTCATAGTCCTTCGAAGTCTCAAAAAAATCTATAGTCAGTTCCCAATAGATGATTTTAATGTTGCTTAAGAGAAAATAAGCATATTGAAATATATAGAACTTGTGAAATCTCGGGATAGAAAAAGATTCTGTGCATTATCAGGTTAGGTTGAGGCTTTATGATCGAATCTCTTTTTGAAGGAGTTAAAATAAAAGATTATTATTAAGAAAGTGACACAGAGACAGACAGACACACACAGGCACACACACCCAGAGAGAGAGAGAATGTGAGAAGACACCCAAGACATTCACAGACTCAGAAGTATGTTTTTATTGTGATATGGACCATCAAATGCCAGGAAACTCAAAGGGAAAGGCTGACACTCCATCCTTAATTCATGCCATGGGATCTGAATTCTTGCACTATTATAAATGACTCAGCAAATGTTTGCGTGTGCCTGGGCGGTAAAGTGGGAAATAGTGGCTTCTTATAACTTCGTCCAACTTTGACTTACCTCAGTCCTTTTGACTGACAGCAGGTCAGAGTTGGGAGAAAAAGGTCTTTGAATTTGTGTGCAAAATGGTTAAGATGCACTAATTTTGACTTGTAAGCAAGTATTTATCTAGCAAATGCTTTTTAGAGAGCATTTTTTTCCTCGTGGTAAAATGAGGAATTAACTAAGCTGGCCACTGAGTCCTGTTTACCAAGCTATATAAGGTATGTGTATGTGTCTGCTAGGGCATCATTTGTACCGGTCGTTTGGTTAGGTCTTGTAAGATGTTCAGCTGTGGATGTACTACATTCCTTCCCTTATGTTTTTTGTTGTTTTTTCCTCCCTAAAAAAAAAAGTTTCTTGATCAGGTATCAGTCACAGAGAAAACCTGGCAGGACTACAGAAAAGTGGCCAGGGTTGGAGTGTTTGTGTACTTAAAGAAGGAATCTTGCACATTTTCAACTTTCAGTTGTAGACATTTTCTTATAAGAGCAAGTAGGAGTCAGTGCCAGCCCTCATAGCGGAAATCAAAGCTCCCAGGGAAACATACCGGAGGAATGTGACTCAGAGCCAAGACCCATACGCAATGCATACACGGAGCTGTCAGACTTATAGGAAGTCTGGCCGTATATGGGCATCTGGACAGTGAGCAATTTGTCCTTATGGTGGGTCGGGAGAGGTTTCCGATGTTTCTAGCATGCCTCAAATTCAATAATGTAAATTAATCCTACCAAAAAAAAATGGTATCCCAGAAGCTTTTTGTAAAATAGTAATAAATATTATTCTGAAATCTTCAGGGACCCTGGTTTGGCTTACATGACCTCCTGTTTGCTTAAGATGAGGGTTAAGGAGAGGGCGTACTCGCTGGGAGTTCATGGGGGGGAAGACAAATGCGGATGTTTACTATCTAAATTACATTCATTACCTTCATGCCTTTTCCTCCTTATAATTAGTTCTCTGACTTTCTTAGGACATTTTCTAACACAAAGGTATTTGTCAGAAGGCTATCAAGGCCGTTGCATGTGGTTTGTGTTCTATGTTTGCCTGTTCCTCGCTTGTGCATGGAGTTGGAGGCCAGAGGGGTGAGAAAGGAAAAGAAGTTTTGTTTTTTAAGATGATATCCCTTCAACTTACTGTTTGTTTCACTTATTTTGTTAATTAGACTCTTAAAAAAAATAGTTTACTTAGAATCCTGCATTGCCTCTAGTCAGCTTTTGTTCACATAAGATAGTGACAGAGGATGAGGATGCTGCTAGGTTGGAATGAGCCTGGGTAGGAATCCCAAATTCATCACGGTTTAGCAACCAGGAGTACTTACAGCCCCTTGCTTCATCAGGGCTGAATGTGAAGCATCCCCTTGGTGATACTTAAGGTGATATTTAAGTGAGTGGGAATGAAAAACAGAGGAAATAAGCATTCCTTAAGATGTGTGATTTGGGGACACCCAATCAATAGGTTTAGGAGGAAGAGAGAACTGGGACTAGCTATCTTATCCCAAATAATAGAAGTAAGTGAAAGGATAAATATTTTGAAAGGACTAGTGTGAAATATATATGAATGTATTCCTAGGGATTCTGCTGTGGGGTGGGAAAGGGGTGCAGATTAAACCAGGCCCCATCATTCATCCTTGGAAATGTGCTCCCACCTCTGGCCAAGAGGCCTGAAGTCCCTTCCCACAACTTCAAACTCCCTGGAATACCATTAGGTAGAGCCTACAGGACTGGCTAGGAGGTGAAGGTGTGAGCTCCATAGCTGCCATTTGCTTGCTGGTGACCTCAGGGAAGACACCCACTGTTTCTCAGCCTGAAATTTCCCACGTGTTCACAGTTAATGTACAGCTCAAGGAGACGATATTTCTGAAAGCACTTTCATAAATGTATTAGAGTTTTAAAATTGCCCTTCTCTTCCATTCTTCAATGGCTCTTCCTTGCTCTTAAAACTAAGCCCAACTCAGATTGACTATAAAAGCCCATCACAGTTTGATTTTATAACAGTGTCCAACTCTGCATGGGTTTTAAAGTGTGAAAGCTAGGTGAGAGCTCAGAGAAAATCAAATCCTACCTCTTATTTATTTTTTTAGATTAGATGTTCAGGATTGATAGAGACATTTAACAAATGAAAACCTTTTTTTCCTTTTTTGTTTTTTGAAATAGGGTCTGGCTCTGTCTCCCAGGGTGGAGTACAGTGCCATGAACTTGGCTCATTGCAACCGCTGCCTCCTGGGCTCAAGTGATCTTCCCACCTCAGCCTCCTGGGTAGCTGGGATAGCTGGGACTACAGGTGTACACCACCATGTCCAGCTAATTAAAAAAAAATTTTTTTTGTAGAGATGGGGTTCTGCCATGTTGCCCAGGCTGGTCTCGACTTTCTGAGCTCAAGAGATCAGCCCATCTCAGCCTCCCAAAGTGCTGGGATTACAGGCATGAGCCCCCGAGCCGGGCCACAAATGAAACTTTTAAATTTGTCTTATGCTTCTTATATCCCTTATATTGTCATTTCGATGGTAATGTGGGCATGCATTTTAATCATAGTTTTCAGGTTACCTACAATAAAATTCTGTGCTCAGCTTATTTTTGTCACCTGATAGCATCTATTCCCTTTGTCTCCATTATAAGTTCATAGATTTCATTTATTTTTGGAGGGTGGGGAGAGTTAGGGAGTTCCTAATAGTCTTCCTTTCTTCAGTGAAAAATGTGTAACTCATCACTAATAAGAATATGGTATGCAAATAATAAAGAAACAACTAAAAATTATGATTGCCTGTATCCGTCATGTTTTCTTTGGATTTGTATTTCTTGGAAACCAAGGTGGTATTTTACTTAATGTAATGCTACAGACTTTAACCCTTTACATGTATTTGGGTTGACAGTTTTCTTTCATTTCATTTTGTAATGTGAACTGTGTTGCCATGATGGTGACAAGTAAGTTTTCAAATTAAAAGCAAACTTGGTAGCCAGTATGGTCTAGAATGCTAAAAACCAAGTTGTTCAAATCATGCAAAGAGTTTCTAAACATTTTCCTGTGTGTAAATCTTTAAATAACCACGCCTATGGGAATCATATATTAAAATCTGAGCACCTGGATAAGGCTTTTTGGGAAGGTATCTTATCTTCTAAGTCAGAACTTTCACCACATATGAAGAAAAACCACATTCTATTTAAAATCCTGACATCATCAGATTTGAAGTAAAAGTCAACTCATGCATTGTTTAATTTGACGTTAGAATGCACAATGGCACTTTTATCTGATCAATTTAGCAGGAATGCTTCTTAGAGCTCTATCTGGGTGCCTACAATAGATACTCAAAATTTTGACTGCATTCTTTTTTGTTTATGTAGAAATTTTTAATTTACAAAGCCCTTTCACGGATACCATCTTACTTCATTATCATAAGAATCCCATTAGGTGTTATTCTACCCATATTGCAAGTGAGGAAATTGAGATCCAGTAATGCTGACATACACAAGCCTGGTTAGAGGTGGAGAAGGGACAAGTGAATTTGATTTCAGTTCTTCTGAAGAGAACACCCCTTGCCTTTTCTTCCAAACTTCACAGCTTCTTTTCTTTACATTCTATATACAGTGATCTCTGAACACTGTGTGTCCTTAAGATAGTTATCTCAGATCTTAAACTCTTACAGAACACACCCTAGAAGACATATAAAATGCCTGTGGGCTAACTGGCCATATTGTATTGTGCCGTGGTCTGAGATAAACATGAAGTAGAAAGAGAATGCTTACTGATCTGTATTAGTAGAGAAACTTGGGCTTAGATTTGCTTTTTTTTTTTTTTAACAATTAAGATTTTTGTGACTTTGCTATGTAGAAAGATATGTTCTTATCCACTCACTAACTGATGCAGCTAAAAAAAGAAAACATGAGTAAGATGATGGGTATGCTTTGGGAGGCTTAATATCAGGGTGTGCTCTGCTCTGATGTCAGCCTCAGCCCACACTGAAAGTGTTCAGTCTAACGCTGTGCAGTCTTGCTTAGGCTGATTCTGGGACCAACCACAGACATCATGAAGGGCTTCTTGAATAATTGCATCATTCACTGATAAGCTACCCGTGGGAATAAATATCATGACAGAGTCTGGGACAAACCATCAGCCCTGAAGCAATGTCTACTATCAACATAGGTTTTTCATGAGTTTCCCCTAATAAACATGTCCTGCCATGTTATTGATATTTATTTTATGAACTTGACTTAACTGAAAATGTACTTTTCTCAAACTGGATATGCTTTGCGTTTCAGGGTTACAGCTTTCTCCCTCTCTCCTTTAGCCATGGAAGGATTTGATTTGAATCATAACTAGTTTCATGTTGTTAATGGAATGCGATTTGTCATAACTACACATGGCAGAGAGATTGAAGGTTGTCTAGGAATGGTGGGGTTATAATGAGAGAATTTTCTTATTGACCTGCACATGTGTGTGAAAGTTAACAACTACAGGATTACATTTCATATAACCATTGACTTGCTAATGTCTGGAAATAACATCACTATTAAGCTATTTGCCACATACAGATGATAAACACTTATTTTGTTCAACTGAATCTTTTGTGGCATTTTTATCACTTCTAATGTCTCTATGTTGGTTCTTCTTAATTGTGGTTTTCCCTGCTGTTTCCATATTTGACTGATTCGTGAGGCTCCAACTATTTGCTTTCAGCTCAGAAGGTAAGCAAGCAAACTTCCAGTCCAGCTTCAGATGGACTTTGAACCAATGCTGCTTTGCAGTAGGGCTGAGCACTACCACCGTCAAATGTATCCCAGCCCTGATTGGCTTTGATTGCTTTTGAGGCAGGACTATCCCTCATGGGTCAAGCTGGTTTTTCCTGGTCAGCTTCTGAAGCAGCCCCCAGAGGGGGCACCCACAGTGTGGTGGGACCACTTTTCTCTCATGTGTTCTCATTTTACACGCTGAAGTCTGGCCTTCATCTAAAGTGAACTCAAGAAGTCCAAACTCCTGTCTTTCTCATGCATCATATTCAACTTTCCAAGAAGGGAAAATGAGCTTACGTTGAGCAGAAACCACCATCTGGAAGCCATTTTGTCTACTGTAAGCGCCAAGGACGAGGGGAATTCTCACACTCTGCATCTGAGGGCAGGAGACCACAAGGCAGAAGCAATTCACCAAATGTATTTATGTCATAACTACATCGCCTGGCACCCTTTAGTGAAGTGTTGCAGGGGGTCATTTTGCTTGGGCTTCCTTATTTTTCCTGGCATTGCTGGTGGCAGGGAAATACTCCTGTTGTACTATTTCTGGCAGCCGAATATTCCACCAAGCTGGGTCTAGAAAAGCAAAGGTACAGTGAGGTGGGGAAGATGCTAGTACATCATTGAAAACAAAAACAAACAAACAAAAAAACTGGAGTTTATACTTTGTTTTCAAGATTTTTTTTTTTTTTTTTTTTTTTGAGATGGAGTCTTGCTCTGTCGCCCAGGCTGGAGTGCATTAGCGTGATCTTGGCTCACTGCAAGCTCCGCCTCCCGGGTTCAGGCCATTCTCCTGCCTCAGCCTCCGAGTAGCTGGGACTACAGGCACGCACCACCACGCCCGGCTAATTTTTTGTATTTTTAGTAGAGACGGGGTTTCACCGTGTCAGCCGGAATGATCTCGATCTCCTGACCTCGTGATCCGCCCGCCTCGGCCTCCGAAAGTGCTTGGATTACAGGCGTGAGCCACCGCGCTCGGCCGTTTTCAAGATCTTAAGAATAAAACCTGCCCACATAAACTTGGCTCATATTTAATTGATTAAACAAGATTTTTAACAATTGTAACTTGACATTCTAGTGTGAAATTTTGTCACTTAAAATAAGCTAATTTTATAATTTAAAGCATTTCATAAAATTAGCCATTTTGGATTGAGTGAGGCCTAATTTTTATCTTGATTCAGAATGTTTTAGAAATAGATATATCATAAAATTGATCTGAATATAGAATTTGCTGTACTTTGTATTTCTCTTTTTCACCATTTCAGGAGATATTTTTTCTCTATTTCTCTATTTAATAATACGATTAAATGTTAATATGGCTTAATGCATGACATTAAGCAAACTACTTAATGTCTCTAAGCCTCTGCTTCTGTTAACCTGGAGATAATAATGGCACACACTTCATAAGATTTCATAGAATTGTTGGGACAATTTGTAAGGATTAAATAACAAGAAATCCTAAAGCATCTAGAACAATGCTTGTCAGAGACTAAGCACTCAATAAATGTTCATTAAAGTAAAATAAAACTGTCCTTTTAGTTCATCTCTAAATATTTTTATATACTAAATTTTTACCTTAGCACATTTGCTGTGTATTAGCACTTAGCTCAGTAGTTTTCATGGTCAGGTACTATGCAGATTACATTTAAAATAAAAAAAGAATATCATGACAGTTTGTATCGACAGCCTTTTTCTAGCAAGAAACATACCATTATTTTGAACTTGTGAATGATTTATGAACTATGATTCTGTCTTCAGGATCCTGTTTTCTTCTGTTTTATTTGTTTTTGTTTTTGTCATCAAATTGCCACAGGGGGGAGTATAAGTTCTTGAAAGCAGCAAAAAATACAGTTTAAGTAATTTGGTACCAATTGTCATTATTATTAAAAACGTCCATGTCTAAAGCACCTAAACAGATTAGATTAATACCTATGTGAAAGTAGAAATATTTATAGTAAAAAAATTAGGCACTGTTTAATATTGGATTTATTAATTTTGTGATAGTTGCAAAAGCTGTATCTGGAAAACATCCCCATGGGTGAATGTGTGGGCGTGCACATGCATGTGGGCAATATTGATGCTGTAGGAGAAGGGAGAAAATGTAAGTTTCTAGTTTTTGCCATTAACGTCATGAAGTGAAAGAGAGAAGGAGAGAAAGAAAGAAAGTGAGAAAGTGCTAGTCTGTGTAAAATGAGCATGAAAGGGCTTGGATACAATGATGTCATACAGCCTCACAATATGGATAATACTGAACCCTTTCTGTACATATGGGGGCATTTAAGCTTATTAAGTTCAGTAACTAGAGGAGACAATTCCAAAATAGAGAGAACTGTGCAAGTGGAAAATGAAATGTCCCTTTGAATAATACAATTGCATTTAATAGCTACAAAAGGTGCAACCTAATTTTTTAACACTGACAGTCGAAAACATGGTTATTTTCTCTGCCTCTTTGAAAAAAAAGAAATACAACAAAAGTTCCTAGAGAAACCAAATGGACGCTCTTAAAAGCTGGGGAATTTGATTATGGTACCAACCTGACCCTTCCCTTTGGGAGTGGATCATCTTTGTGGATAATTGGTCAGCTTTCCTATAATATATACTGTATATATATATGTGTGTATATATGTGTGTGTATAGTATCATATATATATATATATATTTTTTTTTTCCCGGTTTTCACACTCAAAGTCCTGCCACCATCATAAGTTACCCCAATATCCATCAAAACCACTATCCAAACTCACTTCTAAGTTCCTCTTGCCTGTCTCTTCTAAGCTAGTCAGGATTTGCCATATACCCTGCCATTTCATAGAACTTCTGCAATCCCCTTCGGTCCTTGATAAGGTTTGGCTCTATGTCCCCACCAAATCTCATGTAAGACTGTAATCTCCAATGTTGGAGGTTGGGCTGGTGGGAGGTGATTGGATCATAGGGGTGGTTTCTGATGGTTTGGCACCATCCCCTGGTGCTGTCTAGTGACAGAGTTCTCATGAAATCTGGTTGTTTAAAAGTGTCCCCCTTTATTCTTTTCCTCCTGCTGCAGTCACGTAGGACGTCCCTCTTTCCTCTTCGCCTTCCGCTGTGATTTTAAGTTTCCCGAGGGCTCCCCAGTCATGCTTCCTGTACAGCCTGCAGAACCATGAGCCAATTAAACCTCTCTTCTTTATAGATTACTCGGTCTCACATAGTTCTTTATAGCAGTGTGAGTACAGACTAATACAGTCCTATATTTCTGTCCTCTTCTGCTGTCTCTTGCTCATTTATTCTTTTTTTTTTTTTTTTTTTTTTGATACGGAGTCTGGCTCTGTCACCCAGGTTGGAGTGCAGTGGCGCTGGCTCACTGCAAGCTCCGCCTCCCGGGTTCACGCCATTCTCCTGCCTCAGCCTCCCGGGTAGCTGGGACTACCGGCGCCCACTACCACACCCGGCTAATCTTTTTGTATTTTTACTAGAGACCAGGGGGCGGTGGGTTTCACCGTGTTAGCCAGAAAGGTCTCGATCTCCTGACCTCATGATCTGCCCGCCCCAGACTCCCAAAGTGCTGGGATTACAGGCGTGAGCCACCGTGCCATGCCTCTCTTGCTCATTTATTCTTTACATCAATGTTTTGACCTGATTGTGACTTTGGTCTTTTGCCCCTTCCTTTTCTCCTGGACACACGGTTTTGCTTCCTCTCACTCCGTGGCATACTGTTTTATGTCAACAGCCTCTTGTTACACTTGTTACACTTCTGGCCTTTGGCCTCATGACCTTTCTTCAAGCCAGTGCCTGCCTTAGTTGTTCGTATAGTGTCTGCCATACATTTGTGGTCTCTAGTCTCAGATGTGTCCTCAGTTCTACTATGTTGTGCTTTTAGTTGCTCTGGTCAGTTCTTTGCCATCCTTTCCCTTGTGTCCCTTCCAAGCCTAACTGCTTCCCTCGAGGGTCCTACCCTGTCACCCCTCCTCTGCCTCCCTGCTGATCAGCCTTCCTTTCTACATGCGACTACTGGGCATGAAAATCTCCAGCCTTTGTCCCCAGGATTGATGGGCTCTCAGCTTCCTGTTGGCTTCTTTAGTTTGGGCTGCAGTGTTCAGTTCTACAGCCACTGGCCACATAGGGCTATTTACCTTTAATCAGATTCAGTTTTTCAGTTGTACCAGTTGCATTTCAAGTACTCAGTAGCCATGTACAGCTAACGGTTATTGTTTGGATGGCATGGAGAACCTTTCTGTCTTTGCAGAAAATTTGACAGGATAGTGCTGGTTCAGACAGATCTCCACTTGGGCTTTAGGTCCAAAAGCACAAGTCTGCTATGGAACCATGTGCTCTTTGGAACCTGTGGGATCATGTCACCTATGGAACCATGTGCTCCTTGAAACCTGTGGAACCATGTCACCTATGGAACTATGTGCTCCTTGGAACCTGTGGAACCATGTCACCTATGGAACCATGTGCTTTTTGGAACCTATGGAACCAAGTCATCTATGGAACCATGTGCTCCTTGGAACCTGTGGAACCAAGTCACCTATGGAACCATGTGCTCTCTTTTCTTTTCATTTTCTCTAGTCTTTCAATTTGTTTTTCTCTAGCAGCTGCTTCTTCCCGACCTATAAACATGGCTACATTTCTCTCATATAAAAAAGAAAAACCCCAAAACAAATTAAATAAAACAACCCTCCCATTGTCTTAACATCCCTTTTTCACTGCTTTTTTTTCACACTGAAGCTCCTAAAACACATACATACTCACATAGTGACACACAAATCCCCTGTGTTTATTGTCTCCAAATACACACCTTCATGTTACCATTCAACCCATTGTAATAAAGCTCCTGACCATGGCACTGCAAATTATCACCAAATAACCTCTTTGTTGCCAAATCCAGTGGATTCTTTTCAGCTCTCATACAGTTCGATCTCTCTGTAGGTATTTAGTTGAATCCTGTTCTCTCCATCTCTTTGACCATTTCCTTTGCTCTTCTTTGCAGACTTATTTCCCTCTGCCTACCCCTATGATGTGAATGACCTGTAGTCTATTGTCCCTGGTCCTCTTCTTACATGTTCTTCTCCTGCCACATTGTTGATGGTTTCCTGTTGTCTGGATCCCAACCAGAAACTCGGTTCTGAGTTCATTTGTGCTGTTAACAACACATTAATCTGAATGTCCTATTCAGATGTTAAAGTAAGCATAGTAAAAACTAAATTTGTTACTCATCTCTACTTCAAAATCTTTTGCCTTTAGATGTGTTCTCATCTTAGTGATTGGAACACTGTCTTCCCAATCACTCCATACTGAGGCTTGTATGTTGTCTTGTATTCTTTTTTTTCTTTCAGTCCCTATATTTGATGATTCATAAAGCTGTGTGGACTCTACCTCTCATGATAACTTCCTAACACATCATGCCCTGGACATCTTTTGCTTGGACCACTGCATTAGTCTTTTTGCTATTAACTGGTCTTTTGACTCACATTATTGCCCTCCAATTCATTCTCTCCACTGCCTGAGAAATATATCAATCTACAGTGCTTATTCACCTGCTAAAACCAAACCTGTATGTGGCTCCCATTACCTCTAAGATAAGAGCCTTTTCTGGCTTCTATCTTCTCCATTCTTATCTAGCAGTACCCACCACTCCTGTCCTATTCTTTGGTTTTACCAGTGCATTTGAATAACTTACAAATTTTATCATGCTGTTTCATGGTTTTATAAGTTGCTCATGATTGCTCTCCAGCACTTGGAGCAGTGGCTAAGTATGCTCATATCAGATAAACTATTTTTTTTTTTTTTTTGAAACAGGGTCTCACTCTGTCGCCTAGGCTGGAGTGCAGTGGTTATGACTCATGCAGCCTCGACCTCCTAGGCTCAAGTAATTCTTCCATCTCAGCCTCCCAAGTAGCTAGGACTACAGGCATGCACCATCACACTTGGCAAATTTTTAATTTCTTTTTGTAGAGACAGTGTCTCACTATGTTGCCCAGGCTAGTCTCAAATTCCTGGCCTCAAGTGATCCTCCTGCCTCAGACTCACAAAGAGTTGGGATTACAGGCGTGAGCCATCATGCCCAACTCTAATAAACTTTTGACTTTAGCAGGAAGCTTTTTTTTCTATTTGGTCCAGTAAATATATACTCACCCATACATATGCACAGGGAAACAAAAATTTTGTAATTTTATTGTTACTGGATGTGATGCCCTTGGTATTTTAAAATCTGTTCCATTCCATTTTAAAGAAAATTCTAGTTTTCATCTCCAAGTTTATTCTACTGTCTGATTGACATTTGGAAATAAGAGATATATATCTTTATATATATAAATTATATATGTAAATTTATATATATTTATTTTATATACATGTACATATGTGTGCGTGTGTGTGTGTGTGTGTGTGTATCCTTGGAACACCAAACAATCAGCATAAACTGTCTGAATGAGCAGTTGAGGGAGGTAGTGTGAGGATGTGAGGTCTGGGAATGCTCTGGACGTTCTGGGAGCACCTGTAGCTGCTGGGAGACGAATGTGTGGAATTTAAGAATGAAAGTACTGCAGTGAAATATAGAGCACAGGCACAGAAGAAAACCTTATTTTTGGTACTGAATCAAGCCTTGCCTAAAGTTAGTTCCATCTCTCAATTTATCAATTTCATGAGCCAATATATTCCCCTACCCCTATTTTAAAAAGTTCTCGATATTGTACCATAAAATGTCCTAGCTGATACAGACTTCACCAGTGTGGGACAGACATAATTTTATTTTCATATTGATATTTTCTGATGTAACTATTTATATCATTTTCTAATTCTATTATAGTATTAAGGTAGAACAATGCTTTTCAACCTTTTTTTTTTAACATAATGGAATACTTAGAAAACGATAACATTTTTATGACATTTTGGGGCAAAGACTTTCCAAAACCTCTAAAATTCTGAAAAGGAAAGGGTATAGAAACTCTTTTGATTTAAAGATATCAAAGATCACAGGAGAGCTTACTGGCAAATTGCTACCATTTTTTCCCCTAAGTTTTTAGGTAATTCAGCGTTTTTCTTGGAAGTTGACTTCTGAGTATTTGTGAATAACTCTCACATAGCATCTAGTACAGACAGATCTGCCATTGAATGAATTTTTTATGTAAAGTTTGGGGACTAGCTTGAACTTTAAAATATTATAAAATTTGGGTAAAATTGCATAATTGCTAAGGTCTTAGGAACTATGATAATTCATAAAATAGCATAGTTATATCAATTCATAAGTAAATATTTTTATATTTTCCTATTTGCTTCTTTAGTTTGAGCTGCAGTGTTCAATTCTACAGCAGCCACTAGCCACATAGGGCTATTTACATTTAAATTAATCAATATTAAAATTCAGTTTTTCAGTTGTACTAGTTGCATTTCAAGTACTAGTAGCCATGTACAGCTAATGCTTACTGTTTGGATGGCATGGAGAACCTTTCTATCTTTGCAGAAAGTTTAACAGGATAGTTTATGTTCTTCAGAATACCAGGAAATAGCATGTTTATTTTATTCAAACCATAATTTACTAAAGTAAATAATCTCTAGAAAATTGGCTAGTAACACCAGTAAGTGTTTAGGAAAAGTTGCTGATTGACTGACTGATAGGATTTTAAAAATCAATGCTGTCAAAGTTGACTAACCTTAGGCATAAGAAGATCTTAGTGTGAAATGCTTCCAGACCAATAAATGTATTCCACTGTCCCAAATTAAAAGTCAGTGAGTCATTTATTGTTGTTTACCTCTCAATGAAATAAATAATTCACAAATATTTTGAGCGTTTAGTATATTTCTAACATTGTGTTAAACACAGCAAGATGTAAAAAAATACCTGGTTCTTGCTTACAAGGAGGTTATGATTTATTTGCAGAAGCAAGACATATGTGGACTAAAAGTTCAACCAGTGGTCCTTGCAATTGTGTGACTTGAGAACCACAGGACACACAGAAAATTCTGAAGAATTGGTGTAGTGCAATATGTCATGACCCTGAAATTAGAATTTCTGAGGCACGGATGATGATAGAGCCACACGCCATGAGGCTTGAGAGCTCTTGCTCAAGTGTCAGTGAGTCAGTGGAGGTCATTAAGTGGAAATAGAAGGATTTAGCACTAAATGTTCCGCAAAGGAAGAAATAACCAACCTGAAAAAGACCAGCCTGAAGTTTTTTATGAATACAGCTGGGCCAAAGGATAAAGAAGAGAGGAGCAGCATGGGTATTTCAGACATTAGTAGTAGGGACAACAGTCCTGACTTTAGGGATGCTGTGGCACATGGAAGAGAGTAGGTGGACCGTTTTGACCTGGGTAAACATGGGGATTGAAAGATTAAGGAAGGGACTATGTTGTAAGAGCCAGAATCCTAATTGTTTCTTCTTTCTTTTATTCTAATGTTGAATACATTGCTTTCATTTCCAGTCCCCTTAGTTTTTTTGAAATATATATATATATATACACACACACACACACACATACACACACATGTATATACATACACACACACACATATATACACACACACACCTCTCTAATATATATATTGCTGTATTGCTCTATACTAATTCAGGAATTGGAGAATGTTAAGAAGGCATTTACTGATTTACAAGGTAAAATGAAGAGAGTCTCAAAACTAAGAATTAGTAATGCTTTAATTTTTGTTATGCTTCGTTTGTCCTCTTGCTTTAATAAACAGTATGTATATATTTTTTTCTTTCCACAACCTGCAAAATGCCAGACATACGGAAAAAATACAAAGCACAATAAATATGTATTGAATTCAGGGACCCTCTTTTATGATTCTCCATTATTTCTACAATGATGTTTTGTACACAGTGGACATCCAATCACTATGAAGTAGTGGAAATATTTATATTGATGAGAAAAAACGCAGCTAAAGTTGTTAATTGAGAGGCTATCTCACAAATTTATTCATTTGTTCATTCATTAATTCATTCACTAAGTAATGGGTGCATTCACTGGACACTGTGCTAATGTGAAGACTAATAGTGGTGATTTTTAATTGATACAAATATTTATGGTGTACATGTGATATTTTGTTACATGCCTAGACTGTGTAATGATCCTGACTTGATCATTACACAGTCTACACATGTAACAACAGATGACATATATTTAACAAAATATTTAACATGTAAAATAATCAATACTCGAGGTGATGTCCAACACTTGGGGTGTCTGTCATCTCCAGTATTTATCATTTTATATGTTGCAAACATTTCAAGTCCTCTCTTGTAGCTATTTTGAAATGCGCACTACATTGTTGTTAACTATAGTCACCCTGTTCTGCTATCATACACTAGAATGTATTTCTTCTACGTAACCGTACGTTTGCCCTCATTAACCAACGTCTTTATCTACCAACAGCCACCCACTAATGGTGATTTTTAGCAAGAGTTTCATGTCTTTATATCTTTGTAGAGTCCGGCCGACTTTTACCCATTCGTCAATTCTCAGAGCCCATGCCACTTTGTTTTTGTGGCTCTCCAGACTCAGCTAGCTGCTTATCCATCCGCAGCTTTTCTCTGACTGTGGGGGGATTTGTCTGTATACCTTACCAGACGGGAACTTCACAAGAGTAGAATTGAATCATTCATCTCCATGTCTTTAGTGCCAACCTTAATGCCTCATCCCTTGAGAATTTGTTGAGTGTTTGTAGAACAATTATAATCTTTATGATGGTGTTGTCAGATATCTGGCTTTAAACTGGCAATTTGGCTTTTAAGTACTGTGTTCAGAAAATGAACTGAAAAAATAAACACTGGAATTATGTCAGTTTAGAGACAAAAGATGAGTTAAAAAGAAATAAAAACTGACAGTCACAAAAATGCAATGTAAAATATAAGATAGCACGTACATTATCATTAATGAACTATTTCTATTGTATATGTATTTTTTTATTGTGGCAAACTTTTACTGTGTGTCTCATATTTTCGATGAAACTTTATAGGCAGCCTTTTTGGTTTGCACTGACTGTGAGAGCAGCAGGGCAGCAGGGACTCTAGAAATCGTTCCGTCCAAATACTGGTCAATTGAAGAAATACAACCACTCATTGTTGGAGTTCACAAAGGGAGGCAGATTTCAGTGACACAGTCTTGTGTGTGCCATAGTGGGCAGAAGGAGCCCCACTGACCGCAGACTTTCCACCATACCATGCTACTTTCCCAGCGACCCCTCATGTACAGTCTAGGAAGCAGCTGTTGGGGGTTGGTGGATGGCTTCTGTTTTTATACACACTGTTTCCCTTTGGCCGTCCATGTGCTCTGGAGGAAGAAGGAAGTTGCTGCAATACAGGTCCACCCCATTCCCTCAATTTACAGGAGCGGCCCTCACATATGTGAATAATAACAATAGTGGCACCATTGATTGATGACCTATGCTGGACTTATTATGTAGGTTAAGTCACATCTTCACACAACCCTTTAGGGTCACTTCCTTTTTATAGATGGGGATGAGGGTTGCAAAGATTATTTAGGTATCACATCCATATCACAGAGCCAATGTGGTGAAGCCAGGTAGCTCTAACTCCCCAAATTCCATAGGTTTTCCAGATACCGCACAGCCTTTTGTAAAGTGAAGAGGATATGGTGACCTATCCATATTTGTCAGGTAATATGATATATCAAAAGGAACAAAGCACCATACTTTCTAAAGTGCTTAAAGACCTACCTATCGTTAGATAAATGAATACGTGAATGAGTATGTGATTCTTAAAAAGAAAAAACAATACTTCATTACAACATAGATTTAAGATCATTACAGTAAGTTAGAATTTTATGAAAATATGAAGTGGAAAGGCTAAATTCAGGATTTTTTGGTTAATTTTTTTAGTAAGCATTGTATCAATAGAGTATACTTTTTTTTTGTTTGGTTGCATAATAAGAAAGACTTACAATTTTTTCTTACCTACTTGGAAGGAATTATGGAAGTCGTGAAATGTACATGACACTTTCCTTTAAACCAGCATAAAGGCTTACTGTCTCATTACTTTCATATTACACCCTTGGCTCTAAATTTTAAAAGCCAAATTAAAAATAATTATGTTCCATGGCACCTGTATACCTATGTAACAAACCTGCAAGTTCTGCACATGTATCCCAGAACTTAAAGTAGAATTAAAAAATTATGTTAATGAAGGCATGATGTTCATTCAAAGTTTAAATTAATAACTGTCCATTTAAATGCCCATCTTAACGCTCAAAAAACTTCTTTTTAGCACTCCTAGAACTAAGTAATTGATGATTGTGATCTTGAGGTTAGAAATAGAGACTGATTAGTTTTGAAGTATTTTTCAAAAACTTACCAATGTTGTTTGTAACAAATACAATGAGACCTATTACCATATCCTTATTTATTTGATTTTGAGTTTTCAGTTCCCACCAGAATGTTTTACTAATATGTAGAATTTACATATAAGGCAAAAGTAGTTACTGTGGGACAAATCCTTTATACAGTTGGAGGCTAGGGATAATTCATTTGTCTTGAATTGATTAATAGCAATAATATCATTCCATTCTCAGAATCCTATTTGGAAGAGAAGTTATAAAATACAAAATGAGAGGGGAGACTAATTACTTTTAGCACAAATGGACTTATGTGTCACAAGAAGATTTTACAAAGTGCATTATTTTCCCTAGAAACTCCTCAGGCCCAGCTTGTGCTTGTCTTTATGTTTCTCCGTATGCCTAGTAGAATGTTTTGCATATTTACAACTATGAGCTGACTTGAATTTAACTTGGTTGGATCAGGCTGCTCTTGAGTCAACTGGTACCTCAAAAGCATGGAGATACAGCACTCTTTTATCTAACATGTAGAATTATGTCCTACTCCATGTAACTCTTGGAAATTCGGTCACAAAGGGTGGCAAATGGCGGGGCATTAAAGCAGGACTTTGCAGACTCAATAAGGCATCCTTTTCAGATTTATCTTCCCTTTATTCCTAATTAGAATATTGGAAATTATGCATAAATGTAAACTTTGAGCTTCACTGCTCTTAAATTCTGCAGAATCATTTAGATAAATGACTTTTATGTGGTGTGTTTACATATGGAAAGAGGTGGTGGAACCACTTTCATTGAGAGCATTACAAAGTAGAGAATACTGCAACTCTCCAAATGTTATGACGGTGAAGGGTTGCTATATCAGACAAGCAGCAGAACTAACAACTGAATTGGAAGATAAGTGGGGAAAACTAAATATAGAGTCAATGTCTTGTGAGTGTATTAAAAAAAAAAACTAGGACATTAAACTGAAAGTAAACCAAAGTGATAATTCACTAAAATTAGTGGCTCTTTTTCTTTTAATTTTATACTTATTTGACTTATGGACTAATTCTTAATGCTTATACTTTATCAAAAAATGAAAAAAATGAAAAATAAGGTCAAACGTCTGTTTTTTCCCCAACCCGAAATGAAGGAAGTTTGAAGTATTTAACACACATTTTTTTATTGGGATGACTTATTAAAACAAAGTTGACCTAAATGATTATAAAATTTCTACATTTATAGATGTTAGTGGATAATGTTATTTGGGCAAGTCCTGAATAAACAATTAAGATCATTTCCACTTTGAACCTAAAACTAACCAATTTAGTAGTAAGAGTTTTCTTTGTAGCTTGTGAAAGTAACACCATGTACTTTGGTTTCAGGTAATAGGATAAAGAAGTGACAGACAGAAACTGTCTTCCTGATCTGAAAAAAGTAAGGTGTGAAAGACATAAACAATACTTGTGGAAATTCAAACATATGATCACATGCTAACCAAGTCTGACCATTTTAGTATTTCCCTTGTGAACTAGATTTTTATTGGACATAAATATAGCAAAAACAAGTACTTTTAATGTCAGTTTCCCTTTTTCTGAGAACAAGAAATAAGGCAATGTTGTCCTATAAGATGAACTAACTTAAAATGGTGTTTGCTAATTACCCTATCTTCTAAATATGGTCTCTAGAGTTTATTTGGTGTGGTTCATCTTTAGGAAGCTGCAGTGTAACAAAGAAGAATGATTATATGGGAACCACAATTTTACTCTTCTCTATGGGAAAAGTCCCTTGAAACAACGGAAAACATTTCTAAACTGTCTTAGAAGAGTTTTTTCTTTCTTTTTTAAAAAGCTCAGTTTAGGACAGTATAATAGAAATTAAAGCATAAGTGTTATTTACAGTTATTTCTCCAGTGATAATACATCACAACAGTATTTAATGATTAATAATACAATTGACATAATTCCCTAAAACCCTTGGGAATTTTATATGATAAAAGTAGAGAGAGTTTATTTTTCCCCCTCTTTAAGGCTTGGAATATATATGTAAAGACTTGTCCAAAGCCCCATAGCTAGTTAGTGGCAGAACTAGTGCTAAGTACCATGACCCTTGACTTCAGCTCTGTCTCTGTTGCATTTCTTTTTCTTTTCTTTTCTCATTACATCATCCTGTCTTTTTTTTATAGTGGAGAAATATTCTCTGAATACCATAAAAATAAATGGAAAAGAATAAATTGAATTCCAACTTACAGCTGTGGTTTTTGCCTATAGTAGTTGTAGATGTGTAACTCTGAGCACAGCAGTTCCAAGTCTGGGCTCTGGGGTCAGCGCTCCTGGTAAGGGTGGTTCTGCCCCTCACCATAGTGACAGCTTGTGTCTCACTTGTGTCTCTGGAATATGGGGAATGTAGGAGAACCTACTTTTGGGGGTTGTCTTGAGAATTCAGTGAAGTATAGTTTTAAGTGTTAAAATATTGTTGATGAGTATAGTAGTGCCCGCCAGATGTTAGATATTATTATTTTTAATAGTTAATATTATCAAGGGAGATTTGATGTTTACTATACCAAATTAAAATACTAAAAAATTTGGGAATCAATGGAGAAGAACATCTCAGTGCTCTAACGATCTATCTTGTAAATGTTATTAGCTCATGGTAAGGGCCATTTAATGAGAAACAGAAGAATAATGTTTTCACTTAGTAGAAACCTCATGAGCCAGGTTCGTCAGCAGCTTAGTTACTAAGTTAAATGACCTTGCTTTGAAACTTAGGCTTTATGTTAAAACTCATTTATTAAATAGACTAAGAAGTCTTTTAAAATGTGGCATTAGTTCTTAGAAAATAATTATTGGGATAAATTCTCGGTAAATGAATTTAAACCATGGATTAAATATTCACTAAGTATATAAGTTAAAAGTTATGAGGGTCTTGGGAATTTGTGTAGGAAATCTGCAAAAGCTAAGCACCATTAAAATGGTTCATTGTTGCTTCTGGTTATCAAAGTTGACAGTTTCTTTTTTTCTTATCTAATTAAACACCTACATAGAAGTAGAGACTTGTAGAGTTGGAAAAAAATCTTTGGGATCATGTAGTCTTATGCTTTCCAAGTTTCTACACATGACCTGTTGCACAGATACAATCCTGTACAGAAACCCACATGAGCTCTAGTTGTTGCAAGGGAGGGAACTAGAGCTGGGCTCACCACTTCTGCAGGACTCAAGTCTCTACAGAGTGAAAGGAACACATCTTTCCTTGTACAGGTGAGGAAGCTGACTCCATAGGCAATGGTACCTTTCTCAAAGACCCACAGACAGACAGCGGAAGGGCAAGTTATTGAATAAATATACTCTGCTACATCTGCCCTACTGATTGCATCCTATACCCTTCCTAGTAAAGAATCTATCATTTAGAGCCCTTAACAATCCAGATTTTTTTGCTCTTCCCTATTTCTACTAGGAAGAGGTATTTCACTTGATAATTTGTATCAAGGGTACCTGATTCTCTTTTGATGCCTGTATCATGATACATATATTTATGCTTGCTTCTACATGAAAGCTCAACTCAGTCTCTAAGCATTCTATGTAATGAAGTTTATATCGAAGACTTCAGTTTCCACGATGGGGTCACTTGGACAAACTCCTCTGCAGCAAACAATTATAAAAGCAGTGTAGAACATGTACGACAATAAATTGAAGGCACTGGAGAACAACCAACATAATTAGGGCATAATTATGATCTTTGAGAGAAGAGAAGCACAAAAGTGAGTCTGTGTTTTCTCTGGCTGCTTCTGTGAGGGCATTTTCTAAATCACAGCACAGGTGAATGAAGTATATGAAAAAGATGGTATTCTGTTATTGGAAGTCAAGGTTGGTGCCACCTAATTGGGTCCCTGCTGCAAGAAACTTGAGGACATCCTCCTCCTTCATTTGCAGGATATCAAGGGCTCCAGACATTGTGAAAGTTTCCCTTTAAGTTACAATGGACTAAGGAGGAAGAAGTCAGAATTTTGGACAACAAATGTGGCTAGGACTAGAAGAGCAAAATTCTAGAGATGTGGAAACCCCAGAAAAGTAGCCCAAATATCTGCATATAAATGAGCAAGACCCCAAAAAACCCAGAATAAAAGAACATTTGGACAGCCAAATAGCTTATCTGAGATATTTTGCAGCCTCATGGTGCTGGGGGAGACATAGAAATTCAAGTGCTTCCAAGGTAGTAGGGGCATTGGTAAACAACCTCAGGCTTTCAGTGGAGACCCTGTCTGCCAAGCCCTAGGAGTAGGAACCATACTCTAGTAGGAAAACTGAAATAGACAAGCCCTAACAGAGCTTTAAATCAGGCTTAGACAGGATCAAGGTGATCCACCAGTAATTGTTTTCTGACTTCCAGAAGAAAATTTAATCCTCTTTGAAGGAAGATATTCAGAGCCTCAATTTTTCCATCCATAATATTCAGCATTCAATAAAAAATTGCAAGGCATGCTATAAAACAGGAAGAAATGACTGAAACCCAAGAGAAAAAAAGACACTAAACCCACAGAAGATTTAGCTATTGCAATTATTAAATAGGGATTTAAAAATAACTATGATTAAAAAAACAGAACTATGATTAACATAATCAAGAAAATAGAGAAAATGATAGACAAAATGGTTGAAAAGATGGAGAACTTCTACACAGAATTGGAATCTATATAAAATAATCAAATGAATACTCTAGAATTGAAAAATACATTATTTAGACCAGGCGCAGTGCCTCATGCTTATAATACTGGCACTTTGGGAGGCCAAGGCAGGTGAATCACCTGAGACCAGCCTGGCCAACATGGTGAAACCTCATCTCTACTAATAATACAAAAATTAGCCGGGCTTGGTGACACACACCTGTAATCCCAGCTACTGGGGAGGTTGAGGCAGGAGAATCACTTGAACCCGGGAGGCAGAGGTTGCAGTGAGCCAAGATTGTGCCATTGCACTGCAGCCTGGGTGACAGAGTGAGACTCCATCTCAAAAAAGAAAAAAGAAAAAAAAAGAAAAAAGAAAAGAAATATACATTATTCCATGTTAAGAATTTTGGATGTAAAAACGGAATAGAGCATAAAAGACATGTGGTATACAAACTGACTTCTGGACTCACTCTTCTTTGGAAACAGACTTCGTATTTAGCTCTAAGAATCACTGTCTTTCTAGACCATTTGGTGCTATTAGAAACATACTTAGATAAATCTAATTCCTGTGCTGATTCAAAGCCTTTAAGTTTTCAAGGGAACATAAAGAATTGAGAGATATTGTTTTTAAACTTAATTTTAATGGAAAAATAGGTTTCCTCTAAATACTATCTTTGCCAAAATTGGACAACTTCTAAAAAGAGAATTGAGTACAAGATTCTGAGGAGTAGACATAATCTAGATCCAACTTTCTTCCTAAAGGAAACAGTACAGTGTCAAAATAATATATTAATATTCTCATGTTTTAGTTCTTCTTAAATTCTTAATCTGGTTTTCATTTTCATTTTAAAACTATTTGGAGCAGTGACAGATTCCGGCCCCCTTCCCCTTCTCCTGTCGTTTTTGCTTTCCATCTGTTGATGTTTGTGCTTCTTGCCATTTTACTATATTAAAAGTCTGTAGGGTTTTCCATTGATGGAAAGTTAGGCAGAAATGAGAATTTTTGATCCCAGTCTTTGTAATTTGCAGCATGAGAACCGTTTCACCAGCCTCAGTGCATCTTTTATAGGCCTTAAACTATTTCTCTTGAGACTTTTGTGTGTTGTAGACCCATCTTGACACTGCTGGTGAAAAATAATATATTCTGATAGTAGCCTTATTAGTTCCTTAGGAAATCAAAGAAAATATGGCATAATGCATATTTATGATGACTGTAACAAAAGGATGTTTTATCTCTTTCCTATTCACTGAATTTCAACTAAAACTTAACCAAAAGCCAATGTTTGGTATCATAAAACACTGGCTATTTTACATATCCAGAAATGGCTTCTGACCTAGAAATAACGTTATATTCCCTCCGTCCCTCTACTCTTTTTACCTTATAACCTCCCCCTAAATCCTTGATGGTAAAGATATATCCCCTGGACACCAATAACACATGAATCTAATTGCAAATAACTGATTACTCTACAACTCTGCCTGATACACTATAATAACCCAGCTTCTGAGGGCATGAAAAGATTAGGTTTGGCATCCCTGAGGCACAAGCAAGCTGCAGGAGATACTTATTAGAGTATTAAAGCACCTTAAAGATCTTTTCTTGATTATAAAATGCTTTCATAAATGTTATGTCATTTGACTTTCTCAAAAATTGTGTGAGATAGGAAGAGTGACTATTATTATCCCCATTTCACAATGAGGAGACTAAGGTAGAGGAAGAAGTTAATCATCCAAGTAACAACTAGTAAGCATTAAAGCTAGGATTCATACCATGGTAACATGTGGGTGTTAGCATGTTTACTTGGGTGACCTGGTAGGGAGATGCAGGAAGCATCATTATTGAAATGTGTTCATAGTCTACACTAAGCCTATGTCTACCTCAAACCCATAATAGTTATGGACTGTATTTTGGAATACTATTTTAATGCTAGTGAAATAGAGATGTTCTACATTGCAGAAGTATTTTATAATGGGAATCCCCAAATTATTCTGGAAAATGGTAAAAGACAAAAGTTTCAGAAATTTGTGCTGACCTTAAAAAAGAGGAAATGAATACCTATAGATGGCTTGAGAAATTCAGAAAAATATTTCTGGACCGTGCAATAGTGGTTTGTCCAGAAAAGGACCTTGGAGTTCCAGAGTCATTTAAACCATCTAGCAGCATGATGCCAAGCACAATAGAAGCATGTTTGCTCTGAGTGCTCAGTATCAAGGTCATGCTGGTAGACAGTTCTCCACGGGCTTCTCACATTTCTACATGTCTTATGAGCAGAGGAACTAACTGACGTTATTTCATTCTATTATTTAAAAAATGTTTGTACAGTGAACAGCCTTGGAAGATGGAGATACTGCCTCTCTCAGAGCAAAGGGCAGGCATGCTTGCTGTTCACCATAAAAAATTCAGGTTCTGTAAGCTTGGAGTCTCTCTCCTGTAATGCTTACTATTTGTGCAGATAGTCAAACTGGTGCAAGAAACTGCTGAAAATGCTAGCTACTGCTGTTGCTAAGAGTAATAAAGTCAATGGTCTTTCTCCCAGGGATGTCACATCTTTTTCCAGCACCCAAGAAAGCATGCTAATTATTAGCTGGCGAGTAGTTTTTGCAGGCAGTTCCTGACAGATCACAGGGCATCTCTCCACCCCATGTATAGTTTAATGTAAACAAAAACAAAAATAAAACCCCATAAAACATTTAGAGTCCATGCATATGAAGTTAGTTCTGAGTCTTTTGCATTTCTAGCAGGATAATTCTGACATTTTACAATGAGCCCTTGTCTCTGGAAACTAGATAGGTAGTTGGTGAAAAACAGTCTGCAAGTAATGATACTGCAGACAATTTGGGAGCCTTCAGATAATTCATTATGGATCCTCCACTGCTGACTTCAGTTCCTTTAAGATCAGCCATGAGCAACCTGGGATATAAGTATTTAGTATGAGGAGCTGCTTTTACTTTTCCATTTTGTTACTCAGCATATTTAGAAATTATTCTCACTGTTCCTCCCTAGGCTGAATTTTTATTCCTAACCCAGTGCTAAACTTCCATTGCTACATAGACTTCCAGTCATGTTTGGATGATGATTCTTGTCAATGTAACCATGTTGTCTCTTAATTTTTTATTATAATGAACCAGTAGCACAATAAATCATCTCTGATGAGATTTATGCTCATTGAAGAGTGGGAATTTTTCTTTTGCGTTGTAGATTAACTAAGGCCTAATTATGGGTAAGAAAGTTCTCCAAGTTTAGGCTGTCTTCTTGTTAAAGGTTAAGGTGATTTTCTAAGACTTTACATAGCCCAGTGATTCTGATGTTATTTCTGTACCTGACCCCATCAGACTTTTTATTTAGGTTTACTCTTCTCAAGTTTTGTAGTTTAGTTTTGTTCTGTATATATGTGCTTCACTTATTCTTCTGCTCTCTTCCTTCTGAGCTCCCAGTAAGTCACCCATTTGAATTGGGGAGCTGGTCAACCTTGATACCTTGCAGAAGCTCAAAAAGTATTCTTAGAAAGATTGAACGAAGGTATCAGGTATTTCGGGGGGCCTTTCACCAGAGCTCTTCAATCTAACTAGAATCTTGAATGTCCAATAAAAATCCATGGGAACAGGAATAATAGTGCTGCAAGTAATATGATATTAATCATAATACCAATGTTGGCTGGGTGCTTACTATATGCCAGGTACTGTGCCAAGTGCTTTGAATGTACTGCCTCATATAATCCTTGCAAAATTACTGTGTGATTATCAACATTATTGGATAAATAAAGGGACACAGAGAAGTTATGTAATTTTCTCAAAGTCACTCAGTGACAGAACTGAGTTCCCACCACCTTCTAAGAGCCAGGGGAATCTGCTGAACATATTAGGTGATTAAGAAAGAACAGGGAAGTTTTTATTTTGGGTAAATTTGAATTAAAGCAACCATAAAAATGTCTTCTTTATTTCAGATTACAGATGGGTCATCAATAATACACTTGAAACCTTAGAATCAGAGCTCACCTGGACAAACCTAACTTTTGTTGAAAGCAAGCCATCGATATTTTGGTTCAACTCCTCATTCACAAATCTCCATCTCAGAGCAATTGCATGATTAATGAATTAATTCTTTCATTTATTCTACAAATATTTATCAAAACCTGATGGTGAATAGGACTGTCTCTAAAAATTCCTTCCTTTTAGGGGAAGGAGAGCATTCCTCATGGCCCTGCCTGAGGCCAGATGTTTACCCCAGGGATTGGGAAAAGACAGAAGAGCCAGGAAGGATGCAAGGTACAGGCTGAGGAGCCTTTCACTGATGTAAGTTATGTCTGTGTCTGTACCTTTCTCTGCTGCTGCCTTTGTGCTCAGTATGCTACCTGACACACGGTGGTTGCTTCATAAAAAGGGTCAAATAAAATGAAAGCAACAGCTCTCTTGGATGTTCTTGTTTTTCCTTAACCATTCTGGAATTTTACTTATTAAGCTGTTGACTGGAATAATTGGATATATTGGCTTATTATAAAGTTTCCTATATTAGATTAAACATGATTAAGTTTCAGTTTCTGCTCTTTATTTTTCTTTAACCAAAAATAACCTCATTGTTCCCCAGATCTCATCATTTTTAGTATTGTGTTTTGGACTCAGAACTGTATTTCTCTATTTCACTCCCAAGGTACAGAGAGCAATGCGATAGACAGACTACTTACATGTGAGTAAATATCACGTTGAGCCATATGAAATTGATATTTGAAAGTTTTTAACCTTTAGCCAAAACATTCTTTAGGTTAAATTTAATGGATTGTTTTGTGTGTGTGTGTGTGTGTGTGGTTTCTTTTTTTTTTTTTGAGATGGAGTCTTGCTCTGTCGTCCAGGCTATAGTGCAGTGGCACGATCTCTGCTCACTGCAACCTCTGCCTCGCAGTTCAAGTGGTTGTCCTGCCTCAACCTCCCGAGTAGCTTGGACTACAGGTGCCCACTCCCATGCCCGGCTAATTTTTGTATTTTTAGTAGAGATGGGGTTTCACCATATTGGCCAGGTTGGTCTTGAACTCCTGACCTTGTGAAACACCTGTCTCGGCCTCCCAAAGTGCTAGGATTACAGGTGTGAACCACCACACCTGGCCGTGTGTGTGTTTTAATAAAACATCTACAATGTCTACAAAAGAACACACATTTCTCTCTTTTTTAGAGACAGAGTCTTGCTCTATTGCCCAGCTAGAGTGCAGTGGTGCAATCATAGATCACTGCAGCCTTGACCTCCTGAGCACAAATGATACTCTTGCCTCAGCCTCTTGAGTGGCTAGGACTACAGGCATGCACCACTATGCCCGGCCTATTTTTTTATTTTTATTTTTTGTAGAGATGGAGTCTTGCTATGTTGCCCAGGCTGGTCTCATATTCCTGGTCTCAAGCAAAACTCCGACCTCAGCCTCCCAAAGTGCTGGGATTACAAGCACAGGCCACTGTGCCCAACAGAATAAATATTTATCTACAAACATTTCCATGATACACTCCAGGATGGAGAATAATGTCTGACCATAATGAATGATATTTGTGTTTTTCCATTTCCTTATCAATTTCTTCCCATCTGGATGGTCTGCGTCACGAAACCTTGCTTTCCTAGCTCCAACTATAATGTGCATATGTGCTGGATAATTTATCTCATATTCTTTGAGGCCTTGTGAGTATTATTAGAATGAGAGGAAACCATGGGTTCTTGTTTCATTGCTTTAACAAAAATTTACTGAGTGCCAACAAAAACAATATCTACCTCATGAACAAAAACCAAAAGACACAGTCCTTGCCTCCTTGGAATGTATTTGTTATGGTTTGTATTGTTTATATCAAATAGCTTTGTAAGTACTGCCATGCATCACTTTAACAAGGGAGATACATTCCGAGAAATGAATCATTAGGCAATCTTGTCTTTGTGAGAACATCATAATGTTTTTACCCAGATGCTCTAGCCAACTACACACCTAAGCTACATGGTATAGCCTTTTGCTCTGAGGTGGTAAACCTGTACAGCATGTTACTGAATACTGCAGGCAATTTTAACACAATGATAAGTATCTGTGTATCTAAATATAAAAAAGTACAGTAAAAATACAGTATAAAATCTTCATTATGAGATCACTGTCACATATATGCTTTATCACTGATCAGAACACACTCATATGACACATGGTTGTAAGTGTAAAATGATAGCTGTGATGGGTGCTTTGAAGGAGAATGCATAATATTATATTTATGAATATTAGTGGGAATTGATCAAATACAGGAGGTCAGGGAGTGTCTTTCTGAGGTAGTCAAGACTGAGCCAAGGTTAAGTGCAGCTGTTAACCTGATGAAAGGGGACGAGCAGTAGGGATATGAAGCAATGCAATTCAGTTCAGTTCAGTGAACATTTATAGAGCACCTACCATGTGCCAGACACTATGCTTAGATGCTGGGAAATAAAATATGAATAAGACATGGCCTTTGCCCCCAGCAAATAACTCACTATACAAAGGTTTCCTTGTCATTTAATTTATAAATTAAGAGAGCCACTCTTTGTGTATTTATTTTGCTTCTGTGTAGTTTGAGTTTTCTTTTCTCAGGATTGCCTCACTGAAGCAAGTCCTAAATCAAATACAATCTTTGTCATGGAGTCAAAGTTTCACAAACACGCATCGTTTGTGAGATTAAAGTCCAATAACGCTATTCTAGGCTTTACCATCAACTGAATGTGGCCCCACAGCATAGCTCAAGCCTGTTTCAGTCTGCCAACAGTGTGGCTCCAGGAAGGAAGCCTGACTGCTGCCGAACAAGAAATGCATTATGACTTTATCTTTTTTCTGAACCATTAGCTGAAATTACTAAATTATTAACCCAGCCATATAAACAAATTATAAGCATAGTGTATGTGCATTTGATTAATCTGTTTTTCATGTCAAGTATTATATAGACATGGGATACAAACTCGTGGGGATACTTAAGTAACACACGGATGAAGTATAAAGGGTGTAAACCAAGGGGGAGGCAGGAAGTGTGGCAAAATGGAGATTGCCAAAACAGCAACAGAAAAACAGAGAAACCAAACAATGCACATCACAGCCAGATTTTTGCCCCAGCCCATAGGGCAGCTCTCCATTCTCTGCACCCACCTAAAGCACATTCTAGAACTGTCATTATTACTCCCACCTTTGGTCTAGGCCCCTTCGTTATCTTTCTGATTCTGGCATTCTTTGCTTATTCTAGAATTTACTGACATTTGGCCTGCTTGGCTTCATGCTGTGATCTTGGTGGAGAACTTGCCTTGGGCTAGTTCTGAGCTACAAATCCTCCACTCCTCTGCTTTGCCTTGTCTGGACCTCCGCACCACCATGCCTCAGATCCCTAAGACCCTGCTCTGATCACCAGGCTGCTTGGCCTGCTCCTTTTGCTGGGACGGACAGACCTCTAGGAAGGGGTGGATGAGAAGGCCAGTGACACCTAGATCTGTGTCTCTGTCCTGCTGTCTCATTTCACTATTTTCTAAGTTTTCACTCTTCTTTGCAGGGACTTGCAAATTTCCTTTATAGGTTAGTATCAATATATCATACTGTTAAGCCTCTTGTCCTGGCCTCAAATCCTAAACACTTTTTTCTTTTTCTCATGTGTTTGTTTGTTTATTTATTTATTTTGGGAAGGGTATTTTATCTTTGGGACTTATTTATTAGGGGACAAGTAATAATTCCAGGTTATAGAAGAGGGCATTTCCATATTGCAACATTAAGGGACTTGTCCATCCTCATTTATTATGGAGTAATCAAGTAAAAAAGAACAATAACTCCCAAATTTGGTTTCTTATTTGCATATGCACAATCAATCTTGTACAGATCCTATGAATATATATACACACATATATATACACACATATATATACACACACACACACATATATATATATTTTATTTTGAGACGGAATCTTCCTCTGTCCCCCAGGCTGGAGTGCAGTGGCACGATCTCGGCTCACTGCACGCTCTGCTTCCCGGGTTCATGCCATTCTCCTGCCTCAGCCTCCTTGAGTAGCTAGGACTACAGGCGCCCGCCACTGAGCCCAGCTAATTTTTTGTATTTTTAGTAGAGATGGGGTTTCACCACGGTCTCGATCTCCTGACCTTGTGATCCACCCGCCTCGGCCTCCCAAAGTGCTGGGATTACAGGCGTGAGCCACCGTGCCTGGCCCCTATGAATATATTAACCTAATGGTTGCGCATTAGTGGTTTAAGTTAATAAAGTAAGAAGTTTAAAGACTCTAAGAAATTAAGTTAGAGGAAGCATTAAGTGGCCTTTTGGAAGATGCAAAATATACCCCTATATTCACAATCTATAAAACTTTTGAGACTTAACTTTTGAGAATTCAGTGTGTTTTGTTTTTAACAGTTCCACACTCTTCCCATGAAGCGTTATTATTATCAACCCTGTTGATGGTAGCTGTGATTTTTGCCTAAAATCTCTAAATAAAAGTGATGAACAGCATTATCAGACTCCCTAGCAAGTTGTTTGTGCATCTCATTTCCAGATTATTCTGTAAAAAGGAATTTACATGAATACCATTTTATCCATTAAGTAACTGTTTCTGCTTAATTTTTTTTCTGGAAATATTTTAAACAATATACTCCAGTAATGAGCTAGCCTAAGATACTCTTGTGTTATTTTGGAGCCAGTTGCTAGTGACTCATAGCACACTGGGCGTCCAAGCTATGGTTAACTGGTGGTCAAGTTAGGAAATTTCGTTCCCACTAACTCTCTTTCTTAGCCCAGGACATCTCTCCACTCAACTTTTATTCTTTTGATTCATCACACTCATAGTCTCTGCTTGGTGTTTTCAGACCAAAAGTAGAAGCAATGACATGCCATAAGAAGTATTGTTTCTGTTGCATTTCCAGCTTAGCCAAAACAGGAAATACAGGGCATTTTGTGGGAAAGCCCAATTTTGTAATATTTCCAACCCAAGAGGTTTGGATCAACTTTGGTTGAATGTCTGAACTTTTGGCTTCTTACTTACAGTAAACCTTCTAACTTCAGAATTTTAGCACAATTCTTACTTATAAGGCGATGTCAGCCATATTTAGATTATGCTGACACATCAGTCAGTTTACCTTTGAACCATTTTTACTTAATATTAGGATGAACTTGTAGCCAAAAAAAGATGCATGAAATTGTGTGCATCATAAGAAAGAATGCCTAATAGTGGAAAGGGCCATGATTTTCATAGTTTCAGGACTTTACTTATTTATTGCATAGTTTATTTAAAAAGGGTCTTGTCTTAGTCCATTTTCTGTTGGTTATTACAGAGTATCTGAAACAGGGTAATTTAAAAAGAAAAGGAATTTATTTCTTACAGTTGTGAAGGCTAAGAAATCTAAGGTCAAGGGACTACATCTGGTTAGGTTCTTTTTGCTGCAGAATCCTGAGATGGCATAGGGCACCATGGCAAAGGGCCTGAGTGTGCTAGCTCAAATATCGCTTCTTCTAATAAAGGCACGGTCCCACTCCCATGGTAACTCATTAGTCTACTAACCCATTAACCCATTAGTCTATGACTCCCTTCATGAGAGCTCTGCCAATCTCTTATTAAAGGGTCCACCATTAATACTGCCACATTGGGAATTAGGTTTCAACATGAGTTTCAGAAGGGACAAACATTCAAACCATAGCAAGTCTATTATCATAAGGCTTTACTCATTAAATGAACGTTTGATGAAGAGATTTACTGTCTAGAATAAATCCAGAAGCAGAAATTCTGGGTTAGGTAAAAGAGCTTGATGACTCTTTTGGTAGGGAATATCAGGACCTACCAAAAAATAAATTTAAATTACATTGCATCCTAAAAATTATTCAGCTGACTTTTAGTAATCCTGGGAGACAGAGGGAATCTAAACTTAGAACTTCGTGTAGACTATATTTATTTCTTAGATTCGTCAAGGTAAAAATCTAATTGACTGCATTAGCCAGAGAAGCCAGATAAGGTAACATTAACTGTATTCCAGGCAAGTAGAGTAGCCTTGGACTATTTGTTGTGTTATTTTCCAACATCAGTGAGGAACTTAATCTTTTTGTTCTCTCCCGTATTTTGTGATGATATAGATTGGCCATAGTGAACTGAATGGGTTACACTATTTCATTTATTCTCTTGTGATAGCTATCTAATGTGATCCTACATACCATTTATGGTTTTCAAACATGATAAGTGGTGAAATAACTATAATTCCAGATAGAGTTGTTAAATAAATTGAGTTTACTTGCCTTCATAAGCTATGACTTGTTACATTTATTTTTTATCTTTGATTTTTGTATTAAAGGAAGTTATCTGAAAGAAGGAAGATAAAAACAGTAATATCAAGGAGTATAAAATATAGAGATAAAGGAAGTATATTAAGAGGAATCAGAGCCTTTAAGCTTTAACCCTTATTGGAAAAGATATTTAACTCAATATTTGTTGAAATTCTGAAATGACTGAATAGTTCTTTTTATTCCACGTCTTCGTGCTTCCATTTAGCTGGAATGTACTGGGCAGGATTAGAAATGGCTGTTCTTTCAGTTTTTTATGGTTTAGACTAAAAGCAAAGTGCCAGAAATCTTAAAAGTAATCTCTCTTTATGAGATTCCAAGCCCTTGTGCAGACTCAGAAAGTGAAGACAACATCTAGATTTCTTTTTTAAGAGTTTATCAAACTGTATATAACATGTTAACTTTTAAAATGTTGCTTATAGTTAGTTGACGGTATAACTTTCCATTCCAAGTCAACCCGCCCACCCCAAAAACTTTCTCCAAAGCAAGAAAAACAAAGTAACAGACAGCTAATACCTGTTAAAATGCTGCACAAGCCAAACATTTTTTCTATTGTGTCTGAATCACATGATATCCATTTTCCTCCTTAATTCTTGGAATAATATCACTCACAATTTAAGATCTTACATTTCAGATTTTTTAGCTCGAGCTGAATAATACTTGATGAGTTAGGAAGTCCTAACAGTGAATTTATAAAGAAAATGTTGACAGAGCTTGGATTCTCACAGTGCTGGTGGGTACCACGATTATAATAATGATTTCCTTTAAAAACTCTTCCATTAAATGTTCCAAACAGTGGAATTTGTAGTTTTTCCTTTGGTCCTAAGATCAAAAACATGAACAATTTTACATTTCTAAGGTTGGATAGCATGATGTTTCCACAATTTCTGTGGGAAAGCAATCCATCCTTTCTCAGTTTTATTGAAAACCACCATCTTGGCTCCAAATCTGTGCCATTACAAGCACTTTCATTATGTCTAGTATCTCCTTTTAGGAAGCAGGAGTCTGTCTACTGCCTTTTTTCTCTTACTGGTTTTCAAAGACTACACACAGTAAATGAAAAGTAGTTTTAAAAAACTGAAGATAGGGGCCGGGCATGGTGGCTCACGTCTGTAATCCCAGCTCTTTGGAAGGCTGAGTTGGGCGGATCACAAGGTCTGGAGTTTGAGACCAGCCTGACCAACATGGTGAAACCCTGTCTCTACTAAAAACACAAAAATTAGTCAGATGTGGTGGTGCGTGCCTGTAATCCTAGCTACTCAGGAGGCTGAGGCAAGAGAATCGCTTGAATCTGGGAGACCGAGCTTGCAGTGAGCTGAGCTCATGCCACTGCACTCCAGGCTGGGCGACAAAACAATACTCTCTCAAAAACAAAACAAAACAAAACAAAACAAAAACAAAACAAAGCAAAACAAATAAAACACTGAAGACAGGAAAGCATATTGGTTAAAAGAATAAACTTTGGGTGGGGTGTGGTGGCTCACACCTGTAATCCCAGCACTTTGGGAGGCCGAGGCGGGCAGATCACGAGGTCAGGAGATCGAGACCATCGTGGCTAACAAGGGGAAACCTGTCTCTACTTAAAAAAAAAAATACAAAAAATTAGCCAGGCATGGTGGTGGGCACCTGTAGCCCCAGCTACTCGGGAGGCTGAGGCAGGAGAATGGTGTGAACCTGGGAGGCTGAGCTTGCAGTGAGCGGAGATTGTGTGCCACTGTACTCCAGCCTGGGCAACAGAGCGAGACTCCATCTCAAAAAGAAAAAAAAAAAGAATAAACCTTGAAGATAGATTGAGTTCAAATTCTTACTCTGTCATTTAGTAGCTGGGTGACTTAGGCAAGTCATGTAACTCAGCCTCCATTCTCTCTCAACTGTAAAATTTGGGTACTAATAGTATCTGACTTGGTGGGCTTTTTCTAAGGAGTAAATAGAGTAACAAATGTAGAGTACTAAACCAGGGTAAAATTTCAACAATTAGTGCCACCATCTGATGTTTTATTTATTTATTTATTATTATTATTTTACAGATAGGGGGTGTCTAGCTCTGTTCCCCAGGCTGGACTTGAACTCCTGGGTTTAAGGGATCCTCTTGCCTTAGCCTGGATGTTTTATTTATTTTTATCAGGCAATTTGGAAATATATTCTAGTAGCAATTATCTTGCAACAATCATGTTTTAGTGTTTCTATTTTAAAATAAAATTAAAGCTGATTTATTCACTGGACAAATCTATTACGTGACTATTATGTGCCAGTTGACTAACACAGCTTCTTTCCCCAAGAAGCTCATAGCTTAGTTGCTTGTTTTTATGCTTTGAGAATTATCCTGATAGAAAAAAAAAGAAGTCATTTTAAAGGGTAGCAGAATGTGCACAAATTTTTGCTCTATTTTAGAATATGATTTAAGGATGTGAAATACCATTATCTCTACTTGTCATGTAGATTATAAAATTTAAGTTGCAGAGAAAGGTTCATTATGATTTAAATAACCCAGGACCTTAATACAGGTGGATAACATCCTACGTTAATAACCAACGGTTACATTACTTTAGGAAGTAACCTTTGTTCACAGATAATCTCTGCTCCTTCCACTATGTCTACCAAAATAAAGCCTAAAAGGAATTCTTGTCTGTTATTTAAATATCTGCATTTTGAGAGAGGTTTTTATTTTCTTCTCAAAAAGAAAATAACTTTTTTATATGGCAAAGAACAATGTCTTTTAGGATTTGGTATTATTTAGGTATTTTTTTCTTAAAATAAGACAAATTGAGGCTTTAAAAAGAATGACCTTATTAGCTAGGTCCTATCTTACCTATTTTTTATTTGATATTTTACTTATTTATTCAGAGGCTAATCCCACTATCGACTTGTAATTTAAAAGGAAACAGGCAAAAAAAAAAAAAGATGGTATAGTACAACTAGGAGTATAGAATTAAATTCTTAGTAAGATGTGTCTAAGAGTAGAAATTCAAGAGACAGGGGAAAAGAATACAAATATGCAAATTGCGAGTCTCCATAGTTATTATTGCCCTGCGTTAAATTTTGCAAAATTTACTTGGCAAAATTTAAATGAACAAAATTTGAACCATTCTGATTCTTAGGGAGAATGATTATAATTCTGGGGTGTTTTTGATGAAATAATGCAATAATCGTTTTTGAAACACCTATTAAATTAGTCATCACCCTGTATATATCAACTATTTATGTTACACCATCTCTATTGTGACTTCTCAACTTGTTTGGCTTGTCAATTTAACAAAAAATATTTTTGTGTGTCTTTTATATTCAAGGCAGAGTGGATTCTTTCTATTTCACCAAATATGAATTATGATGTTTACTGTAGTTTTTTTTTTTTTTTGGTTTGTTTGTTTTTTGTCTTTTGGTTTATTTTTAGAGACATGGTCTTGCTCTGTCTCCCAAACTGGAATGCAGTGGCATGGACATAGCTCACGGCAACCTTGAGCTCCTTGGCTCAAGCAACCCTCATGCTTCAGCCTCCTAAGCAGCTGGGATTACAGGTGCAAGCCACTGTACTCAGCTCACTGCATATTTTTAAAAAATATGTTTTATCAGATTAAGGAATTTACCTTGTATTCCTGATTGAATATTTTTCTACCATGAGGGGATGCAGGGAGACTAGTGAGAAGGCTGAAGCTGTGGTACAGAAGAGAGATGAAGCTGATTTGGGCAAGAGGGATTTCAGGGGAAATGGAAATCAATTAGAAGTATACTACGGAGGTATTAAAAGAACTGACAAGGCTTGCTTATGGATTACGTCTGGGGAATAAGGAAAAAGCTAGTTTCTAAGCATTTTTCAAAACTTAATTTTGTGTTATTTGTAAACTTTAATGGTAACATCTTTTTACTTTTATTTTCATTTTTTTAAAATTATACTTTAAGTTCTAGGGTATATGTGAACAACGTGAACGTTACATAGGTATACATGTGCCATGCTGGTTTGCTGCACCCATCAACTCATCATCTACATTAGGTATTTCTCCTAATGCTGCTCCTCCCCCAGTCCCCCACCCACGACAGGCCCCAGTGTGATGTTCCCCACCCTGTGTCTAAGTGTTCTCATTGTTCAGTTCCCACCTATGAGTGAGAACATGTGGTGTTTGTTTTTCTGTTCTTACGACAGTTTGCTGAGAATGATGATTTCCAGCTTCATCCATGTCCCTGCAAAGGACATGAACTCATCCTTTTTCATGGCTGCATAGTATTCCACAGTGTATATGTGCCACATTTTCCTAAACCAGTCTATCATTGATGGACATTTGGGTTGGTTCCAAGTCTTTGCTATTGTGAATAGTGCCACAATAAACATACATGTGCAAGTGTCTTTATAGTAGCATGATTCATAATCCTTTGGGTATATATCCAGTAATGGGATCACTGGGTCAAATGGTATTTCTAGTTCTAGATCCTTGAGGAATCGCCACACTGTCTTCCACAATGGTTGAACTAATTTACACTCCCACCAACAGTGTAAAAGCATTCCTGTTTCTCCACATCCTCTCCAGCATCTGTTGTTTCCTGACTTTTTTTTTTTTTTTTTTTTTTTTTTGAGATGGAGTCTCGCTCTGTCGCCCAGGCTGGAGTGCAGTGGCCGGATCTCAGCTCACTGCAAGCTCCGCCTCCTGGGTTCACGCCATTCTCCTGCCTCAGCCTCCTGAGCAGCTGGGACTACAGGCGCCCGCCACCTCGCCCGGCTAGTTTTTTTTTTTTTTTTTTTTTTTTTTTTTTTTTTTGTATTTTTTAGTAGAGACGGGGTTTCACCGTGTTAGCCAGGATGGTCTCGATCTCCTGACCTCGTGATCCGCCTGTTTCGGCCTCCCAAAGTGCTGGGATTACAGGTTTGAGCCAAGTTTCCTGACTTTTTAATGATCACCATTCTAACTGGTGTGAGATGGTATCTCATTGTGGTTTTGATTTGCATTTCTCTGATGGCCAGTGATGATGAGCATTTTTTCATGTGTCTGTTGGCTGCATAAATGTCTTCTTTTGAGAAATGTCTGTTCATATCCTTTGCCCACTTTTTTATGGGGTTGTTTTTTTCTTGTAAATTTGTTTAAGTTCTTTGTAAATTCTGGTTATTAGTCCTTTCTCAGATGGGTAGATTGCAAATTTTTTCTCCCACTCTGTAGGTAGCCTGTTTACTCTGATAGTATTCTTTTGCCATGCAGAAGCTTTTTAGTTTAATTAGATCCCATTTGTCTGTTTTGGCTTTTGTTAATGGCAACATCTCAACTGCGTGTTTCCAGTTCTTTTTAGGTCAACCTTCATAAATTAAAAGATTAATATCTACTGGGAAAACTTTTTTTGTTTTTTCTCTTTTTATTAAAAGAAAAAAACAGGAAAGGATTTTTACAGAACAATAATTCCAGCTTGGTATTTGTCTTTGAAGATCTTGTATATGTCCTTCAACCTAAGGGAAACACCTGCCTTTCTGGCTTTCCCAGTTTACAAAAACAATATCCAGAAAAGGAGATATAATAATAGAATTTTTTGTTGTTATTAGAATAGAGATTTGAAGAAAATAGCAACACTTCTCTAGTCTAGGCTTGCCTCATTATTCATGTGAATTTCTGTGGAATTTTCTGACCTGAAGAAAAGCAAATGATTTTTATATAAACTTACTTGAAATAAATTTAACCTATATCGTTGATTCCTCAATTTAATGTGCACATGAGTCACCTGAGGGTTTTTTTGGAACAAAGATTCTGGCTCCACAAATCTGAGTGGGCCCAGGCATTTTTACCAAGCTGCCTGCTCATATGTAGACCACACTTAAATAGGAGGCATCTCAGCTCTACTCCACATAAGCATTGTACCAGCTCTTAATCACTTTATTATTTTTTTAATTAATTATTTTTTTTTTTGAGATGGAATTTCACTCTTGTTGCCCAAGCTGGAGTGCAATGGCGAGATCTTGGCTCACTGCAACCTCCACCTCCTGGGTTCAAGCCAGTTCTCCTGCCTCAGCTTCCTGAGTAGCTGGGATTACAGGTGCATGCCACCACGCCCAGCTAATTTTTTTGTATTTTAGTAGAGACGGGGTTTCACCATGTTAGCCAAGCCGGTCTCTAACTCCTGACCTCACGTGATCCACCCACCTCGGCCTCCCAAAGTGGTGGGATTACAGGCGTGAGCCACCGCGCCCGGCCTCTTACTCACTTTATACTTTTATTTTTTAATGTTCCAGTATCATCAGATTGGAGAAACTGACCTGTTAGAACTTAAATATACTGGATAAGTAGAAGAAACAAATAAGGAATTTTTTTTGTCCCCTGGAAATCTTTATGGATTTACAATTTACTCTCTGTCCTTGGTCTAGGAAAGCCTGACACATTGTTTTCTGGTATGTTCTTTACCCTAATGACTAAGAATTTAATTACATTCCAAATTGTGACTATTTTCCTAAATATTCCCAGGTGCTCTCAAGATGAACTCTATAACATCACTAGCAAAAGACTCAGTGTTTTTTTTTGAGAAATCTACAATATGATCCCAAATAGCTTTTGTTCAACATCTGATGTTCCGAAGTCCATAGAATTTTAGAATATCTTTTATATCTAGCATTAACTATATATTACTTCCTTCTGAAATATTTGTTTATATTGAAAGAACTCATACTTTGAAAAGAAAAAGCACTTTTCAGTTTAGACAAAATATTGGGGAAGGAGATTTAAAACTTATGTGAGAGTATTTTAATATTTTGTTTCAATGACAACAGTTACTTGGTGTACGGTACCATCAAACTAGCTTGTAAAGCAAAAGGAAGGTCTATTTAAATAATAGCTGGAAAACTAAGTTGTGAGTGCAAGGATATCTGTACATAAAATTGAGATCAGAATTATTTCATCAAAAATATATTTTATACAAATTATTAGCTTATGAATACTAAGAACATCGTTTTTAACACAAGTATGACTTTTGAATGCCTTATTGCTCCAAAATATACTAATCCTAAAAGATATTTGATTGCTTAATTACTTAAATGTTATACTAGTTAGGATTTACAAAAAATAAGTTTAGCTGCATTAAATTTCCACAGAAAACATGGCAGCAAGATATCATTTCTGCTACTAGACTATTATCTATCATTTTCTAAGCTCCCCACATTTTCTGCCTCTTTTACATTTTAATGTATTATTTTACACATATAAAAGACGTAAGTAAACATTAATAATTTATGACATAAATATATATATATATATATATATATATATTTTTTTTTTTTTTTTTTTTTGAGATGGAGTTTCCCTCTTGTTGCCCAGGCTAGAGTGCAGTAGCACGATCTCGGCTCACTGCAACCTCCACCTCCCAGGTTCAAATGATTCTCCTGCCTCAACTTCCCCAATAGCTGGGATTACAGGTGTCCATCCACAACCACGCCTGGCTAATATTTTTTTTCGTTTTTTGTATTTTTAGTAGAGACAGGGTTTCACCATGTTGACAAGGCTGGTCTCAAAACTCCAGAGCATTTGCGAATCCATCGCCTCCTTAAGAATTAGAAAAATATGGCCTGGCATGGTGGCTCACGCCTGTAATCCCAGTAGTTTGGGAGGCTGAAATGGGCAGATCACCCGAGGTCAGGAGTTCGAGACCATCCTTGCCAACATGGTGAATCCCTGTCTCTACCAAAAATACAAAAATTAGCTGGGTATGGTGGCGGGTGCCTGTAATGCCAGCTACTCGGGAGAGGCTGAGGCAGGAGAATAGCTTGAACCCGAGGAGTGGAGGTTGCAGTGAGCTAGATCGCGCCATTGCACTCCAGCCTGGGTGACAAGAGCAAAATTCCATCTCAAAAAAAAAAAAAAAAAAAAGAATTAGAAAAATACTAATATCTTTTTATTCTTACTTACCTATCCCTTGTTTCCTCTAGATGTAACCTCTATGCTGAATTTTCATTGATCATTACCTTTAGAAAATAGTTTTTTCACATAGCCATATGAATGTAAATAACACAGTATTTAGTTTTTTCATCCTGATATTGTTTTTAAGATAATACATATTTATGTCTGTAATTGTAAGTCATTCATCTTCATTGCTGTATAATATTAACTTTTGTGAAAATGCCTAATTTTTTTCCATTCTTTTAAATGGATATTTTGTTTTCCAGATTTTTTTGTTATCTTAAAATCTGCTTCCCTGAAAATTCTAGGACATTTCTCCTGATGCACAAATAAGGAGGTTTTCTAGGTTGTATATATTTTCTGATATAATTGCTGGGTCATAGGATATGCAGATGATCAATTTCAAAAGATAACATTGTTATTTTTCTATGTACAGTTTGATATTACCACAAGCAGTGCATAAGAATTCCAACTGATTTAAATGTTGATTTTGTTAGTTGTCTTAATTTTGTCAAAATGGGTATGACTTATTGTTATAATAATTAAAGTTACTTGGCTATTGCCAAGTTGATCATCTTTTTATATATTTATTGGCCATTTCTCTTCCCCCCATGAAATACTAGTTCATTCTTTTGTTTAATTTTCTATTGGATTTGTTTTCTTAATATATTTTGTTTTCATTTCAGGACCTTATTATTTATAGGTTGTTTTCTAATTACTTTCTAAACAGCAAGTATATATAATCAATATGGGTTCTCCCTCTAGTAGTAAAAGAATAACCCCTATCAGCCCAAACATCCCAGTGATAACAATTACACACACACACAAACAATATACACATTGTTATACACATGGTGTGTATGTATCTCAGTGTATGCATGTAATTTTTTATATGTATGTAAAACAACTTTCTGAAGCTACTGAAGGAAAACAAAAGCAAGCAAGAACTGAATAAGCATTGATATTTGGAAGAAGAAAACAGTACTAGGTGAGTTTCATCTATTTAGTGCTTCTTACCTGAGGGCAGGATCCAGCCAGCACTGTACTCAGGGCTACCATAGTGACTGGATAATGAAGGTAAATATCTCAGAAAGGAGAAGAACACAGAGGAAGTGCCAAAAATCCTGCATGTTAACTCTTTTCAGATAACTGGTTGACCTCTGAAATATGCATGTGTGGTAGGCAGTAGCCACCTAAGGTTAAGGGAATTGAGCAGAGATTTCAGCTGCTGGCCATCAAAGAGAAACATAGTTCGGAGTTTGCATTTTCCAAGTTTTCTTTGTGCGAAAACAAACAAACAAAACATCAATATTCTTCAGTGAAATAGAACATGTTCTCTACAGGAGTCCTTTCTTTCTTTTCTTTTTTTGAGCCAGAGCCTCACTCTGACTCCCAGGCTGAAGTGCAGTGGCACACTCTCAGCTTACTGCAACCTCTGCCTCCCGGGTTTAAGAGATTCTCCTGCCTCAGTCTCCCAAGTAGCTGGGATTATAGGTGTGCAACACCACGCCTGGCTATGTTTTTTGTATTTTTAGTAGAGATGGGATTTCACCATGTTGGCCAGGGTAGTTTTGAATTCCTGACCTCAAGTGATCTGCCTACCTCGGCCTTCCAAAGTGCTAGGATTACAGGCATGAGCCACTGTGCGGGGCTGAGTCCTTTCACACCTCCATGCCATGCACGGGGATGTGTTAGGGCCCCAGTAGACTTTCCTTTGTCTCCTGGTAGATTCCTATCACATTTGCAGTAAAGCTCTTCTCAGTCACTCAGTCAGAATGAATGGTCCATCTTCTCTGTTTTCTTGGCACATTATAAACATTGCTGTTAGACTGTACACCTTGGAGAGAGAGATTACATTATATGCTGTCTAGTGCAGGGCCTGTTCCTTTTTATATCTCTAAAAATGGAGATGGTACCTGGCAAAAAGTGGATGCCAAGTCAGTGTCAAATAAAGATAGTCTGAGTTGTATTACAGAATCTCAACATGTTAGACGTACGAGTGAGAGTGTTACAGATACCAAGCTGAACTCTATTCTCAGGACAGGTTTATGTTCACATTGACCCAGGATAAGAACTAGCGACAGCTGATGGAATTTATCAAAATTGTGATGTGTTTTTTGTGTATCACCTTAGGTAAATCAATTATAACGAATTCTTTGTTTAGTAAGTTGTAAAAATTATTAACTTCAAGTCTGTTTACCTTACTAATTTCTAAACTCCTTGAAGATTGGGACTCTGTACATACTAGGTTGGACCATAGGAAACTGCTGATTTTCTATAGTTTGTGACCTACAAAAGTAGCAAATTCCCATGGTTCAACATGCACACACACACACAGGTACACACACATATATGTATACATGGGTGAGTGATTTAAGGCAGTTAGAGTTTTGTACTCCAGATGTGTTTATTTGTACTAATCAGGAAATGATATAGAGAAATCATCTGTTTCCACCCAGTGCCTTCTGGTGCATGACAGATTCTTTTGTTACAGAGAAATTATTTGCTCCAAAGTTGTAAAAGTACATACATATGTGTATCTCAATATAGTAATTTTATTAATGTCCAAACATGTTAAGTACTTGCTATCTATTCAGATAATGGTAATTAATAACCCATGTCCTACTGTTTCTAATTTAAATAGTTTTTAAATTTCTAATTTAAATAGTTTTTCTCAAAATGTTATTATGAAAAATTTTAAACATATACAAAAAATGTACAGTGAACACCCACATACCTACTAATTTTAATGAATAAAACTAAGAAAAATTAGTATGTCCATATTTTCCGTAGACCCCTGAATTAGAAGATGCAGTAATCTTTTCCCAGGAGAGGCCCAGGGCGTACTGGAAAACTACAAAACTGAAAAATGAAATCATACAAACGCTTTGCAACTGTATACAAATGCTGCTGGACTGTAGTACAGTGAATTCATTTGTAATTTGTTGGATTAGGTTTTTTTTAACAAGGATTTTCTGTAAGCCCATATGAGTACAGATTTTACTACTTTTTTAAAAAAAAACAACTTTGGATTTGAATTCAAGATATGAGCAATTTTTTTAGAGGCTTATGTTCTAAATTAGTGCCGGACATTGGATTTGGGGACTTAATTTTGTGTGGGGTATGGATCAAGTCAACTCCATGCCTGCCAAGCTTCAAAGCTAACAATTTCCCAGCTCAATAATCCTGGAGGCTGATTGTGATTCATATTCATTTCATGACATGATCCACGACTGCGGAATGCCTTACTGGATCTTTCTTTCCATTTCCCTGTAAGTGTGGTCCTTAAACCTTGTAAGGCTTTTCTTCTGTGATGTTTTTGGCCTATGATCATTTCCAAAACATTTATTGAACCTCTATTATATAATGGGCATTGTTCTAGGGACATAGAAGCAAATCAAATAGAGGCCCAATCTTCCTGGAGTTTAGAAATTAGTAAGATAAGCAGACTTGAAGTAAATAATATTTATAAGTTACTAAAGAAATAATTCATTATAATTTATTTACCTAGGGTAATAAACAAACAAACAAAAAAACTACAATTTTGACAAATTCCATCAGCTGTCACTACTTCTTATCTTGGGTCAATGCGAACATAAACATGTCCTGAGAATAAACTCGGTACCTGTAATACTCTTACAGGTCTAACATGTTGAGATTCTAAGTGATTCTGAGCTGGCAACTCAAAAACTCTAGAAAACCTGACTTTATTTTTCCTTTTTAGTTTAGAGAAAATTTTATAATTTCATTTGCTCCTCTATAGATTTTGTGTTAAACAGAAGAAAAAAGTAGAAATTTGTCAGCATTTCTATTTCTGCACAGGTCAGTAATGGTCCTAACACTCCTTTCTGCTGTATTTCTTTTGGCTGCCTCAAGACAAATAACATAACCACATCGACCCTTGCAGGAGAGCATCCTCCTGTTCTCAGAGCCCTCACCTATGCACACCTGCGTAAGCTTCTGAGAACTGTTCAGCTGAGTCGGAAAAATGCCTGGGAGAGAACTTCCTGAGGGACGGAGGTAAACAGAGCTTTAAAGCAGGACGGAATTGTCCTAAAGATCCCGCCATTTCAAATAGATCATTACTCCTGACTATGGCTTCCTTCCTTCTTAGAACTGAACTCTTGGACAGTTTGTAGTGGGGGAAACTCAGGACCATTGGAGACTGGAGGTCCGTTTTTTCAGGCACATGTGGAACCTTGTACATCTATATCCTGGAATCCTGCTCTCTTGGGCCTCTGTGTATCCTTAGTATCTCCCAGGCACTATTAGCTAAGGATACACAGAACCACGAGGGAGCAGGTCCAAAGATACTGAACCAGAGACAGCCTTTGAATGCTGAGAGACACAGCATTTTGTCTTTGGTGATCAACGAGTCAATTATCAGGGTTGAATTATGTCCTCTAAAAAGATATGTTAAAGTTTTAAGCCCCAGAACCTGTGACTGTGACCTTGCTTGCAAATAAGGTCTTTGCAGATGTAATTAAGTTAAGATGAGGTCATATTGGATTAATCTAATGATGGATACCTTCATAAGAGGGGGAAATGTGGGCACAGACACACATGCGGAGAAAGCAACGTGAAGAGGGAGGCAGAGATTGGAGTGGTGTAGCTACCAGCCAAGGAATGCCAAGAATTGTCAACAATCACCAGAAGCTAGAAGAGGCAGGAAGGATCCTTACTGCTAGAGCCTTCAGACAGAGCATGGCCCCACCAGCATGTTGATTCCCTGACCTTTAGGACGTGAGAGAATGAATTTCTGTTGTTTGAACCCACCCAGTTTATTACAGCAGTCTTAGGGAGCTAATAAACCAACAAGTAGAAAAGGAAGCATGCAACTGTTGAGGTGCAGACAACATGCCTTTCTGCTCCCACACCACCTCCAGGTCTAACCAGGAACTGTCTCCCAGCCTCTAGGATGGGTAGCATTTCAGTCTTGTAGTATCACCCTTCCTATGCAAGTACTTGAGAATAAATTAGTCCTCACTTGTGGGACATAAGCAAGCAGCTTCCAACCTGCCTGGAGGGTATGAACAGGTGTCATGAGTCAGAGTCTTCCTGAGGTGCTTCAGGGTCCAGGTCATTGTCCAGTTGCCCTGCCGCAGGCCTGTGCTCCCACTTACCACAGACTGGGACGCAGCACCCAACACCAGTGGAGCCTCGTGTACACCCCTAGGTTTTCTAGCTTGCCTTCTGCAGCCAGACCATTATCTCCCCAGAATGCTTCCCATGACTGCTTAATGACCAGAAAGACTTGAGTTTTTATATCCAATGTCAAGAGTAAATTATTAACCACCTAGGAAAACAGAATTTTGGAGTAGTCTTGTACTTTGAGATACATAAATATATACATACCTACCAACATACATATACTCATATATGCTTGGAAATATGTAGGTATATGTATATTTTATTCCCTTCTTCAAATATGTTTAGTGGTTCCTTAGTCCTTGGTGAATAAAATCTAAAATAAGTTCTTAGCTCAGCATTCAAAACTGGCCACTATCTGGCCTGACAACTAACTCCCTTGATATATTCTGTTAATACATAGCTGAATTCTTTGTTGAGCTGTTTCCCATCTTTCAAATCCCAGTTCTGGTATCAACTCCCAAAAAGACAGTCTTTCCTCATTTCAACACTCTATTTTGAGCAACACATAATACTTTGTTTATATCTCCCTAATCACATTACATATTGTGTTGTAGGCTTTTGTATATTTGTCTAATCCTCTTTTCCTGGCCCTGCACTATAAACAGTAGGTAGAAAGCCTGTTATTAAAAACAGAACTAACAGCACAATGTGCTTTTGAAAACAGAAAGCACAGAATTTTGGGGATGCTTTGCATTTAGAGCCGTCTTCACTGGCATTGACGTCATTGCCGCTGCTAACAGGGCTTATTCTTTGTCAGGCAATGAGCCAAGCATGACATGTGAACGATTTTAAGCTCTTTTCACTAATACATGCTGAGGTTCTTATTTATCTTAGTGTCCAACGTGGCACATGGCACAGACGTAGATGCTTATTGAGCTCAATGATCTATTGATCTACTGATCTCTACCTGAAGTGACGGAATGAGCATCTACGTCTGTGCCATGTACTCAGTAAGCATCTACACCTAATCATCTAATTGCTAAAGATGAATCTAGAAGGTAAACACATGTAGAACAAGCATTTGACTCCCATCTGTTGATCTCGATAGACGTATCATCTTTAAGAAAATTGTGACTAAAGTAATTCATTGGGAAAGCTACTCCAAAGTAAGTCTCTTGTCTTGGAGTATGTTCCAAACTAAAGAGGGTATTTATGAAAGAGGAAGTGATCATGAGGAAATGTCCTGAATTACAATCTTGAAGTGTTTTTTATTTTATCATTCTGTGTGGACACAGATGTACACAAACTTTTAATTTTTTTAAACCATGGTCGTTATAGACGTGAAGAAAAACATACTGAAAACAGTATTCAAAATGCAGAGTATGAACTGTTACATTTTTATTCCACCATTTTCTGTGTGAACTTATGGAGAACTAACGTAGAAAACTCTAAAATGCAGCTATGACATTTTTCTCTAATAATTGAAATTGTATGTTTAAACAATAGCATAAAGAATGAAGCATGTATGCTTTTTAATAACTTTTCCTTCTGTCACATCCTAATGTCATGTGCTTAACCTCTGATGACTGTACAGAGCCCAACGCAGCTCACGAGAGGCCCCTAAAAACCACGGCACCACGTGGACTTGGCATTAAATTCAGACGACTTTGAAAAACAGTTCAGATCTTCTGGGTTTTTTTCTCTCTTACTTTGTATTTCTTTCCATAAGAAAGCTGAGTCTGACCTATTTTTAGGATTTGGCCCATGGAATTGAACTTGGTGGTTTTAGTTTCACTGTTGTTGTTTTTCTTCTTTTGGGTTAAAAAAAAAAAAAAAAAAAAAACGCACAGGAGTCTACCATGACTAGAAAAGCATTAAAGCTTTCTTCTTTTAATTATACACTTAAAGATATATTAGGGTAGACACATGCTTTGTATTTCCTGGAAATTGTGGGGTTTTAGTTCCCCTAAGCCCTTCTAACCTTATCCTTTAAATAACTCACTGACTTCTAGTGGCCTTTAAAACAATGACGTCATCAAAACACCCTAAAATTAATATGCCTGTTAGTTTCCATTTTGTTTGTGGCAATTTTTCACCATAAAAATATTATTTTTTCCTAGTGTTATTCCCTGTTCTACTCTTTGTCTTATTTTATAAAGCCCTGTATCTTTCTTTAGCTGAAAACAGCTGACCTAAACTCCATAACCACTCCCAAGAGCTTGAGGGAAACTAGAGGGAAATCATTTGACATTGAGATTATCCCATCAAAACATGATGACCTTTATTTTCTTTCCACACTTCCCTGAGTATTCTTACTTGAGTAAGTGTTAAAGGATATGAATAAAATAAGTTATTATCAAGTTACTGAATATTATATATGTAGCCTTGAACTTGTTTTCAAGTGTGACAGGGTTTGAATACTCCTACATGTTCTGTTGCCTTAGGCAGATAAAGGATTTTAGTTCTGGACATTAGGATTACAAATATGATATATGGAAAACATGATGAGCAATTGAAATACTTAATCATCAAAACTCTAGAAATTAGAGCAGGTTTGTCATATTAGTTGTTGATGGAAGAACGGCAAGCTGAGTACCAAAAAATAACTTCCATCACTTTTGTTCCAAAGTTTGTTGTTCAGTAGCATCCACTGAACTTTTCCCCTGACTCTCTTAACACCTCTTTTTTTGTGTGTTTGAGGATCTGGCCAGGATTGGAAACAGAGGTGTAAAGGAATTACAAGAGTGGGTGTTTTTGCAGTACTTTTGGCTAGCAGTAAAATAAGCAGGAAATTCTAAAATGTCTTGAGAAAGTTTGTCCTGAAGAAAATTCTAGCTTGGATTTTTCTTTTAAATAAGAGATTTGGACAATTGGGTTAATATTAAAATGAGAATGGAAACTTATAGGAATGCAACAGTAATTGCAACTATTCTAACATCTTTATGCCTATGTGGTACTCTCTAGGGTTTTCAATATTCTTTCACACTTTTTCTTCTTTGGAGGCTACTCAGTTTGGTGGTGTTACTTCCATTTTGCAAATGAGAAAACTGAAGCCCAATATTTACAGCTAAGTTTATTTTGTCGCTTTGCCTAGGGCAGCACCTTTTACCTGTCGGGCACTCTTGCATACTTCTAAACTTCTTGATATGGTTTTTAGATCAAGCTTATTTAAAAACACAGGAGTGTTAAGGTCTATTCCCAGTATCATTTATGAGTACAAATGAAACTCCTCACTTTATGAATAGTCTACAAAAATGTGATGCTTAATTCTGCATATGACTGTGCTCAGTCTGTGCACATTCCTAGAATGAAGAGATTCAATAAGTTGTTCTGCTGTTTCAGATTTTATAAGAGACTATGAGTTAATGTTGATTTGAAAGTATAGAAGCAATCAGGTAAATCTCCATGCTTAGAAAAGTGATTAGTTTATGATTACAATGAAGAAGTATTTGGATTCCAACATTTGTAGAGTATCTTGGATGCCTATAGCTATGGTAAATAAAAGCAAACAAAAATGAATATATTATTATTCAGAGAGTTTAACTAAATCTAACTTGTTAGCTTAAAACCTTTGAGAGCTCTCCCACACATTTTTAATGTGATAAAACTTCAAAGATATTATTAAGCCCTACTAGTAATGCTGTCAGAGGCATTTGAACCAGAGCGACTCCATCTTCAGTGAGGGCAGGGAAAAATGAGACTGGGACATGCTGGGCTGCATTCCCAGAAAGTTAGGTATTCCTAGTCTCTATATGCCTACAATTAAGGGAACAGATTGATAACATTTACTAAACAGATCCAGACTCAGGAGTGTCCTGATATCCCGATATCTTGAGAACAGAAGCATTCCTAATTTTGCTTTAAAGATAATAATATCAATTCTTGCAAAATATAGCAATTAAGAAAATTAATCCTTTATCACAAACCGTTGTAGCAGAACACATGTCCCCATGATCTTTTTTTAATCTTATAAATAAACGAGCATTGTACCTAGGGTGGAAGCGTTTCTCTTACTTTTGGGAACACCCTACTCTGTTGATAGAGTAGCTGTTCTTTCACCACTTTATTTTCTTGATAAACTTACTTTTGTTTTGCACTGTGGACTCACTCTGAATTTTTTCTTGCGCGAGATCCAATAACCCTCTTTTCGGGTCTGGATCGAGACCCCCATCTGCTAACAATGCTGTGTTTGAATCAATCTGATGATCTAAGAATTAGAATATCACCCTTTATAAATATATGCCCGAGGCAGGCGGATCACCTGAGGTTCAGAGTTCGAGACCAGCCTGACCAACATGGAGAAACCCCGTCTCCACTAAAAATACAAAACTAACTGGATGTGGCGGCGCATGCCTGTAATCCCAGTTACTCCGGAGGCTGACACAGGAGAATGGCTTGAACCCTGGAGGCGGAGGTTGCTGTGAGCCGAGATCGTGCCATTGCACTCCAGCCTGGGCAACAAGAGTGAAACTCAGTACCCACCCCCCCCAAAAAAAAAAAAAATATATATATATATATATGTGCATGCATATATCAGATAACTTTAATTATTCTTAAAGCACATCTACACAAACCACATGAAAATGCAGACATTTACATGGAGGTAATAAACATAAGTATGTTTCAGAACATCTGGACAATTGTTCTCATGCTTGTTGGAATGAAGCTCAGTGTAGAAAGTAGAATGTAGATGTGTACCGGATGTAGTTCAGACAGGAACATTTCAAGAAATTAAGTTCTTGCCCTTCAGCTATACCAATATACAAAAGTTAAATACATTATACACTTTATTTTAATCCTTCATAAGGAGATTGTTATATTCATTATTGTAGTCCTAATGTAGAGAGGTATAATTACATTTGTAAACCAAAAGTATGTGAGACAGGTCTCAATCAATTTAGAACGTTTATTCGATCAAGGTTAAGGACACACCTCTGACACAGCTTCAGGAGGTCCTGACCACATGTGTCCAAGGTGGTAGGGTCACAGCTTGGTTTTATGCATTTTAGGAAGACGGGAGACATCAATCAATGCATGTAAGAGGTACATTGGTTCAGTCCAGAAAGGTGGGGCAACTTGAAGCAGGGGCTTCCGGGCCATAGGTGATTTAAAGATTTGCTGATTGGCAATTGGTTGAAAGAGTTATCTAAAACAAGGAATGTCTGGGTTACAATACAGGGTTTTAAAGACAAAGAGTTTATCATGCAGATGAGGCCTCCAGGTAGCAGGTTTCAGAAAGACTAGACTATAAATGCTTCTTATCAGACTTAAAGAGTCTGTTCTACCAGTAATTCCAAAAGGGAAGAGTGTATAATGAGGCATGTCTGGCTCTCTCTTTCCATCATGGCCTAAACTAGTTTTTTCAGGTTAACTTTAGAATGTCCTTGCTGAGAGGAGGGGTCCATTCAGATAGCTGAGGGGCTTTTAGTTTTATTTTTGGTTTACACATAGAATATTCAGTTTTCATGATCTATAAGCAAAAATTTCAGAGATAGTTAATTTTTGGTATCAGCTTGACTATGCCACATGGTGCCCAGATTAGACATTGTTTCTGGGTGTGTCTATGATGCTGTTTCTATGTAAAATTAGCATCTAAATGGGTAGACTCAGTAAAGTAGTTTGGGGAAGGGATTGTGCAATTTGTTGAAGGCCCGAGTATAATAAAAAGGAATAAAAAGGTAGAAGAGGGGGAAATTTGTCTCTTTTTCTTCTTGCCCATTTGCTCCAGCTGGGACATCGTATCTTATATTTTCCTGCCCTCGGACTAGGATTTACACCATTGGCTACACTGGTTTTCTAGTTCTTTGGACTCATCTCAGAGGCGTGGACCTACTGGACTGCATTCCTAGACAAGCCATTCTAAGTCACAGGATGAGATAGGAGGTTGGTGAGAGAGATGATAAATTCCTCTTCAAAAGATTTTAATTCCCTGGTCTTCTGGTTCTTTGTTTCTCTAGTTTCTATAGTTACCCGTGCTGTAAACAACCCTTCCCGCCCTTGCTGCACCCCGACTTTCCCTGATAAGCCTAGACATGCCTTGTGCCATAACAGATAACCTTCCCCTTCCTGCCTAGTTAGCTGTGTTCAATTTCAAACATTAGCCAATCAGGTCAGTTTACATAGTGCGGTCCAGCCCTAGCCAATAGGGGAAAGACACAGCAGTAGGGACTAGTGCATTAGGAATAAAACCCCTTCCCTTCCCTTGTTCGGTGTGCTCTTGCCATTGATCCACCAGTGAGCCATACCCTTCTATAGAAGAAAATTGCCTTGCTGAAAAAACTTTTGCCTGAGTGCTAATTTTCACTTTGCGGCACCAAGCTTTTACTTCCAACACTGGCACAAGATACAGGTCATAAAGACCTTGTTGACAAAACAGGTTGCAGTAAAGAAGCCAGCCAAAACCCACTAAAACCAAGATGGCCATGAGAGTGACCTCTGGTTGTCCTTACTGCTACACTCCCACCAGTGCCATGACAGTTTACAAATGCCATGACAACAAAAGGAAGTTACCTTATCTGGTCTAAAAAGGGGAAGCATGAATAATCCATTCCTTGTTTAGTATATCATCAAGAAATAACCATAAAAATGGACAACCAGCAGCTCTCAGGGCTGCTCTGTCTGTGGAGTAGCCATTCTTTTATTCCTTTACTGTCCTAATAAACTTGCTTTCACTTTACTCTTGCTTTACTGAATTCTTTCTTGTGCAAGATCCAAGAACCCTCTCTTGAGGTCTGGATGGGGATCCCTTTCCTGTCTAATTCTCAGACTAGAATTACACCATTGGCTTTCCTGAGTTTTCAGTTTGCAGACTGCAGACTAAGATTTCTGAGCCTCCATAATCACATGAGCTGGTTTTTCATAGTATATATGTTGCTGATTTTCTTTCTCGGGAGAACCCCGTCTAATACAGGTAGATTTTTGCTTAGTCTAAGGAAGAACCTAGTATTGAAAATAGCTGCTGGAAGTTTGATTGGACTATCTTAGGAGGTGGTAAATTTCCTGTCAATGGAGGTCGTCAATCAGATGTTGTAGTGGGGCTTACAGCATTGGATATGGTTTGGCTAGACTATCTTAGAAGTCCCTATGAGTCACTGCTAATGGGGGATATCAGCTTCAAGAGAGAATGTCAGAATATTGCATCTGGAAAGAACTTCAGAAACTACTTAGTCGCACTCCCTTACTGTTCAGAGGAGGAAAATAAGACCAGAGAATGCAAATATCTCATCCAAGGTCAACTAGCTAATGTGTTTTAGGGGATTTGTTTGACAGAAGACTATCTTTTTGGTTTTATTTAGAATCCAGTAAAATGCAATTGTATTTTGAGTGATCTCAGTCTGCCTTTGTGGTGTAGGAAAAACTGGGTGCCTACTGAATGTAGAAAGTTTTTTATTTCAGGCTAATATGATGTGTTTAACTCACAAAGACCCTATTTTGTACATGAATAATTGTGAGCTAACTGTACTTGAAGCTTCTATTTATTTATTTATTTTTTAAAGTCATGTACATTTATAGCAATGAGAATGTGCCTCATAGGCTTTATAATGTAAGTATTCTCTAGTAAGAGCAAAAGGGAAGGTCAGCATTGGGTTGCAAATGAGAAGTAAATACTAAGAGTTCTAAGTTCACTTCCTTTTGGTATGAGCCATTCGTTGTTGGATGTGTGGCGAGATAAGCAGGGCTGATATTCAGAGTCAGTGTCAGTGTGTTAGTTTGTTTTTGCGTTGCTATAAAGGAATACCTGAGACTGGATTATTTATAAAGAAAAGTGATTTAGTTTGGCTCAGGGTTCTGCAGGCTGTAGAGGAAGCGTGGTGCTGGTATCTCCTTCCGGCCAGGGCTTCAAGAAGGTGGAGGAGCAGGCATGTCACATGGTGAGAACAGGAGCAGGAAAGAGATGGGGGAGGTGCCACACTTAAAAACAAACAAACGGCCGGGCGCGGTGGCTCACGCCTGTAATCTCAACACTTTGGGAGGTCGAGGCAGGAGGATCATGAGGTCAGGTGATCGAGACCATCCTGGTCAACACAGTGAAACCCCGTCTCTACTAAAAATACAAAAAATTAGCCGAGCGCTGTAGCAGGGGCCTGTGGTCCCAGGTACTCGGGAGGCTGAGGCAGGAGAAGGGCGTGAACCCAGGAGGCGGAGCTTGCAGTGAGCCGAGATCGCGCCACTGCACTCCAGCCTGGGCGGCAGAGCGAGACTCGGTCTCAAACAAACAAACAGCTCTCATGTGAATTACCAGAGAAAGAACTCACTCTTCACCAAGATGGCGCTAAGCCATTCATGAGGGATCCGTCCCCGTAATCCAGCATCTCTTACTGGGCTTCACCTCCAACCCAGGGGATCATATTTCAACATAAGATTTGGAAGGGACAAACGTTCAAACCGTATCAGTCAGGTTATTTGGTAAAGACCATAAAGTAGTAGGAAAACAATATTTTCTTCAGTCTGCCATACAGTTTGGGGAAATCTTCATGAAGATCTTTTGTTAAATATTTAAAGCCTGTATTATTGCATTCAAAAATATTTTCAGGCTGGACGCTGTGGCTCATGCCTATAATCCCAGCACTTTGGGAGGCCGAGGCGGGTGGATCACTTGAGGTTAGGAGTTCAAGGCCAGACTGGCCAACAAGGTGAAACCCTGTCACTACTAAAAATACTAAAATTAGCTGGGTGTGGTGGTGCTCGCATGTAGTCCCAGCTACTCAGGAGGCTAAAGTGAGAGAATCACTTGAACCCAGGAAGCGGAGGTTGCAGTGAGCCAAGACTGTGCCACTGCACTCCAGCCTGGACGACAGAGTGACACTCTGTCTCAAAAAAAATCATATATATATTTTTCAGAGCATTCTTCAGATGTGTCCATAATCAGGTCATTCAGATAATCAAGCGTTTTTGTTGTGGTGGTGGTGGTTTTTAAAATTTTCTGGTTGGTTGAAAGGATGGATGAAATTAAAAGATCTTCTGTTAGAACCTTGGATATTATGCAAATGAGGCATTTAAATAATAACCATTTGTGGAGTGGTTACTATGTGTTAAACACTGTGCTGAGTCCTTTACATATGTCATCTCAATTCCTATAATAACACTATGAAATATGTCCTGTGAGCAGTCTCATCTTACAGGTGAGGAAACTGGAGGTTCAGAGAAGCAAAGTGATATACAAATAACATCACCAGCTCACAAGCCGCAGAACAAGAATGCAAACCTCTATCTGTTTAGTGCCATTGGCAATCACAAAAGATTCAGAAACTGGGCTCCATGTCTGTCTTCTAAGAACACTTGGGCCTGAGTTACTTTACAGGCAATTTTCTAACCCAGGCCACCTCCAGGCCCTGGTTCAGGGCTGCTCTTGTCCCTTAGACCTGTTCCTAGAATCCTCATCCTTGTAAATGCAGCCTTAGTCTAAGAAGCGCCTAGGTTGGAGTACAGTTCAACAACCACAGACATAGGTAATATCTGTCTAGAAACGCAACACTGGAGTGTTCAGGAGCCATGGCACTAGGCAACACCTGTATAATTGTGGGAAAACCTCTACCCCTCAAAACCAGAAAACAAAATCTTGTTAATAGCTGGTCCTACCTCCCTGTCCTCATTAGTCCACTCCTGTTCTCACTTCTCCATTGTTGATTTCTGTCTCATCTATAGTCTCCTACTTCCAAGTATAATCCCAACTCATCTTTCTTGATCATCATAGACACATATGTTCATATTTTATAAAGCACTGTTTGAATTATGGAGGGATTGAATTAGGAAAGTTAAACTTAGGACTAGGAGTAGGCACCATGTATTGTACTTTTCTTTCTCCACAGGATTATCTCAGTGCTTTGGGTCTAGTAGACATTCAAAAAATATATATGAATAGATTTATTTTAAAGTTTTAAGGGGAAATAGGTCATGGTATATTAGGGATGTTTAGAGAGCTCTTTCAAAGATTTTTCTGACTGGGGAAAATAGGTTCAAAAATTCTTATTAAATTCATTACTAATGAGAGCAAAGGGCGGGGAGCAGAAATGAAGCTTAACTTTGTTTTAAAAAGTAAAGAAAGGCTCTTATTCACTGAACTGCATTCCAAATCATTTCAACTTATATTTAAGAACATTTCTCGGTTCTGGGAAGCCTTAATTTACTTCTGCCATGCTGTGGTAGTCATTGCATAAAACAGATGAAAGGCAGCTTTTCTTGATGCTTTGTGGTATGTTTATTTTACACGTGCTCCTGCCAGACATCTGGAGAATATACCTATGATAGGACTATGAACCAGTTACCTCTGGGGGCCCAATTTCTACTAGTATTTTACTTAAAATAAGTAACTATGTCTGCCACAATAAACTGCCGACTCCTAATGGGTTAACACAATAAAAGTATATTTATTGCCGATATACCAGAGCCAAAGTAGATGTTCCTGATCAGTGAGCAGTCTCTCTTGTGGTCCTTCAAGGACTCAAGCTTCCTTCACATTCGGCTAAAAAATGAGTGAACAGAATCACATAAGAGGTTTCTTAATGCTTCAGCCTGAATCATAGGACAAAATCACACATGATGATCCAGTCATATGGCCACACCCAAGTGCAAAGGGAATGCCAATATCATCTATTGTTGACATAGACATAGAAGAAATAGAAGAAAAGTAGCTCTGATGAACACATTGCTGTTTCAGTCACAAGGTGGTCTGGAAGCCACCAGCCGAATCCTGTTGTTTCAACAACAGATAGCTTTAACAGTGCTTTATTCAAAGAGATGAGACTAGAATGAGAAAAAATAAAAAGTAGCTTATTAAATAATTCTTTGCTGTTGGTTCTCTTAAATTTCTTCTGCTTTCATTATAAATGATTTTCTTCAAATTTTAAAAGTTAATCAAACAAGTCTAGTGCATGTAATGAATTCTCTCTAAAAAACATGACACGTAATTTTTGCCAAGGACTTCACAGAATACAGGAATCCTGGTGCCAAAAATCAGAAAAAATCCACATTATACACAGTGAAAAATTAATAAAGTGGTATTATTATTGAGTTTGTTTATAGAGTTCCTCTTTGACTTAATTTTAAAGTAGGTAGACAACTTGTTTTCTTCTATTGACTTTTATTAGGAAACACACTTTTAAGAAAAGATACTCTGATTTATACTGTCAGGCAGATTTATGAGGATATCAGCAAAAGGAGTTAACCTGGCATTTTTCTGGGACATAAGTGCAGTAATAATAAATATTTTACTTGGTATGTTTTCTGAAATAAAATTTTTTTTCAGAGATATCTGAATGGGAATGTTTGACCTCAGAGAAATGATCATGTTTGCGATGGTTTGAATGTCCCCTTCAAAAGTCATATTTAAATGGAATTGCCAATGTAACAGTATTGGGTGGTGGGGCCTTTAAAAGGGGTGATTCTCATGCAGGATCTGCCCTCATGGTTGGATTAATGCCATTGTCTCAGGAGAGAGTTAGTTATCACAACAGTGGATTTCTGATAAAAGGGTGAAGTTCTGCCCCATTTCCTCTCTCTCCTGTATTCCTGCCTTTCACCTGTGCTCTAAGGGATGACCTTTGCCAGATGCTACTGCGATGCTCCTGGACTTTCCTGCCTCCAGAACAGTGAGAAATAAACTTCTTTTTTTTGTAAATTTCCCAGTCTGTGGTATTCTGTTATAGCAGCAGAAAAAGGACTAAGACAATGTGGTTACAGGAATAAACCAGTACTGTATCTAGCAACTAGCACATTTCCTGGCCGCAAGCTGACTGCATTTACTGTGTCCCAGGCGCTATTTCAAGTGCTGGGAATGCAGCAATGAACAAAAGTAACAAATATTCCTGTCTTCATGGAACTTAACATTGTACATAAACTGTAAAACATATGTGATGATAACTGTTGTAAAGAAAAGCTGAGAAGGGGAGGTAGGAGAGTTTGGAGGGCTGTAGTTACTTCAGTAAGGATGGTCTCACTGAGTGAAGATTTGATTTGTGTGTGTGTGTGTGTGTATGTATGTGTGTGTGTAGAGACAGAGTCTTGCTCTGTCACCCAGGCTGGAGTGCAGAGCTGCAATCTTGACTCACTGCAACCTCCATCTCCCAGGTTCAAGCGAGTCTCCTGCCTCAGCCTCCTGGGACTGAGTAGCTGGGACTATAGGCATGTGTCACCATGCCTGGCTAAGTTTTGTATTTTTAGTAGAGACAGGGTTTCACCATGTTAGCCAGCCTGGTCTCAAACTCCTGACCTCAGGCAATCTGCCTGTCTCAGCCTCACAAAGTGCTGGGATTACAGGCATGAGCCACTGTGCCTGGCCATGAGCCATGTTTCTATCTTAGATAAAGAATACTCCTGGCAGAGGTAATAGCCTGAAGTGGGAGTAAGCCTGGCTTATTCCAGAAACAGCAAGTAGCCCAATGTGACTGGAGCAGAATCAGAGAAGGGTGAAATAGTAGAAGAGGAGGTAAGAGAAGAAACTTGCATGTTGAAAGGGGCAGAACAAAGAAGAAGCTCTTGAGATCATTGTGAGGACTTTGTCATTCATTTTGAGTGACACAAGTAGCCAATTTGAGCAGAGAAGTGACATGACATGATATGTTTTCAAAGGATCAGTCTGTCAGCTGTGTTGAGAATAAAACGAGTGAGGAAACAATAGTGGAAATAGGAAGACCAGTTAAGCGTTTGTTGCAATCCAAATGACGGTGATAGTGGTGTGGACCATGGTAGTAGCAGTGGAGGTGGTAAACACTGGTCAGATTCTGCATACATTTTGAAACTACAGTCAGTAAGACTTTCTGATGAATTCAAAGTAGGGTGGAGGGAAGGTGATCGAAGGAGGAGCAAAGGGAGACTCGGGGATTTATTGGCCTGACCCAGTGGACAGATGGAGTTGTCACGTATTATAGTGAAAAAGACGATGGGGAGAGCAGTTCTTGGCAAGGCGGGAAGGAGCTTAGTTTATACCAGTTAAATTTGTGATGCCTATTAGACATCCCACTGGAGGTATTGAATGCATGGCTGGATATTTAAGTCCAGAGGTCAAAGAAGAGGTCAGGTTGAAAATATAAATCTGGGAGAGCTCAGCAAATACATGATATTTGAAGCCGTGAGTCTGGGTGAGATTAACCAGAGAGTAAGTAAACTCAGAGAAGAAGACCAAGGACTGCGTTGTGGGGAGCTACTAGTTAGGAGAGGTGATAGAACCTGAAAAGGACACTGAGAAGTGGAAAATCAGGTAGGAGGAAAACCAGAAAAGTAGCCCTGTCTTACGGCTACTGAAAGTGAGAAAAAATGTTTCCAGGAGGAGGCAGGGATTGTGTCAAACATTGACAACTGACCAACTAAATGAAGATTGAGGAATGACCATTGGATTTGGCAATGTGGAGGTTCTTAGGGCTCTTAACCAGAGCAGCTTCCGTGGAGAGGTGAGGTAAAGTCTCTTTGAAGTGAGATGGAGAGAATGGGATGTTTGCTTTTAAATAACAGCAGGTAGAATGGGAAAAAAATGGACAATATAAGAGAGAGAAGACAGACTTGAGTAAGAAAGGATGGAAGCTGGGGCAAAAGTAACAGAGCTGACATCAGACAGGCTCATAGAGTCACCCATTTTAATGGGACTGACAGCAGAGATTATAGGATGAATAGAAGTTTAAGAGGAAAAATGGAGAATGTATGGAACAATCCTTTAGGAGAAAAAAATAGGAGAATCTATATATGAAGGAAATGTGATGGATTGAATCCAGCGTGGTCAAAGAATTCTTGGTGTCAGACATCTTGAAAGAGTAAGCTGAAAATAAAGGGTAGTGAATAACTTATAAATGAATAACAATCTGTTTCCAACAGAGTTGTGAAGAAAAAGGGTATTAAACCCTTTTTAAAGGTTTTACTTTTTCCCGAGATTTAAAAGTATCATGAGACATTTTTGGAAACTGTAGGTTTGTGCATTTGGTAAGGGCATGTATCCTTATCCGGGAAGGCCAGATTAACATTGACATAGACTTCCTCACAGTATGTGGCAAGACTAAATGAATGGTCTTGGCCAGCAGACTTTGTACTTAAAATATGAGCCAGTGAAGGGGGTGGGACTGGTTGGATAAAATGCAATCCCTAGGGAGAGCTGGAGCAAGAGACCTGTGCATTATGCCTTCCAGACCTGAAAGGGAAGTTGGATTTTAATAGCTTTGACTTACAAAATTAATACCCTCCAAAGAAAATTCACCTGTTGCCAAATCTAATGCCAAGCTTTGAATGCTCACAGTTCCTTCAGGTCCCTTGTTTATTTTTGTTTCTTTCTTTCTTTCTTTTCCTCCTTCTTGCCAGTGTCTTCTGAACTTTTACGCATGAATACTAGAAGGCTTGCAATTTATCTTCTTGAAGAATTGTTTAATCAGAAGTCCATAGTGAAAGAGAAAGAGAAAAAGAGATTTTAAACACTTTGGTTTAACATGCATTTCTCCTGGCTATGAATTTTCCTAGCGTGCATATAAATACACTGTTTATGCCTTGCAATTTGGCTGACATATTTTAAACTCCAACTCTTGAAAACATTCTTTTTTAGTTAGGTAAGACTGAAAAACAGTCCTATTACAAGTTATTCTATTGACCTGGGTGCCAATGACTTTTTATTTTTTTCCATATACCTTCATTTTTCTAATTAGATAGCCCAAGCAGCTAAACTTGATCTATCACACAGTCAGATGTCAGTATTTAGCAAATGTTGTTGCCACTAATGGTTTTTACACTTGTTTCATTTTACAAAGTTTATTTTCAAATCTCGTGAATTAAAGTTTCCATTCAGTATCACCAAAACAAAGAGGCAGGAAATATAGACATAATTTTCTATAAAGAGAATATAAAGGTAAAGGTACTCATTACCATACCTTTTTTTGATGTTGGCTGGTGTTAAGATAAAATGGATTTAAAGATCACTCTTAAGAGTTGACCAAAAAAATGCAAAGGGATTAGATGCAGGCATTTTGAGATATATTCCGTTTAATCTCATTTTAATATAAAAACTATGTTCCTGGATATATTTTAAAATAAGCTAGTTTCTTGAATTTATTCCATATTGTTTAGCGTTTTAGCTGAAGAATGGACAAATTAAGATATATCATTATTATCATTACTTTTTTTAATAAAATGGGAAATAGCTTTACATTTTTATTCCTAATTATGAATATAATGCATTGCTTACAGTAAAACGTTCCATCAATAGAGAAATGTATAAACTGCAAAGAATACGTCTTCCTCACAATCCCACCTCCCAGAGATAACCAGACTTAGCAGTTTAGTTTGTAGCTTTGCAGGTTTATTTCTGTGTGTATGATGTTCATCTTTAGTTTATAAAACAAAATGAGCTCTAAAATGATCATTTTAGCCCTGTGTTTTAAATTTTATTAATAAATTATCAACCTATTTTAATATATGTCTACTTTATTCATTTTACAATATAAATGAGATAATAATTAATTTATTTCATTATTGGGGATTATTAAGATTTCCAGTTTTTATTATTGCAAGTAATGCTGCTATTTACATCTCTGAACACATCATCACCTGTCTCATAGGTTTATTGGAATTAATAAATACACTAATACATGTAAAATATCTGAAAAAATGTATGACAACAAGTGCTTCAAAATGTTATAAATATATTATTCTCTTTATTTTCTTCATTGCTAGTGAATATGTCCATATGACAAACTTCTAGAAATGAAATTACTCAGTTGTTAAATATCAAATTGCCCTTCAAAGAGGTCCTCTCAAGTTATACTCCCATCATCAAGGAATAAAGAATACTTGTTTTCTCACACCATTTAAACTTTTCAATAGAAGCATCACAGACATATAGAAAAGTACATGCACATTATAGGTACTGGCTCAACAAAGTGAAACCAGTTGTGTAACCAACACTCAGATCAAGGCAGAATACGTATCATATCCATCACTCTGGGGGCCTCCCTTGGGTTCCTACCTTGTCCTAATTTGCTTCTTTCATTCCAAAGTTAAGTGCTATCCTACTTATGGCACCATAGTTTAGTCTTGTATTCATTTATAGTCTGGCTTCTTTCACTCAATATTTTGCATGTATTGGATGACTATAACTATCCCTGTTGTTGCAGGTATCAATAGTTCATTCATCTTCCTGTATTCTACTGCAGGAATATATTGTAAATTATCCATTGTGAACGAGGATTCTGTATGTTTGTTTTATATGTTTATTACAAATAACACTACTATGATTCTTCCACATGTCTTTCGGCATATACATGTACACATTTCTGTTGGACATGTAACTCAGAGTAGAACTGCTAGTTCATAGAATAGGTGTCCATTCAACTGTAAAAGATACTGCCAGTTTTCCAAAGGAACTGTGCCAGTTTATCACTGTGTCAGCAATGTGGGGTAGTACCAGTTGTATATTCTTGCCAATTCTTGGTATTATTTATTTTAAAAAATTTGGTCATTCTGATGGTTCTGTAAAGGTATATCATCATAGATTTCAATGTATTTTCCTGATTATTAGGGAAGTTTAGCACCTTTTCATATGATTATCCATAATTTGGATGCTCTCTTTTGTGAAACATTTTCAAGTCTTTTGCCTATTTTAAAAATTGGGTTGTCTTTTTCTTATTTATTTGTAGGTGTTCTTTCTTTTTCTGGGTATGTGTTCCTTGATATATGTAATGTCTCATATTTACAGTTAGAAATATTTATTCTCCTAATCATGTCTGTCAATAAACAAGTTCTTAATGTTAAAGAAATCTGTTTTTTTTCAAACTTTTCCTTTGTAATTATTACCTTTTGTGACTTGCTTAAGAAATGTTGGACTACCTAAGGTTGTGGTTTTTACTAGCAGCTTTATTGCTTCACTTTTTTTTTCATTAGATTGACAATCCATCTTAATTTTATGTGGTGTACTCAGATTTCCTCCATGTAGATATCCAGTTGACTCTGTACCCTTTATTGAAACATGCTATAATGGTATCTTTGTTGTAAACCAGGTGACCATGTGGTATAAAACTCAAGGACTATTTGACATCTGTGCTTTCTATTAAATGGGAAAACGCAGTGTGTAGTAAAAGTAAATAAAACAAGTTTACAGGGAAATGCAATGGAAAGAAACCTGGTTGTGTGGGCCATCTTGATTCCAGTTATTTACTAATCCCAGAAGAACTGTTTTGTCTTCCCAAACGAAAACTTCATCCCCGCTGAACAATAATTTCATGTTTCTCTCCTCCTGTAGTCCCTGGCAGCCACCACTCTACTTTCTGTCTCTATTAATTTGACTACTATAGGTACCTCATATCACTGGATTCATATAGTATTTGTCCTTTTGTGACCGACTTGTTTTGCTTAGCACAATGTCTTGAAAGTTTATTCACGCTGTAGCATGTGTCAGAAGTTCTCTCCTTTCTGAGGTTGAATAACATTTCATTGTGCATATATATCACTTTTTGTTTATCCATTCATCTGTCAGGGGACAATTGGGTTGCTTTCAGCTTTTGACTATTATGAATAATGTCGCGATGAACATGGGTGTATATGGATTGTTTTTTATGTTTTTTATTTGTTTCTTTGACGTACTTTTTTGTCTTGCTTAAGCAAATTAGTGTTGGGGTCTGCGTGTTTCCTAAACAAAGGAATGAACACACAAGACAACACAAGACAAGACAAACATCCGCCATGTTAGACTTAGTAACAACAAATTAGACTTAGTAATCAGAGGTTCTCAACTAGTATGCATGTACCTGTTTCCAGACTTCCTATTGTATTCCTTTGCTCTACCAGCCTTTTTCGATACTAATACCATACTGTGTCAATTATTTTTTCCCTCATTACAAAAAGGCATTGGCTACATTTAAGTTTTTTTTCCTTAGATGATCAATTGTCAGGTTCTAAAAAGAAATGGACTTTTTTTTGGTATTGCATTGGACTTTTAGTTAATTTGCAGACAATCAACATTAAACCTTTCTTAACACTATATACATATGATATATCCTTTTATAAAAGAGTCAAATAATACTAACATTGGCCCCTTTTTTTCAAAAGATCTAGTTCTAGTTCTTTTCTCACATCTGAGATGTATACACGTACACACATATACACATATTTGTATATATAGTATATGTGTATATGTACGTATACATATACATATGTATAAATACATACATATACATATGTATAAATATGTATAAATACATACATATATAGATATATATCTATATATATATCTATGTATATGTGTGTATATATATACATACACATCTTTCTTTATACTTTACTACTGATCTAATATATTCTTATTTTTAATTTCCTTTTGTAAAAACTTGAATGATGAATGACATGTATTTTCCTTTAAAGTCCCTATTTTGGAATCTATCCATGTTCATAGAAGTAGACCCTCTTCATTCTTTTTGTTTGTTACAAGGGATTTCATTGCATAGATATATTTTATTTATCTAATGATTTCTCTTTTGATGGGTCCTTAGAGAATTACTACATTTCAGCATTACAACATTGTCATGAAACTCTTGATACATACTTGTTTTGGTTCACATTTCTCTGAAACCTACCAAAAGCAAATTGCTTGGTTTAAAGATATACACATTTAAAATTTAAAGCTATTGTCAAATTATCCTCCAGAAAGTCAGTATCAATTTATATTCCTAAGAGGCAATCACAGACATTTTTCCTATCTCCCTACAAACTCAAAAAGTTTATCATTAAAATTTATGCCCATTTGGAGCAAAAAAAAAAAAAAAAATCTCCTAATTGTTTTATTTGTATTTTAATAGTTCCAGGATGGTTGAACAGCTTTACTTATTCATTTGGCCATTTGTATTTCCATGTCTGTGAAAAACCAGTTTATAAGCTTTACTCATTTTTCTATTTTTGTCATTGTTTTAGTTTTTTCTTACTGATTTGATCCAGATGATCTGTTCACAATGCAGTTTAAATATTAATATTTCATCTGTAATACATATAATTAAAATATTTTTCTGCATGCTGTCAATTGTCTTTTAACTTGGTATATGCCCTTGTTTGTATGGATATATTTTGAAGTTTTAGGGTTGATACAGTCAAATTGACCACTCTTTTCTTTTTAAATATTTATCTTATTTTTATTGCTTTCTCTACATTATAGTTATAAATATATTTATTTCATTCTCTTTTAGTAATTTTATATTCTTTAATTTTACATAAATTTCTTTGACATTTAAAATTTTTTTGTGTGCACATGTTAAGGCTACTATTTGACTTTATTTTTCAACATTTGTCTTACAGCATGCATGAATTATTTTTCACTCATTTTTCCTTTTGAAAATGAAGGCTATATTTTCTCCCAAGTGTTGTTGGAATAGCTATTTCCATCCCCTTTCTTATTGAAGTAAAATATCCCCTTTATCATATATCCAACTATCTTTTAGTCAGGCTATATTTGTATATATCCTGTTCTGAATCTATTTGACTACTTCTGCGTTAATATCATACTGCTTTCATTACCATGGATTAAAAAGAAACTTTTTAATCTCTACTTTTCTTACATATTTCATTTTTACATGAAGTTGAGAATCAATCTGTCAAGTATCATCTATAGTTTTGTTGGGAATGCATTCAATTTATACATTAATTTAGAGGCAATTTATATCATTATAATAGTGAAGACTTTTACCATGATATACACATGGAGAACATGATATCTCCATTTATTCATGTCTGTTTGTGTATAAGTCATTAATGTCTTATAGTTCTTGTTTTTTCATATTAGTTTTACCCCATTCATGCTACACTTATTTCGAGACCATTTAAATTGTTTTTAATGATGTGAATGGAAAATTTCCAGATAGTGGCTCAAATAACCAATTATTGTTGATATAAAAATGGTGATAGAGTTACACATTTATTTTAAACATTAATAACCTTCTGAAATCCATTTTTTGTTTGATTATTGTGAATTTCCTTGATGTATAATCATGTCTACATATGAATGTACAACTTTTCTTTCCAGTATGTATGTATATGTGTTCTTCTTTTATTCCTTTTTGTGTTATCCACAATCTCCTGAATAGCAGTTGATATAGTGGTATTGTTGAATAGCAGTATTGATAATATACGTCCCTGTCTTTTTCCTGTTAATGAGATTGACTTTAATATTTCATTTTTAATGTGGCGTTTTTCTGTTGTTGGCTGATTGAGAATTCGTATTATACTACACAGAGGTACAAATTATGTATGTTTTAGTACAAACATGATATGTAGATATATCAAAGTCTGGAAAAAAGAACTGAACACAACGTATTGGAAAGACATCAGATCTTGGAATAACCAGGTTGGAATCCTGGCTGTATCACCTAACTAGCAGTTTGACATTGAGAATGATACATAACCTCTTTGAATCTCTTTCTGCATCTGAAATAGGAAGATAATAACACATGCAAGAGATGATATGTATCATAGACTCTAAAATGTCTGCTGTGGTAGAGACTCAATAAATCTAGATTCCCCTCTGAGATCCCAGAGGACTTGAGCAACAGAAAGTCACGTGAAACAGCAAGAAACCATTGTACTCTTCCTCTCTTCTTGTTCTTAGTTGAGAGCACAGGATCTGTTAGCAAAATGTAGTTCATATGGTGCATTTAATTTCACTAAAATGACACTTAGGGAATTTTTAAAGCTGTATCCACAATATAACTAAATCAATGATACAGCAAATGAGTGATTCCATTAAGCTTGGAATTTTCGTAACTTACAGATAAATCAAAAAGAAAAAAAAATCTTTCTTCCATAGTTTTATAAAGTTAATTAGCTCCATATATCCATGGATAGGGAAACAATCTCATTACACTAAGTGTTTTTATTTTAAGGGCCAAATAGCTTCATCTAGATTTGAGAAGGTATTCAGAAGTGTTCAAAACCAATATAAAGGTCACTTTATTTTGAGGTACGGCTTCTTAGTGATGTAAGAGTCAAGTTTCCACTAAATTAATAAAAAGAATTAAAATAGAAACAGACGAAGCCATTGTGAAGTGCTTTATATGTCTCTGGATTTTGATAACTTAGAAAAGCAGAAGTCAATCACCACCACTTGGACACATTTCTTCTACTTAACTCCAGTCAGAGCTTATGACTAAAATTATTTTCAATTGTCTTACATAGTTTTGCAAATTTGGAGAGATCTCACTCTATCATTAAGAATTTGGCTGGCAAATATCTATATGCATACCCTGTCAATTGTTATTAGGTATAACAGTCTATGATATTGTTGAGTCTGTGGCTTTTAGAGAGATGTTCATTTCATATATGTCTTAGTTTTAACATATCAAGCATGAAACAAGTGAAATGTGCTTTAATCAGGTAGATTGTGAGTCCTTTTGTAGCAGGGAGCATGCTTTCTGTGACTTGTACCTCCATAAAATTAAGGGAAGAGTTCAGAATGCAGTATGTGCTTCCATAAATATTTTAGTGGTGATTAGTGAATATAATATTCGAGTGATTTAGGGGTTTTGTACGGCAAACTTTATAATGTATAATTCCAAAGACTGTTTTTCCAATTAGGGGCTATGTTTATTGATGATAGGGATGTAAATTACTTCTATCTGTAAGAACAACATTGTACATTTAGTGGGCACTCAATAAATGCTAGTTGAGTAAGTGAATGAAAAACAATTTGAAGTTATTAAAATAACGTTTATTAAATGAACTTCAACTAAATGCAAAATAGGGTAAAAGTATAAAGAAATATAAGCTTAAACATAAGTATTCTCTTCATAAGAAGCTGTATTAGTCAACAAACTCTCTTGGGGAAGGGAATGTACTTCCTTCTTGTTAGAAAATGGTTTGTATTAAAATGAATAGCACCTGTAATGGTTAATTGTCTTGCTTTAAAATCTCAGAGGGCAGAGGGAATGCTCCCAGGTAAGTCCAGTCAATTTATGTCCTATGAGCTTGATGGCCTGCTCCCTCAGGGGTGGGGACATTCTCTTTTGTTCTCCAAATGTACAGTGAGACACATTGATCTGGAAGCCCTGAGATTTGGTGCCTGCATCAGCATTGAAAGCTGAGGCCAGCAATACATATCAATATAGGGAAAGCCAAGCATGCTTAAAAGAGTGTGGTAGGCCCGGAGGAAAGGGTAAACACTGAGAATAAGACAAGAAAAGGAGCAAAGTCCCCAAAGGAGAAAGAAGTGTCTTTATTTTCTATATTTCCTATCAAAGGCTAATTTGGCTGCTTTCAAGCAATTCAAAATGATTATAGGTAACTTACTGCTGCAAAGATGCTTGTGTGTGTGTGTGTGTGTGTGTGTGTCTGTGTATACACACTAGCAAGATCTCTTGCTTTTCAAGAGGAAAGGTATTTTTATATTCATTAAATCATTTAATCTGAGACTTCTGATTCTCTTAATGAGTCATCCAATGGGGACGTGTCCAATTTTTCTCCATGTGTCCCCAGACACAGAAGGCTGAGGGAGAGTGATGCAGGCAAGGGCCGCTGACTGGTTACCCCAACCCGCCTTCCTCTGAGACTGGCCTGGTGTGTGGCTGCTGTTTATACCTGCTGAAGTGCTTTCTGTGTTTGAGTTGGCGCTGCCAGCTTACACGTTATAGCCCCAAGCTGTTCATGAGGTCTGTCCCAGAGCTTTGAAACCTATGAGCTGGCGGCTGGGGCGAGAAATGTCTCTCTCAGTTTTTGGGTGAACTCCATGTTTTTTCCAGGAGGTTAGATCACTGTCCACAATCCAGGCTTGCTAGACAGAATGTAACAGTTACTGTTTGAGACATCCTGAACTTTTAAAGGCAAAAGGCAGAGCGGGGGAGGGAGAGGAAAAAGCCCAGGGTCAATTTAACAGCTGGAAAGGAACATTTTTATATCTGGTCAACAGAGATTTTTACTGAACTGGAAAGCTTTATCATCAAGCAAGGAAAAAAATACCTCTTCTTGTTATGACAAGGGGGTATATTGTTACAAACTTCCCAGTTCCATTCCAAGTCATGTTTGAGACCAGACCAGATTCATCAGTGGTTGTGGCAGAAGTATTAGGTGTGATATAATTTTTGTAAAAATTTACCTGGCCATCTCGCTGGTCCTTTCAGCAGTCCGTAAAGATTTTTAGAAGACTCGTCTTTTTCACGAGTGGCAAAATTCTGAAAACTGACACCTACTTGTTCCCTGCCCACAGCTCTTGACTCTTTCATGTTGCCCTTTTTGTCATATTAGGAATATTATTATCTGTTTGTTGTTGTTGTTGTTTTTGACACAGAGTCTCACTTTGTCACCAGGCTAGAGTGCAGTGATGCACTCACTGCAACCTCTGCCTCCCAGGTTCAAGTGATTCTCCTGCCTCAGCCTCCCAAGTAGCTGGGACTACAGCTGTGCACCACCACACACAGCTAATTTTTGTGTTTTTAGTAGAGATGGGGTTTCACCATGTTGGCCAGCATGGTCTTGATATCTTGACCTTGTGATCTGCCTGCCTTTGCCTTCCAAAGTGCTGGATTTACAGGCATGAGCCACCGTTCCTAGCTTATTATCTGTTTTTTTTTCCCCCTAAGATTTCTCGCCTTCATCTCTTTCTATGAAAAGTCTTAGTTCATGGATAGAATTCTGTTTTTGTTATATAAGCTGAGTATGGCAGGAATTCTATATATTGCTTCTGTCCCTGTGTGTGTATGAATGAACTGGAGACATGTAAAAGACCTCATGCCTGAGAAAATTGATGATAGAGATGTCGATTACTTATATCTGTAAGAGTAGAAAAATTACTTTAAAAATTTTAGTAAATTATTTAAAAGTTTTATGTCAAAGGACAGTAACGTCCAAGCAAAACAGTAGACACATTGAAGAATAAAGTTTAAAGCTGGATATGATCGAACTCCAAGTTCATGGCAACTTTGTTTACAGGAAAACATAATAGAGCCCTTGTCACATTCTCCCCTCTGCCATCCCCAAACAAGTCCGAAGTCTATGTTCTTATAAATATGTTAAGAATTTCATCTGTAATGTTTGTCTATGAAGACCATAAAAATGCCTTTGAATGAAGTAAGTCTTAGTCTTATTTTGCCAAGCCAAGGGAAAGAATCCCTACTTTTGGTTTTCCACCTAGAGAATTGCTAGTGAGGCATGAACGGTCTCTTCTTGACTCTTTATGGTAGTATATTTATACTTGGGCAAAACTCAGTGGTCTTCCATATCACAGTGACAGCCTCTTTCTACCTCCCTATCCATACCTCTTTCTAATTCACATTGCTTGCCTGACAAAGCTGAAGAATGTCTAAACTGAACATTTCATTTGGCCTTGTCTGGAAGCAATGCCATTAGAGACACACCTATGTTATATCAACTCTGATGTGATTATAGCTGTCCCAACATATGAGATGGCTTTGTTTGTCATTCAGGAGGCTTACTGATGCAATGTGTATTCTCTGGACCTCTTCATGAAAAAAAAAAAATGTTTATACCTGTGGGCATGTCCAGATGGCAGTGAAAGACTCCCATTCATGAGAACAGCACTCAGCAATTCATGGTTGCCAAAGTATGCAGCGAAGGCATGCCCTCTGCCACTCCATGGCCTCGTAAGGAAAGAGTTTCTAAGGTGACCAGCACCCTTGAGGCCAGAGACCTTAGTATTTTAGATTGGGGGGATGTGGGGAGGGCAGGGGGACAACATGAAATAATACCGAGAAAAGCAGTTTTTGTCATTGTTCTGGCAATTTAAAAAGGGGAAAGAGTGGGAGTGGGGAAAGGAGAAGGGGTTCGAGTTTTCCACTTTAGGTCTCAAAGAAATTTTATTCGGATCTGCTCCGTGCATTGTAAGCATAATGCCCTTTTCATGGGTTAATATCAAGGACATAGGAGATTAAATTAGGTCCAAGGCATGACCAAAGGGACAGGCTCTGGGCTCCCAGGCTGTGATTGTCAGGTGGTAAATAGGCAGGCACTCTGATTCTCTTGGAATCTGTGGCATTCTTGAGATTGCTTTTTCTGTATTATATCCCCTTAACGCTATCGCTGGAATGGCAAAATGTCACCTGAACAAGTGTTCTTAAGGAGGTATTGCTGACCCTAACAATCTTGATGGGAAAGATTTTCTCATTGGACCACCTCCAAATGCAGAAAAATCTCAGGTGACAGCTTCTAGCATCCAGCTGTAGTGTAGATTATAAACTCAGTAGGCAATACTGGAAGATACTATGTCTTTCATAGAATTTGGCACATTGTTACTGCTTCATACCCAGTAAGTTAAGGGTAGGGAGAAAGCTTTTTGTGTGGATGCAGAAAATAGCTTTAAAAATTAGAGGTCCTCAAATTAAAAAAGGAGAATGGTTTCTGATAACTGAGTTTGCATTTGCTTAATCTTGGTATTATTGGAGAAAAAGAAGGGTTTCTACACATTACACTAGGATTCTGGATGATGAAAGCATCATAGCTTCCTCTTGCTAGCTTTTATCATGTTAATGTTGTTTGGGTATTATTGAAATGGAAAGGGGCCTGGCATACATGTCATTTTCCAAACCTAAATAGACTTTCATGAAGCTATGTGGTTGGATTGGCATAATGTGAAACCCATTCTTAACACCAAATGGTAAGCAAAGTAGGGTAGACTAACAAAGAGTCAGTTTGGGTTAGAAGAACTTCCCCTTGTTCAAGTTTATTCTCTTTAGTTCAGCACTTTATTGGATATTTAACAGACAAGGACACAGGTGAACAGACTGGCTCTTTGATGCTCCCTGATATGGCACAGCAGAGGGCCAGCGGTGGGGGGTAGTCAATCTGGCCACCACAGGAACTTATTAAGTCACAAGGGCCATGAAACTGTATAGAGTTAATGCAGTCTCCTACCATTTGTAACTAACAGGCTGGGACAAAGGCTGCTTAGCACACACAGAAACTACGCTATGTAAGGGATTATTTGCTGTATCCCAATTAACATACTACAGTGGTCTCCTTGCTGCCATCTAGCTGCAGTAGGCCTGGCATACTATAATGACATTATAGTAACCACAAGAGGCCCTGGAAACTATCAGTCATTTCTTGTTTTGAAATGCGACTAATTCCCTGAAAACTCATATTAGATAGAGGGAGGGGTGAGCCGAATTGAAGCTTCATGAGGCCTCAAACAAAAAGGACCATAGAGATAGCTTCTGAGAGCCTGATCACGAATACCTGTATCAAAATGGAGTAAGAGGACTCAAGGGAACCTCATAAGATTCACTTAATAGTCTACCTTTAAACTGGTGAATTTAAAGGCACCCAGAACAAAGAATTAGCTGTTCCTTTCTTAATATTTCCAGAAGAAAATACTACATGTAATCTCCCACGTGCCAATTCCGTGTTTCAGCCTCTAAGGATGTCTTGTGTCAAATTTACATTCTAGCTTTTTCAATCAGACTGAACAGTTTATTAGCTGTGCATAAAGAGAACAGTCTATCGTTCCACTCAATACAAATCTGAACGTCATCCTAAAATTTCCTCTCAAAGGAATTTACAAGAGTCCCTAACTTCTATACAGATTGTAGTTCATAAGGATGTTTGGAAATTTGCAACCTACTTAGAAATAATATGGTACCGTTGGTGAGAATGTAAATTAGTTCAATGATTGTGGAAGATAGTGTGGAGATTCCTCAAAGATCCAGAACCAGAAACACCATTTGACCCAGCAATCCTTTTACTGGATATATACCAAAGGAATATAAATCATTCTATTACAAAGATACATGCAAGCATATGTTCACTGCAGCACTATTTACAATAGCAAAGACATAGAATCAACCTAAATGCTCATCAATGATAGACTGGATAAAGAAAATGAGGTACATATACACCACGGAATACTATGCAGCCATAAAAAAGAAAGAGATCATGTCCTTTGCAGGGACATGGATGGAGCTGGAAGCCATTACTTAGCAAACTAACAGAGGAACAGAAAACCAAACACCGCATGTTCTCACTTATAAGTGGGAACTGAACAATAAGAGCATATGGATACAGGGAGGGTAAAAACACACACTGGGGCCTGTCATGGAGTCGGGTGAAAGAAGGGAGAGCATTGGGAAAAATAGCTAATGCATGCTGGACTTAATACCCAGGTGATGGGTCGATAGGGGCAGCAAACCACCATGGCTCATGTTTACCAATGTAATAAACCTGCACATCCTGCACATCTGCCCCAGAATTTAACATTAACATTGAAATTAAAAATAGGAATGAATGTGTTATATAATAATAATAGTAATAACATTTGCTGCATGCTTACTGTGCCAAGTATTGTTCTAAGTGCTTAAAGTGTATTAATTTACTTGTTCCTCTTTAATAACCATATTAGGTAGGTATCATCATTCTCAGATTATTTAACACTGAGTCATAAGAAGATTAAATAAATTTTCCAAGGTCACACTGATAGCAAATAGGAGAGTCAAGAATTAAGCTGAACCTGGCTTCAGAGTGTATCCAGGTGTTCCGCCAAGTGAAAAATGAAGTTTTAAAATAAGCTCCTCAATCTCCTGCAGAAGGGCCTCTCAAGTATATCATTCTCCTGAAATGGAATATTCTGCTAATAGAATTACAAAACGTTTAATGATGTTTAGGACAATCTGTGTGTGTGTGAAGATGTTCTCATAAGATCTCCTTGGTCTTATTCCGAGTTTTTTTGTTCATTTTGTTTTTGTCTTTGTTTTCACTTTAGAACTGTGTGAGACAAGACAGACATAAAAAAGTTTCTTTGCTAGCCCCCTCATCTCTGTTTTGGTTGTGTTTGCTTTTGTCATGTAGGTCCTGAAGGCAAGACAGGGTTGCATCTTGCTGAGGTTGTGGGTGCATGCAGAATTGGGATGGAGAAGTAGACTGATGTGTAGGCATTCCTTTTCAGGAGCAGGGCAGGCGGGGAGGAAAAGACTGGCCTGGGCACAGCAGGGAAGGCCCAGTGGCAACGCTGGAGAAGAGGCAGCATGGGGAGCAGGGAAGGGTCGAGAAATAATTCATTGAGCTCACACTTCTTCCTTCTCTGCATTTCTTCATTTCATGCTGCCATTAGACATTTCACATGGACTCCACCCAGAGAGAGAGAGATGAGGGTATGACAGAAGCTACAGCGGCAGGGCACTCCCTGTAGGCCTGGAGAGAATTGTGGAAGGAGTGGAAGGAAGGGGTTGGGATGCAGAGAAAAGCATTGAGGACTATTTTAGTGGGGGAAGGGAACTGACTGTATCCGGCTGAATGGGTGGTTTTACTTCAGCTTTCAGGGAGGTGGCATTTGGAAATGAGAATCCAAACCCCATTGACCAAGAAACAGCTTTGATAGAACCCACAGACTTTAATGTTTCACAAATACTATTTTACATAGAGTGCCCCACCAAGGAGATAGAGAACATAAGATTAATCCAGGATATTATTAACAACAGCTTGACAACGGGGCCTGTGTAGAAAGGTTAAAGAAAGTATAGCCAGAGAAAGATGGCTGGATGGCTTCAGAGTCCTGTTTACATTCAGGGAACTACCTTAACAGGTAAGACTTATGGCATCATTCTATTCCAGAGAAAAGACACTTTGCATAACTGTGATGGTGATTGCTTGAGAATTCTCTTCTGCCTGAGGAAAATGAGTGTTTTCTCCTTTCTCAGCCTTGGGGAATTTATGGAATTCCTTCCTGGCTTCGACCTTGAACATCGCCAGGAATAAAACATCACAATTACTTTTGCACCAACCTAATATTTCATAGTTTCTGAGTATGTCTAGGGACCAGGCTAGCTTTGAACGCCAAAGGGTATGAAGCCAGAGTGTGCTGAGGAGAGAAATCAGTAGCCTGTCTCCACTGGGACTCTGAGGGACATTTTCTGTAACTCTGCAAATCAACCTTAGAATTATGACTGAAAAAAGAAAAGAAACTTGTGGTGGAAAACATGGGAGACATATATTCTGCACTGACCACCTCAGCTTTCTTCAGTGACTGGAAAGAACATTGTCAAAGAGTATTGATTAATAAAAAGAAAAATGAGAGATTTAAACTCTTTGCCAACAGTTGTAGGATAAAAAAAGAATCTTGATTACACAGACTTTCCTGGGATCTCAGATATGAGGCTTCATTTATTTTATAGTTAGGTTCAAAATTTAATGGCTTAGCAGATCATTGTATTTACATTGGTGAGATCTATCATTGATTTAAATATATTTTTGTGTGTGACAGTGAACACATTGGTTTTAAGACACACTCTGATTTCAAGACATTAAAATATAACTTAGTATTAAGGATGTGTGATTTTATGTAAAAGCCTATGTAATACTCTTCACCATTTCAGCTCAGTACTTGTCACCACTGAAGTTTTGGTTGGATCTGTCAAGAAAATAATTTAAAATATTACTTAATTTTTATATTTCTCCCATGATATTTTAAATAAAATTAAGATGCCAATGTAAAAGAATCATGGAAAAGTCTCAATGTTTGTCTTCTAGGAAATATTTTTTCACCCACTGAATTCCAATAAAAATTATGAGTTTGTAATTTATGTAATTTGGTTTAGTCATGAGGAAATATTTTTATGGGATGCATGTTATGGAATAGAAAAAGAGCTGAGCTGGAAAGTAAACAGCCTGGATTTTAGCATGTGTTCTGCTATGCCTGTGATATTAGGAAAGTCAGATTGAAGTGCCCTGGGTATTTCCAAAGCTACAGAAGCCTCAAAATTTACCATGAGCCATACTACATTTATTCCACTGGTTTTCACTTAATAAGTAAAAACTGAACAGAGAGTGCCTTTTCAGATTACTTATAGTCATTATGGGATTATTCAATATAAAAAGAGTTATCCAACATAAACTTATTTACTTTATCTGAACAAAAGCTCCCGTTTAGGTAGTGGTTAAAGGCAAGGAAATGCAGATAAGAACATGCAAGAGTCCATTAGTTGCCTTGCTGTGTAGATGTGGATGCTCTTGGTCTCTCTCCTGCCTACGCCATCTTGGGGGCTGAATCCTGTAAAAAGGCTTCCTTCAAGGTGAGATGCAGAACCTTGTGCCAGGAACTTGATCTTCGAACTGCGGGAGCATGGCTGCACATTATGTTCCCTGTGGCGCGAGTAGCAGAGTCAGTAACCATGAAAGCTCAGAGTTTTCACGCCCTGTAGCAAGCTTGTCCAAACCACCTTATTTTGTTGTTGTTGCTGTTCTGTTTTGTTTTATTTTAGACTTTTAGCAGCCCGAAGCCATGGATTTTAGTTTCTGTCTTTAGTGATAAGTGGAAAAGAGAGATGAGGAAGGGGCTTTACTGGCCTAACCAGAGACAGAAACTAAGAACCCATGACCGCATTCTCTCCCTTGGACATCCCTGCTAGGAAAACCCCTTTTTTGCGATTGCTTCCCTTAGGGGTTTTTGGTTCACATCTTGCTCTGATTGACTACATGCAAATGATCATACTATATTGATTCCAGAGACAATTAGTGTGAATTCTGCTTCAACCACCCTCATGCATGTAGTGAAAAACTTAACAGATAAAACAAGTTAGTTAGTTCTAATATGTTGATGCTAAGAGGTCATTGGACTTAGGCAGCCCTTTTATTTTAGTGTTGTGTTTAGAACTGGGACTTAAGTCAAGATTCATACATTCAAGAGGAAAATGAAGGTCTGTACTGGGGTTGCTCTATGGTCTAAATAAATAAATTAGTATCTCTGATTTTTCTCTCTGGTCCAAATACATATCATGAAAAATATCCCTAATATCTGCAATCCAGAAATCTGAATAGATAGCAATATGTTCCTTAGTTGACTGAAGGGTACCGGAAGATTCCCTTTCATTCAGAATATAATTGCCTGGAAGTTCAGTTTTAGAATTCATTTTGACTAAGTCAAAAAACAACCGATGCTGGTGAGGCAGTGGAGAAAAGGGAACGCTGATACACTGTTGATGGGAATGTAAATTAGTTCAGTCACTGTGGAAAGCAGTTTGGAGATTTCTTAAAGAACTTATAACAGAACTACCAGTCAACCTAGCAATCCCATTACTGGGTATATATCCAAAAGAGAATAAATAGTTCTACCAAAAAGACACATGCACTTGTATCTTCATTTCAGCAGTAGCGAAGACAGGGAACCAATGTAAGTGCCCATCAATGGTGGACTGGATAGATAAAATGTGGGATATATACACCATGGAATACTGTGCATCCATAAAAAGGATGAAATCCTGTCTTTGCGGCAACATGGATGCAGCTGGAGGTTGTTATCCTAAGTGAATTAATGCAGGAACAGAAGACCAAATACCACCTGTTCTCACTTATAACTGGGAGCTAAACATTGGGCACTCGTGGACATAAAGATGGCAACAATAGACACTGGAGACTACTAGCAGGGGGAGAGAGGGAGGCAAGGGTTGGCTAAGTATTGGGTTGTTGGGCATTATGCCCACGACCTAGGAGATGGAATCATTTGCACTGCACACCTCAGCTTCATACAATACATCTATGTAACAAACCTGTACATGTACCCATGAATCTAAAATAAAAGTAGGAATTATTTTTAAAAAGAAATTAATTTCAACTAAGGCTTAAGGTAAAGGAGACTACAGGGACATAGTTATGAGGCATTAAAATCAAACTATGTCCTCCCCATTTCTGTCTATAACTGTGCTATGTGCTAATCATGAGTATCAGGATAAAATACAGTCTTTAAAAAAAACTTATCTTTTGAATGTGAGTTGATTTAGAACAAATCTCATAGATTTTTCCCCAAAGTTGTATCAAAATCTAAGACTGCATAAACACATGGGGAATGCTTGAAATCAAAACTCATTTTTATCTTAATTACTGAGAATGGGTCCTTTCCAATATGAGATGGCTGGCGACCTGGGTATAGAGTAACAATGTAGTCCTGTTTCAATACCATCGATAATAAAAACTGCTAGTACCTTTCTGTAATTTTGCTCAATTAGTTTATATTATATTCATTGGCCCAAATAAAAAAGAATGTAAAAATCTGGGAAAAGAAGTCCTAGGTCCCATTCTATATATAGGAAAAATTTTTCTTTGGCTTTAGAGAAGCTATCATTAATGAAGTCATATCATATTGGGTGGAATGTGATAAAATAAATTTTAATATTTTTCCTTTGATCTCTGCATTACTGAGGATCAGGCACCAGAATAAGTACACTGACATTAAGCAATAGGTATTTGTAAGAAATGGATTGTGTTTGAGATTTCACATGCAAAGAATAGATATTCCCATTGGATTCTCAGGTGTCCCATTCTCAGTGTGGACTGCCAAACGAAGATGTGTATATTTTCCCTTGACAATAATTCTATGGACTTCTCTCTCCACTTTGACACTCACATAGTCAGACATTCCTTTTTTTCTGCATTTTCATTCTGAAGGCGTTGGTGTATAATGCTTTTGGCTTCAATGCTTTTCTCTTACACTTAAAATTAAGGTGCAAGAATTATTAAATTTTGACCGAGAGGTTCTTTATTATTTATTCCTACAGGTTTAAGACCTCCTTGAGAGGTCTGTGTGACCTGAAAAATATAAAAGTGAAATGCGGCCAGGTGCGGTGGCTCAGGCCTATAATCCCAGCACTTTGGGGGGCTGGGGTGAGCAGATCACTTGAGGTCAGGAGTTCAAGACCAGCCTGGCCAGCATGGTGAAAACCCCATCTCTACTAAAAATACGATAATTAGTAGGGCTCACGCTTGTAATTCCAGCTACCCAGGAGACTGAGGCAAGAGAATCGCTTGAATTCGGGAGATGGAGGTTGCAGTGAGCTGAGAGTGCAACACTGCACTCCAGCCTGGGTGACAGAGTGAGACTCTGTCTCAAAAAAAAAAAAAAAAAAAATGTGAAATGCTTTATACAGTCCTATTCCTCTTATGGTCTTCTCTAAAAGTAGAGACAGTATTCCTTTTCTATTATTATTTTTTAGGTTTTTAAATGAGACTCATGCCCACTGTATTATTAATAACAATCAATTACTAGTATTAAGGTGGCATTTATTGCCGTTATTTTGAATTATTACTTTAAATAGATGTAAGTAGACACTTTCATAATAAAAACAGGTTAATTTGTGTTGATTAGCAAAATTGTTTTGCAAATTCCTTAAGAAATTGACCTCTTTCTTTAGTTTTTGGGAAATCCCAAACTATTTCCCTTTCATCCGATTTGAGAGCTTATCCAAATGGAAAATATTTTCTCCTCGGTAAGGTCATATCTACTGTGAAGCCAGTACTTTAACATGTAGAAAAAAACCACATTGTATTTAATGTTGAGCCTATTTCAAAAGTCTACAGTTTTGCTGGTATTTCATCCCAGGAGGAAGAACTTAAGATAAGCAGGTATGGTTTGTTGCACACAAGATGAGTTATGAAAAAGACTACAGTAAAATCTGGCTGTCCAAAAGGAGTGAGACTTCCAAATGCAAGAAAGATTTGAGTAACTAGATTTCTGAAGTCCTTTTTCTGTTCTGTAAAGTAGGTTCTAATGTCTAAGGACCTGTGTAATCTTTGGTTAAACATTTAAAAACTCTCCAATTTCTTGACAATTAAAGTAATTTATTGTAGACAAGCCCTTACAAAAACCTATTAGGGAGTCTGTTGTGCTAATCAATAACATACACAGAGAGGCTGTGTCTAATGCCTGATGATGGACAATGGAATGAAAACAGAGAGGTTGCTTCTAAATAGCTAACATATTTGCTTTTATCCCCTTGTTCTTCATCAATTTTGCTATCATTTAAATTTTTTAATTGTAGTAAAATATACATAATGTCATAACATTTACCATTTTAACTATTTTAAGTGTACTGTTCAGTGGCATTAAGTACACTCACATTGACATACAAACCCCCAATCTCTCCACATCCATACTAACACTTGTTTTCTGTTTTTGTTTTTTTGATAATAGCCATCCTAATGGATGTAAAATCATATTTAATTGTGGTTTTGATTTGCATTTCCAAAATTTCATTAGCATTAGGTACATTCACATTGATGTGTAACCGTCACCACTATGTCTAGAACTTTTTCATCATCTCAAACTGAAATTCGGTACCCACTGAACAATGACTCCCCAATTCCCCCTCCCCTCTGTTCCTAATAACCACTGTTCTACTTTCTGCCTCTGTGTATTTGACTATTCTGGGTACCTCAAATAACTGAAAGCATAACAATATTTATCCTTTTGTGTCTGGCTTATTTCACTTATTTGAATAAGACACAAGTCTCATTTAAAAATAATAAAAAAAAATACCATCATAAAGGAATACTCTCTCTAGTTTTACAGAAGCCCATACGTGAAGTAGGATTATACAAAACATTTCACTTTCATATATTTCAGGTCACGTGTCTTTAAGGTTCATTCATATTGTAACATGTATTAGAATGTCATTCTCCTCGAAGGCTGAATAATATTTCATTGTATGTATAGATCACATTTTGTTTATTCACTTATCCACTGATGGGCATTTGGGTTGTTTCCACCTTTTAGCTACTGTGAATAATGCTGCTATGAACATTGGTGCACAAATATCTGCTTGAGTTCCTGCTTGCTGTTCTTTTGTATATATACCCAGATATTGAATTGCTGTATCAAATGGTAATTCTTTTTTTTTTTGAAAAGGAGTCTTTCTTGCTCTTATCGCCAGGCTGGAGTTCAGTGGCGAAATCTCAGCTCACTGCAACCTCCACCTCTGGGGTTCAAGCGGTCCTCCTGCCTCAGCCTCCCGGGTAGCTGGGACTACAGGTGCACGCCACCACACCCAGCTAATTTTTTGTATTTTTAGTAGAGGCGGGGCTTCACCATGTTGGCCAGGATAGTCTCAATCTCTTGACCTCGTGATCCACCTGCCTCAGTCTCCCAAAGTGCTGGGATTACAGGTGCAAGCCACTGTGTCTGACCTCAAATGGTAATTCTATGTTGATTTTTTTCAGACCCACCATATTGTTTTCCACAGAGGCTGCACCATTTTACATTCCCACCTGCAATGTACCCGGGCTTTAATTTCTCCACATCCACCCCAACTCTTGTTTTCTGTTTCTTTTATATAATAGCTATCCTAATGGGTATAAAGTGGTATCTCATTCTGGTTTTGATTTGCATTTTCCTAATACTTTTTGGTGTTAAGCATCCTTTCATATGCTTAATGGCTATATGTGTATCTTCAGAGAAATGTCTATTTGAGTCCTTTGCTCATTTTTGAGTTGTATCATTTCTTTTGTTGTTGACTGCTATCATTTTTTCATATGAGATCATGAGTCAATTATCAAAATAGATAATTAATTTTTTATATAATAATAAGGCTTGTTTCCCAAAGCCAACTTCAGAGTAACAACAAATGTGTCAAGTCTAGTCCTTTTGGTCAGAAAGTGAATCATGCATCTAATTTGAAAAAAGTTCAATGTATTCATGGGCTTTATTCTAAGTATTGTGGAATCATCATTAATACCAGTTTTCATAAAACCTTACTTTTTGGCATTGAAAGGCCATAATAAAGCTCTCTAAACTCTGAAAGTCAAGGGTCTTAATACTAAGAAAAGTCCTGTGGAATAGGTGAACATTTGATTTGATAATGGATATGGTTTGAAAGTATGTTTCAGGAATGATGCCATACTATTCTTCTTCATTACAATAAAAAAAAAAGAAAATTCACGACTCAAGTTTTTTGAATAGTGAAACGTAATGAAATCTGTGCTTGAGGTAAAAAGCCAAGCAGGAGGGAGAAGGATAGACTGATAATAATTATTATTAATGTAGCATCACCAACATCAAAACCTACACATTATGTCCATATCTTTATGCAGTAATGTAAATACCTGCTACAAAAAAGAAATTATATATATGTATATATGTGTTTGTGTGTGTGTGTGTGTGTATGCAGTTTTATAAGACAGATCATGAAAATGGATGACCACATCTAATAGTGGTATACGTATTAAAGTTATATATGCTATATATTTTGTGACATTTATCTAGTGATTAATGGAATAAAAACAGTAGTGGATTAATATTAATACACATATTATTTCTATTCCATTATAATTAAAGTCTGTTACACTCTACTAAAACAGCTGGTATTTTCTTTGCTAACACCTATTACAGTTTGAATTTGTATATTTGTGTGGGCTCAGACTCTCCCCTATAATATGTAAACTCTGGGAGGTGAGGGACCCTGTCTGTCCTGTTCACTTCTGAATCCATAATTCCTGGCATGCAGCTGGTTTTCCAATATATGCCTGTAGAATTAATGAGAGAAAATGAGCTGAGGAAAGGCTGCAAAGGCAAATTCACATCACAAGGAGAACCAGGCAATTGCATCTAAATTTAGATTCTTAAAAATAAAAATCTCACCTTTTGACATATGGTAAATAACAGCAGTCAAACAAATGGGGTTGCTTGGTAAGATCTTGGTTTGGCTGTGAGTCCTCAGTGTACTCCTTTAATTGGTTTATGCAACATTTCCTGTAGGAAAAACATTTTTTGATGTTTCTAGATAATAAGTGAAGATGTTCAAGTTTATTGGTGAAAATAGCCACATTTGAAATGGGTCAAGTTCGGTACACTTGTACTATTAGGATTTCCCATCCCTACTTCCTAGAATTCCATTTCATCACTGTTTAGGGTCAGACTGAGAAGCACCAACTCATATTAGTGGGCTCCTCCCATGGGGATTCTGGCCAGCCCACAAGAAAATACTTTGGGACCCTTCCAGACCAATTTAGACAACTCAGAAGGCCCAGATAAACATCTTCATTTGAATTTTTGTCTCCACTGCTTTTCAAGTATAGCTTGCCTAGTCTTTACTCATCTAATCCAAAACAATAATTTTGCCCTTTTAAGGACATTGCAGGGCATAATATAATAACATCTCTGTAGTAATTTTTAGTTATTATTTAACTATAGTTTATATAACTGTATAGTTATATTGAAATATTATTATTGTTTGTGACAAGATCATTAGGCCATTATCATGAAGTCTGAATTATAATATGTTTTAAATCAGATGGCATTGAGTTAAACTCATATGATAACTGTAACAAATAGCAGAACTACTTGAATAATGTGAAATGGAAACTTTGTAATTAACATGTCAATTATTTATGAGAAAATAAACATTTAAAAAATGGTTTATAATAATTCAAGATAATTTGCCCTCTTAGACAAAACACTTTTAATAAACATTCATTCATCACCTATTAAGTTCAGAACTAGGTACCATATGGTTCAGTACCATATTAGGTTCAGAACTGAATACCATATGGGGACACAAAAAAGAATAATGATGGTTCTGTTTTCTGTATTAATAGGAGAATCAAGAACATACACATTCCTTTGATTGGAGGATCATGATGTGTACTAATCTGTAATTTTACTGAAGCGCCTATTTCAATGGCAGATTGATGTGTGGGGGAGCCACTTTGTTGAAGAGTTGTATATATTATACATCTTATTGAAAACTTTGGGTGAAAAATACTCCTTTAGGTTACTTTAGGGAAAGACAGTCTGTGACTGTCAATGAAAATGATATTTTGGAGGAAAATATTTGTGAAACTTGGGATCTGTGAGCTTTCGTTTATGTGAGTTATGCATATCTACATTTACCATATTAAAGACTGAATCTGAACAAAATTTTAATGTTTATGTTAATCAATTTAAGAATAAACTCGGCCATGCACGGTGGCTCAGGCCTGTAATCCCAACACTTTGGGATGCTGAAATGGGTGGGTCACCTGAGGTTGGGAGTTCGAAACCAGCCTGGCCAACATGGAGAAACTCCATCTCTACTAAAAATACAAAATTAGCCGGGCGTGGTGGCACATGCCTGTAATCCCCGCTACTTGGAAGGCCGAGGAAGTTGAATCACTTGAACCCGGGAGGTGGAGGTTGCGGTGAGCTGAGACTGCGACACTGCACTCCAGCCTAGGCAACAAGAGTGAAACTCCGTCTCAATAAATAAATAAATAAATAAATAAACTCATTACAATGCAAATATAATATATAACCTTTTATAAAAATAACTATATTTCCAAAACCAAAAAATAAGTGAGAAAGTGGGATAGTTTTATATTCTGAAAATATTTTAATGCCTAGTTTGAGAGACAGTAATATTCTATATGCTTCTGCAATAAGTTTTTGTGTGGTATTGCACATCATAGAGGCAAATAAACCCTTAGTGGAATTATGAAAATAGTTTTGACCTCACAGCGCCCCTGAAAGAGACTTAGGGACCCCAAAGATGCCTCGATGTCAGTTTAAGAGATACCCCTCTCTACACTCAAGGGTCTACTGAGCAAGTAACTATCATACCAAACAGGTTGTGATGATAGCCCAAAACAACTACAAACAACAAGCAAAAGAAGGAAATAACAATTCAATGAGTGTAATCTAAAATGAAACAGAACACAAAACAGCCAAAGTTCTCGTAGACTGGAGGATGAAGAAATGTAAAATTTTCTCCTTCTGTGTATTTTTTATTTGTAATAAGAACAATAATAAGAGGAACAATACAGGATTGTTTTGAGATTCGGATGAGGTAATAGATGTTAAGTATTTAGTACGCTGCCTAGCATACAGTAGGAGCTCAATTCATGTTCAGAATTACTGTTATTATGTTCTTCCAATAAAAGTGGAGGGAGTGCACCTAGGGTAGGGAGATCAATTTGGAAATAAGTGAAAGGCAATTGTGGAGGGTCTTTCAGGACACAGCAGGTGGGTTGGACTTTATTGCTCATGGAATAGAAAAACCATTGAAATTTATGGGGAGAAAGTGGCTGAATTAGATCTGAGTGTACAGTAAGACTGGAATCATCTACCCGTGCCATTGCTTCCTCATTGATGTGCCCAGCCAGTTCTTTCTTTTCAGGTGGGAAGGAGAGAAACTTGAAGCCACTTTCTGTATTCCCAATCAGATGAAGTTAAAATTAGCACTGTGATTTCTGTTTTGCTTCTGGGCAGACTGCAGGCCATCACTGGCTAACTTTGTTACTGACACTTGTAGCCTTCCTTGGTGGTACCATCATGTCTGGATCCCCACAGACCAACTCCTGTGATTAGATGGTTGACAGATTTAAAAACTCTTGTCCAGTGATCCAGGGGCTGGAGGGTAATTTTTAAGTGAAGTGGGGTTTGACAAGGACAAGGACAAAAAGACCTTCTGGAAAAAATAAATAATTTGCATTCAGGATGTATAAAAAGATACCCCCCCGGTAGGATGAGAAGATCGTAATAGCAAAGCTTTATTGCAGATCTTTTAGCCCAGACCCCAAATAGACATCTGCCTTGACCATAAATCCTGCATTCATTTACTTGTGCATTGCTTTTTATTCCTCGTGGTCAGCTTTTAGTTTCTGAAACTCCGTGGTATGTGAATAGCTTTAATACTTTGGGGTATATATATATATATCATAATTTAACTTTATTTTGAAAGCTTCCCAATTGCCTAAGGATTTGCATCTTTAGTACCTCAAAGGGCTATTGTGAAGATAAAGTTAGATAACATGTAGAAGTGTGATCAATTTTTGTATAGGAAGAGGTGGTTTATATATATATATGTGCGTGTGTGTATTTCTTCTGTCTCTAACAGTT